>NC_083350.1:54822023-55502737 GCF_030254825.1 Meriones unguiculatus | reverse complement strand
CATATCTCAGGTGGAGAGGAAAGGAAAGCTACTTAAAAGTCAATGCAGAGAAGAGAGAAGGCTGTTTGCCAGAGAGTTTTGCAGAGAGAGCTTGACTGAGAGAACAAGCTAGACACAGGTGAAGACAGAACAATTCCAGCATGAGGAATAAAGACTTTTGTCTATAGTAGCTGCTATCCTAGCTTCTATGAAACAACCCCCCCTCCATATTATATATAATTGCTTCCTCTTTTAAAAGTACTTCACTTACTTACTATAATATTCATTTATTAGATTTATTTTCTATTACATTTATTTACCATGTGTGTCTGTGTACGTGTGTGCCGTAGCACGTATGTGGAGGTGAGAGGACAGCTTGTGGAAGCTGGTTCTCTACTTCCATCATGTGGGTCCTGGAGATCAGCCAGTGCTCATACCCACTGAGCCACTTGTCAGCTCACATGGAATTTTGTTTTGGGGCAGGAAGATGGCTCAGATGGTAATGTACTTTCTAGGAAAGTATGAAGAAATGAGTTTTGAGCCATCAGAACACACATTAAACACCACCACCACCACCAAATCTGGGCGTGTGCCGGCAATCCCAGTGATGAGAGGAAGAGATAGATCTCAGCTGGCCAGCTAATCTAGCTAAATCTGCAAGCTCTGGGGTCCTAGAGACTCCCTGTCCCAACAGAACGGTGAAGGGGCCAGAGAGATGGCTCAGCGATTCAGAGCACCCATGCTCTTGCCAGTAGACCCAAGTTTGATTCCTGACATCCATGTCCAGCTAGCTCACAATGGCATGTAACTCCAGCTCCGGGGATCTGACAGTCTCTTCTGAGCTCCCCATGCATGTGCCCATGGGAGGGGGCTGCTGGAGAGACGGCTCGGTAGTGAAAGAAGCCCGGCTGCTCTTCCAGAGGACCTGGGTTTACTTTCTAGAACCCACATTACAGCTCACAACTATCCATAACTCCAGTTCCAGTCCCACTTCTGGCCTTGGTGGGGGCATCAAGCACACACGTGGTACATGCGTACACGCGTGCAGGTGAAACATCCATACACACACAATGAAGTAATTTTAAAAAGCTACATAAGTTAGAGAGCACTAAAGGAAGACACACAATATCAAACTCTGTCATTTACGTGCATCTGTGACGCCCTACGCATATACGCACATGCATATATACACTAACAGGTATATGCAGGTATCTTTTTTATTCCCCTTAACATGGTTTTTAGTTATTTCGTTTTTGCAGATCATATTTCCCAGTTTGGGGAGCCCATGTGCCTTTGGAGGAGGTAGATTGGCTAGTTCAGGGCATCACAGGGTTAACTTGTCCCCACCACATGTGGAGAAAGCTCCTCCAGATCTTGCCACAGGAGCCTGTCTGACCTTCAGTTCCAGCCTTCGAAACAGCTGGTGCCCTTTGCTGGTGTGGCTTCTGTGTAGGAGATGTGCTGTAGCATCGCCTTCTGAGAAACATAGTGCCTCTTCTATCAAAAGGTTAGCTGAGACAAGGCCACTCGGGTCTAAGAAAATGCCATTTTGTAAACCCTCACATAAGTTTCTAGTTCCCAAATGTAACTTTGATTCGCCTGAGTTTCACCTTTCCAAATGCCAACGCTGGCCCAAAACGGCCAAATTGCACTGCTCCTTACAGATGAGCCAATAGTGTAAGAATGTGAGGCCAATGTCTGACCAACAAGAGCGTAACATGGAACCCTGGAACAATAAAGTCATGGCGGGCTTCCCACTAGGTGCTCTGGCTTGCCAGAGCTTGTCACTGCAGATCACCCCTCTACAGAGCTGAAGTTTTGCCTTTCAAAGATACTTCGGGTCATATGGGCATTCTTGTGACCATAGCTTCATTTCTAACATCCTATAGACAAGAATAAGTCTGACTTTATGGAAGATAAAAGATAATGAGGCCCAGAGAAGCTCAGAACCTGTCACACACACAGCAGACAAAGGATGGACTAAGGAGCTAGGGTGTGAGTGTGCTGAAGCTCCGCTGATCACTGAGCTGCAGCCAACTCACACCAGTTGTCTGTAACTTGGGGACAAGGGGCAGCTGTAATGCTGGCCACACCTTGGATGTCAACTCTAGGTGTCAAACTCAGCCTCTCAGTACCCTCCCCCACCCTGGCACACCCCCAGTCTCTCCCAGTTACCAATGGCTTCTTGTACTCGTTGGGTTTGATGCAGCGGATAAAGTAGGGCTGGCAGTGGGTAAGGATTCTCATCAGCTGGTCCAGCGACTGCTTGAACTGGCCTGCGAGGGTGAGCGGGCGCTTGGTGGAGTCTGATGGCTATGAAGAGGAAGCAAGGGGGTGTAAGGGCAGGAGAGCCTTGCCTGAGACTCCGTGGACCATGCCACAGTGAGGGGTGCCAGCCTGGACAAGTGTACACACTTCCTCCCTCATCCTCCCCACACTTTCTTCCTCCTCTCCTTTCCTTCTTCACTTCCTTCTCTCCCTCCCTCCTTCCTTCCTTCTCTCCCTCCCTCCTCCCCTCTTCTTCCCCCCTTTTCCCTCTTCTCTATTTCCCTCCTTTTCTACTCCCCTCTCTTCTTCCTTCCCTCTGTATTTCTCTCCTTCACTCCAACACAAGTTGCATGCTGGGGACTCCTGGTTAGTAAAGGGTCTCCCTGGTTACATCTGTCCGGCCCTGTGCGGTTGGAATTGATGATAGCAGGTAAGTAGCCCACCTTGAAGAGCTGGCTTCCTGCCTTCACCTGGCGGATGGTGCCGTGCCCCAGCTTTGTCTGTGGTGAGTCCAGGTTGAATATCTCCCTCAGGAACTTGTTTTTGGAGGAGTGAATCAGGGTGAGGATGTCTGTGCTCAGCACGTCTCGGTTTTTCTCCAGAAAGCCTGAGGGGACATCAAGGCTACCTTTCAGGCCAATTCAGCCCTTTCCTCCATCCCTCAAGTAAGATGAGCATGCCTAGAAAGATTCCAGAATGTTCCACTAAAGCATACTGTCTGCCTTCCACCCTGGACAGAACGTCAGTCTGCACCCAGCACTACGTCACTTCTGACCTCTAAACTCTTAAGCCCTCGAATCCCATCCTCACTCTCCACTGTTGTCTAATTGAATGCATTTAGTGGCTTCTGTGGCCTTGGGCATTCTGATAGGGTTGGAGGTTTTCCAATCGGAAGGCCAGTGTCCTGGGATTAAATTTCACCCATCCAAATATATTTGCTAGGGTCCTTGCTTCCAGTACATATACAGCTAGTATGGGTCTGCTGTGTTTGAAAAGAAGGCTTCATGCGCATGTATCTGTGCATGTTTGTTCAAGTGCCATGTCCACATATAACCTATGTATGTGGAGGTCAGAGAACATTCCTCGGTGATCTCTTTCTTTCTTTCTTTCTTTCTTTCTTTCTTTCTTTCTTTCTTCCTTTCTTCCTTTCTTCCTTTCTTTCTCTCTTTCTTTCTTTCTTAAATATGATTTCCGAAGATTGACTCCAGTCATCACATTTGCACAGAAAACACTTTATTAACAGAGCTACCACCTCAACCTGAAAAGGGGCCTCTAATGAAGGTAAAATGAGGTCCTGATGGTGGGTCTTGACTCAGTATGGCCAGTATCATTAAAAGAAGATATCAAGACACAGACCCTCTGGGAGAGGACTATGAGAGGTCACAAGGAGAGATGGCTACCTATGAGCCATGATCACATGAGGTTAGGGGTACACAGGGTAGCTCAGATGAAGACAAGACACTTTAGCATTTTTGTCTGTTGCTTTATGTATTTTGAGACCAGGTCTCGTATAGCCCAGGTTAGCTTCAGATTTGCTTTGTAGCTGAGGACGATCTTGAATGTCTAATCCTCCTGCTTCCACCTCCTGACTGGATTACAGGCCTGTACCCCTGTCCCCAGTTGTGTAGTGCTGGGGATCAAACAGCAGGGCTTTGTGCTTGCTAGGCAAGCACTTTGAGCTAAAAAACCCAGCCTCAATCATGTGTGAGAGTGTGGACGTGAGCAGGCCATGGTGGGGGTCAGAGGACTCCCCTTCCGTCCAGTTTGAGGTTGGATCTTTTGTTATTCAGCACTGTGCACACCAGGCTACTTGGCCCTTGAGCTTCTAGAGGTTCCCCTGCCTCTGTTTCTCATTTCACCACAGCAGTGCTGAGACTATGGATGTGAGATGTGTCTGGTTTTCATGTATTTTGGGTATCCTAAGTCAGGTCCTCATGCTCGGAGAAAGAAGTTTTTCCGAATCTTAGTATCCTCGTAAGTTTCATGTCACTTGAAAAAACAAGCAAGCAAAAAACAAAACAAAACAAAATTTCACTCTTGAACACTCAGGAGCATTGAAGATGGGTTCAATGTCCTCTTTGGGTTCTAGGACTTTGATTGTTAATATTGGTTGTCAATTTGGTTATATTTGGAATCAACTAAAATCCACATAGCTGGGCATGCCTGTGAGGGATTTGGATTAATTGGATCATTTGAAGTGAGAAGACCCACCCTACATCTGGATCATTTGAGGTCAGAAGACCCACCCTCTCTTGGCCACACATTCTGGTAGCAGCCTATACAAAAGGGCATGGAAGAAGGAAGCTTTTGCTTTTTGCCTGCTTGCCCTCACTCTCTGTGGCAAGTTCATTAGTTCTGTTGCCAAGGCCTTCCTTTGCTGTCATTATAATTTACTTCTCCAGGACTCCAACATAGGCCAAAGACCAACTGAGACATCCAGCCTCATGGACTGAACAACTACCAGATTCTTGGCTTTTGTGTTGGGAGACAGTCATAGTTGGACCAGCTGGGCCACAGTCTGTAAACTCTTCTAATAAATGCCCTTTTACTAACAGTTAATTCTATTACTTCTGTTCTTCTAGAGAGCCCTGACTAATATAGGGATCCTCTATTTTCCCAGAGCTTAAAGCCCGGATGTGGCAGGGACTGTGAAGGAGCCACACCATCTTCCTAGTTTTCCAGTAGAACTCTCCCACCTCCTGGCATCCTGCTTCCTCTAGATAAGCTTACCAGCCTTTCTGCCCTTTGTCTCTCTAAGGAAAAGCATGCAAACATAGTCTCTAGACTCGAGTCTCTACTTAAAGACTTTCCGCAACTACGAATGACGCCCACCTGCCATGTTCTCCTCTGACCACGAGGACACAATGGCCACCTTCCCATTCTAAGCACAGCAGGCTGACACCTTAGGCCTTCGTTTGTCTTTTCAAAACTGGGTATGACATGACTGCAGTGTGAAGTTAACTCATGGATCTAATATCTAAGACTAAAATCTAAACCCATGGTAAGAATATATGTGAGAGTAGCTGGGGATGTGGCTCAGTTGAGGGAGGAGGATCAGGAGTTCAAGGTAGTAAAACAAAACAACAATAAGCAAGAACAAAAGAATATATAGGAGAAAGCCAGGAGAAGTTACTCATGACTGTAATCCTAGCACTCAGAAGGCAGGGGCCTTAGAGGCCAGCCTGAGCTACATCGAAAGTTCCTGGGCAGGCAAGGCTGCATAGGGAGACCCTGTCTCAAAACAAAAGCAATGAAACAGAAAATCTTCACGACACTAGACCTGACAGTGGACTCTAAGCTATGACACAAGCAACAAAAGGAAAAGAGATAAACAATACTTCTTTAAAATAAAACCTTTGGCACCATTAAGAAAGTGAAATGAGCCATGTGGTGGTGGCACAGCGCCTTTAATCCCAGCATTCAGGATGCAGAGGCAGGTGAATCTCTGTGATTTTGAGGCTACCCTGGTCTATAAAGCTAGTTCCAGGGCAGCCAAGGCTACACAGAAAAACCCTGTATCAAAAAAAAAAAAAAAGAAATTAAGGAAGGAAGGAGGGAGGGAAAGAAGGAGGGAGCATGAGGGCTTGGGTTTGATCCCCAGCACCCACGGTAACAAACAGCAACTTCAAAAACCTTAGAGTAAGTGAAAGAAACCAGTCCTCAAGAGCACACATGATCTGTGCAGTGGTTAGCGTTCCGTCGGCTTGAATCTGAGTCACCTGCGGACAGGCCTCTCTGGGCCGGCCTGTGGGGGGTTACCTGCATTGCATTAAGCGAGGCCGAAAGACCTGCTCACTGCGGGTGGCACCACTCTCTGGCTGGGACCCTGGACTGTGTAAGTGGAGAAGAGGAGCTGGCGGCAGCCTGCGCTCATCCTCCTCTGTTCCCTCACTCTGTTCCCTCCTTCCCACGGTGTCCGGAGTTGGCTCCAGGCGGGTTATACGCAGAGCCACGCTCACCTCCTGCCTGGTAGTACACTTCACCCGCAAAGTGCGCAATCCCAAATCTGGTGTCGTGGATGTTCTTGGGTCTCAGGAAGAACTGGTTGTTGGCGTGGACGCCGTTCAGTTTCTGCAGCATAGTGACGTCTGTCCCCTGGAAGAGTCCAGAGGCTCTATGGGCTGAGGCCCCAGAGCCATGAGGAGGCAAAGCAAGCTGAGCTCAGGAGGATTGACGGCTCACCATCGGTGGGCAGCTAGCTCACACTGTGGTAGTAAGGGCTTAGGGTCTACCCCTTTGCCAGCTCTCCCACTCTACCCACTGGACAACCGTCCAGGTCCTTAGCGGTCTAGGAAGCCTTCCTGCGGGGTGGGGGGGGGAGGTGTGCTGATGAAGCTGCGGCAAGTTGTCAGGCACACCTTCCACGCCCAGCACCGGGGGGTTGCTTGGCCTCAGAGAGGACACTCGGGCTCTGGGACGCATGCAGGGGAAGGGGAAGGCACGTGCCTGTGGGAAGCGGCTCTCCTCATCGAGGAGGGAGATGATGCTCATGGGCTTGAGGGCCAGCATGTCTAGGATGGGCTGGTTGTCGGTGTAGTGGATGTAGTCCCAGGAGATGTTCTCCGACAGGTACTCCTCCTGCTCCATGGTGAACACATGTTTCACGAAGAATTGCTGAAGGTGCTCGTTGGCGAAGTTGATGCAGAGTTGCTCAAAGCTGCGAAATCAACACCACCATCATCTCAGGGTAGAGCAGGATCTGGCGCTGTGTACCACTGCAGCTCCAGCAGGGAGCCCCGGAGTCACGAGGCCTCTTTGCCCCAGGCATATGCTAGGTTCATGCAGAACCTCATCCACAGGTCCACCTCGAAGCGTGTACTCCCTTTTGCTTTGACTCCAGGGGACTCTCAGGGTCCAGGCTCTGACTCTAACAGCTCTGGAAGAGCACCGCCTCCTTCACTTCCTCACTGGCCGCCTGTTGCCTTTGACTCTGTCCTGGGTATCACCTGCCCATATTTGGCCCCTGCCCACCCTGTCTCCTCCCCCTGCCTTTATCACAGGTGTCTGGTAGTAATGCCTAGACCTACTTCCAGTAGCTCAGGGACACTGGAGCTGAGATGTCCTGCCTGACCTTACTTCTAAACTCAAGGGCCAGAAGTGGTCCCCAAAAGCCCCTAGATGAGTCAACACTATTGATTTCTGTTGTCAGCCTGACCCTGTGTGGTAAGACACCCTAGGTCAGGAGGAGGGTCAGCGGTTAAAGGGGGTGAGGAATGGCAGGAAGTAAGCCTGCCTCCTGAGGGTGGGTTTTAGTTACCTAGACTTCTTTGGGCACTGAGATGTTAAGACTCACTCGGGTTGTATTTGCAGAAGGCTCAGGCTTGCTTGCAGACACCCCAGCACTGTGAGTGGGGAACATGAATTCCTTGCTCCTAGCCCACTGGCCAGGGCAGAGTGAAGGAAGGGGAACAGGCACTCTTGAGCTTGGTCAGAACCAGCACTCGTGTGTGTGTGTGTGTGTGTGTGTGTGTGTGTGTGTGTGATGCACAGGTGCACTTGTGCATGTGTGCATGAGTGTGGAATCAACCTCAGATATTGGTCCTTGACCCAGCTTTGCTTTTTGATACTGGGTCTCTTTACCAGTTCAGCTAGCTGGGCTAGCCAGTGGATCACAGACACCCTCCTGTCTTTACCTCCCCAGCCCTGGCATCACAGGATGTGCCACTACGCTCATCTTTTCCCATGAGCCCCGAGAAAGAACACTCAAGGTTGCCTGATAAGCACTGTACTGGCAGAGCCATCTCTGTAGCCTTTCATCTGTTATTTTCAGGAATAATGTAGGTTGGGGTCTTCATACCTATTGTTCTGGAAGTTTTCAAAGCCAAATATGTCCAGAAGACCAATAGCCCTCCGCACATTTTGGGGATCCTGGGATGGTGGGGTGAAGATTGCAGCATTGATCTTCTTGACAATCCACAGGAAGAGCTGCCCATAGATGCCCTAGAGAGAGGCAGGGTGAAGCTTTGGTCTCTGAGGCAGAGGAAGAAGCCATGACCTTTCTAAGTTCACCCAGAGAGGCTGCATGCAGATCAGTGAAACTGACTACCCAAGGGATGCTACCCCCAAAGCTTCACCCATCCCTCTCTGTTCTGCCCTGCTCTGTGGCTTCATACCTTGACAAAGGCATCCCTCCGGTCAGCAGCCTGTGCAATGTTCAAGGGCCTGGACACGTACTCTCCACGGATGGGGATTGTGTGTTTGATCAAACAGTCCCGGAGAGCCTGGTGCTGCACCTGGGAAGAGAGTGTGACTGTATCGCACCTGTGCAGCAAAGCCAGGCTTGGGCCTCATGCCTGTTTCCTATTCCCTCTTGTGACCAAAGACCTCCTGATGGTGGGAAACACCCTTGACCAAACCCAGGCTCATGAGGGTCACAGTGTTGGTATCATGGGTGTCTTGTACAATGTTTATGAACCTGAACGTGCTGCTTTCCTGGGCTTGAGAAGCAGGCTGGTGCAGGGAGCACTCTGAGGCCAAATCTTGTTATACCCCAACTGAAATCATACATACCCCCGCCCCCCAACTAGAGGCTGAAAACCAAAAGGAGCATGAGAAGGTTGGAAGGGAATGGGACCTCCCCACCATGCAGAGGAGATAAACCGGGCTTGAGCCAAAGTTTTGGAGCACCTGCTATAGTTCGAATGTGTGTCGTTGAGTTTCTGTGTTGGACACATGATCCTGAAGTGTACGTGTCAGTGATGTTTGGGAGTGTGACTTTAGGACATGACTGGTTTTGTGAGGGTTTCTTTTGTTTTCCGAGACCTTCAAGGCTGAGCCGCAAACTAATTTGGACCAGAAAAGTCACAGCTCGTGTGGGCTAATACAAAGCGGATATTCTAACGTATATGGGGTTTGGGGCCCAAGAAAAGGCAATAGGGAGTGTATGGGTTAAAAGAGAAGGTTCTGAGAATAGAGCCACTGAAAGGCAGGAGAGGGTACAGAGAGGAAGAAGGCACTAAAGTTACACCCGTCACTTCAATTGTTTCAGCTTAACCTGCCCCCTCCCCCACCTTGGTCCCTACCTTCAGGCGTCCACAGTATACAGCTGGGCTCAGAGCCTGGGAGACACACATGGGGAACTGGACAGGGCTATGAGAACCAGGTTTTGGGCTCTGTCAGCCTAAGCCCCCAAGGCCTCTCACAAAAATCTGAACCAGCAGAGATAACGATCCAATACCTCTAGCAACTTCGCTGCGAAGGGGAAGGCCAGCGTCTCCATCACATCAGAGGAATCCAGGTTCTCAAAGACTGCAGCTGGGGAGAGAAGCAGAGGTCTTGAGAGAGAAATCTGAGGCGATGGATAGAGGGTCCCGGAAGGCTGGAGCTCTTTGCAGCACTGTGTTTACACCTTAGGGAGAGCACTGCTCAGCCAAGTACACCACTCCAGGGACCTTCTCCCGGCAGAGCGACTGTCCCCACTGATCACCAGCCGTTATCAACGTAGCTGAATTGATGGAACAGGCCCTGGTCCCCTGTGGCAGGTCACCGGGCTTAGTAGGGGATGGGAGGCTGTGTTCAGATACTGAGCAGACCCTGGCACGGTGAGCCTGACTGGGGTCTGATAGGAGGTGAGACAGGCGGCCAGCTTCCTTTGCTTCACCACGCTGTCTTTCGTAGCACAGACATTGTGTTTGTGCAGTCAGATGTGTCAGCGGAGCATCCGCTGCAAGCAGCCGTCTCTTGAGTATATCTCTGCCTCCACTTCCTCCTCGTCCAGTCGCTGCCCACCTCGGGACAGTTGCCTAAAGGGGACCGGGGGTGTTTTTATCTTAGCTTTAAACGCTGTGAGAGCTGAGGGTGTACCACAGTGGTAGAGTGCTTGCCTACGTGTACATAAGAGTCTGGGTTCGATCCCAAGCATCACACACACAAACATGTGTGTGCACTTAGACATCCTAGGTTCTATGAGAACCACTTATTTGCTTTTCCATTATCTTTTTATTGCCTACGTTATGTCCCTATGGCACTTAGGAGGTGTGTGTGTACGTGTCCCTATGTTTCCACAAGTGTGTGGCCAGAGGTCGACAGGTGGCTTCCCTGATTACCCTCCACCTTGTATTTTGTGTTTATGTGCATGTGTGTAATGTACATGTATGTGCACATATATTAATACATGTAGTGTAATGCATTAATGTGTAGATATGGGTGCTTTTGCACATGCATGCATGTAAGTGTGAGAGCCAGACATCAGTGTTAGATATCTTTCACTAAGAGCTCTAGGCTCCTGCGTGTGACGGCCACACCATCCCCCTAGAGTTACAAACACAAGCAAACTCCACCTTACTTTTTTTGAGACAGGGTCTCTCACTAAAGCTAGAGCTCACTCAATATAGCTAGACTGACTGGCTAGTGAGGCAGTCTGAGGGATTCCCCTGTCTCTGCCTCCCCAGCACTGGGATTAAGGTACACACTGCTGTACCTGGCCTTGAATGGGGGTATCAGAGATCCAAATCCAGTTTCTCAAACTTGTGCAGCAAACATTTTACTGACTGAGCCATCTCTCCAGCCCCCAGGTCCTGAGTTTTACTTTGTCTAAGTTCTGTGTTAGCATGATCTCTTTATCTGTGCTCTGAGCCCAGCCATCTTCCCACGATCCTGTCTACTTCCTCATGCTATGGTCACCTTTTTAAAAAAAAATATATTATTTCTATTTGTTTCTGGTTACATGCTGGATTTGTGTTTTTAAAACTATTGGAAAGAATTACGACTGATGTAGGTGTTTATCAGTAGTTTCCTCCAGAGAGGATTGTCAGTAATGGTCAAGTGTCTCAAGATGCCTCCGATCAGGGCCCTTTAATCCTCACAGCATTGTGATTTCTTACAAACTGGTTTTGTAGGTTCAAAGGTGAGTTAGTGTACTTTGGTTCACCCTGTCCATATACGTGGGTAAACTTCTGGGATCCCAGTTGATGATGGAATGATTGGAATGATTGACTTGATTCTTAAAAAAAAAAATCTTTTGTGTATGTGTGGATATATATGTTGGAGGACTTCCTTAACCATTCTTTTTTCTCCTCCTCCTCCTCTTCCTCTTCTTCTTCCTCATCTTCTTCTTCTTTTTGAGACAGACTCTTTCTGTCCTGGAGCTCACTTTTTCAGCTAGTACACTGTCCTGTCAGTGAGGTCTGGGGTCTTCCTGTCGCTGTTTCCCTACCACTGAGATTGCAGGCAAGTGCCACCATGCCAGGCTTTTTACACAGGTCCTGGGGATGCAAACTCAGGTCCTTATGATTGCCTGGCAGGCACCTTACTCATAGCTACCTCCTCAGCCCATACCCTGATTCTTTACCTGTAGTTGCTCTGTGCCTTCGTGTTTTTTCCTCAAACCTGGGAGGATTGCTAAATCATAGCCACATTTTTAGGATGTATTTTTCCAAAACTGGGTTGAGTCACATGATCTTTCTGGTTTAAAGACCCAGGGACTTCTTTCCCCTGCTGTCCTTGTTCCTCTACTCTTCCTCCCCAGAGATGTTATCAAGACAAAAACAAAATTACCCATAAACCCCACGTTCCCCAGGTGGAGGATAGCTGCCAGCAGCTTGCTGATATCCCAGTTCTCGGAGTCTGAGAAATGGAGGATCTTCATGGCCGAGCGAACGTGTGCGTAGTCCTTGGCATCACTGAGCCCCTCGTAGGATGTGCAGTTTCCCTGCCAGAACAGGACATTTCAGCTGACAGAGCCACCCCAGGTCTCACCTCCTCCATCCAGGAGCCAGCAAGGCCAAGGTGTCTCAGAAACTTAGTTAAAGGTCTGTCGGAGGTTGGTCTAATGCTAATGACTGGCCCTCAGGATTTAGTTACTGCCCACCAAATACGCCCATCCTTGTTTGTGTAAACCTGCTTAAAACAGTATACCTGACTGGTTCATTAAGTGGCCTATACCTGGACAAGGCAGAATGGGGTAGGTGGCAAAGGTTCCCAGGCCTTTGGGTTCAAGAGAGAATCACGAGGACAGACAGAGAGGAAGAGAGGAAGAAGGAAGGAGACACGATGGGTGAGCCTGGAAAAGAAACCACATAGGGCCAGGAAGAAGGACTCCAATAATGATGTGAAAAGGCCCAGATGAAGAATAAAAGCAAGTATTTATAAGATTATGGACAGAAGATAGGCTGGTTAAGGAGGATGGCCTTGGATGGGGGCTGGGAGATGGATGGTGAGCTTATGTAGACATCGTAGTAAGAACATCTGCCCAGCCCAAGGTAAATACGGCAATTATAAAATCTAACAGGTGCCTGCATCTCATCATTTGTGATAGCAGGTTAGATAATACTGCCATGATAATCATACGACTAATAGTAAATAATATCTAGCCCAACAGCTTACTTATTTATTTATTTACTACAACAAAGGTCCCTGAAAAGTCAACATATAAGCTCTGGGTGAACTCTGCAGGGCAACAGTCATGTGCCCAAGCCAAGCAATCAAATCAAGGTGTTTTCAGAGGCAAAGCCACATGGAGATATTCTAGGAAGACACTTGTTCTCCTTCATTTGGCTTTGAAACAATGGAGCCTAAGAAACTGGAATTTCCCCAGGAATTTCCTCCCGGGAGAAGGACAGGCCTAGTGCCAGCCAGAAGGAGAGACTATCTCTCAGACTACCTCTTCGGAGGACTGAAGCTGAGACAAGGCTGCTTAGCTTTGTGTAGCTCTTGCCTTCCATTTAAACCCGTGTTGTCTGCACAGACTGGCCTGAAAGACACCTGACTTCATTGTGCCTCTTCCCAGAATAAATCTCCTTTCTCTGCTTTGCCCATGATCATTTGTTTGATTAGCTCATTGAGGACAGGTGGATGAGCCTTGTTAGAGCTGCCTGGACCCATACTCTGACCCTGGCAGCTCTGGTGGCACCACAGCTAAAGCACACCTTGGTTTTGCCACAGCAGCACTGGGTGACCATGAGTGAGTCCCTTCTCTGGAACTCTATTTGTCATCCGTCTGTCTTGAGCATGCCTGGCCTGTCTATAGGGAATGCTGTGGGCTCATTCCCACAGGAAGCACTTCTCAAGGCTGGCTACATAGCAAGACCTGTGCTCCTATGACCTGCAAGTCTTCACAGCTACTGTATATGTAAGAGGGGCAGGTAAGTGGCCAATGGCCTTTAGCTATTACCCGTGCTAAGACCAAAGAGACCAAACCAGCCCTTCTGGGAGGTAGAGAGGTTCCCTGCAGAAAGCGTTTGAGCTGGGCCTTCACAGGGCAGAGGGTGGTGGGACAGAGTCTGGGGGTGGGGTACAAGGGCTGCTGCAAGGAGGGTCAGATTTTGGAGGAGTATGAAGCCATGCCAAAGATCTTGAACTAGTAGCGACTCATGTCTATCAGGGGGGCGTGTGTGGGGAGCCGAGACTCAGATGCCACTAGCTGGCGCTGACATCTCGCCCTCAAAACTTAAACCTCCAGGGTGCATGCGTAGATGCGTATACACGCTAAAGATTGCGTGAGCACGCTAAGGATTGCGTAGGCACGCCGGTAAGAGTGAGCAGCCAACCAGGGTATTGACACGTCACAAGGCCGCTAGCATAATGGTCCTAGTCATCAGGCGGGGTAAAAGTAAGCAGCCAGTCAGGGTATTCACACGTCACTCAGGTGCGACCCCGGGCTTATATAAACAGCGCTACTCCGGGGCCCGTCCTCTCCTTCGATCTCTTCCTTCCCCGTTTCCCCGCCCGGGGCCGCGGCCCTCGGGAAGCCGCCCGCGCCCACGAGGTGGCCGGGCGGCCTCTCTCTCCCCTCTTCATCGCGTGACTAATAAAGTTTACTGCGGAAGGATTCCTGTGGTCGCGTGCGTTTCTGCCGGCGAAACATTCACGCGGCGGCTCCCAACATCTGGTGCCGAAACCCGGGAACATTGCTGGGTAAGGAGGGCCCCCTTTAGTGGGGAGGAATTCAGAACCGCAACATTAAGGTTTGTCCTGAAAGACATGTTCGATCTCGACTTATCCCGTTTCTCATTTCGGCTAGCGGAAGCCCTTATGGCCTTCTCTGCTGTGATAGCCGCCATAGCTTTCCTTTTTTTGGTCTCGTGCAAATTCAAGGACTGCCTCGGGAGAAAGAGGAGTAGCAGGAGATTAAGGATAGGGGGGTTGCAAGACAACATGCCAGAATCAGGACGTGAGATGAGGTTAAGGGTCCCAATGGATAGAGATAGGGACGTCTCTAAGAAAAAAGGCCCTTCTGTGGACGTTAAAGCCACGGAAGAGAGAGGTCAGGGAAAGGACGCCCTGGTAATAAGAGGTAAAAGAAAAAACCCAATTAAAAGGCCTCTTTATCCAATAAGATTAAAATTCCCGCTAAATGCCTGGGCGCAGCCATCTTGGCTTTCATCAGAGGCTTCCACGTGGCTGGCAACTGGGCGCAGCCATCTTGGCTTTGGGAAAAATGGGCGGGACCTTGGGTATGTCAGCGGTCCCCACGTGGCCGGCGCCATCTTTGATTCAGGCTAGGAGGCCCCTGCCTCCCATGTGCTCTCCATATAATTCATTTAAAAGACTGGTGATTGTTCATTACAAAATGTTTTTATGCTCTTTTAAGAAAAAAAAAATTCTAGCTAATAGGTTTGATATGGCTAAAATAATTTTTACAGTTTAAAATTGTTCTGTTAAGCAGTTAATTTTAAAGCTTGTTTAATCATTAAAAAAATTTTGGTTGTGGGGGATTATAGATGCTCCACAGTGTTTACTGTATCAGCAACACCTAGTGGCTGTACTTGGTGTTGTCAGTCGCAGCCTGCTAATGCTAACACATGGCCTGCCGCCATAATGGTTCAGCAATTAAAGACACGTAAAGCTGTAGTTTGGCTGCCATGTTTGTTTAGGGTTTCCAGCTAAGTTTAGGGTTTCCAGCTGAGTTCAGTTACACGTGGCCAGCCACCATACTGGTCCGGAGATAAAGAGGGTAAAGCTATGAGTTTGCCACCATTCTGTTCAGGTACTGTTCAATTTTATTTAAAGATTCCTTCTGCTGAATTAAAGCCCCTATTTGATATTTTAGAAGGGGATGTTCATATTTCTTCACCCAGAGCCTTAACACCGGCTGCAAGCCACGCTCTGCGAGTGGTAGAAAATGCTTTACAGGATGCCCAATTAAAACGTGTAGATAAAACTAAGGCCTTTGACCTGTGTGTCATTAAAACTAAACATTTGCCAACTGCTGTATTATGGCAAGGTGGGTCCTTAGTGTGGGTTCATCCCAATGCCTCTCCTACAAAAATTATTAAATGGTATCCGGATGCAGTCGCTCAACTCGCACTTCGTGGGTTAAAAACAGCCATTACATACTTTGGGAGGGAGCCAAAGTCTTTAATAGTGCCTTATACGGCTCACCAAGTTCAGGTATTAACTGCTACCTCTGATATTTGGGCGGTGCTGGTTACCTCTTTTAGTGGTTCAATTGATAATCATTATCCAAAACATCCTATTTTGCAATTTGCCTTAACTCAGGAGGTAGTCTTCCCGCATGTAACGTCCCAAAAGCCACTTCGGGATGGACTGGTAGTCTATACAGATGGGTCAAAAACAGGAATAGGAGCTTATGTGGTTAATAATAAAGTTATTTCTAAGCAATATCATGAGACCTCGCCTCAAATTGTGGAATGTTTAGTGGTGTTAGAAGTTTTGAAAAAATTTCCAGGTCCCTTAAATATTGTTTCTGATTCTAGTTATGTGGTAAATGCAACCAAAATCTTAGAGGCTGCTGGATTAATTAAAGCGTCTAGCAAGCTTGCAAAAATTTTTCAAAAGATTCAGTTTGCCTTAATTACCAGAAGATACCCTGTTTTTATTACACACATCAGGGCTCATTCCGGTCTACCGGGGCCCATGTCCCGTGAAAACGACCTGGCAGATCGAGCCACAAAGATGATTGCATTTGCCCTCCTTTTAAATTTAGAATTGGCTAAGGAGTTTCATAAAAGATTTCATGTTACAGCTGAGACATTGCGTAATCGATTTAACATAACTAGAAAGAAAGCTAGAGATATTGTTACCCAATGTCAAAATTGCTGTCAATTCTTAACTGTGCCTCATGTTGGGATTAATCCCAGAGGAATCTGTCCACTACAAGTGTGGCAGATGGATGTCACCCACATTTCATTTTTTGGTAAACTTCAATACTTGCATGTTTCTGTTGATACTTGCTCTGGAGTTATGTTTGCTTCTCCCCTGACTGGAGAAAAGGCAGCCCATGTTATTCAACATTGCCTGGAGGCACGGAGTGCCTGGGGAAAGCCCAAAATTCTAAAAACTGACAATGGGCCAGCCTATACTTCTCAAAAATTTAAACAGTTTTGTCATCAGATGGAAATAACCCATCTCACAGGGCTCCCCTACAACCCCCAAAGCCAGGGCATCATTGAACGTGCTCACCGCACCCTAAAATCCTATTTAATAAAACAAAGGGGAGGAGTCCAGGAGGCTCTGCCCTCAGTGCCACGAGTGACGGTTTCACTGGCACTCTTCACTCTCAATTTTTTAAATTTGGACAGTCAAGGCCATTCGGCTGCTGATCGCCACTGTTCAGGGCCTAACAGGCCCAAGGAGATGATTATATGGAAGGATGTCTTAACTGGACAGTGGAAAGGCCCGGATCCTATTTTAATAAGATCCAGGGGAGCTGTCTGTGTTTTTCCACAGGAAGAAAACAATCCATTCTGGGTACCGGAGCGCCTCACGCGAAAGCTCGTGACAGCTGAAGATGATCTTCCAACAGACACACCTGCTACTGCTGAAAGAATCAAGGACAGCGAGGAGGACCACTAATTCTACTCGAGTGGATTCATTGCCCACAGACTGGCTTTACCCTGGGTTTCTTCTGCCTTTTCTTACTTCAGATTGGGTGGGGGTCGGAATGTTTGGTGTAGCATTGTGTCGTGGCTTAGTGTTTTTTACTCTGGTTGTTCTGCAAACTCTATACCCAAAACAAACGTGACTAGGTCGCAATCGCGCAAGCACTAGCACCCTTGGAACAAGGATCGTCTCCCAAAAATTTGGTTATCCATGTTAAAAAATTAAAACAGACTGTGACACTCAGTCGATGCACCTCAGGGGTTTCACCCATTGCACTGAGTCGATGAGTGATCCAGGTTAATGTTGCCTTTGCCTAAACGGTTATGGTACCTAGACAGGAGGGTGACAGCTCTTGCACTCCCTGGAATTTTATTCCATTGCACGGGAATGAGTGTCACCTCCTTTCTGAGATGTGGTACCTAGACAGGAGGGTGACAGCTCTTGCACTCCCTGGAATTTTATTCCATTGCACGGGAATGAGTGTCACCTCCTTTTAAAAATCTTCTCCCCTAGCCCCTGCACCCAGAGGACTTGTTTCCATTGCACCTGGTGGGGTAAGGGAGTAATCTAAAGCTTTTGATCGCTTACTCCCCAAAGAAGGAGTTTGCTTGATCGAGCTTAGGGCCCTCTTGTACCGTGCTCATAGGCTTTTAGGCAGTTTTCATTTATTTATTTATAACAAAAAGGGAGATGTGGGGAGCCGAGACTCAGATGCCACTAGCTGGCGCTGACATCTCGCCCTCAAAACTTAAACCTCCAGGGTGCATGCGTAGATGCGTATACACGCTAAAGATTGCGTGAGCACGCTAAGGATTGCGTAGGCACGCCGGTAAGAGTGAGCAGCCAACCAGGGTATTGACACGTCACAAGGCCGCTAGCATAATGGTCCTAGTCATCAGGCGGGGTAAAAGTAAGCAGCCAGTCAGGGTATTCACACGTCACTCAGGTGCGACCCCGGGCTTATATAAACAGCGCTACTCCGGGGCCCGTCCTCTCCTTCGATCTCTTCCTTCCCCGTTTCCCCGCCCGGGGCCGCGGCCCTCGGGAAGCCGCCCGCGCCCACGAGGTGGCCGGGCGGCCTCTCTCTCCCCTCTTCATCGCGTGACTAATAAAGTTTACTGCGGAAGGATTCCTGTGGTCGCGTGCGTTTCTGCCGGCGAAACATTCACGCGGCGGCTCCCAACAGGCGTGCACTGTGAGATCTCCTTAGCTGAATGTAGATGATAGGTCAAAGCTGGCCACAGGGTCAACCTAAAAGAAAACTACTGCCACATCTAGGAGAGGAGTGGAGAAGACTTTGAGGGAGTGACCAGAGAAAAGAGGGTATATAGTAGAGCGATCCAAGGGGTAGAACCTAACACTCCCTCATTAACTAACACAAGCCCACAGCTGCACAAATCTCATTGTCTTGGAAAGGAGGGATCAGGAAGAGCAAGGTTCATGTTCTGAGAGCTTGTAGTCTGGGTGAACCTACAAGGATGGGTTCAAGGGTCTGTGTATACCCGTCTATCTTCTATTGTGCTGGGAGCCTCTTGTAGGCCTATAGGAATTCAGAAGAAGATGGGGTATGAGGGAAAGGACTGGAACCTTAGATTGGGGTCCCAGGAGTACATGGATCAAAGGGGAAATAGGAAGTAGGCCACAAAGATGCTCATAAAATTGCTTCCCAACAGGAAGGAAAGGGACCTAGCACTGACCTCAGGGCCCAGCTAGAGGAGAGGCAGCCCAGCAGCCAAGATTGAAGTTTGAACATGTGCGAGGCCTTCCTTTCCTCCCTTTGCCTCTGAGGAGCAAGTTGGGAAGAGAAACAGGGGAGCTCACCATGGTCAGGTAGTGGTACTCAGAGGGCATGCCCAGACCCAGCAGTTTCTTCTCCTCCAGGCTCATCCCCATCAGCATGCAGTAGAAAATGTGGTAGTTACGCTCCTCTGCAGCCTAGGAGAAAAGGCATCGAAAGAGACACATGAGCAAGACCCTCAGAACTTCTCCAGTTTCAGCTTGAGGAACTCCCAGCCACGTGTGGCTGTGGCATTTACCAGCCTGAACCCCTAGGTCACCTATGTTCCAAGAAGCAGAGGATTCTGGGTACCATGAGCCAAGAGGCTAGCCTGACGTTAGATTCATCTTGACTTCACTTCCTATCCCAGAAAGCCATACAGGACTCTGCAACTCATCATTTCATGGCATTTATGGTCACTCTGTGACTAGAGAGCCAGTGGCCATGGGCTTGGGCAGAGGGGAGGTTTGTAAATACTGTCCGTAACCACATCCTCACTGTGAAAATTCACTGTCTTCATCATGTGTTGTTGTGAAGTAAGCTTTTTTCCACCCTGTCTTTCCCCATCTTCGAAATCTCCACTTCTCCCTTCACAGAAGCCCTTCAGGGTTTGCGTTTCTTATGGACCTCAAATTCACTTACATAATTTACATATATATATGTATGTATACACTTTGATTTATGTATGTGTTCTTGTGTGTGCAGGCATGCTTGTACGGCATGAATGTGAAGGCCCTAGAACAATCTTGGATATAGTTCTTGGGAGTCCACCTTGGTTTTTGTTTGTTTGTTTGTTTTTGGCCTAGAACGAGGAAAGTTGACCGGCTAGCTGGTGGCAAACCCCAGGGGTCCTTCTGCCTCTGTATCCCCAGTCTTGGTCCATGGCCTTCCGTACCATTACCCAGGGCCCCTGCCACAGCTCCCAAAGCACTTTGACTTAGATTTGCTCTAGCCAGTGGAGGTGAGGCACCAAAGAACGAAAAAGGAAAGGTACGTGGATGAAAGAGGATTAGAAGTTCAAACTTACCCGCAGCTACATAGCAAGTTAAAAAAAAAAAAAAAAAAAAAGACATGTTGGGGCCAAGGAGATGGCTCAGCTGGTAAAGTACTTGCCATGCAAGCACAAGGGTAGGAGTTCAAATCCCCGCTACTCGTATAAAAAGCTGAATATGGCGGTATACACCTGTAATCCCAGTGCTGGGTGACAGAAACTGAACCTCTGGGGCTTGCTGGCCAGACAATCTTGTTGAATGAGCGAGCTCGAGATACAATGAACAACCTCATACCCCAAAATAAGGTGGCAGGTGAGAGAGCCAACCCTGACTGGCTACACACGTGTCTCTGCCCACACACAAACATGCACACATCATGCATGCCTATGTACAAGTTGTATGGACAAGAAAGTCAAGGCTGAGGATATCCAGTTGTTCCCTTTGCGGCGATACTGAGAAGCTCATGGGAGGTGACAGAGGCGGGAGGATGGCAGGGAGGAAGTCCTGGGGGTGGTCTCACCTGCCGGCAGACCCTCGACTTCTCCAGGAGGAAGTGCTCGATGCTGGCGCCCTCGATCACTCCGCTGGAGTTGAAGTGGATGTCGATGTACTTGCCGAAGCGGCTGGAGTTGTCATTGCGGATGGTCTTGGCGTTGCCAAAGGCTGAGGTGGGAATGGAGGGGCTCCCAACAGGAGCAGGGAGGAGAAAAATTCTGTTTATTTAAAGGTCATCTGGGCAGGTTCTCAGAGGAGGTGGGTGAAAGATCTGGAGTCTGAGATTCAAGGATCAACAGTGAAGTGGCTAGCCTTTGGGAGAAGAAGTTCATTTTTCCAAAGCTATTCATGCTTTGGATAGACGGACAGACAGACAGCATGACCACAAGACTGCAGATAGACAGCAACTCTGCAGCCTTGAAGAGAGTTCCGGTCCACATGGCAGAGTGGGGGTCTCTTCTTACAGATGTCAGAGGAAGGGGGGTTTCTGCCACCTAGCTGAGGAGTAGCCTACATTTGGGGAGGATTTGGGGATGTGGAATAAGAGAAGAGGGGGGAAAGCACATCTAATTGAGGTAGCAGCAGCCATCCTGGTGTCAAAGGTCTTGAGCCTGTAAACTCTCTTGGGGAAGTGAGATTGGAATCCAGGCAGCCAGGGAGTTGGTGAGGACGTTAGAGTCACAGCCTGGCTTTTTGTAGGGGAGTTGGTATTTATTTCCCTTTCAGCAGCATAAGAAAGAGGCTGCTTCAGGTAAACATAGCTCGAAAGCCCCTAGTCTGTAACGGGACAGTGGAGAGCCTGCAGTTAATTGAAGGCTGAGGACGGTCATTCAGATAGGCACGGCAGGCAAGGGACAGTATGGGAAAGCTAGCTTGTCAGAAGGCTCCCGTAGAGTAGGAATCTGGCCTGATTGTAGACCAAGAGAAGAGGAAAGAAGGCTGGCCAAATGAGGAGGCTAGGTGGCTTACAGCTGTGAATGCTACACTCGGAATTTGAGAAGGCCTCCTGCAGGGGCCGAAGGAGGCAGGGAGGCCTCTGAGGGCCAACAGAGCGGTTGTGCTTGGTGAGTGGTCAGCCTTAAATACATATACATAGATGCTACACTAAAAAGACTCAGCATGTCGTATACACACACACACACACACACACACACACACACACAATTAAAGAAGATGAGGCTGCAGAGAAGGCTCAGCAGTTAAAAGCACTGACTTTTCAGAGGAGCTGGGCTGACTCCCAGCACCCACATGTGGCCTAAAACCATCTGTACCTCCAGCTTCAGGGAATGTGACACCTTCTTCTGGTCTCCACAGGTCACCACATCCATGAGGTGCAAAGGCACACATGTAGGCAAATCACTCATGCACATAAGATAAGAATCAATAAAATATATAAAAAAATAAGTACACTAGAAGAGGTCACGAATTTAAAGGAGAGTTGGAGGGACACAGAAGGAGTTGGGGGAGAGAGAGGGGAAGGTGAAAATCTTGTAAATACGGTATTCATGAAGAAATTCTCAAAAAAAAAAAAAAAGGAAAAGAAAGGAGCAGAAAAAAAGAGACGACTCAGGTGACAAGACAGAGGTGGGATGGGAAGCATGAGTGTCACAGCCTGACTCCCCTCAGAAGGGGCAGATGGCAACAGAAGGAAATATGTGGATTTTAGCATGGACCCAAAGTATCTTTCGTAGAGCTTCTCATATGACCCACAGAACTGGGGAAACTGTCAGAATCAAAATGAAGTCCTTTGTGTCAAACGTTTAGTGATGACAGTAACAAAAAAGCAGGGACACTGGGAGGCTCTCACGCCCGTAAGCCCACGAAGGCAGGAACAGGAGGCCCGCTGCCTGCCAGCCTAGCCAATCGGTGAGCTCCCGACTCAGTGAGAGCCGCCCTATCAGAAACCAGGTGGAGCCTGGAGGATGGCTCAGGAGTCAGGAGCACATGCAGAGGACTGCAGCTTGGTTTCCAGCATTTTGTGGCTCACAACTGCCCCTAACTCCAGCTGCAAGGCATATGACACCCTTTCCTGGCTTCATCAGGCACTCACATACTTACACACAAGGCACATAACATCAGCCTCTGTTCTCCATGTGCACGTCCTCCCCCCACCCCCACGTTTACACCATGCACACGAACTCAAACCGAACTGCCACTAAATCTGTTTTCAAAGACAGGCTGGCCTCAATGTCACAGTCTTTCTAACTCTAAACCCCTTACGGTCTAGCAAGATGGTTCAGCAGACGAAGGTGCTTGCAACCAAGCCTGATGGCCTTCGTTTGATCCAAGGGACTGGCATGGGGGGCGGGGGGGAGTGACACCAGCAAGTTGCCCTCTGACTTCCACAAGTGCACTGTGGCACCTGCGTGTGCACACATAAATGAACATATTATTGCAAGCACGAGGGCTTACATTTGGGTCCCCAGAACTCATGTAAAATGCTGGGCCTGCTGGCACATGCTATAATCCCGAGGCAATCGCTGGGGCCTGCTGGTCAACCAGCCTAGCCCACTTGGTGAAGATGCAAGTCAGCGTCTCAAACAAAAGGTGGAATGCACCTAAGGTTGACTTCTGACCTTCATATACTTACACATACATGTACATTTGTACATATACATGTTCATACCTCCATAAGATAAAAAACAAAAACTGTAGAAATGGGGGAAGAGAAATGAACTATATCCAGCAGCTACCTGAGGCCAAGGTAACACGTGTCTGGGCCATCCCTGCCAGGGACTGCACCCAAGGAAAGGGCACCGACACCTAATGTAACTCCTCTAAGGGGGAGTTTGATCCAGAGCCTGTCCTTAGGGTGGCCTTGTGAGCACACTGCAGGGCCTCTCGCTGTAAACACACAGTGACTGTAGGACACTAACCCTGGCACAAGGCTTCCGGCTTGACCCCCTCCTCACCCTCCTTCCTCTCTTCTCTTCCCCAACTCTCCAGTCAGCATTAGAGCCCGAATCCTTGCTCTGTCTACTCCTGCCTTTCCCTTTTTGTCTTCTCTATGGTTCCCCGTTGCAGCCGTAATGGTCTGTGGCCCAGAAACAACTTCCCAGGGACCCGAAAACACACAGACATTTCTAGAAAACTGGCTTGATCTTGAAATCCTATTTTTAAAGCAATACTGTACCCCCGCCCACCCCACCCCCGTGGTGTGTACGTGTGTGTGTGTGTGTGTGTGTGTGTGTGTGTGCGCGCACGCGCGCCTGAAGGCCAGAGATCAACCTCAGGTGTCATTCTTTATCCACCTTGGACTTTTGAGAGAGGGTCTCTCTCTCACTGGGATCTGAAGCTCACCAATCAGGCTGGGCTGGCCATTGAGCCCCAGGAATTTACTTGCATCTAATTCTCTCATGCTAGGATTACAAGTGCCACCACATCTGGTTTTATGTCTGTGCCGAGGATTGAATTTGGGTCCTCATGCTTATATGGCAAACATTTTGCCAGCTAAGCCATCTCTATAGCCTATCTTTTTGGTTTTACTGAGGTAGTGTTTTGCTATACAGCTCAGGCCTTAAATTCAAGGTCCCTGTGCCTTGGCCTCCCCAGAGCTAGGACTGCAGGTACGTGCTGCTGTTTCTGGCTGGAACGCTCTGTGTATCTGGTGGCAAACACTCATCGTGGAAGTTTATAGTTGTCATCTGTCCTCTTCATGCTGCCTGGGACCACACACTCCTGTTCGCCCCACCCTTGTTTGAAGGTCATAACTTGTGTCATGGCTGTCATGGCTATCACATGTGGAGAGAGTCGTTCCTGTCCAAGTCCTCAGGATCATAGCTTACCTTCCAGGATGGGGTTAGCCTCCAGGACCTGCTGCTCAATCCACGAGTGCTGGCCGCTGACTGTAGCCAGGAACTGAAGGATGAGCTTGGTGGTCTCAGTCTTCCCAGCCCCAGACTCGCCACTGCCAGAGAGTGCAGGCAGATGAGGCCGCAGACAGACACCACTACCTAGAGCCTCTCCACTCGATATAAATGACCTCCCTGCTCCACCCCACCCCTCCCCCACCTCCCCACCCCCCAGGTCCACACCTGGGCCATGCCCCTTTCCCATGAAGAAATTCCATACTGCATTTGAGCATCTCAGACTATCTGTGATACAGGTATGCCCAACTAGTGGCTTTGTGGGGCTCATGTGCTCCGGGATAACCATAACATAGCTCAGTACATTTGTAGAAGACAAAGTCGAAAAGCCGAACACCCCTGAGTTGTCATTGCGTTGTCTCTTCTTTCCTGCTAGGCTGAAAGACTCTCACTATGATCTGGGTTGTTCCAGGGCTCCCTGACAGAACAAGTAAGGTAACCCGGTGTCTTTGGGATGAAATGTGGCCGCCCAGGCCAGTGGCATCTGTCACCTGGATAGAAATCCAGGATTCCAGGTTGCCTGAGCTAGACCCAGTCAGAATCTGTGTTCTTATGTATGGAGCTCCCTGTGGTGGTTAGTTCTGTCAGCTTGACAGGCTCTGAGTCACCAACGGCACAGCCTCTGGACACGCCTGTGAGATTGTCTCGATTGCGTTACTTGAGGGGGGAAGACCCACCCTATATACAGCTGGCACCTACCCATAGGCTGGCACCCTGGACGGAATAAAAAGGACCGATCAAGCTGGGCACTAGCATTCACCTCTGTCTGCGTCCTGACTGAGGGTGCAGTGTGACCAGCGCCTCACACCCTCGTCTCGGTGCCTTCCCCACCAGGAAGAGCCTGTGAGTCTTTTCTTCCTTCAGTGCTCTGCTGGGTGTCTGCTAGCAGCTGGCAATTGCCAACCATCCTGGAGAGCCAGCTGCTTGCTATGTGGCTTCAATATTCAACCCAAACTCATGCTGAACTGGGCATGGTGCCATACCTTTAATTCTAGCACTCAGGAGGCAGAGAAAGACTGATATCTGTGAGTTCAAGGCCAGCCTGGTCTACACAGCAAGTTCCAGACCAGCCAGAGCTGTGAAAGACATAGCTCTCAAAAACGTAGTAAGACCCAGTCTCAAAATGAAACCAAAACAAACAAAAAGGAAATTTATGGAAAAAAAAAAATACTGTCCTGGTGGTGGTGGCCCATGCCTTTAATTGCAGCACGGAGAAGGCAGGCAGATAGATATCTGAGTTCGAGGCCAGCCTGATCTACATAGTGAGTTCCAGGACAGCCAGGGCTACACAGAGAAATCCTATCTCAAAACAAACAAACCCCCCCCCCAAAAAAAAAAAAGAAAAGAAAAGAAAGAAGTGAGACAGAGGCTCACTATATTGCTTAAACTAATCTTGAGCTCATGGCCTCACAGATCCTTTCACCTCCCCTTCCTAAGTAGCTGGGACCAGAGATGTGCACCACAGATCAGTGAGCTCATATTGACATGTAAGTGCCATTGTAATCATATTAGAGGTAGGATTTCAGGCTAGAGTCCTGCTTAGGGCTAAAGCGCTTGCTTGGCATGCATGCCTTTGACTACCAGCACTGAGGTGAGGCTCGGGGAGCTAAGCCTTTCAGGAGGTGACTAAGAAGCCAGGCATGAATGGACGTGGTAGCGCACACACCTTTAACTCTAGGTAGAGACAGGCAGATTGTTTTGAGTTCAAACCGGACCATTTTATATATCAAGTTCCAGGCCAGTCTGGGCTACATAGGAAGACCCTGTTTTAAAAGAAATGGAGAGAGAGACAGAGAAAGAGAGAATAAGAAAAGAGGATGAAGATGTAGCTCAGGAGGTCAGGCACTTGCCTAGCACTCACAAAGTTTTGGTTTCTGTCTCCAGCATGGCTTAAACAAACATGCTTCATGCCTACAATCCCAACACTTAAGATGACAGAGAGAGGTAGGAGGATCAGAAGTACAAAGCCATCCTCGGATACATGAAAAATTTGAGGTCACCCTGAACATAATACTCTGTCTCTGTCATTTTTATTTTTGAGACAGGGTTTCGTGCAACCCAGGCTGGCCTAAATTTTGCTCTATATCCGAGGGGGAACTTGAACTTTCTGATTCTCATGCCTTCACCTTCTGAGTGCTGGGATTACACATGTGCACAACCACACCCAGTTCACCCATTGCTTCACGCAGTAGGCAAACACCCTAGCAACTAAGCTGCCTCTCTAACCTGGGGTGCAAAAGTATCTCGAATGAATGAATAAACAAACCCACGAATAAGTGAATGATGATTTCAATGCCAAGTTAGAGGCTCTGAAACCAAATTCTGACTCCGCCTATTTTCCCTCAGCGGGAGGAAGGTGTGTGGTCAGGGAGGCTAGGCTCTGACAGGCAGGAAAGCAGAGCCGGGTTTGGGATTAGAGGGGAACATGTCCCTCCCACCCCTCAGAGACCTCAGAGTATGGAGGACACATCTTCAGAAAACATATCCTCAGGGTGTGGGAAACATGTCCTTGGGATGGGGAGGGACACGTCCTTGGGGTGTGGAGGACATGTTCTTGAGGCCTGAGGGGCATGCCATTGAGAGAGGGGGGCAGTAGGAGCCGTTCAGGGCAAACACCGCTGCTAAGAACGGTGGTTGAGAAGAGCCCCCTTAAGGCGAGGCGTATCCATTTCTTTGTGAGATCCTCTGGGGCTCGGAGGCGATAGCTGACCACCTGGCCAGGGAACGGGGCCTGAGCCTCACCTGATGACGCAGCACTGGTCCCTCTTGTTCTTCTTCATGTTGAAGTAGCAGCTGTTGGCCACGGCAAAGACGTGGGGAGGCAGCTCCCCCATGTGGTGGCTGTAGTAGAGCTGTACCTGCTCCAGGGTGTACAGGGGCAGCATCTGGAACGGGTTCACAGCCACCAGGATGGAGCCGGTGTAGGTCTGGGGAAGGGAGCAGGTGGTAAGCAACCCGATCCAGGTGCCGCCAACCCGCTGGGCCTCTCAGCCTTGACTACAACACCCCGGGAGCTGCTCTCAGCTGCTCGGCTACTCTCTCTGGGAAGACGGAGAACCCCCTGGCACTGTGAACTTCTGCGAGCTTGTTCCTGGTCCCACTGAATGTGCGGTGCCCTGCCTAGTTTTAGAAAGGGCTCAATAAAAATGGGTTGAGTATGTAAGTGAGTGTTTACCTGCCACTTTTTAAAGGTCTCTGTGAAGGCGGGGTGACATCTGCTGCTCCCAGCTAAGCCCAATCACCTGGTCTATGTACTTTTGGCCCAGGATATAGCCTGCTATTGAACGTCCTACCCAGCTGGAACCTCCCCCTACTCAGCACAGCTGCCCCTGTGGAGGTGAGACCAGAGATCCCCCACAATAGGCCACTGAGGTCCTTGCTGAGGACCCTGTAAAAGACCCCTGCAGGATTCAGGAGGGAGGAGCCCTAAAAGTAAATTCCTCGGAGCTCTGACATACCCAGGAGCCAGAGAAGAAACGGCCTGCCCCTGCTACCCCTCCCCAAAGCCCCCTCTTCCTCTAAACACCCCCTCTTGTTCCCCAGTTTTCTCTCAGGCTGGCCAGACTGCCTGATCAGACCAGTCAGAAGTCCCAGGCAGTAACTGTCCAGGTCATATCCGCCTGGACAGATTCCCCGAGCCCCTCCCCCACAGAGACACTGATACCAAGTCTATAAACCCATGTCAGGCTTTTGGAGAACTGGGATGAGGGCTGGGACCGGCCTCCACCTGCTGGCAGGTTTGAAAAAGGACCTTGTGTCTCTCTAGAAGCTCTCCTCAACCTGTGGAAGGGACCATGGATTTGGGCTATCACAAGACTCTATTTCAAGTGGGTAAGGGGGCACTGTCTCTACAACATGTCCAAGGAGGACTGAGAGCTTAGCCACCCACCATCTTCCAATACCCACCCGGCTGTCAGAGCAGGGCTGCTCAGCGCAGAGAGGGAAGTGCAGACTCAGCGGGTGCTTACAGAAGGGCAACACTTATTGGGCGTCTACCTGCCATCTTTCTGCACGAGCCACCCAGAGCATGATGTTCCCAGCTCTACTTTTTTTTTTAACATGCAGTCCAGGCTGGTCTCAAAATCATGTAGCTGGAGATGACCTTGAATTTCTGATGCTCCCGCCACCGTGTCCCTAGAATTATAGGTGTGCATGACTATGCCCAGTTTATGTGGTTAGGAACCCAACCCAAGGCTTCGTGCACTCTAGGTGGGCACCAGCGGACCTACGTCTATCTCCAGCGTGCTTCTGTTTCTCTGGATTGGTAGCAGAGACTGAGAAAGCCTCCATGTCTGGACCACCCCACTGGGTAAGGATAAGGGGAGCTGTGCTGAGCTCCGGGCCCCTCAGCTTCCTCGAGGACATGGCACCAGTGAACTCACATAGATCTTGTGCTGCTGGTATCGAATCAGGAGGTTGTGTACCACACCTGCCTCGTTCAGGTCCCCGAGGCGGATCATGTCATCCACTCCTTGGACTGAGTTGGGGTGCATGGGCCTGAGGGCGCTGAGGTCTTCTGCATAGATCCAGTGTTCCTGTAATGACAGGCACCAACTCTCCACATACGTCTGCCCTCAACACCCCTCTCTTTCGTATTCTCAGGTCTGAGATGACTCTCTGGCCACGACTGATCTCGGTTTGGGTCAAGGGATCCATCTGTGGCTCTGTGCAGCACCTGTCTAAGGGATTGGGGTCTGTGTGGTTCCTGGGGTTGGGCTGAGCTTCAGATAGAAATGTAGGAGGCAGAAGCTGGGAGTCTACTTTAGCGTCGGGTTGCAGATAGAGGCCTAGGGAGTTCTTGGAGCAGAACAGTGCAAGTAATCATGGTTTTAAAATTCCACAGTGCTACTCAAGTAAAAGGAACACTGTCATTATTTTATTGGCTTCCTAGCATTGGAGATCCTAGGCACAGTCAGAGCCTTCTCTTTGTAGGTCACATGTCTGCATGATTCTCTCTAGAGCCTCTGGGGACAGGAAAGTTAGCTTAGAGAGGAGTTAGTGACCAGCTAGATGCGTGCCCCCTCACTGTCCTTGACTGTCCCTGTCTCGTTCAGATGGGTGAGCTTCTAACTGTACCACTCTGAGCTGTCTGCTTCTAATCTGGACACTTTTGTCTCCTGCTCTTTCTCCTCCTCCTTTCACCTCTCTCACCAAGCGTCGCTCTTGCCTCTTTCCCTCTGCACATCAGCTTTTGGACCTCCATCATCCCTGCCTCATCCCATCGCCTCACTCCTTCTTACACCCCTAATAGTTCTCAGTTGTTGTCCTCAAAAACGTTTCCAAGACAAATATGTCCTTTCAACAGGGCAGGACTCCATCGTGGTCTATCCTGCCCAGGGGATAAATGGATTTCCTGGATGGTGTTGGTGAGCAAGTGCCTGAGGCCCAGAGGGAGGGATTTAGGGATACCAATCGATACCAACCTTGCCCTCATCATCCTCAATCAAGATCTTCCCCACTTTTGTTTCTTTGACAACGCCCCCGATGGACACCCCAGCCTTGCTGGTGGAGGGAGGGTCCAGCCACACATGGTCACCCTAGAGTGCAGAGAAGAGATAGTGGTCTGAGTCCGATTCTTCCTTCCTTTTCCCACCAGAGACTTACCTGTCATGGAACTGCCACCTGCAAGCCCCCAGGGGTCAGAAGTTCTCCCCATCTCTTTGTCCTCTCCCTCAGCTGTTCTCATACGACCCCTCACTGCCAATCAAGCTTCCCAGTGTCCAGTCTGTCTAGAACATGAACTCAGCAGGGCCAGGGCTCAGCCTTCTCCATAACATCTCTTACTAAGAGGGGGAAAAAAATGGTCAAAGGAAACAAATGACATCTAAACTTTGTCCCAGATCATGGAAGGCAGTGAGGCAGGATGGTTAACAAAAGACTCCTTCTCACACTTGAAAAATGGAGTGCTCGGAGATGTCTTCAATACCTGGCATCTATTTTTGTTTTTTTAAAGCCGGGCATGGTGGTGTATGCTTGTAATCCCAGGGCTGGGGGAGTGGGAATAGGAGGCTCCATGGGGTTCACAGGAGTTAAGAAATCTTCACAGTACCCCAGCCAACGCTCGGGAAAATGCGAGCTGAAAACGTATTCATCAGGTTCTTTTGCTAGCCTGCCATATCACACTGATACCATCCCATCACTCTCGCCACAGAAACCCCCGGGTGATTTAAGAAACCTCAGTGTAACAGAAATGATTCCCAAGGGGCCGGCATAGGAAGGTGTTGTGTGGGTGTCCCTTTGTGTTCAGGGTTGGGGTTAGGGTTAGTGTGTGTGTGTGTGTACAAATATGTGGAGGAGGTCAGGGACCAAAGCCACATGTCTTCCTCAGTTGATTTCTGTCTTATTTATTTTATCTGAGAATATTGAATTTGATGCTCACTGACTTAGATAGACTGGCTTAGCCAGCAAGTAGGGATTGTCCTACTTCTGCCTTCTAAGGGCTGGGATTATAGTCACACCACTAACCCTGGCTTTTTGACAAGGGCTCCACTGTTTGGAACTCATGTCCTCCTGTTTCCTCAGCAAGCACTTTGCCAATTGAGCCATTTCCCCTCCCCTACATAGGAAGGTACTGGTAGTGAAAAGGAGGAAATGAACAGCAAAGAAGAAAGACACTGCTAGAATACTGGATGTTGTGAGCAAGTGTTTTAATGCAATTTATAAAATGTACTGACATGCAGGTCAGAGGCAAAAGAGCTCAGGTGTCAGGACACAAGTAAAATGAACAGGACCTGAGCTGCCAGAGACCAGAAAGGAATGAAGGAAACAAAATGATAGGGCAGGAGAGACAGCTCAGCAGTTAGGAGTGCTGGCTGCTCTTGCAGAGGGACAGGGTTTCGTTTCCAGCACCTACATGGCAGCTCACAACCGTCTACAACTCCAGTTCCAGGGTATTTATTACCTTCTTCTGTCCTTGGGAACCAGACATACATGTGGTGTATGTACATACATACAAGCACTCACACACAGATAAATCTTTAAAAAAAAAAGCCAATCATAAAAAGACAAAGACCAAATGACGGTTTATGAAATACATGAATGAGCCAAAATAAAAGGAACAAAAAAAAAAAAAATAGAAAGATGGTTTTTCAAAGGCCAGGAGAGAAGCAATTGATGTTGAATGGGTTTAGAGTCTCAGTTTTTCTAGAGATGTGTTACCCAACAAGGTGGAGATGCTTAACACTAAGCATGATAGAATGGTTACAGTAATAAATTTAATGTTATGCATCTTAGCACAGAGGTTTTAAAGGAAAAGAACAAGTGTGTGTGTGTGTATGTGTGTGTGTGTGTGTGTGTGTGTTTGTGTATAGTGTTTCTTTAATCAGCACAAACATTGTTGAAGAGTCACTGTTATCCCCATAAGTTTTCTCAATTCACCTTGAGAGAACTTGAGTAAACAGTACAAAGAATGAAAGCAGATTCAACCATGATGCATCGTAGTGACATTCCAAAGTCCTTGGGGACAAGGGGAAGATCATAAATAAATTTAGAAAGAGAAAAACAATTCACACAAGAGATCAAGAGTTGGGATGACAGGACAGTATCAAACTTCACAACAGCAATGCCAGACGTCAGAAGACAACCGTGAGTGGCTTCACAATTTTCAGTGGAAGTTATGTCCGAATGACCTCACATGCACATACAATATTAGAACCTGGGAGTTGTTCAGAACATGTGTCCTTTCTGAGAAAGCCACCTCAGGGCATGCCAAGTTCAAACTAGGCAGTAAGTAAATGAAGAAAAGGAAAGATCTTGATCTGGGAGAGAAAATGGATACTGATGAGCTGCTCACCTTGTCTTATTTGTTTATGCTGAGACCCCGACCCAAGGAATGGTGCCACCCACATTCAGTGAACCCGGCCTAGAAAATTCCTCAAAGACACAGGCCTGTCTCTAGATTCTAAACTATACTGGTTATTATTATTATTATTATTATTATTATTATTATTATTATTTTGTCAACTTTATATAAGGTAGTTACCCAAGGACAGAGACCATCACTTTCGGAAGAACTGCCTCCATCAGATTGACCCATGGGCATACCTATGGGGCAATTCTTGATTAATGATGGATGTGGAAGGGCTTAGCCCACTGTGGCAGGTGGTCCTAGGTTGGGTTGTATACAAAAGCAAGCTAAGCAGGCATGGGGAGCAAGCCAGTAAGTAGTAGCATTTCTCCACAGCCTCTGCTTCAGTTCCTGCCTCCGTGTTCCTGAGTTCCTGAGTTCCTCGGTCATGACCTCCCTTGAGGATCTGTAACCTGTAAACCAAACAAACCCTCTCCTCTCCAACATGCTTTTGATCATGACGTTTACCACAGCAACAGGAACACAAACTAAGAGGTAGATCCAATATTAGCCATCGAAGAGAAAATGGACAATTAAAAATTATAGCAAAGGAAATCTCCTGCATACAATCTTAGGCAACATAACATAAGAGCAATTAAGTCAACAGTGGCCACATGCCCAATGGTGGTCCCTTATATGTCCTACTTATAGTAGCTGTCTTTGTTTGTGCAGATACACTTCACTATGTTTACACAACAGAATTGCTAATGATTTCTCAGAAAACTTTGAGGAGGGTGGGTTGAGGTCAGGGGCAATGGTTCGGTGGAGAAGGAGCTTGGAATCCAAGCTTGAGGACTAGAGTTGAGCTCCTGAGCACCTACATAAAAAAGCAGGAGGGCGTGGGAGCCTTCCTGTGATCCAGTGCTCTGGAGGCAGAAACAGGAGATCCCCAGAGCAAGATGACTATCTAGATAGACCAACTGAATCGACACACTTTCAGGTCGAGGTGGTAAGGGATTGAGAAAGACATCCTACATCAACCTTAGGCCTCTGTGTGCATGGGCGCACCCCTACTTGCACGCATGCCTACACATGTGAACATGCTTTACACAGCATGTACGCTACATACACATACATACAGGGGAAAGGGGAATTTGAAGTCCTCTTTGGCTCCATAGAAAGTGTGAGGCCAGCCTGGGTGCCTGCTGGAAACGAGAGTTTAATGAGGGTAAACGAGGATGGATCAGCACTGTAAGCATGCAGTTGGTGGGGCCGGCACTGGGGAAGGTGCCTTTCTTGTGCTGAAGAAAGTCAACAGTGGAGAACACTTAAAAACAAACTTTCAAGCAGCACCATAAGATCTCTAGAGAGGTGGAAAAGAAAATCAAAACCAACAGGATTCACTAGTGCAGTGGTTCTCAGCCTTCCTAACGCTGTGACCCTTTAATACAGTTGTGGTGACCTCCAATCATGAAACTATCTTTGTTGCTACTTCATAGCTGTAATTTTGCTTCAGCTATAAATTATCTGTGTTTTCTGATGGGGGTCATTCACCCTCCAAGGGGGTCTTGACTGCTGCATTAAAAGCTTAAGCAACCTACAGAGACCAGAGGGCTGAGCCTCTAAACTTTCTGCCTATATAACTTGGTGTGCATGTGTTCCTGCATGTATGCATGTATGTGTACATGCATATCCATGATTGAGCATGGAAAAGCAAGAGGACAGCCTCAACTGTCATTCCTCAGGATTTTTTTTTTTTTGAGACAAGGTCTTTTACTTGACTGAAGCTCTCCAGCTAGGCTAGGTTAGCTGGTTAGAGAGCCCTAGGATCCATTTATTTTATTTTATTTTATTTTTTATTTTTGCAAGGCAAGGGCTTTACTAACTGAGCTGTCTATCTTTCAAGTCCTTACCTATAGAACTCTATACAATAGAGTATTCCCAGTCCATGACAAGGGATGAGGTGTCAGCCAATGAGAACAGAAAGAACAAAAGACCAGAGTGTGTAGTCTGCAGGGAGAGGGATGGTTGACTTGCCACTTGGCCAAACCTCTCTATTGAATAAGCAGGCAGCAGAAAGCATCGTGTTCAAGAGTTTGTAGAAGAGCAGATAGTAGTAGCAGCTGGAAAATAGTTAGACCACACCTGCATGTCAGGTCCAAATGAAAATTCCGCCAACTCCAAAAGGCAGGCCAAATATCCAGAGATGAGCTCACACTGGACTCCAGGGGGATTTGTGGGTTAGATAAAAGCCAACATTCCTCAGGAACTTGGGAAGCCAGTTCCCATCTGCCAAAAGGAGTCATTTTCCTTACTTCTGGCAGAAGAGTATGGCTCCATTGACATATACCTGTACTGGCATATCAAAGAACAAGAGGACTCCAGGCTTCCTCAGTATCACAAGTACTTGTTCTACATTTCAAAGTCCATGCTAGCATCCTAGCCCTTCTCACCTCTCCAGGCTTCCCTCCTTCCTTGTTCTCTTTACAAGGTTCCCCCACTGCTGCTGCATACTCAAGCATTCTCCCTCTACTTTCATCTCTGGTCATCCTCCCTTCTCTCACAGATCGCCCTGGTGATGGCCAGTCTGCCGGCCATGTTCAGTTTCCTTCTTTCTCTCAGCCCTGGACTTCTCCAGACGCCCCTAGCTGTTCTCTCCCTCATACCTACGATAAAAACCTTCACCATGTCATGTCAGCCGTTGCTTTACTTCATCCCCTTGCATACACTGGGCACACCCAAAGAACTCTGTGCCCTGCCACAGAAAGGCTTGCACATCCGCATTCATTATTCCTGTATTTATAATAGCTTAGAAATGGAATCAGCCTATGTGAGAAATGCTTGTGGCTTGTTGTTTGTTTGCTGTTTTTCTATCAGCCAGACAAGGTCTCTTATTTCCTGAGCTTCCCCCTTCTCCTTTTCGCAAATTCACCAACTGAGTCAGACTGTGAAAATGAGTTCCCACTGATGGGATGAGCTGCAGTTGATCATTTAGGTTAGGGATAAAAGGTAGAAGCCATTTTGGTGAGTGTCTTCACAAGCCTGGTTTGGGTTAGTCTGGTGCATCCCCATTCCTGGCCATTGTGTGTGAGTGTATGTATGCATGTATACATGTGCGGTGACATGTGAATGTATGTGTGTATGTATACATGTGGAGGCCAGAGAACAGTCTCTGCTACTCTTCCTCAGGTGCTGTCCACTGTGTTTTTAGAGCTAAGATCTCTCATAGACTGGTACTGACCTACTCAATGAGGCTGGCTGACAACTGAGCCTCAGAGCTAGGATTAGAAGCAAATACTGAGCATGCCTGGCCCTTCCTTCCTTCCTTCCTTCCTTCCTTCCTTCCTTCCTTCCTTCCTTCCTTCCTTTTCTTTTCTTTTCTTTTTTTTTTTAGGGTGAGCTCTTAGATACCAAACTCAGGTACTCATGTTTACAAGGCATGGACTTTACTGACTGAGCTGTCTCCCCATCCCAAAAACCCCTCTTTTTAAGACCCTGAATTTAAGTGAGGATTTTCCATGCACAAGTGACCACTTTGCAGAGGCCCAACTCTGAGCCACACTGGCTTTCTTCCAATAGTAGAAGCCTTCCTAGACCTCATCTGTCACCCCTTGTCTCTGGGTTTGCCTTCTGGGGTTCCTGTGACTCTCTTCTTTCCTTGAAACTGATTGGACTCAGCCTTGGGAAAGGTCCACAGCAGGTGCTGTTCTTACCAGCCGGAACACCGACATCCCAGGTCAGCAGCTCCCCAGAGCCTGTAAGAGAAAATGCAGAATGTCAGCCTCATGGCCTGTCAGCGTGGAGCCCCTGAAGAACGGGGGCTCTGAGAGTTGCCAGCCTGTCCCCAACTGTCTTGACTGGAGCTAGGCTCCAGAAACAGCTCTGAATAGCTGGATGGCTGAGCCACATTCCCAGCCTGTGGGTGAAGAGTCAATTCTTGTCCTCCTCATTCTACCTCCCCTTTAGAGAACACCCGGCCCTTGGCTTTGGGCTCCGTTCAGGGAGTAGGGCAGTGCTCTGTCATTCACAGCCCAAGTTCCACCTCCAAAGAACGGGATTACAGACGGACAGCCACACACTAACAGTATTTACATGGGTGCTTGCATCCGGATTCCAGTTGTCATATTTGTATAGCACTTTACCCAATTAGCCATTTCTTTAGTACCCACTCTGCTTTTTAAGACAAGGTCTCTCACTGGGACTTGGGACTCACGAAGTAGTCTCACTTGTCTAAGCAGTGAGCCCTAAGGATCCCCCTTTTTTCCAGTTTTGGATTACAAGCATGTGCCACCAGCATGTGCCGCCATGACCATGTAATCCAGAATTTTAACTCATCCTATATGCATGGAAAGCAGTCATCACCACATATTCTAAGAGGGACTTGGCTACACACAGGCTGTTTACTTGCTGTGGTTTGAATAAGAATGGCCCCATAGGCTCATATATTTGAATGAGTTCTACTTCACCAGGAAGTAGAACTCTTGGATAGGATTAGAAGGATTAGGAGGTGTGGCTTTACTGGAGTAGGTGTGGTGTTGTTGTAGGAAGTATGTCACTGGATGTGGGCTTTGAGGTTTCAAAAGCCAACGCTAGGCCCAGTTCATTCTCTCTCTGCTTACAGATCAGGCTGTAGCTTTAAACTACTTCTAGAGCACCATGCCTGTCTACTGCCATGCTCCCTGCCATGATGATAGTGGACTAAGCCTCTGAAAATGTAAGCTATTCCTCTCCCCCCTCCTCTGGTTAAATGCCATCTCTTGTAATAGTCTCTATGGTCATGGGGTCTCCCCACAGCAATAGAAAACTGACTAATAGGGTACTTGATATAAAAGCTTTTAATCAATATCTCATTATATAGCTCAGAACGGTCTTGAGCCCGCAGTTTTCCAGCTGGGGTTACAGACCTGGCCGGTTGATTTTTGCTTATATCTCAAAAAAGGAAAAGTCACTTTCATTAGTGAACAGTGTAACTAGGAATTAAGCCCAAATCAACCACATTCCAAACCTGCCCAGCTTCTGGCTGCTCTCAAGTGTGATAGGAACAGTCAGAAGAGAAAACTCATGTGCGCAGTCTTCCCACTCATGGTGATGCCCTTCCTGTTATTCCGACCTGAGCGCCATTTTCTTTCCTTTTCTGATATGATAGCAGTGTGAGTCTGTTGAAAAATATTTGATCCCATCGTGAACCCCCCAATTGTGAACTGTAAAACCCTGTTTCTTGTTTGGTGTGGTTGAGCCTATCACACATCTTAATCCTAGAACTATTTATTGTAAACAGGTGATTATGGTGTGGTTCACCCAGCCCTGGCACACACACACATCCAAGAGCTTTCTGTACACAGGATTTAATAATGTTAACCCTAGGTCCAGAGGTAGAGAGAGAAACCAGGGATGAAAGAGTAGGAGGGACTCCAAGTTGTATTTGAGACAGTGTGGAGAAAAAGAAGGAGCTTTTAGCTTAAGTTCTGGCTTTAGCTTAGGCTTCAGCGCCTCAGCTCCCTGGCTTTTGGGGCTTTGAGCTAGCAAGCCTTCGGCTTTGGGTTTTTGGCCTTTTCCTCCTGGGCTGTCCATTTGTACTCGTGAGCCTTTTGGGATTTTTCCACCCAGACCTGAGCTAAGAAGGAAGGTCAGCTGGGTACTTTCTTTGCCTCTCTGAGCTAGCAGGTTTTCACCCCAGCATCTGGCTCCTGAGTCTTTATTGGTAAAATAGAACAATTGGGGTTTATTTTCTTTCTTTCTTTCTTTCTTTCTTTCTTTCTTTCTTTCTTTCTTTCTTTCTTTCTTTCACAACATGAGTCAGTTGCTGAATCTGTGGTATTCATTTTCCCTTTGCTCGCTTCTAGCACAGGCCCAGACCAGAAGGGACACAGTCAACAGCTATCTACTGAAAGGACATGGAAAACATCTGGAAATAGTGTTGTTACAATAAAGGCTTATATGGTTGGGTGAGGATGCCCAGTTGTGGGTGTCTCTGAGAACAGATGGCATCAATTATTCTACAGAGAGAACTTGGGAGTGCTGAGACTCTCCCAAGCTTGACACATGTGTGCTCATATATGTGTAGGTACATATGCACATGTGTGCAAATGTGTGATGAAGGGTTGTTTAGTCATTACCTCCAAAATAAAGCATAATCTTGGAGGCAAGCTCATTGAGATGTAGGTTGGTCTAAAGGGAGATGAAACATTCCATCATCCGTCTTGTAGGGAAGACTGCTAAAACAGGAAGCCATCAACTCAATAGCCTCATGAAGTCCTTGAGACTCATCAGATTTGCTAGACCCCACCAGATTATATAAGCAGTAAGGACTGCTAAGAGATAGTTTCAGACCAACCGAGATGCTTAAAGCAGGCTTGAACCGCCCAGAAAGGGCAGAGACCAATCCAGCTGCCTGGAAGAGGTCCAGATCATAGGACTAGGAGAGACGATTTGGTCAATAAGAACATGGGTTTCTTTTCTAAAGGACCTGGGTTCATTTCCCAGTATCCATATGGTGGCTCAGAACTATTTGTGCTTTTAGCCCCAGGGAATTCAGTCCCTTCTTCTGGCCTGAACACTCTATGCATAGGGTGCACAGACAAACATTCAAGCAAACATTAATATACATGAAATAAATATAAATAAAATATAAAATTAAAAAGAAAGATAAATGGAAAGGAAGGAAGGGAAAGAGAGAGAGAGAGAGAGGAAGAGAAAGAAAAACAAAGAGGCTCAGATTGATTGAGCTGCCTGGAAAAGACACTCTAACTTGTCCCCCGGCCTGCAGGCTGCACAGTGAGCCCCAGGTCTCCTGTCTCTGTGCTCTATCACCCATGCTGGGATGGGCTTTGACAGTGCAGCTATCTGAGTTATTTCTGCTCCTGTAAGCAACCCCAGTGAAACCCATTTGTCCTCCAGGTTGGGCTTCAGTGCTATCATTAGTTTGGTTTGTTGTGGGCTCTCTGTCTGGAGTGAGTAAATGTTTGTTCACCTCTTCCCAGCAATCATTTTGCACAACTAGAGGCCAGAGGACAATCTCAGATGTTGTCCCACAGCCACCGCCCATCTTGGGTTTCTTTTGAGACAGAGTCTCTCATTGGGCTGGAACAATTTGGCAAGTAGGTTAGACTGGCTGGTAAGGGAGTGCCAGGGATCCGCTTTGCCAGCACTTACAAGTGCGTGTCAGATTTTCTTTGTGATTTGGAGTTTGGTGGGGAAAATCTGGTTCACATCACAGGCTCTTTACCAACTGAGCTACCTTGCTTGCCAAAGCAAAGAAGGAGAATCTTTTCCCAAATTCCAAAACCTGCCTCTTGTTCCTCCAGCCTCTTCTCTGGGGGTGGGGGGAGGCGAATATAAATGTGTGTCAAAATGCTGAGAAGACATTTCACAAGTCTTAGTTCTCTGAGGGGAGTCTGGGTCTTTCCATCTCACAGAACCCGGAGAGGTGTTGGAAGGAAATAAGACAGAGGAGCATGGCCCTGCCTTGGTCAGTCCTTTTCAACAAAACAAAAACTATCTTTCATAGCTCCTTCCTGCTATTTATTCTGTACATTTTGGCCTATTGATTTTTTTTTTAAGCCATAGGGACTAGTGAGTTAAAGGGTAAAGATCCTTGCCACGAAGTCTGATGACTTGAGTTCAGTCCGTGGAGACTCACATTGTAGAATGAGGGAACTGACTCCTAAAAGTTATTCTCAGACCATCATATGTGGCACCATATGTCCCCTGTGAGATACAATAGACAAACAAACAAACAAATAAAAGAGAGCAGGACTTGAGAGATGACACAGAGATTAAGAACATTGGCTGTTCCTCCAGAGGACCTGAGTTCAATTCCCAGCACCCACATGGCAGCTTACAACTGTCTATGACACCAGTTCCAAGGGATCTAATGCCCTCTTCTGCCCTCCTCGGGCACCAGACATACAGGCGCATACATTCAGGCAGAACAGCCAAACATATAATATTAGAGGAAGAGAGAGAGATCACCCTCAGATTCTGGCTTCACTACTCTGCTTTTCGATCTTCCTCTACATGCTGAGCTAACTCCCAAAGTGACGGGGCTTCAGTGGGCCACATCAATCTTTCTGTCCTCCTACATCAGGACTCCAGCTTTATTAGCTACTGTGGTAGTTTAGAATAGTTGACCAATTCTTTGTCACACTGCTCTGGTTTCAGTATGATTTCAATGGCCCTCATAGGTACCAATGGAAATGCTTGGTCCTCAGACTGGTGGAACCGAGAGGTTCTATGGACCTTTAAGAGATGGGGCAGTGCCCTTAGCTCATGGAGGACAGTGTGCTCTTGAGTGGGAGTATGTGACCCCATCTTACCCATCTAGTCTCTCCTTGCTTCCTGAGTTGAAATATGACAACTTGCATTGACGCTTACCCCTGCCATGATTTGATGCCTTCACCAGAAGTCCAAACTGATGTAGCCTCCCAATCTTGAACTTGAATCTCCAGAACCATGAGCCAAAATTATCTTTGTATGTATTTCATAAGTAGCTATGTTGAGTATTTCATTATAGCCACGGAAAGCTGACTAATAAAAACACAGCTCCTTTTATAAAATCCTTTCATGGAATGGAGACTGGGCCTCTCTACTTGGAGGGTAGATCTAACTATTTGCTTCTAACAAAGAGAATGACTGGGAGTGAGGAGTCCCACTTCTGAGACTTGTTCACAAAGACCCTGTATCAAGGATTCAGAACACTGTCTGCCTGAGAGAGTTGCTAGGAAACCCCGAGACCCACAAAGGGCTGGTGTTGGTGGAGGCTAAGATTGGACAGCCCCTTTCACTGAAGTTTCCACCATGCAGTGGGAATTAGTTCAAGTTAGCTTGAGGTGGTTCGTCCCCAGTCCTTGCTGGCCCCTGGACCAGCAAGCAGCTGTGATGCTGACTCCCATAGTCTTTTACTTTAAAATTGTGCCTAAAGGAATGAGGCAAAAGGAGGGGTATACAAGGTCATTTTATGCTACCTTACAAAGTGCCTGATTCAGGATAGGGACGTTAGGGTCTCCTAGACTTGTCAAAGAGGATTGGCTTTAACCCTGCAGGTGGGATTTCTTCTGAACATCTCTGCCTCTCTGCCCAGAGCAATGCTGTTACCACACAGCTATTAGGCCACATTTCACTGCTCAGTTAGTTCATTTTTCCAGTAGGACTTCTACCAGACTCAGTGGTGGGAGGGTAAAAACACTGGAGGTTAAAGATGTAACTGGGTAGGGCAAGTTCAGCAATGAGACTGGCTTGTGGACAGACCTCATCCCATTGCTTAAGCAGAGCCAACAAAGTCCCCAAGTGTCTTGTCCTGTGCTTGATGTGGCTAAAGAATTCTGTCTGACCTGTGTTTTCTTTCAGTTGCGCATTCTCTTGTGAAACCTCCTCTAGGGCCTAGGGCTACTGGCAGGCTGCTAAGAGTGCTAGGTCCAAAAGCAACATTTCCAGTGGCCATGCCCATCACGAGACCGCAAGGAAGCCTCATTTCTCTGAACTTCTCCATATGTGCCATGAGTGCACCAAAGTCTGTGTGACCATAATACTTCATCTCCTTTAGTCCCTAGATTATTCCATTCATGCATTCTTTAACTCAGCAAATGGTGTTCACACCTGCTGAAGGAAACACATGAGTCGTTCTAGTCTTCCCTCACATCCAAACAGTCGATACGCTTTTTCTTTTGAAACTTAGTGGCTGCCGGCTATATGTTGTTCACAAAAAGCCTACATTAACTATAAAGACACAAGTTTTATTAAGGAGATGAAGTAGGAGTTACTTCACTCACACTCACCAAAGGAAAGCTGAAATGGCCATACAATTTCATAGAGAACATATTTCAAGTAAAAAAAAAAAAAGTGATGAGAAGTGAAAAGAAATGTTACATGATGGTGAGGTATTAAGTTCTCCAAGAAAACACAGTGCTTAGCAGGTATACACCTAACAATGAAGTGCCAAAATACATAAGGCAAAAAAAAAAAAAAAAAAAGACAAAACTCTAAGAAGTAGACAAATTGACCATTACAGTGAGAGACTCCAATGTGACTCTACCAGAAATGAACAGCATCAGCATGCAGAAAGTTAGTAAGGACAATAGACAAACTCAGCACCACCATCAGTCAAATAGGACCCTACAAGTGTACAAACTGTTATATTTGTACACTACTGTGTCCAACAACAGCTAAATATGCGTTCTTTTCAATCTCATGCGGAATATTTGCTAAGAGAGATCACATTCCCTTCCGGGCCATAATGCACACCTTATCAAGTTTAAAGAAGAAAGCCATGTAAGCTAGAAATCCTAGCTCCTCAGCTAGAAATCAATCACAAAAAGATAAATGAACAATTCTAACTTATTTGGAGATTAATAAATATACCTCTAGACACATGAGCCAAAAAGTCCCAAGGAAAAAGTGAATAATATCAGCTAAATACAACTGACCAAAATCTGTGAAGTTTAGAGAAGAAAGAACATATGGGAAATGTAGAACACCAAGAGCGTATATTATGAAAAAAGAAAGATCTGAGACCTGTAACCTAAGCATCCATGTCAGGAAGCTGTGGAAGGAAGAACAATATAACCCTAAAGTAAGAGGAGGAAAGGAATTATTACTATCATCAGCATCATTATTACTATCATTATCATTATTTGTGTTTTTGAGTCAGGGTTTCTCTGTGTAGCTTTGGCTGTTCCAGAAATCACTCTGTAGACTTTGGCTAGCTTTAAACTCAGACATCCACCTGTCCCTGCCTCCCAAGTGCTAAGAAATGATTTTTTTAAAAAGTAGATCAGAAATTGGTACAACAACAGCAAACCAGGAAATCGAAAAAGAAAAATCAATATTACCAGAAGCTGAACCCCCCCCGAAAAAAAAAAAACCTTAATAAGATTAAGAAACACAAATTCCTAGTGTCCACAATGAAAAATGGTGACCCCTGTAATCCCAGATGGAGAGGCTGAGATGGGCAGAACTCTGAAACTTGTTGGTCAACTTGTAGATAAATCTGTGAGCTCCAGGCTTATTAAGGACCTTTATTCAAAAAATAACGTAGAGGGCTGACAAGATGCCTCAGCAGGGTAAAAGCACTTGCTTCACAAATCTGACAGTGTGACTTTCATCTGGAGAAGGCACATAAAAAAAAAATCCAGATTAGGTAACATGCATCTGTAGTCCCAGCAATCCTACAGTCAGACAGGAGGACCACCTGGGAGCTTACAGGCCAGCTAGTGGGGGTATGCAGCACAGCAGAGACAAGAGAGACCCTGCCTCAAAGAGGATAAAGGGGAGCATCAACTCCCGAAGCTGTCTTCTGATCACCACGAGTGTACCACAGAGATATATGCACACAGACACACAGACACACAGACACACAGACACAGACACAGACACACACACACACAGACACACACACACCATACTATACCAATGGAAAAATAAAATAAAATAATTTTAAGTTAAATAATGCAGAAAGTGACTGAGGAAAACACTCAATGTCCAGCTCTGGCCTACGTGGGCATAGCACACACACACATAAAGACACACCACTGTGGCGCTATTCTTCCCCTTAGGGTATGGAGCTTCCCAGGAACACTTGCTTCTTTGAGCTCTTTAAAGCTTCATCCTTCATCTCACCAACCAAGAGGACTTTAAAAGATACAAAATTTGGAAGCTGGAGAGAGAACTCCGCAGTTAAGCCCACACAAGACCCAAGTTCAGTTCCCAGCACCCATAACGGGCTGCGTGTGCATATACCCACACATGGACACATACATACGTGATTAAAAAATAAAACTAAATTTTAAAAGGATGCAAAACCCTCCATACTATACCTCTCTACAATTGATCACCCTAGCTTTGTGACACTCAAGAACATTTACTGGGGCTGTAAAGACGGCTCAGCAGTTAAGAGTTCGAGTTGTTCTTACAGACGACCCAAATTCAGTTCCTAGCACCCATATCAGGCAGCTCACAGCCACCTTTAACTCCACTGCATGAGGTTCCAACTCCCTCTTCCAGCCTCCTCCGGCACCGTGCTGACTCATATGCACAAAACCACACTCAAACACACACGTATACATCTAAACCTAAACAGATATTTTTATTATGACTCCAATTTTTTTCATTGTATCAAAAAGTATTTATTTATCTTTAGAGTTATTATATCATATTGTGTGGTGGTTTGAATAAGAATGTCCCCCATAGACTCACAGATTTGAATGCTTGGTCACCAGACAGTGGCACTTTTAGGAGGTATGGCCTTGTTGGAGCAGATGTGGCTTTGTTGGAGGAAGTGTGTCACTGGGGGTGGGTTTTGAGGTTTCAGATGCTCAAACCTGACGCAGTATGTCTCTTTATTTCTACTGCCTGCATATTCAGATGTAGAACTCTCAGTTACCTCTCTAGAACCATGTCTGCCTGCCTGCCACCATACTTCCCACCAGGATGATAATGCATGGTTTGAACTGTAAGCCAGCACCATTTTTTTTTTAAATAAAAGTTTCTGTAGTCTTAGTGTCTCTTTGCAGCAATAAAACCTTAACTAAGACAGAAGTTGGTACCAGGAGTGGGGTGTTGCTGTCATAGGCCAGGCTGTGTTTATGTTTACGGATCATTTTGGGACTTTGGACTTGAAAAGCAGTTAAACACTTAAAGTGGGGCTTAATGGTCTATACTGGTAGGAACATGAAACACAGTGTTTCTGTGAGTGATTTGAACTATGGGGTCAGGGCTCAAAAGGTTTCTGATGAGAATAATATTGGGATGTGGCCTAGAGATTGATCTTGTGATATTTTGAAGAAAAATATGGCTGCTTTCTCTCTAATAAAAAAAAAAAATGTCTGTGCCTAAATTGAAGAGTTATAGATTAAGAGCTTTGGCAAAGGTTTTCAAACAGCCTCGTATTAACTGTGCTGCTTGGTTATTAGTGGCTATGTTTACACAGATCTATAATGAAAAGGAGCAAGCTGAGCAAGGAAAAATATGAAATGTACAGTTTGAGGAGAAAAAGAGCGCCAGGAAAAAATTTAAAGAAAATCCTGACATAAATTGAATACAGGAAGTAATGACCTCATAGCAAGACCCTTCCTGGCTAAGCTTTCAACTTGTGAAAAGGAATTAAAGAAAAAATTAGAGCCACGGTATAATGGCACACGCCTTTAATTCCAGCACTCTGGAGACCGAGGCAGACAGATTCCTGAGTTCAAGGCCAGCCTGGCCTACAAATCAAGTTCCAGGACAGCCAAGCTTAGTCAGTGAAGGAAACTATGGGAACTTTTGAAGTTGGACTAAATGCAGTTTTGCATCATGATATGGCTACAATTCTACAGGGCAGGGAGTGGAATGTAGTAGTTTGAATAATAATGCCTACATAGACTCATAGATCTGAATCTCCCAGCTTTTTAAAAGACTCTTTAGCATCATAACCTGCCTAGTTTTTTTAGCTTATAGTCTGTCTCATACACCATGCCTACACACAAGATACCCTGAACTTCGTGCAGGCCTTGAAATTGCACATTCCCTCTCTTATTTTTGTGTCTCTATAGTTGATCTGGGTTTGGAGCACACATTTCATGTATGTACACACACACACTCATGTACATATACACACAGACGCTAGTCACATTACATACAGTAGTTTCTGTTTTCTAACTTAGCACTTGGCCCTGTTTTTATCTGGCATTGTATATAGCTCTCCCACAACTGTGTGAGGCTTGAGAACTCACTGTGCAGAACTCACAGAAGCAGCTCACATCATGACTTCTAAATGACTGGATGGATGGATAGATAGATAGATAGATAGATAGATAGATAGATAGATAGATTGAGGTAAGATAGTGAATTAATAAATACATTAGTGGGGGAGTATTAGATAAATAGATAGAGGGGTAGGTGAGTGAATGGATAAGTGGATAGAAAGATAGATAGGTGATAGATGGATAAGATAGATAAGAAGATGATAGAGAGATAGATAGATAGATAGATAGATAGATAGATAGATAGATAGATAGATAGACATATAGACCTGTCCAGAAAGGCAGATGAGGCATTGTCTTGAAGAGAAAACTGTTATGTTTGAAAGTCTCTGCTTTTGGGGAATGTGAGGCCTTAATCCTAGCCCAGTCCCCTTTGTGAACACTGAAAAAAAAATGGAATTGAACACATGAGGCCAGCATCCCAGCTAACTAAAAAAGCCATAATGAGGTGACCATCCTCACGGGGACAGAGTCTGAATGAACTTTTGGCTCTCAAAGCCATCCACAGAATTTTCACACTAGTGTCTCTCCCAGGTGTCACTGAACTTGAGCATGGGGTCAGTAGGAGAGAAATGGGGCTGGGAAGAAATCAAAATGCTGAAGGAGGAGTTGTGGGAGTTATGTGCTGGGGGCTTGTGCCAGAGTTTGTAGGGAGCTTTGTCCAGATTCTCTCACGTAAGCCACAGAACCTGGGCTCTTCTTGGAGACCTCTTGTATTACAGAAGAGGAGACTAAGTGCCCCAAAGAAAATCCAGCATTGACCCTGGCCTGTGTGAAATGTCAGCCTCAAGATTATCAAAGTTTTGCCTGCCAAAGGGGTATGAGTATTCTCTGGGTAGGAAGGACATCTGCTGCTGGGTAAGACATGACTGAGCCAGAGACACTCTCCTGGGTCAGCAGAGATTGCCTGCTCCCCACCGGGCCCCAGTGACTCCAGGGCGTGGGAGTCACTGCCCAAGAAAAGGGAAGGCTGATGTGGGAAGGAAGAGACACAATCCAGGACACTCCAGTATGAGAAAGGATTTAGGCCCAACTGTCATGAATTCCAGACTAACCCAGCCTCTCCAGTGGCCCCAGAGGAAGCCCAGAGAAGGTCACTGTCAATGGTCAGCCAAAGAGAAAGGGCTGCCATAGTCCAAGAAATCAAAAGCTATTATGCTTCTCTCATACAAGCGCAAACTTGTTTCCTTCCTGTCTTCTTTCCTTCCTGACTTTCTGCTTTTTTTCCCATCTTTCTGCCTTTCTTCCTGTCATCCTGCTTTCCTTCCTGTCTTTCTGTTTTCTTATCTATCTATCTATCTATCTATCTATCTATCTATCTATCTATCTACCTACCTACCTGCTTACATATCTGCTTGAGACAGAGCCTCATATAGTAGTCCTCAGACTCATTCTGGATCCAACAATAACATTGAACTTCTGATCTTCTCCCTGTCTCTCAAGGACTGGGATTGCAGGCCTGCATCACCACATCCATTTTACACACTGTGGGAGACTGAACCCAGGGTATAGTTCATACTACCAAACAGCCTACCAACTGGACCACACCCCAGGTGTTGTTGTTACAGAATTTATTAGGGTACAATATTCCTTTCAGTTGCATGATAATTCTATATATATATGTGATATATATATATGTAATATATATGTGTAATGTTTTTATAATCATTCATATTTGGGATAAATGAAGCTTGGCAGCATAAAAAGATTTACCCAAGATCATGCACTGGTGGGGAGCCACAGCCTGTGAGTCCAACAGACAGGGTTCCTGGCAGGGGCACAGGGAAGGGGATGGGACGGGAGGGGCAAGGAAGGGAGGAAGAAGGGAAGAGGGAAGAGGGAAGAGGATGCCGAGAAAGGCCCTGAGATCTCTAGAGGCTGCATAAATGACCTATGGAAGATGGAGACTTGTGGCCCAGGGCTTTGTGCCTGAGACCTTTCCCAGCTCTCTGACCCACTTCCATTCTTTTCTCCCAGCTGCACTACATTTTATTACCTTGATCTTCTCTTCATCTTGCTTTCTTATTTATTTTTAATCCTATTCTGTTAATGGTATGTATGTGAGCTAATACAGCCACTGTTATGCTTCCTCTTTCATTAGGCAGGTGTCTTTGTCTTAATAAATGGTCTCGATCTCTATCATTATCCACGAGTTGTTGTGGAATTTATTAGTTCAAGAGCTGTGGGTACAATAGTCCTTTCTTTACTAATAGTCCAGTTCTTTGTTCTGGGCCACAGACCTGGAAATCTTAGTGGATTCCTTCTAGACTCAGATTAAATTAACAGGATATTACCAGAAAACTTTTATCACAGTTCCTGCTTGAGTGCCTGCTTTGTTCTGGGAGCTAGAGGTAGTTTTGAGGGGTTAAAAAAAGGAACCAATGTGTCAGAGAAGACTGGCTTGCATTAGTATACCTGTTGTCGATTGACCCAAAGTTCTTTTGCTCAGTTTGAGTTAGAAACCATAAGGGGCAAGCAGTACCAAGTGGACAAGCTTTCATCGGGGCTCAAGCATGAGGAAGGACTGGGGAGAGGGCTTGGTCAATAAAGTGCTTAATGAGCCTCGTAGCTTTCTTTCTTTCTTTCTTTCTTTCTTTCTTTCTTTCTTTCTTTCTTTCTTTCTTTCTTTCTTTCTTTCTTTCTTTCTACAATCCTGAGTTCAGAGAGGGCTTGGTCAATAAAGTGCTTAATGAGCCTCGTAGCTTTCTTTCTTTCTTTCTTTCTTTCTTTCTTTCTTTCTTTCTTTCTTTCTTTCTTTCTTTCTTTCTTTCTTTCTTTCTACAATCCTGAACAGAGTTCAGCAGTCTTATGAATTAGAACAAAGTTGACATCCACAGATATAAAATGGACCACGAGTGGAGGCCTAGTAATAGGAAATATATGTACCCAGCTTAGGAGACTTAGAGGGGGGCCCACACACTGCCAGCTACCAAACCCCAGCAGGCCTCTGCTGACTTCTGTCTCCAGTTTCCTCCTCCATAGATGGGGATGGCACACACCAAGCCCAAGGCTGAGGTGCCCACAGTCAAGTATCATTTCCCATCTCTTTTTACCAACACTCAAATCTTGAGAAGGCTCTGATACTAGCGAGTGCCTGTTTTGCCTCAAACCAATGCCCAGGCCTCTCAGAGTTGACTAAACCAGTAGTAACCTGACTCTATAGATCAAGTGGATGATCCCAGGTGGAAGTCAAGATCAGCTTTGATTTTTGCTGAGGTGCCTGGCCCCAGACCTCAGTCTCCTGTCTATAAAAATGGAGACAATATCACCATAGTGTTTTGAGAATACAGTGAGCCTCCTCATATGGCACAACATGGCCTCAGCATGGTACCTGGGCTGTCCTCAGTCCCTTGGATTTCACGGGATGCCTTCCCGCAGTGAGAGGATTAAAGGGGAGGCGGCGGCAGCTACTTCCCCGAGTGGTGCGGCCCTCCTGTAGCCCAGGACTTGACAGCCCGCTTTCACCGTTCTCAGTCTCTCAGAGTAAGCCTACTGCCCAAATCGACCGCCCTATCAACTGCTGGAAGGAAGTTTTGGATCACCCAGGTATGAAGGGGCATCCTCAGCTCTCTACTCCACAGGCCTGCCCAACCCTGTTCCCAGAGCTGAACCTCCAGGCCCACTTCCTGCCTGGAACCCCTCCTTCCATATAACCCAGGGTTCCCTTACCTTGTCAGGATCAGAGTGTAGCGGTCCTATTGACTCCACCCCGGGGCACCCTGAAAGATCCAGGTAGGGAGACAATTTCAGAGCGGCTGGAGGTGTGGGAGAGAAAAGACAGAAGAGGTAGAAGGGCCCCAAGAGGAAGTGGCTGAGCACTGTGGGCATACGTAATTTATTACAGGACTTTGTCCTCTGTCTCAGGAACATCCACTCCCACAGGCCTCCTGCAGCCCCAGCGAGCAGCCTGGAAACTGTCTGCTCTTGAGCGGGGCGGTGGATGATCACTTACCAGAGGCCTCTGTGCCCAACCCCTGGGTGACAATCAACTGACCGTCCAGACAGTTCAGGGTCTCAGAAGAGGCTCCAAGGAAGCCAGGGAGGAACTCTGCTCTTAAGCACCCGTGTACTAGCTAGGGACTAAGATATAGTATAGATATCAGAACCTGAGTGGGCCCCAGAAGCCCAAGCAGCTAGGATAAGCACCCGTCATCAATAGGCCAATTTTTAAAAAGTAATAATCAAAAACAGAAAAAGGAGGTTTATTCATTACCTTAGCCAGTGTTTTATTGCTGTGAAGAGACACCATGACCATGATAATGCTTATAAGGGAAAGTATTTAACGGGGACTAGCTCATTGTCATCATGGCGGGGAGCATGGCAGCGTGCAGGCAGACACGGTGCTGGGGAAACAGCTGAAAGTTCTGCATCTGGATCCGCAGGCACCAGGAAGAGGGAGACCCTGAGCTTGGGATAGGCTTTTTGGAACCTCAAAGCCCACTCCCAGTGACACACTTCTTCCAACAAGGCCACACCTCCTAAAATAGCGTCACTCCCTGGTGACCAGGTATTCAAATCTGTGAGCCTACGGAGGCCAGTCTCCTGCACGCCACCACGTTCATTATTGCTGTACTGTGTAGACTGACAAAAGGGTCCAGTGGCCCTCCCAAGTCCACCTTCTGGATCCTGATACGAGGTCTGGGTTTAAACAGAGAGCAAGACATAGGCGTAACTGGGCACTCCTGGTCAAAGACATGGTACTTCCCAGGACCAGCCCACCATTGTCTCAGCTCATCTCTCTTAAAAGTGAACTAACGAGCTATCAGAACCATAAAGTCTCTTCAGGGAACACAAGTTCCCCTTCTGACTGGCACTGGGCTTCAGCCTTCTCCCAAGCTGAGATTCCCAAGGAAGTTCTAATTTCTGGGCACCTTTGTCTCAATACTTAAATAGCTAAGGGGGGGGGAGCACAAGTTTCTCTTTCGAACGTCTGTATTCCTAGTTTGCATCTCAAAACTCGTAAAACTCTAGCATCCCCTAAGTGTGTGGAGTGTGTTTCATTGCTCACAATTTGTAGCTCCCGATAACACTTAAGATTGTGCTCCAGTGCTGGGTAAGACTTCATTAGCTTTCAGATACTGAGCACAGGAGATGCTTATAGAGAGGCAGCCAAAGAGGGCACGAAGGCTCTGTGCCCCGCTTTGCCATACCCTGCCTCTGTATCTCCTACCCTGCCCATTTATCTCTATCCTCTGTCACATCCCTTTATAACAAAGCGGTAAGCATCTCTGAGGATTTACCTAGTTCTGACAGTCCATTCCTAGAAGAGCTGAGGAAGGGGCCTGAGAGATGGCTACATAAGCCTGACATCCTCAGTTTGATTTCCAGAACCTGTGGTGGAAGGAGAAAACTTGCATTTGCAAATTGTCCTCTGACCATTGACCTTAAGTATATGTTCAGTGGCACACTCACAGAGACAAACACAACCACGACAATGATGACAACAATAAAATAACCTAGGAGGAGATGGGAAGCCTTAACCTTTGACATCTAACTCCAAATCTAGATAAACAGTGACAGAATTAAACTGCATTATAGGAGACCTGGTTGTAGAACACTGGAAAATAGCTTGGACGGCTCTCATTACAGTGTTCAGTGTTGCATGTAAGAGTAGAAAGGAAGAAGATTTTGTTTTCACTATATAGCAGTTTCCTGGGGCACACTGCAACCCTTTTAACAGAAAAAGGGTTGTCTGGACAGCTAGACTGCCAGGACCATCCCCGGAGCAGGAAGTTGGCTAGGACTGACTTGAGCTGTTTGTTTACTTTGTTTTCTGATATAGGGTTTCTTTATGTAGCCCTGGCTGTCCTGGAACTCTGTAGACCAGCTCTATAGAGCAGGCTGGACTTGAACTCAGAAATCTTCCTCTCTCTGCTGGAATCAGAGGCAGGCACCACCATCACTCAGCTTTTTTTTTTTTTTCTTTTCTTAAGAGAGAGTCTCATGTGTCCTTGAACCTATATGCTATATCACCAAGAATGACCTTGAACTTCTTCTTTTCTTTTTAAGGTTTATTTATTTATTTCACAAGTGCTCTAATTGCATGTACAACTGCATGCCAGAAGAGGACATCAGATCATATTATAGATGGTTGTGAGCCAGCATGTGATTGCTGGGAATTGAACTCAAAACCTCTGGAAGAGCAGCCAGTGCTCTTAACTGCTGATCCATCTCTTCATCCTGACCTTGAACTTCTAATCTCCTGCCTACACCAGAATTCTGGGATTACAGGTGCATATCATTATACAGTATTTACTAAGTCCTGGGGCTTGAACCTATGGCTTTATACATGCCAGGAAAGTGCTCTACCAACTGAGCCACATCCATAGGCCCCAAATATATATATTTTTGAAGGGAAGTGGATCAAGGAGAGTTTCCTGGGAGGAGCCAGACTAGAGGACTGGTAGCATCTAGAAATGCTGTCCATACCTTCAAAGTCAGGCAAGCATGGGTTTCTCGGATAACAAGAGGCCTCAGTAGTCATTGTAGTTGGCTGAACTAGAGCCAATCAGTTCTCTCTCTCTTTCTCTCTCTCCATTTTGGAGACACTTGGCCCTGTAGGCACACACTTAAATATGAGCTGAGCTGTCAGCTGAGATAGAGTTGAGGCCAAGGCAAGGGTGGCAAGCAGAAGCATCAGCCTTCATTGGGAACATAAAGTGAGTACTAGTGGAGGAGCGGTGGGCTTCAGGGCAGAGACTTGCCAGAAACCCATGGCTCCTGAACTTCCGGAGCTCTCAAGGCAGGCTCCAGGAAGCCCCTAGCCTGCCTTTTCTCAATGTTCCTGCTGAAGGATTGGGGATATAGCCCAGTTGCTAAAGAGCTTGTCTGGCAAGCATGAAGCCCTGTGTAAATGAGGCACGCTGGCTCCTTTCTGCAGTCTGAGCCAATATGTAGAGGCAGGAAGAGGGGGGGTTGCAAGTCATCCTTGGCTACAAATCATGTCTGAGACCAGTCTGAGCGATGCGAGTCCCTGCCACAATAAAACAAAACAAAATGTAAATAACGACAAAACCCATAAAAACAGAACAGAAACAAGTGTTCCTATTTCAGAAGCATTTCAGATAGGCTTCAGCCAAAATAGGAAATTGGGAAGTGACATGGGGTACTTGGGGAGAGCTGAGACCTGTTCCCCTTGCCAGCGCTTCATTCAGAATACACCCCAGCTCTGACTAGCCCTTAGCCCCCTAAACTCCTGTCTAGTTTCTGATGCTCGTTTTGTTATGCCCATCACGAGTCATATCCATACTGAGCACCAAGATGATTGGTTTTGCACAATGTTTATCCACAAATTGGACAAGTAAAGATAAGGGAGAAAAGCTTCGATCTCCCTCGTCAGGGTGCAGGTTAGGGGCACCTCAGTGTAAGGAAGTATAGCCGAAATCTGAGGTCTGATGTTCTTCACTTTACCAAAACCTTAGCTAGAAACCAGGAATTAGTAGAAGGCATGGGGTTTATTCAAAGTTTGGGCCAGAGAGAAATCCGATTCTCTGTGCTTTTCCAGCAGCAGTATTAAAATCGATAGGTGAGAGGAAAGAAGACCCAGACAATACACACGTTAAGATTTTATTTCCTAAAATATATTCCTGGAAGACAGAGGTGGATCTCCTCTGCAGATCCACCTCTGGCCATTCCTCACCTGGTACCAGGGATTCAGGCTAATCTCACTCCAGCATGATCAGATAGGGTCTCTTGTAGCCCAGCCTAGTATTGGACCTTCTGTGTGACCAAGGACGACCTTGAGCCACTCATGCCCAGCTCTTACCTCCTAAGTGTTGACACTGATTACAGGGACACACCACTGCTTTTGCGACAGCGTCATATGTGGTTCAATGCACTACGAAACTGAGGCAAGCCTTTAATCCTGACCCCAAGCCCCCAGGCTGCTATGCTTGAGTGCTTAAACTCCAGGCATGCTTCAGCCACACTTGGTGAACTTCTCATTCTTCAGGTTCTGAATACACTGCTACAGAAGCAGGATGGACTGAGTTGAGAAAGGTGGATGGTAGGAAGGGAAAATAAAGTATCTGGTGTGTGCCCATCTAATGAGCATCATGGCTCTTCCAGATGGCAAGGTTAGTGTGCTTGGAAAGTGAGGTTTGTGCCCTCTGATGTCAAGAAAACAGCCTATCAGATATTTGCAAAGGTCCAAACGAAGGACAGTCTTTTTGACTGGTTTGTCATGTACAGAAGAGGCTTCCAAGTTTCTGAAATGCCATCTGGTAACCATTATGCGATATTTGGTAGAAATTCACCTTGTAGGGATTGGAGAGACAATTCAGCCAATTAAATGCTTGCCTTGTAAGCATGAGGACCAGAGTCTGACCTTAAGAAACCATGATAAAATGCCCCAGTGTCATGTACAGGTGTAGAGGTTAGAAATCCAAAATGGGTCCTGCCTGACGGAAAGTCAAGGTATTGGCAAGCCAGAAGACAGGAGCCATTCTGAGGTTCTGGAGAAGCCTTGTTCCTTCCTGGTCCAGCTTCCAGAAGTCACAAGTGCAGTGGCATCACTATGACCCTGGCTTCCATCTCTTTGTTCTTTCTTAGCCTCTGACTCTTCAGCCTCCTTCTTTAACCTAAGATTCTCATGGTTACCCTGAGTACAGAGCACACCTGGATGATCCAAAGTAAATGCCCATCTCAAAAAAAAAAAATCCTCTCTGCCATAATTATATGAAGATCCCACGGTCATGCCATGACACATGTCTGCAGTGTCTTTAGTAAGTACCACTGGGAGATATTCTCCACATGTTTCCACGAAGGGACTTCGGGAGACGTGATGGAGCTGGGGCTTGCTGCTAAGAAACAAAAAAGGATTCAGACAATGATAAAGGCCTTTGCCAATAATGTGAAAAACAGCTTGAGGGGGAGACCAAGGTCAAACTGGAAACTAGATAAAAATGATTGTTGCAGATTACAAACTAGCATAAAAGAGGTGTGTATATGAGTTGCTATGTATACAAATGAACTCATGAATAAGCGAATGTTTGATGAGGAAAAGAATTGCTGGGTGTGGTGATTCCTGTTTGCAATCTCAGCCCTGAGGAGTTTGAGACAGGCAGATCCCTGGGGCTAGCTAGCTAGCCAGTCTAGCCTACTTGGCAAGTTTCTGCCCAGTGAGAGACAAAGTCTCAAAAACAAGGTGGACATTGCCTGAGGGATGACACCCAAGGTTGCTGTCTGTCTTCTATACACATGCACGCACACGCACACACTCTCCACTTTCTCATATGCATGAACGCAGACATGCATGAACATACAATTCGCTTTACAGATGTACAAACTTGTTTCCTTTTCATTTCACAGTCACAATCCTCCCTGGACAGACATCAGGAGGCATCTGATCATTTGCTATTCTACACAACACAGCAAAGAGCAGATCTTTGCCCAGGGCCTTGCTCCGGGAAGGCCCAAAAAGGAACTCATTGAGGCAAGGGCATTGACGTATTATTGCCAGCCTTTCTCAAACAGCGTGCAAGTGTTCTGCCCCATCCCAGGAGCGGCATGTGACTGCCTCCCTGGGCCTCTCTGCTATATGAGTCAGAGGGTGAGTGGGGGAGGGCATTCTGAGAGACAGTTCCCACAGAGCTACAACTGAAGGACCCCAAGCCATATAAATCAAATATAGGGAAAGTGGGTATGTAAGACAGGTCCTTGTGGATCAGACCAGTAACCAAGTTGGCTCTCTCCCAACCTAGTGCTATTTCAAAAACTCTGCCCGTGAGGTAAATTTTCTGCTAACCTTTATTTTTTGATTGTGTTTGTGTTTTGTGTTTATTTGTACATGTGTGTACATGCAGGTGTGCGTTTGTATGGAAGACAGAGGTCAAGCTGGGCTGTCTTCCGCAATCAATTCTTCACCTTATTTTTTGTTACTTTTAAAACTGTTTGATGGTGTGTTGTGTTGTGCACGTGGGGTGTATTTGTGTGTGTAAGTGTGGGTGTGTGCAGGTCGCAGCACATCTGTGGTAGTCAGAGAACAGCTCCGGGATTCTGTTCTCACTTTCCTCCCTGTTTGAGACACATCCTACGTTTCCATTGCTTATGACAGGCTGGTTGGCTCCCGTGCTTCCAGGATCCTCCCGTCTTGCTGTAACGGTGCTTACGGGATTGCAAATGAGTGCTACTGTGAGCAGCTGCTATATGAGCTCTGGATTTTCAAACTCAGGTCCTTACAGTTGCGTGACGAGCACCTCACGCACGTAGCTGTCACCTCAGCCCCGCCCCTGCCTTATATTTTGAGACAGGCTCTCTGGCTGAGCGCCCCGGACACCCTGTTATCTCTTCCCTTCCCAGTGCTGGTAGCACAGGCGCATGCTGCAGCCGAGCTTGTGCATTGGGTGCTGGGGACCCAAACTCAGGTCTTCATGTTTGCACAACAAACACTTCGCTGGCTGAACCATCTCCCCAGCCGCATATTCTGCTAGCCTTTAAAAGAGACATCCCTGAGATGAGTCAGAAAACAGCCATGAGGCAAATATCCCATCATGACCCATTCTGGCATCATCACAGCAGCTAAAACAACACAGTGAGCAGTCTATCTTGCCCCTTCCATCATAGCACATAGCCACCTTCCATCTTCCCATCTGTCTTATAATATCCACACTCTCCATTAACTCTGTTATAGCTGATCTTTATAATGTTTTACAGAGCTGGGGTAACATGTGTTCTTCATGCTAGCATTTTTGCAACGGGGTCTCCTTCAATCCTTTTCAAAACTCGTGAAAATTGTTTATCACCCACGTCATAAGTAAGAAAGCTACAGTCAAGGGAGCAAAAAACCTTGCTCGCCTCATTTGGACAAAGGTACAGGGATAAATTATAACCCACAGTCTGATGCCATACCCAGTGCTTAATTCACTGGGCTACAATGTGCCAACCCCATTGCTGACTCCATCCTCTCCTGCCCACCATAATGGATAAGACATTCCCTTCCATCCATTCTCCTTCTGCTCCTCCTCTTTCTTGCAGCTTGAGTAAGTGAATCTGGCCAAACTTAAACTTTTGGTTTTAAAATAGGATTTCACTAAGTTGCCCAGAATTTGCCGTGAACTTACTCTATAGCCCTGGCTGGCCTTGAACTTACAATTGTCTTGTCTTAGTCTCATACAAACTGGGGTTTCAGGTGAGGAAGCTTCTGGGTTAGGTTAGCTGAGATGGGTAGCCATACCCTCAATGTAGGTGGAACCATTCGTTCCCAAAACGGAAAAAGCTGAGCACAGGTTCCTGACTGAGGATGCAGTATGGCTAGCTGGCTTGTGACTTTGACTGACATTGACTTCCCACTATGAGGGGCTGCATCCTCCATCCCTGAGTTCAAGGCCACCCTGGCCTATAGAGTGAATTCCAGGAGATCAGGGCTACACAGAAAAACCCTGTCTTGAAACAAACAAACAAAAATAACAATAATAAAACAAAACAAACAAACAACAACAACAACAAAAAAAAAAAAACAAGTAAAATCCCTCATAGACAGGCCCAGAGTCTGCTTATCCAGTCAACCTGGCAATCAGTATTAACCATCACAATCTTCTCTGAAAATCACTAAAATATGACGTCAAGTATTTTGTCTGGTTATTTTGTCTCAGCAATAAGAAAAGTAACTAATACAACCCAGGAATGTGTCTTACCCAGTGGTGACAAATCACACTGTCTCCAGACATGATTGCCAGTGTCTCTGGAGTGAGAGACACACCTTCTTGGGAGCCATGTATGGGTGCAATAAAGGCTAGGATAAGGAAGTGGTCAATGGGGTCAGGTAAATGTCCTCCTGGAATGTGGACCCTACCCTTGGCTGCCTAGGCAGGCTGGAAGGCAAGGAGGGAAGGCACAGGAAATGGTGGGGCCACCCACACTTCCTAGAGGACTTTGACGTCCTCGTGCCCAGAACGTATCATTCTGGAGCAGCAGCTCTGACACAGCTCTTCTAGAATGGATGGATATGGGGAGCAAAGTCCTGAGGGCTCAGATAGCCCTCTCATTCTTGGCCCAGAGTGACAGGGCCCTTTGCTAATGATGGCTTATTATCATAGAGCCTCTGAGGTGCTCACTCAGAGGGTCATCCAAGGTAACAGGAGAGGTGCTCAGAGTGGAAAGGTCACTTTCTTCTCTATACAGAACCCCCAGGACCCGCAGGTCTCCATCTCTTTCATGGTTGCTGAGGATCTGAAGTCAGGCTCTCATACCTACCCAGAAAGCAAGTCATCTCCCTGACCCCTGACCTTACTGATCTGAAGAAACTGAAGGGAGGAACAAAGCTTGGTTGTGTGAAAACTCAACTCAGGAGGCAAATGGTTGCTGCTGTGCTTGTGGCTTGTGGCTAAGCTATTTGATTACGTGTAATTAATTTATTCGTCAGTGTGGTCATCTGTGCTGCTGGGGATGGAACACAAGACATTGTACACACAAGGTAGGCACTGTCACTGAGTTGCCACCCAGTCCCGGAATGGATTTCCTACCCCTCCCTGGAGCACTTGCTGTATACCGAGATCAGTTTCCGCCTCCTCCGGGTCCACAGCTGTAATTCCCTTCCCGGCCTCACGCATGCTTGGCAGCAGGCACAGGCAGGGCACATGGAGGCAGCACACTGCTGTCTCCTCTGATTTCTGAAACGGAAAGAACCTGGTCTTGACTGCCAGCCAGTCCTAGAGTCTGGCAACTTGAAGGGCACAGCGATGCTATCTGACAGGAGCTTCATAACACCATGGCAAGCTACAGAGAAAGAAGCATGGGGAGAGATGAATCACAATTCCTGAGAGTCACTGTGGGGTGTGTGTGTGTGTGGTGTTTGCACACTCACATGGGGAGGCATGTGTGGAGGTCAGAGGAGAACATCAGGTGTCCTATCCTATCACTGTCCACCTGATTCTCTTGGGGCTGGGTCTCTCACTGAACCTAGGCTAACAGCCGGCAAGCTCCAGCAATCCTTGTCTTTCCCCAGCTCCCAGGATTGGAGTTACAGGTGTGTGCCACCACATCCAGCTTTTCATGTGGGGCTGTGAGCCAAACGCTGGCCCTCATGCTTGCACAGAGGACCACAGGCATCTGTCTAGCCCTTGACATGCCTTTTTTGGGGGAAGGAGATTAGTTTTGGTTTTTCAAGACAGAGTTTCTCTGTACAGCCCTGGCTGTCCTGAAACTCACTCTGTAGACCAGGCTGGAATCAAACTCACAGAGATCCACCTGCTTCTACCTCCCAAGTGCTGGGATTAAAGACGTGTGCTATCACTACCTTGGGCCTTTAAAAAAAACACACACACACACACACACAGACACCAAAAATTTTACATTTATTTGCTGGCATCTTCAGTCAGGCACAGCGGAAGCCTGTCAGGAGCCATCACTTGCCAATAGCTATAGGCCATCCATGAGGGGTAACGTGAGACTTACATTCAGGCTACGGGGGCAGCTCCAGGACAACAGTCAGTAGGTGGACACAACATCACTTTCAGAGGGGACAAACCAGATAGAAGCCACGGCAACTTCATTAAATCCCATGCCAACCTGCACCCTCCCTTCCGCCATCTGCTGGCATTCAGATGTAGAGGCAAATTCTCTGTGAGAAGAGTAGAGCCACTGCAAAGAGATGGGATCCCTGTCTGATTATAGAAAGCCAGGTGCCGCTTCCACCCTGTTATTGAAGCCAGTGCTATTGACAAGAGCAAGAGCTAAGCTTTTAACATAGCAAGCCATTGAAACTCCTGGTTTTGATATACACAACAATGTAACTATAGAACCAGTAGCTGATCTCCTATGTACAGTTGGCAGAGTGCTTGCCTGGCATGCATGAAGCCCTGGGTTCAATACCCAGCACTGCATAAATGTGATGGTGTAACCTTTAATCCTAGCACTTGGGAGGTTATCAGAAGTTCAAGGACATCTTCAACTACATAACAAGATTGAGGCTATCCTAGGATAAAAACAATTTCTTTAAAAAAGTAGCCAGCCTCAGGTATTTCAGTATAGCACAGGAAAACAGCCTAACGGGAATCATGAATTTGGTTCTTTTGTATCTTCACTGTTCCTAATTAAATAATGTTGAAAACCTGTGTTACATCCTAGAAATCGATATTCGTATGCTTTTAATCATCACAATAACTTTGTCAAATAAATATTACTGTTATTCCTAACTTATGGTTGAAGAAGTTAAACCACAGAGAGCTAAACTTAATATTTTTATTTATTTATTTATTGAGAGATGGGGCACAGCATGAATGTGGAGGTCAGAGAATAACTTGCAGAATTCACTTTTCTTCTACTGTGTGGGTCCCTGGGATTAAAGGCAGGTAGTCAGCCCTGGAGGCAAGTACCTTCACCTGCTGAAGCATATCGGTTGCCCCTTCATCTTAATTGTTGAAACAATCTCTTTTATTGAATCTATAGCTCAATGTTTTGGCTTCTCTTTCATGTCAATGATTTCTGTACTTCCAACTATAATTTTTCCTTTTCATGTGTTAAGCCTTCTTTGCATCCCTGGAATGAAGCCAACTTGGGCATGGTGTGTGATTTTTTTTTAATCTGACCTTTAATTTGTTTTGCAAGAATTTCATTGAGAATTTTTGTATCTGTGCTTGTTAAGGAAATTGTTCTATATTTGCTTTCTAATATTGTGTCCTTATCCAGTTCTGGAATAAGGGTAACACTGTAACTTTGTGTTTACAAAAACACATTTGTAAAATAATTTTGTAATGGTGCTTTCCTTTCAACCTGACAAAATTTGGTATTAGGTTTTTTTCCTTTTCTTTTATTTATTTATTTATTTGGGGTTTTTCAAGACAGGGTTTCTCAGTAAAGTTCTAGCTGTCCTCAGACTTGCTCTGTACACCAGGCTGGCCTCAAACTCAGAGACCCACCTGCCTTCCCCTCCCGAATGCTGGGACTAACGGCTTTCGCCATCACATACAGCTGTTCATCTTTAAATATTGGTAAAATTAAGCAATAGATATGTGCTGGCCTGGGTTTTATTATTGAAAGTGGAGTACTCCTCATTACTGCCTTAATTTCATTGCTTTATAAATCTATTTGTTTTATTTATATCCCCTGATATAATTTTGGCAGGTCATATATATCTAGAAATGTGTCCATTTTTGTAGGTGTCAAATGTATTGGAATACGTACTCTTTAAGGTATTTTTTAATGGTTCTCTGAATTTCAGTAGCATCTATTATAATATCCTCTTATTACTTTGGGTCTGCTCTTTGTTTTGGATAGTTTGGCTAAGAGTTTGTCAATTTAGCTATGCTGTAAAATTAACCAAGAGAATTAGATCATGTGATTACAGAAGCCAATGAGTTGGAGCAATGGCTCATCAGTTAAGAATGCTGGATGCTCGAACACCTGGGTTCGATTCCCAGCACCTATTTGGCAATTAACAACCACCTGTAACTTCAGTTCCAGAGGATCTAATACCCTCTTCTGACTTCCGCAGATATCAGGCACACCTGTGGAACAGATATACCTGCAGGCAAGTGTTTCATACAAAAAAATTAAAAATAAATAACAAAGTTTTGTTTCGTTTGTCAAGACATTCTGGCCACCCTGGAACTTGCTCTGTAGACCAGGCTGGCCTTAAACTCAGGGATTCACCTCCTCTGCCTCCCCATTGCTAGGATTAAATGAGTGTGCCACCATTGCCTGGTTTTTTGTTATTGTTGTTGCTGTTGTTTTAAGAAACTGATAAAAGTTGAGCTACATCTCAATAGAGACTCTGGGATGTAAGTTGACACAAAAGATCCTCCTTGTTGCCTTAATAGCTTCCTGTTTCACCTGAGGAAAAGTAAAAGCAAGGGCTTCGTTTGTTTCTTCTCAGATAGGGCCACCTAGTGGTTTGTTAAAAGAATCAGGGTCAGAATTAAAGATCTGAGTTCTCTGGGCTTAGAATAATTTAGCGAAGAGGACTTGGGTGTCTTCTTGAATACACACCCCTTAGTTGACCTGCAGGAAAACTGAGGCATGCAGGAGGCCAAGCTTGCTCCAGATCATCAAGCAATGCACTCCGAGAGTGAGACCCAGAGCTTTGGGCTCTATGTCCACAGTTGGTAGCTCAGTCCAGCTAATTCTTAAGTTCTGTAGCCTGTGTTTCTCTGACATGTTTGGCAGGTCACAATGCGCTGGGAGGCTGTTGAAAAAAATATATTGTATTCATTCGGGGGATCCAGTTTCTCTGGTTGTCAGCTGAGGGAGCAAGAGTTCTGGACTGCTGTAAACTGCCTTTATTGTCTTCTCCATTCCAGCTCTTAGTGCTTCTCTATGATGTGGCTCCTTTCCCTGCTTCCCATCAACCCAATTCTGATCTTTGTTTCTTTGGTTTTTGTTTTAGAATGTTCTGGGATTTTAATGATGACTAACTATGAAGGCAAATGTACAACCTCTAGCTGCTCTTAGTGTAACTGTTAGCTACTTTGTTTTCTGCTAATGACATTCTCTAGTTAAAGCTATGAGTTCAGCCATTTGAGCAGATTTAGCTCTTGATTAGATCAAGAATTAGGAGTGACTGAAAACCCTTCCGAAAGCTGTCCTTGCTCATTTCATAAATAAGAAGCATCAATAGCCAGCCTGATGGCTCACACCTTTAAGCCCTGCACTCAGGAGATAGAGGCAGGTGAATCTCTACACATTTGAGACTACATAGTGAATTCCTGGCCAAAAGGGACTGAGACTCTGAATTAATACAAAGAACCATCAATAAACAAAATTAGTTTTGCAATGTCTTTAAAAAATAATTTTGTGTATGTGTGTGAACATATTATTTGTATTTGTGTTGGGGGATGGTCTTGTGCACTGTGTATTCAGATACTGATTTCTCTGTCCGAGATCTGGTTGTAGTCCGACATGTGTATTGTCATTTTTATGAAGAATCTCCTGTCTCAATGTTGTGTAAAAATTGTTCTCCATCACTGCTAGGCTGGTTTATAAAGAGCTGAACAGCCAATAGCTGGGCAGGAGAGAAGAGTTGAGGCAGGACTCTGATCTCAGTGAAGGAGGTCTCAGGTGGGGGACAAGGAAGATAGGATGGAGAAAGAGAGAGAGAGAGGAGTTGGCCATGAGGAGTTCTCCATGAGGATAGACAGGTAGACCAGAAGCAGCCAAAGTGAGACTAAGATGGCAAGTAACCTGGGGCACGTGGCTGGGAGGTAGCCAGGCTAGTATAATCAAGTTAGAATTGATCAATATCTGTCCAGCTTAGTGCTTTAAAGCTTATTAATAAGTGTAATAGGTCTCTGTGTCATTATTTGAGAGCTAGAATGGGCAATAGAGAAAATGATCATATCATTTCTACACATGTGAACATGCTTATACAGGTATGTACATTGGGAGGCCAAAAGAGGACAACTCTGCCACTCTCCACCTCCTTCCCTTGAGACAGGGTCCCTCACTGAACCTACAACGAGGCTGACAACCGTAAGCGCCAATGATCCTTCAGTCTTCATCCCCCAAATGTTGAGATTACAGGCACGAGTGCAGCCAAATCTAACTGTTTACGAGGGTATGGGGGATCTGGATTTGTGTTGTCATGCCTGAAGAGCAAGCACTTTTACTGGAGATATGCTGAGCCATATCTCCAGCCCGTAATTCTACATTTTTTAAAAGATGTATTTATTATGTATACAATGTTCTATGTTCACGTACACCTGCATGCTAGAAGAGGGCACCAGATCTCGTGATAGATGGTTGTGAGCCACATGTGGTTGGTTGCTGGGAATTGAGCTCAGGACCTCTAGGAAGAGCAGCCACTGCTCTTAACCTCTGAGCCATCTCTCCAGCCCGTAATTTTACATTTTCAATGGATACTTACCATTGGCCAATTGTTTTTTTTTTTATTTTATTTTTTCTTTTTTTATTTTATTATTATTATTTTTTATCAGTTACATTTTATTAACTCTGTATCCCAGCCGTGTCCTGATCCCTCATTCCCTCCCAGTCCCTCCCTCCCTTCCTCATCTCCACCGTGCCCCTTTTCAAGTCCACTGATAGGGGGGACCTCCTCCCCATTCATCTGATCCTGTTTTATCAGGTATCTTCAGGACTGGCTGCAAAGCCCTCCTCTGTGGCCTAACAGGACTGCTCCTCCCTTCGGGGGTGGGGAGACCAAAGAGCCAGTCATTGAGTTCCTGTTAGAAATAGTCCCTGTTCCCCTCACTTTGGGAAACCAATTGGTTACTGAGCTACCACAGGCTACATCTGAGTGGAGGTTCTAGGTTATATCCATACATGGTCCTTGGTTGAATGTCAGTCTCAGAAAAGACCCTGTGCCCAGATATATTTGGTCCTTGTGGAGCTCCTATCCTTTCCCCATCAGACTAACTCCCCTTCTTTCTTATGATTCCCTGTACTCTGCCAAAGGTTTGGTCATGAGTCTTTGCTTTGAAAACACTGCTAGTTAGAGTCTTTCAGATGCGCTCAGTAGACTCCTGTCATATGTTCAATGCACATGCCATCTGTCTTTCTAAACGAGGATTGATCATTTTACCCCATGTCTGCTCAATTGATTATTCTTTTTTAGGTGTATAGATTTCATTATGTTTATCATATCTTATAGGTCTATATAAGTGAGTATATCCCATGTTTGTCTTTCTCCTTCTGGGATATTTCACTCAGAATGATCTTTTCTAGATCCCACCATTTGCCTGCAAATTTCATGATTTCCTCCTTTTTGATTGCTGAGTAGTATTCCATTGTGTAAAAATACCACAATTTCTGTATCCATTCCTCCGTTGATGGACATCTGGGTTGTTTCCAGGTTCTGGCTATTACAAATAGAGCTGCTATAAACATGGTTGAGCAAGTATCCCTTTTGTGTACTTGAACAAACTTTGGGTATATACCTAGCAGTGGTATAGCTGGGTCTTGAGGAAGCACTATTCCTAATTGTCTTAGAAAGCGCCATCGGCCAATTGTTAAGCTAATATATGGAGGCTCCTGTGAACTCACAAAGAGATCCTAATGCACTGTATTTGGACGTTTTAAAACCTTTTCCAGACACCAGTCAAGACTCCCTTTCCTCCCTGTATCTGACAGGTGAGTTCTTCTTGATAGGCACTCTGAATGGGGTTCCCTAAAACTGCCACACCTGACACCCCAAGTTCAGCCGGATCAGTCATTGCCCCAATCCCATAATGGCAGTTAGGGTTGCTTCTTCAGAGAGTGGAGGGTTGATAAGAACAGGGGGTAGAAAATAGCTAGGCAGTTGAGGTTAAAAAGACCACAGAGAAATGTAACCCGTTTCTTTTTTTGACTAAAAGCCAGAAATGTCCTTAGCAGTTCCATCCTTGCCTGAGGCCACTGATGTCAACAGTGTTCTGGGAGCTCTGATATCTGATTTGGTTCCTAAGTGATTCTAGGGTCTTTGGGGTGGGGAATGAGGACTGCTAAAGTAGCAATGAAGGGAGACAAAAGTAGGAAGAATCTTATAACTATGACATTCTAAAGAGAGACACTTGTGCCCTTCCTTCAGCTAGCTATCAGCTATTGAAACAGAAACACTGACACAATGAGCCCCCAAAGTATTTCTTTATTAGGTAAGGATGAGATGAGAAAGCCCCCGTGACAGAGCACTGGAAGAGAAAGGTGTGAGCATGCCATGTGTGTTTTCAGGTTACTTGTGTGCAGGAGCCCTTAAAAAGGAGTGGGGATAGTAGACAGCCCTGTCTCGTTCTTGATTTTAGTGGGATTGTGTGAACGTTTTCTCCATTTCGAATGTTTGCTGTAGTTTCTGAAAATAGCTCTCCTGTTGAGATATACTGCCTATAGCCCTACATTATCTAGGACTTTTATCATGAAGTTCTGTTGGATTTTGTCAAAGGCTTTTTCTGCATCTATTGAGATTATCATGTTTTTGTCTTTAAACTCATTATATGGTTTATTGCATGTAATGGCTTATGTATACTGAACTACCCCTAGGTCTCTGGGTTAACACCAACTTGGCCATGATGCATGGTTTTTTTAAGCATATGCCTACATTTCGTTTGAAAGTAGTTCATTAAAGATTTTTAAATCTATGTTTATCAAGAATCCCCTTAACAAGGATTCTGCATCCAAGCCCTGCCTCTATGCCTGACCTGCACAAATTGTGGGTACAGCCAGTTATGTGATCCCCTACCTCAACTGCACCAGGCTATTTTCCAATAGGCCCCTAATGGCACCTATTTCACATGCCCCAATGCTGTCTTCTTTTGCTCCCCGATCAATTCCCCACGTGTCAAATTGTATTTTTAGTTCCTGGCCTTATAATCATCCCTGGGGATAAAATAAACCACCAGCCCACCCTTGTTTGAACAAAAAGGAATGATATATTACTTCCAATCCTGTTAGAAAAACCAGGGCCATTAGAAATGGCATTTGGACTCCAACAAGTATAACACAGCCAACTTGATCAACAAATTGAAGCTGATCTGACACTCGTCCAGACACACTGAAAAACTCCAGACTCAGTCGGACTCCCTGGCAGCCATGTATGACAAAATAGACGGGGATTAAATCTCATTACTGCAGAAAGTGAGGAATTTGTCCTGTGTTTTGTGAGGAAGGTTGCTTCTCCAAAAATTTATCAAACAGCTAAAAAAAAAAAAAACCAGAATCAAGAGCCAGATACTACCAATCACAGTGGTCAGGCTTCTGAGGCACTTGGGGAATATGAATAACCTTTTTTATAGGCTTCTTATCAATCATGATAAGACTGAAGCTCTAATGTTCAATCCTTGTATTTTGAAATTCCGCTCTAATCTGTTGCAACAAAAAGTACAAGCCATTACTTCCTCAATTATTACTCATTACCTCCTCAACTATCATTCCTTACTTTCTCAACTATTGTTAAAAGACAGTTTCTTGGGTCCAGCCATCTCAAGAACAAGTTCCATTTTGCTGGCAGGGTCAAAACTGAGTCCATATTCCCAGGCCCCTGAACCCAATTCCTATCCTCCTTTTTGAGGTGTTTGTTAACCAGTAAAGGATGTAAAGAGGGAAGTTGTCTAAGTTAAGTCTCACAGGTTGTAAAGGTGTTGCCTGTCTTGACTTAAAGCTTGCCCACTCTTTTGTTCCCCTATCACTCTAAATTTCAGGCCAAAGTCCAAGAGGCTGAGACTGCAAAAAACTGAGCCAAGGGTCCTGAAAACCAGGTGACCTGGAAAGGACCGGTCACCCTCATGCTCAAACCCTTGTGTCAAAATATGCTTCTATTTTAACCTTGTCTCTGAAATGAGTGTATGAGTGTGTGTGTCTGTGTGGTTTTTCGAGACCAAGCTTCTCTCTGTAGCCTTGCCTGTGATGAAACTCACTCTGTAGAACAGGCTGGCCTCAGCTATCCGCCTGCCTCTGCCTCTTGAGCGCTGAGATAAAGGAATGTGCCACCACCACCACCTGGCTTTTAGGGACTCGTAAGACAAAGATCTGTACTTGTTGACTAAATGGTTTTCAGTTTCAGTTTGCTTATTTTGTAAAGAAAGAAAACGAAAGGTTTTATAAGGAGCAGTCATCTTGTTTTTTATTACTTAATTTTACCTTATTTTTAACTTTTCTTGGCAAAGGGAATCCATCCTGAGACCTGGCACAGGCAAGATGCTTTTGAGCGCATCAAATAGTAACGCATCAGTGCTCCTCTAAACTACAACTCCCAGAGAACAACGCGCTACTTTCTTTCTAAACTATAAAGGGCGGGAACTGGAACTACAGTTATTTGGCCGAAGGTTAAGACGTAACTTCAGCGGGTTTTCATTTTTCGCAAGAACTGCAAATGGTTCTCCCAGCAAGCTCGAACACAGAGCCAAGCGAGTAACATCACTTCTACTGGAGCCAGACCAAACCCGGCCCAAAGCCGAACTTCCCGCTCCCACTCAATTCTCCCAGCGGTCTCTTTCCCGAAGGCGCCGCGGCGTCACGTTACCATAGCATCTTCTGATTGGCCGACACCAGGGTGACGGCGCCTGCGCATTGCGCTACTCTGAGGGCCGTGGGCAGGCGCCATTTTGGCCCCAGAGGTGCTTCTGGGAAGTTGAGCGCGGACCTTCACTTTGCCGGCTTCTGAGGTACGGCCCTTGTTTATAGCCGGCGCTTCCTCGCCGAAGCGCCCGCGCCCGCCGCTGCCGACTCCTCCGGACTCTCCGACGCAGGGGCGCCACGCCGCCCGGGGAGGTCACTCCGTCAGGGAGGGCGTGACACTCCGCCAGGGAGGACGTGACGGGGGCGGCGCGTGGCGTGGACCCTCCCCGCCGAGAGCCCGCCCGCCATGGACTCGGAGTACTACGGCGGTGACCAGTCAGGTGGGTCGGGACGGGAAGAACCGGGCCGTGGCTCGGGCTCCGACGAGCGGGGGAGAGGGACCGCAGGGTGGGGTGTCCCCTCTTGCCTCCCTAGGTTGGGGCGGGAGCTGGGACCGGGGAGAGGGAACTCTTTTTCTTTTTCTTTTTTTTCCTCCTCTCTTCCCCCCCACCCTCTCAGGGTTTCTCCGTGTAGCCCTGGCTGCCCTGGAACTTGCTCTGTAGACCAGGCTGGCCTCGAACTGACAGAGGTCCGCCTGCCTCTGCCTCCCGAGTGCTGGCATCAAAGGTGTGCGCCACCACCGCCTGGCCGAGAGGGAACTCTTAAGGGAATCTGTCTTCCTGGTCTGCGAAGGCTTTTTGGCTCAAAGTTGTCACTTTCTCTACCAGAGAAGAGATAGGTCCTTTTAAGGGAATTGTCAGGAGTTGGGTTTTCCCAGGATCCTAAGACACTGTCCGATGGAGGACAGGAATCCTTTGTAGACTTAGAGCTGGTTTAATTTCTTCTGTAATATTCCCAGGAAGAAAGCGCAGGAGCCTTAAGTACACACATGTATTTTAAAGCAGGGGAAGAGTCTCTGGTACTTAGAATGACTTTCGTGCCGTCCACACTCAATCGGCCCCACTATGCTAGGCACACTAGACATAAAGATGAACAGGACAAGGACCTGGCTGGCTAAAAGAGCTGGTGTGCCGATTTCTTTTGCATTTTCTGTATCAAAAGTACTGTAATAGATGGTTAAGTATTAGGTTGTTTTTCAGTTTTGACTTTGAATTTGTAATGACAACAGTGGTGATAACAGACTCTGTTATCCTAATGTTTTGCCTAATTCCTCCTGTTTTGCCCTAAACATTTAAAAAAAATGTCTTCAAAGTATTTTTCAGTTCATTGACATTCTAAAATTAAGTTCAAAAGTTAATTCTGTGTGACATGGCTATGTTAAAGATAGCAGTCCCTAACACACACACCCTGTTCTTCTGGCTGTTTTGATTGTTGTTGATGTGGTATGGTGTTTTTGAGACAGTCTCACTCTGTAGCTCTGACTGACCTTGAACTCAGTTTGTAGACCAAGCGGGCCTGGAATCTACAGAGATCAGCCTGCCTCCACTTCACCAGTGCTAGGGCTAAAAGTGTGTGTGTTTAGTTGGTTTTTCATTTTAATTATTCTTGTGTCTGTATCTTAACTCTAGTTACGTTATTTTTTTGCCCTTCTGTGATGTTTTCCTATTATTCCAGAATAATAATTTAACTCCTTATCTGCCCTCATCTCTCCTGTCATCCAACACACAATTACTAAACTTTTTGAAACTAATTTTTTATTGTTACTATACAAAGTTTACTTTTGTTTTTGTTTTGAGATAAGGTTTCTCTGTGTAGCCCTGGCTGTTATGGAACTCATTCTGTAGACCAGGCTGGCCTCGAACTCCTGCCTTTGAGTCTTCGTCTTGAGTGCTGGGATTAAAGACATGCACCACCATGCCCAGCTATAGAATATCTCATTGGTATGAAAGTCATTCCATTTTTATCCTGCTTTTTTGTCTTTCTTGTAGTTGACTGTTTCATTTAACATTTATTTGTTTACTTATTTATTTCTTAAACTGCTAATCAAGTCTTAGGTCTTTAAATAGCCCTAAATGCCTCCCAAAGATAATTTTACTTTGTATTTTTAAGGTATTGGTTAAGGTTAGGTGACGGTTCATATTTACTATTCATTCTATAAAATTAAGAGTTTTTACTTTAGTGAATTTATACTATTTCTGGACTGAAGTTCCTTGTGCTCTCCACTCATAAACAAGCATTCCTATATACCATTTAACACAGTATTCTGGGCTCCAGGGATTAAATTATGAATCAAAAAGTCCACAGTAAACAAAATTACTTATAGAGTCACATAGTGCATTAGAAGGTAGTAAGTGCTCTGGAAAGACAGACAGACAGACACACACAAAAAACAACAACAACAACAACAAACTATTATTGAGATGATTTTTGAGTTGACAGTTAGTGGTTTTTCTAGGCTTCACCTTAATGGAATATTTTCACTGCTGTGTGCCATGTCACATGGTGATAGCTGTTAGTGTTTGAGTACTCCACTGCTGTTCAGAACATTTGCATCAGTAGCTATGCTTCTTCTTCAAAAAGTAGGAAATTCGGCTCTAATGTTAGGTGTGCCCATCTTAGTTGTAGCTGTTCATTTTAACTTTAAGCATAAACATTGTTGTAGATGCCGTCCATCTTGTACTCTGAGTGAGGCTTTGTCTTGTTTTAGCAGATGATGGTGGTGCCACCCCAGTGCAGGACGAGCGGGACTCAGGGTCAGGTGAGGACGATGCAAACGAGCAGCACTCCGGATCCGACACTGGAAGTGTACAGCGGCCTTCAGAGGTACCGTGTCTTGAGGAGGCTTTCCTTACACCCCTGTGGCACCTGCTTTGATTAGGAGCTTTAGAGGTTTTAGAGATTGCCACAGCTCTTTTCATCCCTGAAGTGAAAGGGTGTAAATTAGTAGATTATTTAAAAATGTGTAGGGATAGTCCAGTCAATGGTGATCACAGAGAAAAATGTTGTGTTGGGTCAGATTTCAAATACTAGGCAGTTGTCTGCTATGCCTGTTTATTCAGAGTGTAATGTATTAGCAGGCTTCACTATGCCTAAATAATACCTGGCATTTGTAGTCAGAAATACCACTTGAAATAGTCAGGGGAGATATCATTTATTAAAGTTTATGTCAGGAATTAGGCTTGTTTGATCTGTGGCAAGGCCTAGGATTATAACTCAAATGTACTGTTTTGCTGTTTATTTAGGCTTGTTATTGTGTTACTTGGGATTAAACCTAGGGCTTTGCAAATGTGCTAGGAAAGTAAACACTCTACCATTGAGCTAGCTTCTACTTTTTATTAGAGTTATCTGAGTGGGAGCTAGGCATGCCATGATGTGGAAGTCAGAGGGCAGCTTGCAGGAATTAGTTCTCTTCTTCCACCAAGAGGGTTCTGAGGATTGAATTTAGGTTCTCTGTAACCATTTAAATTCTACTTATACCAGTAAAGGCAGGAGGTATAAACTGAGGTTGAAACCTGCTAGCTCAGTTAAAGGTAGCTTTATTTTCTGAACTATATATAGAAGTACCTATTTACAAGCCTGATTCTACAACTCAACTGCTGGCTCTTCAGAAATCTTTCTATCTGTGTCATTCTACCCAGCTAGTCTGCCTTTCTCTTGAGCTTTGGGGATCTTCTAAACCTAAGAGGGCTTCTTAGCTTTCTGTTGTAAAATTCTGTTTTACCCATGTCCTGCCAGCTGTTTCCCTGCTCCTGTAAATCTAAAGAGAGGATATCTATCTCTTACTCGGAGCTCCTTAAAAATGCTCTCTCAAACTTAAATAAGGACCACTGTCAAAAATCCAATTGCTTAAAAGAAGTCTCTAGCTTTTCCCCTTACATCATGGTGTGGGGCTCCAAGCCAAGTCAGGGTAGCTCAAGGCCACCAAGCAAAGACCACAAGACCTCTTCCCAAGCAGCTTGCCTATGGAACTTTGCAGTCTTTTTTTTTTTTTATTTATTTATTTTTATTTTATGTGCATTGGTGTTTTGCCTGCATGTATGTGTGAGGGTGTCAGATCTTGGAGTTTCAGACAGTTGTAAGCTGCCATGTAAGTGCTGGGAATTGAACCTGGGTCCTTTAGGAAAAGCAGTCAGTGCTTTTAACCACTGAACTACGTCTCCAGCCCAAACTTTCCATTCTTTTTAGCATTCTTATCTATGGAGGCTTTTAGAGAAACACCCAGATTGCATCTCTTTGGGACATAGCTAATTTCATTTGACAAATGCAATAGCTATTTGGGTCTTTATATTTTGCTAACAATTGGGTTTTCTATGTACAATAATCAAATATCGTGTAACAGTTACCAGCTTTAGTGGTAAGTGCATTTACCGATGGCACCATCTCAACATCTCTTTTTATTTTTAAGATAGAGTCTCGCTAAATTGCCTAGGCTAGAGCCTTGTCCTCTGTAACCCAAACTGCTCTTGAACTTTTGATTCTTCTCCTTCAGCAGCCTCCTGTGTAGCTGGGATTACAAGCATGTATAACCATACTTAATGGCAAATGTGGTTTTAAAAGCTGTTTTAGTTTAATAACCAAATAGTGGTGAATTATGTATACATTTAACATTTGTCCTAAATATTTTTGAAGCTACTTAATGTACCTTCCTAGTCATATAGCCTTTGTTAGTATTAACATGAAACTAACTTTGCAGTAAATCAGCATAAGTCTTTGGTAGCTATACACTGAAAGAAATAGGAATGTTAAGGGTAAATAGATTTTCAAAGAATTTTATGACTGACATTTTTATTACATAAGGTGGAAGACTGTCCAATTTTAAGTAGATATGTCTTAGAAATTGTATTGACTCTTGTTTATATATATGCTATATATAAGTCATGTTATTTTTCAGTTTATACATTCACATCATTAATTTATTTATGTGTGTCATGCTTTGGACATACCCATAACTAAAAATCAAAATTCCATTGTGGGTTAATTTTTCAGTAGAAAGAGAAAGACAATATATATATTTAATTGTGTAGTCTGTTAGAAAGTGACAGTGGAGAGAAAGAACAAAATTGGAGCAATGTAGGGTACAAAGATGGGAGGTGGTATTCCATGTTGAGTAGGTCCATGTAGGACCTATGTAAAAGGGAAGGTTGGGGAAGGATGTCAAGGTAATAGCCATTTAGGCATGTGTCTGTAGGGAAGGAACATTCCCACCGTTGATTTCAAGTGGTAGTGTGTTTAAAGTCTTCAAGGGACACTAAGGAGCAAGTACAGGGATTGTAATCTGTAGGGCATGGGAGCTCAGCAAATTACAGGGTCTAGAATGGCTTGTTGTTTAGCTGCTTTGATGTCACACAGTGTTTTAGAAGCTTTTAAATAAGTTCTATTTGTAAGTAATGACAGGTGTGAATTATTACTAGTGTAGGGATTGAGAGTATGGCTCAGTGGTTAGAAGTACCTGCTGCTCTTCCAAAGGACCCAAGGTCAGTGGGCAGTACCTGTGTCAGGAGTATCTCTAGCTTAAGAAATCTAGCACCCTTTTCTGGCCTCGACAGTGTGTGTGTGTGTGTGTGTGTGTGTGTGTGTGTGTGTGTGTATTTTATTTTATATTTTATTTTATTTATTTTATTTTTTACATATGTGGTTGTTTCCATGTATGTCCATGCACCATATGTATGCCTGGTGCCTTCAGAAGCCAGAAGGAGTCATTAGGGCCCCTGGAACTGGAGTTACAGACTGTTCTAAGTGGGCAAGTGGGTACTAAGAATTGAACCTGTGTCCCCTGGAAGAGTGGTTTATGTTCTTAACTGCTGAGCCATCTCTCCATGTCCCTAAAAGTAAAATGTTAAAACAGAATTATTAATAGTGTAAGGTTGGTTTTTGTTTTTGTTTTTGTTTTCTCATCTTTTTGTGTGTGTATATGGGTGTTTTGGCTGCTTGTATGTCTGTGCACTGAGTGTATGCCTGGTAGCTGCAGAGGCTTGAAGAGGGTGTCAAATCTCCTGAGACTGGAGTTGCAGACAGATGTGACCCAGCATGTGGGTGTTGGGAATTGAACCCAGGTCCTCTGAAAGAACAGTCAGTGAGTGCTCTTGGCTGCTGAACCATCTTTAATTTTCTACCTTGGGACAGCATTAACTATCAACTTAAAATTTGTTAAGGTGGCCATCTCATAGCCTCATACTTAGTAGTAAACATTGACAATACGTATCCTAAATATGTACTAACACGTGTCCTAAATATGTAAATGTTTGTGTGGAAAACTTGGAAATTAAATCATTTTAAAGAAAGAAATTAAGACCAAGATACTGCTGTCTCAGAAGTAGCCTGTAGAGATTATTTCTCCCACACATATAAATTCTGTATATCTTTTAAGTTGCTTAAGATTTGTATATTTTGTGTCTGTATGTTATTTTATCTCTTTGCTTAAGATAACAAGTATGTCATTAAGAATCTCACTAAGAATAATTTTAATGATTTCATAATACGGATATAGCAGTATGTGTCCGTACAGTATGTGACCATAGAAACTGATCCCAGGATTCTGTGCCTCATCCCTGCCATCTGAAACCCAAATCAAAGATGTTCACATTGCTTATTACAAATGACACAAGGGATAGGGGCATATAGTTCAGTGTAGAGTGTGTTCTTGATATTCATGAAGCCTTGAGTGGCTATGGTGTAGACCCCAGGCTATTCTGTGGCTCAAGTGTCTGTTATTAACTTTGACATTACATTGTGCAAAATTTATTCTTTCCAGATAGGAAGATGGAAAAGGAAAGCTTCAAGTGAGGAGTATTTTTTACCAAGCTTCTTGGCTGCCAAGTTTGATAAAAAGGGAAAGTGATTAAAAATAAAGGGCATAGCATGTGTAAAGGACATAGAGGCAGCAGAGTGAAATGAATGGTTCTGTGTCAGAACTAAATTGAGAGTTAGGAGAGGCAGGTAGTAGTTATTTTCTTCATCATAAAATCTGCATATTTGTGTGAAATCAGTTTTTTTATTCATCAGGAGTGTTTGGTTTGACTTTGTAAGGTAGCCTGTGACAGATGGGGATACTCTAAAATGTAGCTTTGTTTTTGTATGTTGTTATGGTAAAAATTGAATTTTTAAGGTGTTGCAATTCTCTCTCTCTCTGGGAGTTTTACATTGGAAATGTCAATTAAGGCTGAGAGATGCTCAGCAATTAAGAGGCTAAGGCTCTTAACAGAAAGGTCAGTTATTCCTGTTATGTGCTGTAGCCCTTGTCTGTCAGAGCATGATTGCTATTGAATGTGAAATGACAAGATTGTTATGGTGGATAACCGATAGTTATTTATAGCTGCAGTGTGAAAGATTGCAAAGAAACCTTAGAATGCATACCCCAGAGTGCTCAGGGTTTTTTTTGACAGTTCTAAGTGGGAATCTTTTTGCCTTGTTAAGAAGATGAAATTGGACCAGGGATGTCGCCCACTTGATAAAGTGCGTGCCTAGAACATTACAAGCCCCTGAGTGCTGTATAAACTAGATGTAGTTGTGTATGCCTGTAATCCCAACTCTCAGAAAGTAGAAGCAGGAAGGATCAGAAATTCAAGGTCATTTAACCATAGCTACATAGTAAGTTTGAGGTCAGTCTGGGCTACTTGGGACCTTGTTTGGAAAAAAAAAAGGATTTTAAAGAAATTTTGCTGACAATTTGTAATGTTTGTTATACTTGTGTCTGATTTCTATTTTTTTTTTAAAAAAAGTTAGGTTTTCAGTTATATTGATAAAAATTCTAAAATTTTAAAATATTTTGATAACCTTAAAACCTTTTAGCTGTGTAGTTTCTATTTCTAGAATACAGTCTTTTCAAATTCCATAATGCCTTTGCCTCCTGCTTGGGTCTACTGACTAGTTCTCCTAGTTCTCTTTTTTTTCTTTTTGATTTTGTTTTGGGACAGGGTTGGCCTGGAACTCCACTAGCCTTGTGCTCACAGAGATCTGACCGCTTCTCTCTCTCAGGTTCTGAACCTACATGCCTGGAACTACTCTCTCTTCACTGAAGTGATTGCTCTTTTTCTTCCCTCCATGCCACCTAATGGATGAGTGCCTGGATATGTATGAAGCTCATTTTAAAAGTGATAGGACAGGCATATGGTGGCATATGCCTTTAATTCCAATAGAGGCAGGTGGATTTCTGAGCTCAAGGCCAGCCTGTTCTATAGCCTGAGTTCTAGAACAGCCAAGGCTATGCAGAGAAATCTTGTCTTGAAGAAAACAAAAACAAACAAACAAAAAAAAGAACTGGTAAAGCTGAGTAGTAGACACTTATCTAGCATCTGTGAAGTCCTGAGTTCGGTCTCCAGTACAACAAAAAGAAAAAATATAGAAAGTAAAAATGATAGCCAGGTGGTGGTGGTCCACACCTTTAATCCCAGCACTCAAGAAGCAAAGGCAGGCAGATCTCTGTTCAAGGCCAGCATGGGCTACAGAGTGACCAGGACAACCAGGGCTGCACAGAGAAACTCTGTCTTGAACAAACCAAGTGTGTGCATGCATGTCTATACATACCTAAAATACATATATGTATATATGTATATATGATAGGAGCCCAGTATGGTAGAACACTTTTTTAATCTTAGCACTTGGAAGGCAGATATAGAAGGATCTCTGTGAGTTCAAGGCCAGCCAGAGCTACATAGTGAAACCCTGTATGTAAAGTGTTAAAATGATAAGAATTCATATGCTGCATAATTATCATGTAATATCCTTGTAATAGGTGCTTACACCATGTGTTAGGAAATCCAGGTTAGAGGGTAGCGGGTATGTTTTGGGAGGGCTACCCAGCTCATGTTGTCTCCTTGTGCTTCTGTTTTCCCTGAATGAGTTAAGTTACATCTCACTTGCTTGGGCCAGTTAGCTTGTCCCTCTGGGGTATTTAAATTTTAGGTTTTGTTTATTTGTTTGTTTTGTTCCCCTCCCCCAAAGGTATCACTTTGTAGCCCTAGATGGCTTCAAACTCACAGAGATCCACCTGTGATTAAAGGTATAGGCCACCCACACAACTAAAATTTAGATTTTTGACATTAAAGCTTTGGATTTAGTGGTTAGAGCTGTGTTGTTTTTATAAAGAAAGAAAAATCCCAAATTGTTTGATTTTACCATTGAAGACTCAGGAGCCAGATGCTGGAGTGAAAACCTGTTACTCAAAGAGGCAGAGAAAACACCCAGCTGACTGACTTTCCTATTCAGCTCACATCCTGAAGAAAAAAGCCAAAAACCAATCGCTAAACACCAAAAGCCCAAGGCCAAAAGCTTGCTAGCTCAGCTGACAGCCTAGGAGGAAAAGCCAAAGAGCCCCTTCTCCATGCTGTCTTAAATACTCTTCTCTCAAATACCCTCTTTTCTACTAAGTCTCTGTCATTTGCTTTGCCTAGGATTAACTTTATTAAATCCTATGTACAGAAAGCTCTTGGATTAAAGGTGTGTACTAAGGCTGAGCCATACCATAATCACCTTTTTACAATAAACAGAAAGTTACTGTATTCAAGATGTGTGTTAGGACTGAGCCACACCAAACAATAAACAGGTTTTTTACAGTTTGCAATCTCGGGGTACAAAGTAAGATCAAATATCCTGTAACACTGAGTCACACTGTTGATGGTAAAAAACCCTGGAGTTCCTGAGATTTCTGAACTGCTTTGGTCCTTATTCTACACTATTAGCCATTGATCTCACTTTGATTCTGAGAATATCGTTATTTTTATTTTATTTTATTTTTTGGAACTAGCTAGCCTATAATCGCTTTGATTAATGAGGTGAGTGGTAGATATGTCATGGAATATGTTCAGGAGCCAATTCTGTTTTTCCCTTTGCCTCTTGTTGTTTCCTGAATTCCCTTGACATCCCCTATTGTAATTTCTTTATTCAACCATCACAAACTAAATACAAAAACACATGTCTACACACATTCTACAGCTGTGTGCTTTATTTCATATAGGTTTTCAAGTATCTTGTATGTCTTCATAATGCTGTGTGTCATATTATTACATATTGTCTTATGTTTGCCTGACTACTCTTTAGAAAAATAGATCCTTAGGGCTAGGCCCTGGGAAACAGCCACAGCTTTGATCATAGTAATCATTAAATAAATGTTTATTGAATTAATCATTGTTTGTTTTACATTTTTCTTTTAATCATTCACCAAATGTGTGTGTACATCTGCACTAGAAAGCATTCTGTACTCTAATGATAGGCCTCTGTGATGAAAAAGTTTTAAATGCTTGCATTTTTAAATGACTTTCTACATAATTTTTCACATACGCTTCTGAAATAGGAATTGTGCTAAGGTGAAAGCTAAGCACTTAGAGCATTGTATATTCTTCCTGCAGTCCCGGTATGCATTTAATAAATGCCTGTTTCCTCTGTGACAAGGAATCAAGGGTGATGTTGAGTACTTACTGAGAATTTGAGAAAAATTGAGTTCTGAAAAGCTTGCAAGTTTGGAAAGTTTCCTAAACTTGTTATATTTCGGGGTCTATACGAAGCAGTTAGCATTTCTTTGAAATGCTGTGCTGTTGTGATGGTAATAAAATGAAAACCATTTTTAAGGGCAAATCCAAGCCATCTTTATCCAAGTTTTATGCTCGATTTCTTGGTTTCTCCTTGAGAAATGTATTCATATGGTCCTATAAAGGTCCCATTTCTGAATTGGTTCTAATCCTAGTTGGCTGGAATCCCAATTGTTTGGAAAGCTGTTAACCGGAGACTAGCAAATTCAAGGCCTGCTTGTATTAAAGAGACAATATCTCAAAATGGGTGTATATGTGGTGGGTGTAAGGGTGTAGGCCAAGTGCTAAAGTAATATCCTAGTATGTGTAAGGTGACTCTGTTTACTTCCAATACAAGGAAGGGAATCCACTTCTTTCTACATTTGCCTATTAAGAATGTTCAAGGCTCTGAAGAATTATCAGTTTCTAAATCCCCATGGAAAAGTGCTTTTTTGATTGCCAGTTCTGCAATTGTGATACATTCCATGGGTCAAGTAAAATGAAATGATAATAAGAAGATCCCCAGGAATGCTTGTGGAGTTACTACCTTGTGTGTATACTCTTTAATAAGGATTCCTAATCCATAGCAAGACCACAAGCAGCTAATTTGTCTCTTTGCCATGGAAATCCCTGAAGAATTCTTCTACAATAATAAAGTACAACCCTATGAAATATGTTGTTATTAAAAAATATTAGAAATGTTGGACTATAAAATGTTTATTATTAGCCCTAAGATTATCATGGTGGTATTATTTAACTGGCTATCACAAATAGTAAGACATAGACACCTGTTGGTTCATAATTGCCTTATTTATTTACCTTGGGCCAGGCAGATATTTTCCTTATGCTGCCTAAATATCCTCACCATCCATCTCCCAGCCTCCATCCAGTGCCATCCATCTTAATCCTTCTCATTGGTTCTACCTTCCATACATAATCCTTGTATTCTTTATCTGGGTCTTTTTGCACCATTATTGGGAGTCCTTCCTCCAGGCCCACATGATTTCTTCTCCAGGCTAACCCATAGTGGTGTCCTCTTTCCTTTCCTCCTGTCCCTCAGTGCTTCCTGTGATTCTAACTTTAGCCACGCCTACCCCATTCTGCCCTGACCAGGTATAGGCTGTTTAATCAGTCAATCAAATTGTCTTACACAGGTATACAAAACAAAGATAGGTGTAACCAGATCTTACATGCCAGTAATTAGTATTGGACCAACCTCCAACAGAAATATTTGGTAGAAGTAACTCCTAGCAAGTGAATATTGTGTGGCTTCACCCAGAAGGACAGAATCCAAGTATTTTCATGAGATCCATAGGAATGGATTCAAAGTTGGGTTCAACCTGAAGTCCTGCTTAAGCATATCTGAGAAACTGACTTTATTTTTAAAGACAAAGTTTCTTTGGTACTAGGAATTCTTCATGTTCTAGCTATTTTTCATCATGGCTGTCACTGACCGTTAGTTTTTATGTCTGTTCTTATACATACTAAGTACTTTCTCCAGTTATCTCTATTTTGAAAAAATGTTTTGTAGTATGTTAAGTCCTGACATAATGTCGTGTAGTGACAGCTGTTACATCTACACACTTGAAGAGCTAGCTTTTTTACCTTTGGGTGTGTGTTTGTCGTTATTACCTGTGTGCATATGTTCATGTGTAGGTGTGTGTAAGTTAGAGGACAACTTAGAGAAATCAATCCTCCTACTGTGTGGATTTTGGGGATCAAATTCAAGTTATCAGGCTTGACAGCAAGTACCATTCCAATTGAGCCACCCTACTGAGCCTCTAGTTACATTTTTTAGGACAAAATACTACTATTATTGAAAATTGACGTTCCAGAAATAAGTTGAGGTTCTAGACTGTTGGAGGTACCCTGCTGGTTGAGGGTGCAGTTCTTACCTGGATTGGATAGTGGTTATGAGCTCGGCTCTAAAGGCAGAACTCCCTCCTCTCGGCGGGGTCCCCTACTCTCTGTCTGACTTCATCTGGAGAGTGTCTTTAGACACAGACTCCGCTAACCACACTTAATATATGGTCTCTGCTACATCTAATATATGATACAGCTCCCTGCTAGCTCTCTCCTCCCTGCACATAAATGTTAATTAGGTACTGACATTCTACTCTTATGATAGGAGCATGCTGTATAATGCAAACCAAGCATCCTTGAAGTGCCTAGTTCCAACCAATTATGTACAACTATTCCTGGAGCTCCCCACTCACTCCCCTAGAGGTATATAACCTTTGTTCTCTGGAATTAAAGTTGAACTAGCCATCAGCTGCCCGGGATGTGTGATTCTTGTGTGGCTCTCATTGGCCATTCCAGGCTTGCTTCTCATCTCCTGCCACTCCTGACTTCATGGGCTGCTGAGAAGAGGCCCCAGGCAGGAGGAGAACCAACACTAGAGTACTCTAAATCTTAAAATACTTGTATTTGACATGTTTAACAATAATAATATATAATAATATTTTCATTATTTTTATATCACGTTTGTACCGTGAATCTAGTTTCTCTCTCTGTCTATGGTGATTTACCTTATGGTGGTCCACCATAACACTCTTCAACACTTAGTCATCAAGTGTTGGCTATTTGGGAAGAAGTAGAACGAATGGCCTTGTTGGGGAAAGTATGCCACTGGGGCTGGGTTTTGAGGTTTTAAGAGTCTTATGCCATTTCAGATTAGAGCTCTTTACTTCCTGTTTGTAGACAGAGATGTGAGCTCTTCAGGTGCTGCTCCAGTGCCTTGTATGCTGCCTGCCACTGATGATGGTGCTGGGATCACAGCAACAGAAAAGTAACTAATACAATGTCTGCAATTCTCTGAAGTCTTGGTATGTAGCATTGGCTGGCCTGGTAATCACTGAATATCCCACTCTAGCCTTGAACTTGTGGTTATTCTGAGCCCCCTTAATTCTGGGATTTTAAATATGCTCCACCATGACTAGCTTGAACCTTATTCTGAAAGAGTTACTTGGGAGAAAGGAAGGTGGGCAGGTATTTCAAGTTACATTGTATGTTAGTTTAATTAGATTAGTTTTATTCTTTAAACTAAGCCTCAGTTCTCTAGTCACAGATACATGCCTGCCTGCATCTCTTTTTTTTTTTTTAATGACTTGAGGATTTTCTAGAATGTATTTTGATAATATTATTGTCCCTCTTGCAATTCCTCCCAGATCTTCTTTCGCATCCTTACCTACTCAATTGCATGTTCCCTGTCTGTTTCTTACTCCGTTGAGTCCAGTTTGTCTTTGTTAGGGTTTCTATTTCTTTGAAGAGATATCATGACCATGGCAACTCTTACATAAAGAAAAACATTTAATTGGGGTTGGCTTACAGTTCAGAGGTTTAGTCCATTATTGTCACAGTGGGATGCATGGCAGTATGTAGGCAGATGTGGTATTGGAGAGGTAGCTGAGAGTTCTACATCTAGATCCACAGGCAGCAGGGAGAGAAAGTGACACTGGGCCTGTCTGGAGCATCTGAAATCTCAAAGCCTACCACCCAGTTACAGACTTCCTCCAGTACAGCCACATCTACTCTAACAAGGCCACATCTCCTCATAGTTTATGGGGAACATTTTCAGTCAAACCACCACACCTGCCTACTACTAGACATGGGACCTGCTCTGGGGTATGAATAATATACCAAATGTTTATTAATGAAAACTAACTTTCTTCCAGGAGCTATCAAATGCCAGTATCTCCTCAACTCCACAGTTGGACTTATACCTCCTTCCCCTCCTCCATCCATGCTAGAATTTCCAGCTTGAGCTTTTGTAGGTCTTGTGTATGCTGTCAAAATTGTGGGTTCAATTGTTTTGTGCCCTGTTGTGTCTGGAAATTTTCTTGGAGTCATTTACCACCTCTGTAAACTTTCTGTTCCCTCTTTCCATAGATCCATGAGTCTTGAGGGGAGAGATATGATTGGGAAACATCCCATTTAGGGCTGAGCAATCCAAAATCTTTATATTTTCTACCAATTGACCAGTTGTGGATCTCTGTTAATTTTCATCTATTACTAGAAGGGTTGAATGATATGTATTGATATATGGGTTTAGCAATAGTCATTAGGAATCATTTTAGTGCTATGTTCATTCTTTGGAATGATGGTAGTAGGTTTTCCTAACCTAGCTTCATAACTTACCTAGCTATAGTCTCTTGGTCTTGTTGACAGTATAAGGTATGTATGCCATCTCATGGAGCAGGCCTTAAATAAAATTCAAAAAAGATGTAGTTGGTTACTCCTAGAGCATTTGTGCCACTACTAATCATTGCGCATATCTTACCAGGCAGGTCATTATTGTAGCTAGGTAAGTGAGGCCACTGCTTACTTTTTTCCTCTGATAGCAGACATAACACCTGTCATCATTATGAAAAGCAAGCGAATAGAGATGAAGCATCCAGATGAGTACCAATAAATTCTCTATGTTCTATGGCTATAGTATATAGGTCTTCAGCAATAGGAACTCACCATCATGTTCTAGAGGGTAACGAGTAGCATTGACAATAACCTATAATGTTGGGAGGAATTTCTCAAAGAAGATGTGTCCTGTTCTTGGTACTGAGTTTTTCATTTGGTTTGGGTATTGTCATGCTATTATATGGTAGTTCCATTTAAACTCTTCTTTATATGCCTATGCATTTTAGAAAGTTTGTACACTAGTAGGTTTTCATAGGACTTTTTCTAAAAGCCTTTAGTATTAGTTATCCCTTCCCATATTTTTTCCTCTACCCTTCCTTTTCATTCTGTACCCCTCTAATCTTTTTTTTCTCTCTCTCTGTCTTTTCCTCTCCCTCTCTCCCCTCCCCCCTCTTGCTGTCTGCACACACTCACACATACTTGCACATGACCTGCTACTTTATAGCTTGGGCTGTTGTCAAACTGATCCCTCCTGTCAGCTTCCTGAGTTCTGACATTATAGGTTTGTATCACAGTCCTTATTTATGTGAAAGCCTGTTTTCTTTACATGAGGAATACTATTGTGAAGAGAAAGTGAACCAACAGGAAATAGCCAATCATAATGTTTGCTCTTAATAGATGCTTTGAAAATAGTAACTGCTGGGCAGAGGTGGCATATGCCTTTAATCCCAGCGCTCGAAGAAGAGGCAGGCTGATCTCTGAATTTGAGGCCAGCCTGGTCTACAGAGTGAGTTCCAGGACAGCCAAGGCTACACAGAGAAACCCTGGCTCGAACCCCCCCCCCAAAAAAAAATAAATAGTAACTACTTTTTTTGTTGAGATTTCATGCCTAACTGAATATATGCTGTTTAACCATTTGAATAATTAAAATTTTAATAGTAAAGCTATTTTCCTGTTAAAATAATGTCAGTTTTATAAAACTTGGGATTATACTTTTGTGAAAAATTTCGTTGTATGTTTGCTTTTTTGGGTAACTAGAATTATGTGAGGAATTAAGGCTCTGTTTTTAAAAACAGAGACCCCTACATCCAGGAATGTGCTCTCCAGATTTGATTATACTTCTCTTTGGGGGCCAAACTGGTCTTAGTTTAAAGTGATGTTTTTTTATAGGTATAGGATGAAAAAAATCTTCTTTAAGTATGCCCATATTCCTACAATTTAAAAAGAAATGCTAAAAATTTTAAGGCTTCATTACCCTTTTTTTGACATTACTAATCTTTTCTACCTTTTTCAGAATGAAACTAGTGATCGAGAAGATGGCTTGACCAAGAGACATAATGGAACAGACTCTGAGAATGATGAGCCCTCTAATCTTAATGCCAGTGACTCTGAAAGTGAGGAGCTTCACAGGCCAAAGGACAGTGACTCTGAATCTGAGGAACATGCAGAGTCTCCTGCCAGTGACTCTGAAAATGACGATGTCAACCAGCATGGGAGCGACTCTGACAATGAAGAGCTTCTTAATGGCCACGCAAGTGACTCTGAAAAGGAAGAGGTTAGAAAACACGTGGCCAGTGACTCTGAGGCTGAGGATGCTCTGCAGCCTCAGGTCAGCGAGTCTGACAGTGAAGATCCCCCAAGACCCGAAGCCAGTGACTCAGAAAACGAGGAGCCTCCTAAACCTCGGATCAGTGACTCGGAAAGTGAGGAGCTCCCCAAACCTCGGATCAGTGACTCAGAAAGTGAGGATCCTCCAAGACCCCAGGCTAGTGATTCGGAAAGTGAGGAACTCCCCAAACCCCGAGTCAGCGACTCGGAAAGTGAGGATCCCCCAAGGCCCCAGGCCAGTGACTCAGAAAGTGAGGAGCTCCCCAAACCCCGAGTCAGCGACTCAGAAAGTGAGGATCCCCCAAGGCCCCAGGCCAGTGACTCTGAAAGTGAGGAGCTCCCCAAACCCCGAGTCAGCGATTCGGAAAGCGAGGGGCCTCAGAAAGGACCCGCTAGTGATTCTGAAACTGAGGGTGCTTCCAGACACAAAGAAAAGCCAGAGTCAGATGACAGTGACATGGAGAATAAGAGGGAAGATTCTGAAGTACAGAAAGAGTCAGATGGTCATTCAGACAGAAAAAGACTCCACAGCTCTGACAGTGAAGAGGAAGAACCCAAAAGACAAAAAATGGACAGTGATGAAGATGAAGAAAAGGAGGGGGATGAGGAGAAAGTAACAAAGCGGAAGGCTGCTGTGCTGTCTGATAGTGAAGATGAAGAAAAAGCATGTAAGCAATTACATTGGGCTATAGCCTTCCTTAGTGCCTAAATTTATAGCTGAAATACTGGGTCCCTTTTTGGTATGTTTTATTAGCATATATTAATTGTAATGTTATTTCATCATGGCCTTTCACGTAAACTACATAATGTATTTTAATCATACTTGCCTCCTTATCTTGTCTTGTCCCATTCCCGCTGCTTTCCTCAGAACTTCTTTTTTTTTTTTTAATGGCTATTTTTTGGATTTGTAACCAAATGAGTTTTATCAGGTTCACCTTATGAAAGTCATGTACCTTACCAGTGGCTCCACCACTGAAGAAAATACTTTTTCCCTATCAGCCATTATCTGAGTATAAATCTTCAGGGAGGATGGGGTTTCAAAAATCCATTCCCCTACATGACTATGTTGATGGTCCCAATCTTGTGCAGGTAATCACAGCTATGGTAACAAATATGCAACAGTCCTGTCCTACTTGGAAGTTATCAGTCCTCACCACCACCATACTTCCTCTGGCTCTTAGGCTCACTCTGTTCTTTCTACCATATTATTTTCTGAGTCTTAGAGGGAGTGATACAGATATCTCGTTTATGGTTGAGCACTCAGTAGTCATTATTCTCAGCACTTTGACTGGTTTTGAGCCTCTAAGGTTAATATTATCTCTGTATTTGGTTTTCAATGTGACATTCTAATTGCTTTCTATTTTGGAGGTAAGGGTCAAACAAGGCAAACAAGGGCTTCGTGCTTGGTGGGTTATCTACCACTGAGCTAAATCCTAACCTTTAGAATGATATTCTCAAATATAATGAAAACACTGTTGTCCTTGACTATCATTGGCAAATTTTCCTTTGAGTTATCCTAACTTCACATATTAATTTCTCTGTATTTGAAATTAATTAATTACTAATATAAAAGACTTAGTTTTTCTTTCCTAGAAAAGCCAGTATTTTAAAGAACTATGTTCCCATGAAAACTCCTGTCTTATCCATAGTTAGCTGGTGTTCTCTGTGACTGCTAATTCACATTTCACTTGGGCAGGAACTGAGCTTCAGAAGTCATTCTCTGTTAAATGTTAAAAGATTGTTGAGGACCCACATATAAGAAGGTTGGAGGCATTCTGGTTAGAGACCGTAGTTCTGCAGTGTTAGTCTTTGCTACCTCAGATTCTGTTTTCATAGGCAATACTTTTTACTTGATAATTTTTTTATGCAACTTGTCTATTCTAGAAAAAAAATGCATTCCTTTATAATAACAGTTGTTACAGAAGAAAACACTGCACATTAGGTCATATTATTTCATTCACTGAATTTTTGTTTCTAACAATTCTTTTTCTCTCCCCACCACCCTCCCTAAAAATCTCAGTTTTCTTGCTGGCTTTTTCTTCTGTGTTGCTGACTTTTTCCATTTAGGTTTATCTGTATTGTAGACTTTTCCCCTATGTGTTCCTGACTTAGCTCTCTGGAGTGTGGATTAAATTCATCTGCTTTGTTTTCTTTCAGGATCATTTCGCCAGAAAAGCTTTGAAATTTTTGTCTGGCATTTTAGCTGCTTCAGTACCTTCGCTTTTGGTAGTTTCTTGTATTTCTGTGGTGGTTTACATACCTGTTGGCTTGAATATCTTTTCTTAGTCTGGGAGTGGGGGTCATTTTACTGGGCAGTCTACTTTTGAAGGCTCAGTCCCAGACCAGTAAGTGAGGAGACAAACTGCTATAGCAGCAACATCACCAGACTAACTACACAAGATCTAGAAAGGTCCTTAAAATTAGCCATTGCTTCTGATATACCATCAGTCAGAGGACTAGAAATGGCACTCCCAGAGAGTGTGCTATGAAGCTAGAAATTACCTAGGGCGAGTGTGGCAAGAAGAAGGAATAATAAACGAAAGCTGATGACGTTTTGAATGGGAAGACAAAATAAGAAATTAGAAAAAAAAATCTTGAAAGGAAAACACTTCAGTAGTGAAAAAGGTCAAAAATAAAAGATAAGTGTAAAAAAAAAAAATTAAGTTATTTTTTAAACCAATAATGTAAAGCCAGAATACTAGTAATGGTGGGGCAAGGAAAGACATACATAGGGGCCAAACAGAAAAATATCAATGAAACTAAGAAGAAGAGAAAATATTGTTTAAGAACGGCAATACAAATTCATAAATTAGTGAATATATAAAGGAGAATAAGCAAAATTAAAAATTCAGTACAGTAAAAAAATTTTGCTTAAATGTGTAGGGGGAAAATTACATAAAGAAAAACAAAAGTTGAGGTATGGAGTAATTTCTTTATAGTTCCTTAAAAATCAGAGATTCCTAGTTCTGTACACAGGAGATGGTCAGTTGAGTATGTCTTAGTTTATGCTGTGTATTCTGAGATTTGTCCAGGTGTCTACCAGAACTGTCTTCAGTTTTTCATTTTAGTGTATCAGGAGCCTTTGCATAGCACATGCATTCTCTGGTCTGGGCAGATTCTCGAAACCTTCCCCAGGCTCACCAAATTGTTCCACATAGATTAGCCATTTTAGCTTGGAGTGGGGAAGACTCCCAAGTTCCTTGGCAGTGTATAGGAAGCAACTAAAATCAGCACTGGCTGAGGACTAACTTCCCTTTTCTTTTCTTTTTCTTTCTTTCTTTTTTTTTTTTTTTTTCTGTTTGTTTGTATTTCAGGATAGGATATCTGTGTAGCCCTGGCTGTCCTGGAACTCACTTTGTGTTATCAGGCTGGCCTCAAACTCAAAGATCCAATTGCCTCTGCCTCCCTAGTTCTAGTATTAAAGGTATGCCCCACCACCACCAGGCCAACTTCCTATTTTTAAGGCTTCCTAAGTCACACTGCTGAACAGATGCACCTGTGACTATCAAGTACACCTCTGAAATTTCAGAATTCTTAGACTCTGGAACAGGGAACAACAGATAGATGGTTCCAGATTTTGATCTGTCTACTGGCCTCAGGTTCAGGGCTATCAGACTCTGGGGTAACACTCACCGATGAGATTTGTTCCCTGTCTTTTTTTATTCACTTCCTAGCTTGATCAGCCTCCTGCTGCCTGCACCCTTTGGTTTATTAGACTCCAGCTCTCCTTTCTACTCCTTTCTCCTCTCTAGGCCTTTCCCTCATGTATGGGTGGTGGCAAGCTAAACTGCGACTCCCAGATCTGTGACTGTTCCTGATTTCAGGCCCCTGGGGTGGCTCAGTTTTTAACAGTAGATTCTGTCAAGGTTATGCCTGGCTGTTGCCCCATGATTCATGGATTTCTCTTCCCCCAGAAGAGTTATTATCTTAGTAAGACCCCCAACAGATTTGGGGGCTCATAAGAGCTGTAGATTTTCCTGAGGTTACAACCACTTGCCTTTCATCTAGTTTACTTTTTGGAAGTAGCTTCTGAGTTGTCATATCTTCCTCCCAATGTTTAGCTGAGGGTATGTTTGCCTGGCTGCTTTATATTCTCTGTCATTGTTCCTTTTCTTTCTGGAGTGGTGTCTTAACTTTGAGGATTTCTGAGTTTTTCCTTTGTTTGTTTAGGTTGGAGTAAAGTCAGCTCTTATTCTAAATCTGTGTTTCACTGGTTTTCATAGAAGCAGCCCCTAGTCCACCATCTTACCCAAATGTCTGATATTATCAGAAGGAGCTTGGGGAATTTGCAGTGCAGATAGAAGGCTACACAGTAGGGGAAGAATGTCCATCTTCCCATTCTTTGCCTCTCAAAATGGAAGGTGGCTATTGGTGCACACTCACATTAGTGATTTCTTTACCCTTGAGCCACTCCTTCCTAGGTAAGATAGCAGAAAATGTGTAAAATTACTCTGTGCTTGTTTGTTTCTTGTTCTGAGAATAGAACTCCAGGCCTTCAGTGCTCTACTACTGAGCTATACCAGATGTTTGGGAGCTTGTTTTTTTTTCCCAATTCATGTATTATTTTAATGACTTTTTTTTCATTGCTGGCATTTCACAGCATATTACACTTAATAATAAAAAACAAAATAATATGAATGATTGTATTTCCCAACAGCAACAAAGAAGAGTCGAGTTGTTTCTGATGCTGATGACTCTGATAGTGATGTTGTATCAGACAAATCAAGCAAAAGAGAGAAGACAGTACCATCTGACAGTGAAGAAGAAGTGGGGAAAGAAGAGTCATCTGTAAAGAAAAATGAAGAGAAGGATCTATTTGGGAGTGATAGTGAGTCAGGCAATGAAGAAGAGTAAGTGAGATCACTGGGATCTTTAAGTGTTTTTCAGTTGTAATGTGGGACTTCATGATGAGGTGCAAAACCTCAGCTGCCTGATTGCTTGACTTTGGCATTTAGAACTTGAGTGCTGAAGTATTATTACTCCATATACTACAATGTGTGTGAGTGGGTCTCAAAACTATGTTGACTGAAGGAGATGAAAGGGATGTGTTAGGGCTCCTTTTACATCAAGTTTAAGAGCTGGGAAAACATGATGCTGGGTTCATTGATATTGCCTCTGGCTTTTGTTGGTGGAAGGCCGATTTTAAAGACCTGGAAATGTAGCTCAGTCAGTAGAATGTTTGGAACAACAAAACAAAACACCCTCACTTGAATGTTGATCACTACCTAATATAGGAAAAGGCTGTAAGGAAACTTTCTGGGGAAATAGGCTTCTTCAGTTAAGTCACTGGTTATATCTGTGTGTGTGTTAAAGCCCATTGGACTGATGCTAAGGTCTGCGCAATACACTGTCCATAAATTATACCTTGTTTGTGAACGCAACACCTATATAAACGTAAGAAAGCAGATGAGTGTTCTTATATTTGCTTTTCTAGAAACCTTATTGCAGATATATTTGGAGAATCCGGTGATGAAGAGGAAGAGGAATTTACAGTAAGTATAAGATGGGACTTCGTTTTAACTGTGCAGTGTTTCATTTCTGTGGCAGCGGGTGTTTACTACTTTCAGTGAAATAGTACAAAGCCTTACAAAGAATAGCATCCCTCTCTGCTGTGAATAGTATACATGTGTAATAAAAGGAGACAGGAAAGCATGAAAATGCTCACACAGATATGGGCTTTCAGGAACAAAACAGATCCCCTTAACTAGGGACTAAGAAGGAAGTTTTTGATACATCCCTTTTGGTACCTATTCAAAATTCTTTGTCCTTTGTGGATATATTATTTAATGTGAAAAATTGAGAATTGTTTGCAAAAGGAAATCTGTAAGATGGTTATTATAACTGGGCTAACTCACTGTGCCTGTAGGGTTTTAACCAAGAAGATTTGGAGGAAGAGAAAAGTGAAACACAGCTAAAAGAAGCAGAAGATTCTGATTCTGATGATAACATAAAAAGAGGAAAGCAGTAAGTTTTTTGTTGTTGTTGTTAGTTTCTAAGAAATGTTAACAAAACTGAGAAAAGTGAAGGTAGAAACTGTTTCTTTTTTTTTTCTTTTCTCTCTTTACTTCCTCAATATAGTGTTAGTGAATTATTTGCTGTTATTTGCTCTGTTCAGATGTCTTAAATTATACACAACACACCTAGTTTATTTATTTATTTATTAAATTATTACACAGCACACCTAGTTTATTTTTTACAATATTAAATCTACTGAAACATAACCTAATATCAATTTTTCAAAGAGAGAAAAATTTTTCGTTTTAGGTAACAGGGGAAATAAATCTAAAGTCAATAACAAAATGTTTCTTAATTAAACTTGATTTACTTTTTAAAGATAGTTGCGCATGATGTCCAAAAACAGATGATGCCATGAAAGAGGTGATACTAGCATAGAATGACTAAACATTGTTCACAGTTGTAAAGATTATGCTTTAAAAAAATGTCATTTCTCTTTAATGATGTGCAAGAATTAAGCAGTGGAGTTTGGGTGCCACTTTTAGAATTTCAAGTTTATTAGTAAGATGAGTGGCAGCGTGGGGTTTAAGTGAGGTTATAAAGGTAATGCACTTAGCATGCCTGTAGTCACAGAGTTGTGCTCTTCATTACTGAACAGCAGCAGTTAATTTTTTTTCTAGTCATGGTTCATAAGACAGAAACGTTCAAATAATTGAACATTTTCTGTTCCTAAAAAGGCAGTGCACTTGAACAGTTTGCTCCTGACTGAGGACTTGAAATGTTCCTTCTCAAACTAATAGATGACAGGTTGTACATAAAGCATACACTTCTTGTAGAAGTAAGTCATGCATATTTGAGGTTTTGTGTTTTGTTTTGTTTTGTTTTTTAAGTAGCAATTCGCCATGCATGATGTTTTGTGCCTTTAATCCCAGCATTTGGAAGGCAGAGGCAGATGGATCTCTGAGATTGAGGCCAGCTTGGTCTAAATAGAAAGTTCAGGGACAGCCAGGGCTACATAGAGAAACCCTGTCTTATAAAAACAAAACATTAGAAGCACTTTTTTGACTCAAGATTAGACAATTTGATGTTCTTAATTGTTATTAAAGAAAGTGTGTGATTAAACACACCTTGATTTTGTGTTACTGCCTAGCATGGACTTTCTGTCGGATTTTGAAATGATGTTACAACGCAAAAAGAGTATGTCTGGCAAACGCAGAAGAAATCGAGATGGGGGCACTTTTATTAGTGATGCAGATGATGTCGTGAGTGCAATGATTGTCAAGATGAATGAAGCTGCTGAGGTAAGATCTCACGTCTAGGTTACTTCCTCTTCTCCCACCAGGTTGATGGTGTGGCATCTGTTTTCTTTTAAATGTTTAACCTTAGGCTGCCAAAAAAGTTTTTGCTTTATAATAAAGTGTGTGCTTGCTAACTTTTAATCATTTAAATAATCTTAATTTTTAGAATTTAGCCACATGGTTAGAAAAAAAGATGGTAAGTAAAAAACGAATCTTTTAAGTGAATGGGAAGTTTGTTGTCGTAGCTATCTGGTTAACTACTAAGGTCTGATCAAATATAAAATATACTATGAAGTTATTTGTTGTTTTTCTCAGAATCAAGAGAAAAATAAACGTATATCAAAATTATTAAAAATTGGCAACTAGATTTAAAAACTAAATTCTGATCCTTGAGAAACACTTGTAGAGATGCTTTAGTTTTTGTTTTGAGATGCTAGGAATTGAACCCAGGGACTTGGCTGCCAAACGCAAGTGCTTTACCACTGAGCTTTACCACCAGCTCCTTATTGAGATAGTCCATGGATTTGTTGATCTGTCTTGGATTTATTCAAAACAGTTCAATGATAGAAGGATAAATAGGTAGACATCTAGTTACATGAAGACCAACCCTGTATTTGTTTGTTAAAATGTACGTTGGATATGCTATTGTGAATTAGTAGAATTTAGCATTTTTTATAATTGAAAAAAAAAAGTAGAAATTACCCAGGTAAGTATTTTTGGTAATGGGTCATGCAGCTCTTATACATAGATAATTCTTAAAGATAAACCAGAATCTCCCAGCTGTATTTTATTCCTTGAATGAACTCCAAAAACTTGAAAACTTGTCAGTACTGTAAATGACATTGTACTTCTTAGTCCTGATAGTTAAAAAGCAGTGTAACAGCTTTGTTAGTTTGATTGACTAGACAGAGTTCGACTTTGTGCAAAAATATACTTCTTTGGGTAACTATTTTAAGGTTCAGAATTGTAGTATTTATAATTGCCTATTAAGCGTTTAATGCTGCTTTATTTTAAACCTTTTTTTGTGTTGGGGGGGTGTTCTGTTTTCTGAATAGGAAGACAGGCAATTGAATAATCAAAAAAAGCCAGCACTGAAAAAATTAACCTTATTGCCTACTGTGGTTATGCACCTTAAAAAGTAAGTAATTTGTTTTCTTGGGGAAAAAATTTTAATAAAATAATATTTAAACCATACACTGTTGTTCTAGAACTGTTATAATTAAAGCCCTCTATTACACCATAGAAAATCAGGGATGGGTAAATTTTTCTCAATTACAGTTCTTCATAAATCTTTGTTTTTTTCTGAGACAATGTTTCTCTGTATAGTCCTCTCTGTCCTGGAGCTTCCAGGCAGGCTTTGAACTCACAGAAATCTGCCTTTTTCTGCCTCCCAAGTGCTAGGATTAAAGGCATGTGCTACCATACCCAGCTCATAAATCTTCCTTAAACCTTAATGCTCTTTGCACACAGAACAAATAGAAAACTGGTAATAGTAAAGAAAACCTGGAAATTTACTGATCTTATTCTTTATAGACAATTGAAACCTTGTAAATTTTCATTTATTTCTCCCAAGGTAGTTGGAAACAGTAAATCTTGGGAGATATTACTTGAAGTTCATGCTGTACCAATTCATTTGACCTTATACATCACAATCATCGCTGTTCCTTTAGTGATGCTCTTCATAAGTCCTTGTTGGGAAATTGTTTTCATTATTTTGCTCATGGTCATGAGCAACTTTATCTTTGAATAAAGTTACAGCCTATTTTTGATAGTTGAAGAAGTGCCTTAGCCCACCAGTGAAACAACTGGAAACTGCTTTCTGCATTGCAGCAGGCAGAGCTGTCTGGCAGAGTTCAGATAGATATGTTACATCTTGTAGTTTATTTCATCGCATAAAGCAGAATTCAAAGATTGGTGTTTGATTGAGATATTTTTTCCACTGTCAGGAAAGCTATATTTTCCTTGTTTTCTATCAGAATAGCACAGTTCTGTTTACCACACTATGAAACTAACTATTCTGATAGATTGATTTTTTTTTATAGTTGTAGTAATTGGGCTTCATTGTTTTTTACTCTCTGTACCACTAATGTTGATATTAATCTATTTTGTAAAACTTTCATATCTTAGCAAGTTACCTTTGTCAAGTCTGTACACTTCTGGAAGCTAACTTTTTTATACCGCTTTTGAAACTAGAGTAGGGGTTGACTGAATATATAATTCTTTAAAAACAGTTTTTTTGAAACATCACTGTATAAATAAAGTCAGAGGGCAATAGACTTGGCATCATCATGTTGTTCATCATTATTATTATTACTATTGCAGGCAGGACCTTAAAGAAACTTTTATTGACAGTGGTGTGATGTCTGCCATCAAAGAATGGCTCTCACCTCTACCAGATAGGAGTTTGCCTGCACTGAAGATTCGGGAGGAGTTGTTGAAGATTCTACAAGAGGTTAGCCACAGATAATTTGTAATTTATTAAACATCAAATGTGATTTCTGTAGTCAAGACTTGTATTTTATACCATTTACTTATAAACTTGTTCTGCTATAGCATGCCAGAAAAGGGGTTTTGGGGAAAGAAACCATACCTAATAAAATGATCATAAAAAGGAAAAACCTCATAAAATTTGATTGATCACAGTTTTCAAGTAAAGAGTTCTTAGTGCAATCATGGGTTTCTTGGAAGAGCAGTCCAGTAGTGAGCATATTGTAGGGAGGCACTTGAGGTAGAAAGTGTACTACCTTCAGGGACTGTAAACTTGAATTACAATCTGTTTGGGTTCCCTTTGGTATATGATTAGGATTCCCTAGGCAAGCTGCCTAACATGAGAAGAAACTTAGAAGGAACCTGTGTGTATAAGACACTGCTGGGTGTTCTGTGTATGTGTTAACCTATTGGTCTTTCACAAAAGCTTGTAAGGTAGGTACACTATCCACTTATGTATGAGGAAACTAAGACACGTGCAATGAAATGATTTCTCTAAGGCCGTGCAGCCAGCAGGTGGTTGTCCTTAGATTCAAGCTTAGGTCTGTTGGTTCCCAAGGCCTGGGCTGAGCTTCTGTCCTGTTAAGTATGCATAATTTATATTTCCTCACATTCTTAGGTTTTTTCTTCATTAATACTGAAATCTTGACTTTTGATGTCAGCACAAAGGATATTCCATGTCTTCGTAGAACCTGAACATGGGATTTTTGTATTAGTTCTAATGTGAATGAATAAGGCCTTGAAGGTCTCTAGATTAGCACACCTCTTAGCTTCCAAGTAATTAATATGCATGTATGTGGTTTTGTTCCCCAGCTACCTAGTGTGAGCCAGGAGACCCTGAAGCATAGTGGGATTGGCCGAGCAGTGATGTACCTGTATAAACACCCCAAGGAATCAAGGTCCAACAAGGACATGGCAGGGAAATTAATCAGTATGTAAAGCTTGCTTTCTATTTGTTTACTTTCTGTATATGTAGACATGTGCATATGTAAAAACTTTTTACCAATATTTGTTTAAATGATTCAGTAAAATGGAATAGAAGAATCTTAGTGCCTTCTTAGAGGTACTAACTTTTCTTATACTTAAAATGCTCTTAAATCTCTTTCCAGTATTAACTACAGCAATTAAAAACATGTCTTCTAGCTGTGGACCAAGAACATGGAAAATAGGTTGAATGCAGGCCCTGGGGTTAGCAATTGCCCAGTCCATTGTGTTCACTCTACCACCCTCCTGCATGTCCTCAGCTAGTGACTTGGCTTCAGGCTTGGTCTCCACCTCTGTAGTAAAGAAATATTAATACTTCTTTGTTTTCTTCAGGTTGTTAGAAAGATTAAATGAGAGGATATGTTTAAAGCACTGCTTTAAAAAAGTTAGCCATTGTTGCTAGCCTCCAAGACCTTTTCATATGCATCCTTATTTGTGCCAGAGAAATCTAGATCCTAACTGAAGTACATATTGATTATGAACTCTAGGTTCATTTTCATTCTTCCTGTGCTTCATTTTTAAAAAAGAAATACTCTATAAAAGCCTATAATATTACCCAGTATTAGGGTGTAATGATTTAAAAGCCTGGGAGAGACTACTATTTTGTGGACTAAATAATTATTATTTTCCCTTTTTGTAGATGAGTGGTCTCGGCCTATATTTGGTCTTACCTCAAACTATAAAGGAATGACAAGAGAAGAAAGGGAACAGAGAGATCTAGAACAAATGCCTCAACGACGAAGAATGAGCAGGTATGAGGGAACAGGTGTGAATGCACAAGTATAGTTTAATGGCATTACAGAAGAACTTTCTGGGACAGCTGAATGCAATCTGTCCTCGCACAGTCCTGGAGTGCTAGAGATTGTAGTGTTCTAGCCATTTGCAGAAGAAAATTTTCTCAGGCCTAGGTCCAAAACCCTAGGAGATAAAAATGTTATTGGTTCCATTTATCAATATTCTGGATACATCCTGGGAGGGCAGGGTTATCAGTTACAGTATAGTTTGTGTAGGTCACCTAGAATGAAACCTGCTGTACAAATGACTCTTGGGGTGAACAATACTTGAGAACAATTATGAGTTCTCAAGCCAGCAAGATGGTTCAGAGGATAAAGGCACTTGCTGTGAAGTCTAGCAACCTGAGTGATTCCCTAGAACCCAAGTAAAGGTGGGAAGGAGAAAATTAACTCCAGTCATCCTCTAACTGCCACATGCATACCCTCACACACACGTCATGCATTTTTTTTTATTAAATGCTTTTTATGACCCAATATAAAGATACTAATTAATGGTATAAATGTGATATTTTTATGTGCTCTCCCTACTTGTAAGAATTTTAAGATTCCTGGTATCTCACTGTTTGATCTTTTCCCAGCACTGGTGGTCAGACACCACGAAGAGACCTGGAGAAGGTGCTGACAGGAGAGGAAAAGTAAGGGTTTTGTCTTGTTTTTTCCTAAGCCTTTCTTTCTTTCTTTCTTTCTTTCTTTCTTTCTTTCTTTCTTTCTTTCTTTCTTTCTTTCTTCCTTCCTTCCTTCCTTCCTTCCTTCCTTCCTTCCTTTCTTTTCTTTTCTCTTTCTTTCCTTCATTATAAGAACAATATTAAATTATGTGTTCCCATTGAAAAAGAGTAATTTTTTTCAATTTAATGTTTATTGTGTGCTCTGAAGAATTACAAATATAGTTCATTTAATAAGTTTTCTGTTGTTGCTTGCTAAGTGCTAGAATCCTTTTAAGTTTAAACCTTAAAGAATACAAACCTTAAATTTTTCCCTTAAAAATTTATCATGTTTTTTCAAGTATAGTTTCACGGAGGGTATAAACCAAGATGTGTGGGTTCGTATGCAGTCCTGGTTGCAAAGCAGCAGGCACGGGCTGGAGAGATGGCTCAGAGGTTAAGAACACTGGCTGTTCTTCCTTAAGGTCCTGAGTTCAATTCCCGGCAACCACACGGTGGCTCATAAGCATCTGTAGTGAGATCTGGTGTGCAGGTACACATGCAGGTAGAATGCTGTATAAATAATAAATAAATATTTAAAACAAACCAAAAAAAACAGGTGTGCTGCAGTGGCAGTATGAGATGCCAGGTGTGGACATCTTAAGATCATGCAGGAACCTAAGATCAAGATGTGGACATTTTCTTCTCTTTATGATTCAGCACGTTTTGAGCTTATATGTGAAACTGTCATGTTTGAATAGAAATTCTGGTTCTGAGGGCAACATTAGGACAGGCTACAGCACTGGGCTAAAGGCAGTGATACAGTTAAATGGGTTAGTAATAGGATAGCAGAAGGCTGAGAAGACATGAATTAGTAGCAAGTTATTTTTCAAGCCTTTCAATGTAAGCTATTTAATGAGATACTCTGAGAAGCACTATGGGGTCTAGTCGGGTTGGATACATAGACTTAATGGTTATTTCCATCGCAGGGGGAATGCTCAATTTAGAGTCTAGAATAAGAAATGAACTATCCAACGTAGCCGAGGGTTATAGCTGAGGAGTCATTAGTGAAGACGTGTTCACACATGCTGGAACAGAGCCTGGAGATGAGATTATAGATGTTTGCTTCTTGCTCCCAGCAGGTGTAAGTCTATTCTCACCATGCCTTCTGGGGTATTAAATGGCTTAAAGGCCCAGACATGACAGAAGGGCTTTATTTACTAAGAATTGTGGTCTTAGTGAAGCATGGTTATTTTCAAAGGTTGTCTAGAACTAAAGATAAACACAAATTAGTACAAGTAAAACTGAGACATGTATAGGAGATAAGATTGTATCAATGTTCTAGCTGTGATACACTATAGTTTGGAAAGTTGTTAACATTGAGACAGATTGGGATTGGTATCTCTGTTACTTTTTTTTTAGGTCTTAATTTTTTTTATTTGTTATAATTTATTCATTTTATATCCCAGCTGTAGCCCCCTCCCTTGTAGTCTCCCAATCCCTCCCTCCCTTCCTCTTCTCTCATGTCCCTTTCCCAGTCCACAGGTACGGGAGGTCCTCCTCGACCCTTCCATCAGACCCTAGCCTGTTAGGTCTCATCAGGACTGGCTGCATTGTCTTCCTATGTGGCCTGGTAAGGCTGTCCCCCCATCACCAGGGGGAGGTGAACAAAGAGGCAGCCACTGAATTGATGTCAGAGACAGTACCTGTTCCCCTTACTAGGGAAGCCATTTGGACGCTGAGCTGCCATGGGGTACATCTGTGCAGGGGTTCTAGGTTATCTCCATGTATGGTCCTTGGTTGGAGTATCAGTCTCAGAAAAGATCCCTGGGACCAGATTTTTTGGTTCTGTTGCTCTCCTTGTGGAGCTCCTGGTCTTTCTATCTCCCCCTTCTTTCATAAGATTTCCTGCACTCTGCCCAAAGTTTGGCTATGAGTCTTAGCATCTGCTTTAATACCCTACTGGGTAGAGTCTTTCAGAGGCCCTCTGTGATGGGCTCCTGTCTTGTTCCTTGTTTTCACCCTTCTTCTGATATCTGTTCTGTTTGCCTTTCTGAATGAGGATTCAGCACCTTTCCTATGGTCTTCCTTATTGTTTAGCTTCTTTAGAACTATAGATTTTAGTATGATTATCCTATATTATATGTCTAGTATCCACTTATAAGTGAGTATATACCATGTGTGTCTTTCTGTTTTGGGGTTAGCTCACTCAAAGGTGATTTTTTTCTAGTTCCTACCATTTGCCTGCCAATTTCATGATTTCTTTGTTTTTAATTGCTGAGTAGTATTCTATTGTGTAAATGTACCACAATTTCTGCATGCCTTCCTCTGCTGAGGGACATCTAAGTTGTTTCCAGATTCTGGCTATTATGAATAAAGCAGCTATGAACATGGTTGAGCAAATGTCCTTGCTGAATGGGGTGGGCCTAGGAATACAAGGGTGAAATCTGATTTAGGCTCTGGTGTGGCCAAATAAATAAGCAATATATGTCTTCCTTTTCTCAGAGCTCTTAGACCTGGAGATCCTGGCTTCTGTGCCCGTGCTAGAGTTCCAATGCCATCAAACAAGGACTATGTTGTCAGGCCCAAGTGGAATGTAGAAATGGAGTCATCCAGGGTGAGTGAACAGAAGAGCAAGACCATTTTAATTCCCCCCCCCCCCATTTCTTTATGTTTAATAATGTTTATAGCAGTTTAAGGTTTGATTCACAGAGATGTTTTGGGCTCTCTTAGGTATTTACTCATTTGCTTAAAGAATTATGAGAAAGCATTTGCCTGCTTTCTTGGATCCTCTTTTTCTTTTCTCTCCATCTGTGTAAGCATTTCTGTTGTCAAATTGTCCCAATAGACACTTTCCATGTCCTCAATGAAGATACTACCCAAATGCTCTTTCTTGGTAATGCTTTTCTCCCATCAAACTACTCTTTCTAGCCTGGTATTCTAAAAAAGGGCCTAAGTCGGTTGGAAAAGCATAAGAGGCGGTTTGCAGAACAGAAGAGGCTCGGCAAAATGCACCGTGCTGTCAAGTTCAGCATCGAAGGCAACAGGATGCCCCTATAATCCTGGCCCTTCCAGAGTGTGTATACAAGAGGTATCCCCAAGGAAGCATGAGCTGTGCATGGGCTTGAATTGCCAGCAGAGTGGAAACAAGTATGTCCTTTCTTAGGGAGAAAAGGGCTGCCCTGAAGTCAGCTTCTGAAAAATGATTCTTGCCAGCATCCAGAGACATTAGGCCTCTAAATCCTTAGAAATTGGCATTGAGGTTCCCATCTATGTCAGTATCCTAGAGACTAAAAGGCCATTACTTTCATGTATATCATGAAAGTAATGGCCTTTGTCCTGTTTGTTATCCCCACCACACCCTTCCCAGGTTTTCTCTTGAAGCTCTGACTGTCCAGGAACTCATTGTGTAGATCAGGCTGGCCTCTTAACTCAAGAGCCACCTGCCTCTGCCTCCGGAGCATTGGGACTAAAGGCATGTGCCACCACTTCCCTGCTAAAAATCCTTCTTATTTGGACCTAGAATCATATTCTGTATTACAGGCATACAAACTGCTTAGTAGTTTGTTTGTGGACAGGAAGTGACCTTTTTCTTATATCAGTTACATGGTAGCATTCATCAAGAACTCATAAAAGCTTTTTCTGGATATGTAAATATATTCATCACTTGGTCACAAGTCACTGACATTGAGGTCATGAGTAATACCTTGCTTCTGGGCACAGTGTCTGTTGTAGCCTTTTGTGCTTCTCCTCAGCTTCCTTCAACCCACTCATGTTCCTGCTAGTTGACATTGCTGTTATGTGTTCTTAACCACTGAAGATAAATAAACGGGATTAGTTTTATGCAGAGGACATCTTCCGCTGCATGTACTTCATTTTCTTTGGTTTGTTCCATATCTAAATTGATGGCCGTGTCTCTTTTATCTCTTCTTTATACCTATTTCTTTTAACCTCCTTATATTTTGTCACTGTATCCTCCCTCATTTTGGCTACCTCATATTTCCTTTCCTAATACTTGCATTTTTGAAAGTTGGAAATGACAATGTGGCCATGAAAATAAAATAAAAGTTTGTTGGCCAGTTTGCTCCAGAAGAACACTCCATGTTTCTAGGGGCCCTGTACCCATCTGCTGTTTTTGCTGGCTATGAGCCTATATCCTCATAGGCAGAGTGGGTAGGAGTGCTATATGTTCTTCCAGTAAAAGGGAAAGCCCTCTTCCTGCATTTTCAAATATAATTTGTTGATGTTTATCTAGGCTGCCAAAATGTAGCTTTATCAGCAAGACTGGCATATCATTTTGTTCATTTTTTTTTATTAATCCACATGTATATTTATCATTTAAGGGTTGTGTAATAGTTTTTTGATTTATGTGAATATATACTAAGTAATTTTTTTTCTGATTGTTAAAACTTCTTTATTTTGAGAGACAAAATTGTAGCTGGCCCAAAACTTGCTATATAGAGTACACTAGCCTCAAACTCATAGAGATCCATTGCCTCTGAATGCTGAGGCTTTTAAAATGAATGAATGAATGAATGAATGAATGAATGAATGAATGGTAGAGGCAATGCATGCTCTCCTATAAAGTTTTAAAATACAGGCATCACAGATAAAATTAATATAACTTGTACTCTTATTACATGTAGGTTTTGGTTTTTTTTCTTTTTTGTTATCTTATTTGCATTCTTACAACTCTACCTCCCTTTAACACCCCAATACCTGGTAGGTGAGAAAGTTAGTGGGAAAGGGGGTATTGAGAACTTCTTAGACTACTTTTTGCTGATTTTTTTTCTTGAGGAAAGTCCAATCTTTGTCTTGTCAGTATATTTTCTTACCTATTTTCTCTCAGCCACTTGACAGACCAGCAGCAGGAGCAGTACAGGGAAGCAGTAGCTGCCTTGTCTTTGGAGCACCCCTGGCCCCTCTCTGGGCTCTGGCATTTATACCTTCTCAAGAGTTCCCGTAATTAAACTGTCTGCACCTAGCACAAATCATGTCCTTGCCAGGACACAAGGCATATTATAGTTAGCTACCATGGACATCTGAAGCAGCCCCATATCCCACACCTGGGATTGAAACAGAAATATATTCATATAACATAACTGAGTTTTTAAAGAAATGAAAACTCTCACTACAATTGTGAATTAACATTTTTGGTTATAGCTTTTTGCTCCTTTTTATGCATACATGGGCATAAGGTTTTTTTAAAAAAAGTTCAGTGTGCAACGTGATCATACTCTTTTTTTTTTTTTTTTTAACTTGAGTTTGAGGCTTTGGTTTTAACCTAACATGGCAAAATTCTATTTGACTCCCTTTCTTTCTTTCTTTCTTTCTTTCTTTCTTTCTTTCTTTCTTTCTTTCTTTCTTTCTTTTCTTAAGATTTATTTATTTGTACAGTATTCTGCTGCAAGTGTGCCTGCAGGCCAGAAGAGGCACCAGATCTCATTATAGATGGCTGTGAGCCACCATGTGTTTGCTAGGAATTGAACTCAGAACCTTTGGAAGAACAGCCAAATGCCCTTAACCTCTGAGCTGTCTCTCCAGCCCCTGACTCCCATTCTTATTGATTTAATATATGTTGTCATTTAGCTGTAACCCTGAAACAAAACTATTATTTATTTATTTATCTATCTATCTATCTATCTATCTATCTATCTATCTATCTATTTATTTATTTTAGCAAATGTTCCTTGCTAGTCTTCTAGAGGCTTCCCACCACCACCTGATAAAACATGGCTTTTCTAATGTTCAGAGGAATGTTACAGAATTGAGGAACCAGGAAATGAAGATTATTGGATTTGGCATGTTACTCAGTGTCTGTGATAAACTTAGATCGTTGAGCAGCTTGTAGGCTACATATATGCCATAAGCAGTTGTCTGGCACTAACATGGGTATGTCCCTGGTACTGGTGCCAGACAGCTCCTACGGTTCAGACTGTTAGAGAAGATCCTGGGAGTGAACAAAGAGAAGGCCAGGTTGGTATCTAGAGCTTCAGGGACTCAGGTAGTTGTCAAAGAGTTGAACAGTAAGGCCTCTACCAACTCCTTTTACAGAAACGAAAGGGGAGGGTAAAAGATGGTATGTTGGTGATACTTTTCTCATCTGACAATGAATCTTTATGCTGAAAGTACTGAATCAAGTATTGAATAATGTTTAGAATTGGGATGTTTCTAGAAAACTTAAAAGAATGCCATAGAAAGTTCCTTGCCTAGTGATCACCTAGCTTCATATTAGGGTGAGGCTGAGTCCATGGACTCAGAAGGCTCATGGTGCAGAACTTCTAGAAAGTCTCTAGCTTTCCTTCTTTAGAGTTTTTCAGACTATAGCTTAGGAGATGATTCAGCAGTAAATATTTGGGGAGAAGAAAAAGAAAAACTCCTCTGTCTCTAATCATTCATAATTGTTTTATTTTATTATTTTTTATTTATTCTTTTATTTATCTATTTTTATATAATCTTTGAAATTTCATATGTATATACAGTATAGTTTGATTCTGTCTACCCCCAACATCTCCCTTATCCTTCTAGATACAAATACACTTTTCCTACCTTCATAATTTTTCCTTACGTAGTTTATTTGGTTTTGGTTCTTAGTTTGCTTGTGTTTGTGCATGTGCTTCTATGTGTATGGGTTTGTATGCACCTGTGGTTGCCAGAATACAACTCATAGTAGTTGGTTCTACCACTTAGATTCAGGTTGTCAGGCTCGGCATAAAGCACCTTTACCCACAGAGCCATCTCACTCTCCTGTTTATATGTAGTTTTTGTAGTTGATTGAGTATAGTTTATGCTGTCTTCTGGAATGTTGGCTGTTACTGGCTTAATCTTAGACAGGTAACCATAGTTGCAGTGAGCTCATGAGTGCAACCATGGCATGTCTAAAAGACAGCATTTTATACTACTTCTCCCATCCTTTGGCTCTTACATTCTTTCCAGCCCCTCTTCTGCATTCCCTGAGCCTTGAGGCTGCCAATACAGGTTTCCCATTATAGATGACAACTGAAGGTTACTTATTCTCAGCATTGTGACTAATTATGAGAAAAGTATACTAGCTGCTACCCACTGCAGAAAGTAGCTTCTCTGATGAAGGCTGAAAGCAGGACCAAGACTTAAAGTATAATCATGAATATTTGAAGGCACTCTGACAACATAATAGTGTAGCAGCACAGTAGTAGTAGTTCCCCTCCTAGGGTTTATGACCTCCCAAACTGTGGCTTGTGTTCAGGCTTACAGTACCAGGCATAAATTCTCTCTGCTAGAGCAAGCCAAGCAAATGAAATGAGAAAGTGGTTGGTTACATTCATAATAGTCATGCCATTATTTCACCAGTGGGCACATCTTGTTTGGCAAGTCAGTATTGTAGCATTCACTGTTGGCTGCTGGGTAATGCCATTGATGGCTATTTCTCCCTGTTCCCCCAATGTAGCCAGCAGGGAAGGTCATTCACTGTTTTAGTCATTGTTATGTTGCTGTGAAGAGACAGCATGGCCCAGGCAACTCATAAAAGAAAGCAATTGCAGGCTTGCGTATAGTTTCAGAGGATTAATGAGTCCATTACCATCATTGCAAGGACATAGTGGGAGCATGGCCACACTGATGGTACTGAAGCATAGCTGAGTTACATCCTGATCCACAGGTAGAGAAAGACTGGGCCAGGGAATGGGCTTTTGAAACCTGAAAACCCACCCACAGTGACACATTTTCATAAAATAAGGCCATACCCTCAACAAAACCACAACTTCTAATCCTTATAATCTTAATACCTGAATTGTTAGCTGTAATCCTTAAAAATTCACACTGGTCTTTGACATCAGTGACAGACATTTCTAGATTTATTTTATGAAAGCTATCTCAGTTCCTTTGAAACCACATCTTTGTAATATATGCCTTATTTGAAAAAATTCTCAATACCTGTTTTTAACAAAGCGATAACAACTAGCCTTTAACTATAAAAGCAAGAGGGAAATGTTCTGGTAGTAGTAAAAATCATCAGGTGTAGTTTGCATAGGCTTCTGAATCCTGGTGAAGCAAAATAGAGACTCACCACAAGGCATCTAGAGCTTCAGCACCTCAGGGTTTGCCTGTGTTGGTTGTGTTTAAAGTCTTTCTCTAATGACTTCTCTTTGTGTTTTTTGTTGTTGTTTTAGTAACAGCACTGTTTGAAATTATATGTCAAGTAGTTAGCTCCATATACATGGTCAGACGTCAGTGATGAAACTGGGAAGATTATAGTTTCTGTATTTCCCCCTTCTGTCATCTAGGAAGTTTCTATGGGCTGTGGCAAAATTAAAAGTAATGCACGGACTATAACCAGCTAATTGTCACTGAGATTGTAGTTTTTCCTAACACTCTGTTCTTGTCACCAAAGCATGTTCTGGTTGTTGTTAAGCTTCAGGCTCTTCTGACTGCTAGATATACATGTTGCAATAATTTGTTCTTCAATTTTCCCCAATCTTAGTTTCAGGCATCCTCCAAGAAAGGTATCAGTCGACTGGATAAACAGATGAGAAAGTTCACAGATATCAGGAAAAAAAGCAGATCTGCTCATGCAGTGAAAATCAGCATCGAGGGCAATAAAATGCCATTGTGACCTTGCCTGGGACATATCCCCATCTCTAAAAATGCACAGTGGACTATCAAGAAAGAAGATACTTTTAAATGTTTTAGTGTGTCTCTAAATGGTTCCACTTGTATCACGTGTTGTCGTAGGACTAACATTTCTCTTCGTTCTATTTAAGACCAGTTGTTATCTGATTTGTACAGAAGAGTACTACTACTGCTTCTATAAACTACGTAATAAAATTTCATTCTGGTTTTGGGGGGTTGTCTCAATCATTGTCTTAGAGATTGGTCTCTGTAAGGACAAAATCGAGTCCTTTTTGCAGCTTGAGTGTGATATTATAAGGAATTTGTCTGGCTCCTGACAAAGAATGTCTGAAACCCTTAGGATTCTTAAAGTATCTTCGTTATACTCTTGATTTGGCTCATCATAGGCCCCTGAGATTACTATAAAGTGGAGACTGGTCACCAGAAATATGCTTTATCTAGTCACGTTGCCTGTTTGACTAATCAGTCATGCCTTTGTATTGAAGCCCTAATAAAGAAAAGAACTCTGGACAAGCCAGGTGCCTTGCACACCTGTAATCCCAACATGACTGACATCGACATAAGAGGATCATGAGTTTGAGGCTAGCCTGGATTACATGGCAAGACTCTTAAATGCTCGAGACACTGCAACCATGTTGATGTGCCAGGAGAACAAGGACACAGAAGCTCTGCATCATCCTCCAAACCATTCCTGAGCCTTCATTGACCTGGTTGACCTGAGTTGTATCTTTTCTAATAAGACTAGTCATGACTATAATGTTTTATTGAAAGACATAGTGCTTTCCTGAGTTCCATGAGTCATTCAGCAAATTTCTAAACCAAGAAGTTTTTGATAACTTCCCACCTTATAGCTACCCTGAAATTTTGATGGTCTGAAGATAGCACTTACAGCCCATGTGTGAAGTCAGGGCAGTCTTGTGGAGGAAGCCTGATCCCTAGAACTGTCAGTTCCTATACTAACCCTGAGCATTTGGTATCAGAACTGAATTGTATACCACTCTGTATGCCTATAATCTCAGCTCTCTGGAAGTGGAGGCAGGAGTATTGGGAGTTCCCCCAACAGCCTGAGTTACTTTTGCAAGACCCTATTCAAATAAAGATTGTTATCCCAGTAGGAGTTGAAATCCAACAACAAACTTTTTATTTCTCTTGGTTTTGTTAGTTTGTTTGTTTATTTTTTTTTTTTGTTTTTAAGTCTGGGGAGTTAAGCTGTGGGGAGAAAAGTTTCTTAAGTTTCCTTAAGAAACTCTTAAGGAAAAACAGATGTAATTGAAAATTACTCAGTTACATATAGCAATTGGGCAAATAAAAAGGAGAAACAGTTTATAGTTTCTTGTTCAATTTTGAGAATTCTTAAAAATCATGAGAGATTTCTGTAGATAAGAAAGTTTTATCAATAACCCATTAATTACTAGAATTCTTTTCTGGTACAACCTCAGGCCTTGATTTTTAAAATAACTATTATCAGCCACAGCAGCCTTTGGACTCTTGAAGGAACATGGACTTCAAGGACTAAAATATTCTACAAGAACCTCTCAAGCCGGATGTAATGGCATATGCCTTTAGTCCCAGAACTCGGGAGGCAGAGGCAGGCAGATCTGTGCGTTTGAGACTAGCTTGGCTTATATAGAGTTCCAGGACAGCCAGGACTACACAGAGAAGCCCTGTCTCAGGAAAAGGAAATGGGGGAAAGCCTCTTAAAGCCATCAGTACATTCAGCACCCAAGAGCAGATGGCGTTGAAAACAGAAGACCTTACAGAGCAACAGTTAAACACTAGATGGAGGCAAACTACTTCCAGCATTGTTTAGTCATTAACTGAAAACAATAAACACGATCTAATGAACTCTCAGAACAGTTCTGAACATGAAAAGCAAGCTCGTCAGAGTTGTTTGTATTCTGGTGTCTTGGGATGAGCTCCATTTACCACAGTGTTGTTTATGTAAGTAAATACAACTAGTAGGTAATAAACCACACCCTAGACTTCAAGGGGATGGGAGGTTCTACACTATTTAAAGGAAAAAAAATACTAATTTGTAAGTTATCTTTGCTGTAGAGCTTTTTTAGGGCCATCCCAAGCCTGACCCATTCATTGCCTTTGTAATTCCTATTTACTGAAAATTTCAAAATACAAAATTTGGCTCCCATGCATCCTTCAATATTTTTCAGTGTGCCACTTTTTATTCGGTTTTGTATAGATTTCTTTTGCAGACCATGTGAGTATAGCTTAAATCAATAAGCCTTTCTCTCAAGCTCCATATCTAAGCATAATTCTCTTAAGAACATGGCTTTTATCTGGGCAGTAGTGGCACTTGGGAGGCAGAGGCAGGCAAAGCTCTGAGTTTAGGGCCAGCCTGGGTTACAGAGTTGAGTTTCAGGTCAGCCAGGGAAACAGAGAAACTCTGTCTCGGGGGAAAAGAAATGATTTTTAGGGGCTGGATAATGGACCTCTGTTGCTTGAGTGCTTGCCTAGCATGCACTAAACTTGGGTTCTATCCACAGTACCACGGACACCTGGCCTGTCTACATGGCAGGTACAAAGCCAGCCTAGGCCACTTAGTTTGTCTCAGGATTGGCCATGTTGTCTGGAAGTCTGGAATGCTGCATAGTCACACAGGTCTTTTTTTTTTTTTTTTTTTTTTTTTTATGTTTTTGTTAAGAAACGAAAAGATTTGTTTCTTAACCACTTTTAACTGTATAGTTGAGGTGCATTGCTGGGTTCACGTTGTGTATGCCATCTCTAGAAATCATTGTCTTAAAGAATTTAGCTGTGGGCTAGGCATGGTAGTGTACACCTTTAATCTTAGCGCTAAGGAGGCAGAGGTAGGAGGATCTGTGAGTTAAAGTTATCCTAGTCTATATAGTGAGCTCTGGGACATCTAAGACTGCATAGATCATGCCTCAAAGCAAACAACAAATCCCTCTTGACAACATTCTGCTTTCTGCCTCTGATTTAGACTGTTCTAGGAACCCACCTTTTAATTTAATATGGGTCGGGCACATGTGTTATGTATGGTAAGCATATGGAAAATCACAATTATGTGGAGTTCTTGCCTTCCACCTTTACGTGGATTCTAAGAATGAAACAGGTTGCAAGACTTCTGTGGCACACACTTTGACCACTGAGTTATCTCACCAACCTGTTTATATGTGTGGGTGTTAATGTTTGTCAGATGCATGATTTACAAATAGTTTCTCCCATCCTTTTGACTCTGTTGGGTATGCCCTTTGGTATAAAAGTAATTTTAATTTTGATGTAATTTATTTCCTGTGCTGCTGTTATAACCAAATCCAATATTATAAAACTTGTCCTGTGATTTTAATGAATTGTGTAGCTTTAGCTCTTATGTGTAAGTCTGATTTTGAGACATTTGTGTGTTGTTAAAGGTCTGCTTTTATTGTGAAGATGGATGGTCTGGTATCATTTGTTGAAAAGACTCCCTTTGTCATTGGTCTTAGATCGCTTATCAAAACTTATTTGACTGTGTGTATGACGGTTTATTTATATGTTTTGCTCCATTCCTTTTGTTTTTTTCTATCTCCATGATACTGTTTTGGCTACTGGATCTGTATAGTAATTTCTGAAGTCAAGCAATGATCTATTCACTGTTCAATATTGTTTGGTTATTTGGGGTTCCTTGAAATTATGTGGGAAATGTGTATGAATGTGTGACTGCATGTTCCACAGCTGTATGTGGAGGTCAGGACAATATTCAGAAATAGGTTCTCCTTCCACCTGCATTCTGTGGCTTGGACTCAGGTCATCAGGCTTGCACTGCAAACACTTTTACCTGAAGAACCACCTTGCTAGGCCCCTCCACTTTTATGTTTGATATTGTTTTGACTATCTGGGGTTCCTTGAGATTTTGTATGAATTCTAAGGTGACTTTTCTGTTGGTAGCCATCAATGTTTTTAACAGAAATTGTGTTAAATCTGCCATTTGAAGTAGTACTGAGTTTATGTTCCTTAAACAGAAAATATCTTTCCATTTAGAGTCCTTGGTTAAATTTATTCCTAAGTGTTTTAATTCTTTGTGATGTTGTTGTAAATTGTATTGTTTTTTAATTTCCATTTAGGATCATCATTCATGATCCTATTTGTTCATGAACAAATGTGACTGGCAATTTTACCTCTTTCTTTCCATTTGTATACCTCTCACTTCCTCTTCTTGCCTGATTGTTAGAATTTCTAGTGGTGTGTTCAATACTAGTGATGAATTTTGTCATTCACTGAATATAGTGTGGGATTTTCATATATGGCTTTTGTGTTGTTGACTTTCATTCTACTTTTAATTTATTGAGTTTTTAATCATCATAGAATGTTAAATCTTTGTGAAATGATTTTTCTATATCATTTGAAATTGTTTTTTTTTCATCTTGATAGTGTGTATTTCACTGATGTGTGGGTTTTGTTTTTGTTTGTTTGTTTGTTTGTTTTTAATTGCACATGCATGGCTACCTGTGGATACTCATGTGCACATAAGTGGAGCTCAAAGGACAACCCTGGGGATCATTCTTTGGGCATCATCCACCTTGTTTTTTGAGTCAGGATTTCTCACTCCTGGAATTCTCTAAATAGGCTTTACTGGCTGGCCCATAAGGCCCAGGTATCCACCTATCTCTGCCTCCCTAGTGTTGGGATTATAAATGTACACCATCACACATGACTTTTCATAGATCCTGGAGCTGAAACATGCATCTATCTGCTTGCAAGGCATTCTGATTTTACCAACTGATATGTCTCCACCCTATTCTGGATTTTTGTTACTGTTCTGTTGAATCATCCTAACATCCTGTCAGTAAATCTTCCTTGATTATGACATAGTATCTAATACTTTATAGAAAAGCTTTATTTTTATTTGTGTGTGTGAGAGATAGTGCAAACATGTGTGCACTACATGGGTGCCTTGTGCCCATAGAGACAATAGAAGGGCATTGGATCCCCTGGAACTAGAGTTAACAAGACAGTTGTCATTTGCTATGCCGGTGCTGGGAACTGAACCTAGGGCCCTCTGAAAAAGCAACCAATGCTTTTTAACCGCCGAGCCATCTTGTCAACCCCACATAATCCTTTAAATGTGTTCATTTCTGTTTGCTAGTAATTTTTTAATTTTACATTTAGTGTGTGTGTGTGTGTGTGTGTGTGTGTGTGTGTGTGTGTGTTAGAGGACAACTTGAGTCGATTCTTGTTCTACATAATGCATTTTGAAGGTCAAACTCTGGGTGTCTGGCTTGGCATCTGAGCTAGGCCCATGTTAGGCTTTTTTGTTGTCATGGTATTATTTTTTATAAGAGTTTTTTTAGCAATGTGACCTGTAGTTTTACTGTAATGCCTGCTTGGTTTTGGTATCAGGGTAATGCTGGCCTCTTTTGTTTTTTTTTTTTTTTTGGAAATGCTTCCAAAATAGTTTGTTAGAATTAATTTTAATTTGGCCATGCATAGTAGTGCATACCTTTAATTCCCACACTTGGGAGGCAGAGACAGGGGGATCTCTGACTTTGAAGCCAGCCTGTGTGTAACAGCTCCAGGTCACCCAAGGCTATATGGTGTCTCCAAACAACAACAACAAAAAACCCACAAAAACCTGTTAGTTCTTTAGATGGTTGATAGAATTTTCTATCAAAGCCATCTGGACCTGGGCTTTCCTTTGCTGGGAAGGTTTTGATAGTAGATGTAATCTTACTAGTTATAGGTCTGCCTATTTAGATTTATATTTCCTCATGAATCAAGGTTGGTGGGTTTTCTGTTTAATCTATTATCCAATGGATATATTGATGAGATACAGTTTATAGTGCTTTGTACTTTTCATTTTTGGAAAACTGGCTGTGCTGTCCCCAACCCTTTTTAAGGTACATCACTGTGTGTATGTATATTCATGTATGTGCAAGTATGTATACATATATGTGGTTAACATACAATCTCATTCTTTTTCTCTACTTTATTTATTGAATCAAAATCTCTCAGTTGAGTATAGAGCTCCTGACTGGCTAGACCAGTAGTTATTTGTGATGCCGTAGGGATCCCCCATCCCTGCCTCTTAAAAGTTCTGGGATTATAGAGAGCCACACCCCTGCTTAGCCTTTTCACTTTCAAGGTGGCATTCTGGGGATCTGAAGTCTATAGTTTCCTGCATGCATAAGAAGCACTTTATCTAGTGAGCCATCTCCCTGGCCCAATGTTCCAATTTTGATTTGTAATTTTAGTTGAGCCCCATTCACCCCCACTCCTCTCCTAGCCAATCTAGCTAAACATTTATTAGTTTTGAGATCTGAAAGACCAAGTCTTGGTTCTGTTATTTTTCTGTTTTATTTTTCCCTGCTCTGATCTATCTACTTGGTCTTTTCCTTCTTCCTTGAAGAATAAAGTTAGGTTGTTGAGAACCCTGCTACATAGCTGCCAGTTTCAGTGCTGCTTTTGTTGTGCCCCAACACTTCTGGTATTTTGTGTTTTTCATTTGTTTCAGGGAGTGTGCTAATTTACTGTGTGATTTCTTCCTTTAACCATTAGTGGTTTTTAAAATGTCCTATTTATTTTACACATATTTGTGGGTTTGTAGTTTCCCTTAATGTGTTAAGATTCTTTGTGACTCTGATGTATCTCAGAAAGTGTTCCATGTGCACTTGAGAAAAATGTGTATTCGGCTTATTGGGTAATGTGTTCTGAGGTCCAAATAGTCTATGGTAGTGTTCAGGTCTTCTTTTTCCTTGTTGATCTACCTTACTATTCTATCTGTAACCTTGAACAGTCTATTTTTTTCCCATAGTTATTTGTCAATATTTTCTTCATATACTTAGCAGTTTTAATTGGCATATCTTTGTTTATAATTGCTGTGTTTAATTGGTAAATTAACCTTTATTTCATTATGTAATATCCTTTGTCTCTCACCTGTGTGCTGCTGCCCTCTTTGGGTTACTGTAGTTGCATGGGACATGTTTTTCATTGTATCGGTGTAGTGTGTTTGATTCTAAAGTGAGTCTCTTGTATATAATAAGTGGTTGAGCCTTAGGTTTTAAGTTTGTTCTTCCAAGCTGTATCTTCTATTAGGTTATTAAATTCATTGACAAAGTGAGGACTTTAACTATTAAAGGAAAGGGCTCACTCTTACCATTTTGTTGTTTTCTCTCTTACAGTTTTTTTGTCCTTCATCTCTTTTACTGTTTCTTTGCATATATAGTTGATTTTTATAGTGGCTTATTTGATCTATTTTCATTTCTTTTTGTGTATATTGTATGTGTTTTTTATGAGGCTTACATGAAACATCCAAAAGTAACAACAATCTATTTTAAACTAACTTCAATCACATAAAAAGGTTTTTTATAGCTCTGTCCTCCCTTTTTTAACATTATCAATGTCACAAATAACATGTGTGTCTAGTAACAAGTTTATAACTTTTTATGCTTTTCTATTTTAAATACTGTCAAAGAATAAAAAAGGTGTGAACCATAATTACAAAATGCTAGTTTGTGTGTTTATTATTATAGAAAAATTTTCTGTTCTTATATGGCTTTGAGTTTGTGTCTAGTATCCTTTCTTTACAACTTGAAGGATTCCATTCTCATTTCCTTATAATGTAGGTCTGGTAGTAATGAACCAACTTCTGCTTTCTTTGTTTTTCCCTCATTAAAAAAATATATATTATTGTGTGTGTGTGTTTTGTATGTTTGTGTGCGCAACAGTGCTGCATTGCATATGTAAAGGTCAGAGGACAACTTTGGAGAATCAGTTCTCTCCTACCTTAAACGGAGGTCTAGGGATTGAACTTATTTTGCCAGGCTTGCACAGTAAACACATTATCTGCTCAACCCAACAGCCCTCTATTTCACCAGTCATCTCACTCATTTTCGTATACCAGTTATCGTGTGACAAATTTTTTCTGGGGAGATTCAACACATACATCTACTTACCAACACACACATCTACTCACCACAGTTAGGGAGCCCACGACAGATCAAAATATGGATACTACTGAAGTCCAACTTTGTAAACCAGTGATTTTTATTGGGGCTATTTACAGCAGGAAAAATGGTTCAAAGACAACTGTATCACCAAAACCTACCCCAGCATGGATGACAGATCACAAAAGCTGGAAGCTCAAGAGGTTAAAGAGTGTCACCAGATACCTCAGTTACTCTAAGGCCCCTTCCGGGCAGTTCAGTCAATTTCTACTTCCAGGCAGCTGGTCTGGCCTCAGAGAGTCTTCTTTGCATCTTTGGCTTGCTTGAGTCACCTTTGCTCATCGGAGATTGATGCTCAGCCTGCTTTATACCTGGGATGATGGATGGGCCTAGTGAATCTGGTCAATGTCAGGGATTTCCTGAAGCTATTTTGAATTATTTACTTTCTGTTTTAAGGAGCTTCCCTGGGAGATGGAATGCCTCAATCTCAGAGGAAACTGCTACACAACACCTATAAATCTGGGGCATTTAAATACTTGGTTCACAATTGATGGCTGTTTGTGGAAAGTTAAGAAATATGACGTTGCTGGAAGTATATTACTGGAGGTGGGCTTTGAGGTTTCAAAAGACTGGTGCCATTTTGAGTTATCACCTTCTGTTTCCTGCTTGTGGTTCAAGATGTACACTTTCAGCTACTGCTCCTGCCTGCCACCTGCTACCTTCACTGCCATCGTGGACTCCAATTCTCTAAAACCGTAAGCTCCGAGTAAACCTCCTATAAGTTGCTTTGGTCATGGTATTTTATTGCATCAATAGAAAGGTAACTTAATTTACCAATAGAAGTTGGTACCAGGAGTGGGGTATTGCTGTGACATAGACCTGACTTTGTAATTTGGGTGAACAATGTGGAAGGCTTTGGAAGTTTGAACTAGAAAAGCTGTTGAATGCTGTAAGCAAAGCTTAATGGTCCATTCTAATAGGAGCTTGCAAGACAGTGCTGAGAGCAGCATGATATAAGGAGGCTCAACTCAAAAGAGTTTCAGAGTAACAGTGTAAGTAACTGGGCTGGAGACTATTATGCTATTTGGCAATGAATATGGTGGCTTTCTGCCCTTTTCCTAAGAACTTGCCTGTAGTTAAATTTAAAAGTAATAGACTAATTTCTTTGGTGGAAGAGATTTCAAGCCAGCCTAATACTAACTCTCTTGTATGGTTATTAGGAATTTTTTTGCAGGTCTACAATGAAGAAGAACAACTAGGGCAGAAAGAAATACAAAATGTAGAGTTTGGAAAGGAAAAGGACACTGGTGAGATTAATGTTAAAGCTAAGGCTTGTGCTGGAAAAGAGACTGTAACTGTTAAGGGAGGCTAAATCTGCATTGAAATGAACAGATGGATGCCCTCAGGGCAAGGTCCCAGCCAGGTGAAGTTCCAGCTTGTGAAAAAGGAAAGGAAAAGACCCAAGCAATTAACAAAAACTTTTACAAATATGATTCAGGGGGACCAGGATTCATGCCAAGTTCGTAGCTAAACCTTGACAGTATCATCCAACCAGTTCTGGCTTTAGAGTCATGAAGGATACACATGAAAAGGGATTGTGGAATCTTCCTTCACAGTTAAGGAGAGTCACTGGGGCCAGGCATATGGAAGTGAAGTCCGGGTTGCACTGAAGAACCCAAAATGTTAGAGGTGCCAGAGCATGGGATATCTACCAAGGACAGCTGCATACAAAAAATGGAACCATCCTATTATAGGCAGCCAAAGGGGGAGGGTCATCTAAGCCCCTTGACATCAGACATGGAGCTGCAGGATGTGGAGGTTTGCCCTGCTGTGTTTTGGCCTTGCTTTGGTGCAGTATTTCCTCATTATACTTTGATTCCTCAATTCTGGAATGGTAGCATATATTCTGTTCCATTGTATGTTGGAAGTATGTAATTTGCTTTTGATCTTACAGGGCCTTACAATTAAAAGATTGCCTTGAGTTTCAGAAACTGGACTTTTAAACTGTCTTGAAACTGTGGAAGAAAATGGGGACTTTTGGAGTTGGACTAATGCATTTTGCATTGTGATATGGCCATAGGCCTATGTGAACCAGGGAGTGGAATATGGTAGTTTGAATGAGATATCAACCATAAGTTTAAGGCATTTGAATAATTGGTCCCCAGTTGGTGGCTGTTTCTGAGGGTTAGGAGGTTTGGCCTTCCTGGGAAAAATACAGCACTGGGTATGGGCTTTGAATTTTCAAAAGATTGATGTCATTTTGAATTAACTCTCTTGTTTTCTGCTTGCAGTTCAAGATGTGAACTCTCAGCTGCTGCTCCTGCCTGCCACCTGCTACTTCATTCTGCCATTGTGGACTCTAACACTCTGGAGCCATAAGCCCAAAATAAATTCTTGCCTTGGTCATGGTGTTTTATTACAGCAGTAGAAAAGGAACCTTTGCAGACACCAATGATTAGTTAATACATGAGAATTTCTCAAGATACTGAATTCACTACTCCTGGTTTGAGAGTCAGAGAGATTATCACCTGCCTTTTGAGTTTGCAGAAGGCATGATTTCTAATTCTTTTTGGTGCACATTTCCTGAGCAGCAAGAAAGGTTTTGACTAGAAATATTGTGGAAATGAGTTTCCCCAGATAAGTTGTGTATTAAGCCCATCAGTGGCTAGTAGTAAGTACTGTTTTTGTGGAATTCAGCCAGTGTGATCATATACAACTATTCTAAGTCTCTTGAAAGCCACATCAAGGAAAAAGCAAGGCCAGGCCAGAAAAATGAACTCCTGGCTGTCCTGGAAGACACTATGTGGACCAAGCTGGCCTCAAATTCACAGTTCCTCCTGTTTCTGCCTCCTGAGTGCTGGGATTAAAGGTGTGCATCAAAACACCCAGCCTGACTGACAAATCTTATTTGAAAACCTACTTCATATGTTAACCTAAAGCATGCACTGCCACACCCATCAGTACAAAGCCCCAAGTTTGATCTCTAGCACAGTATAAAACAGGTATAATTAAAAGTTTGTTTTATGTTGTGAAATGGTGGATGTCCTGAAGCTACAGGTATGGCTGCATGAGAATGTTCTGCTCAGTAGGGTGTGCTTAGCCTGGCCTGGGGAGCAGTAGGGTGAAGCATGGAGTTAGCTAAAACTAGAACAAAATGAAATTACTTGGTCAGTTTAACTTAAGAGTTTCCCATTGTTCAGCAGTTTCCATAACAAATTGAAGTCAGCAAAAGAATGAATGTGTGAAAGTTCTCATAACTAATAAAAACGTTTAAACTGTCAGTGTCTTAATAGCACTAATATATTCCACTGGACAATTAATTTAGAGCATTTGGTCCTTTTAGTATATATTATACACAATTGGTTTCATTGTGATGTATATTTATATATATTCATTTATATAAGGTCATATTCACCTTCTTTATACTGCCCCACTCTTCTAGGTTCAATTCATTGTTTATAAATACCATGCTTATAAAATCTGTAACAAAAATTGGCTTAAAACGTATAACAAAAATCTTATAATTAAGCCGGATTAGTATCACACGCATTTAATCCCAGCACTTGAGGAGGCAGAGGCAAGCAGATTGCTGTGATTTCAAGGCTAGCCTGGTCTACAAAGTGAGCTCAGGACAGCCAAGGCTACACAGAGAAACTCTGTCTTGAAAAAAAAAATCTTAAAACCTATACATAGGAATTTTAATTTACTACAAAATACTATATATGTGATTCAACTCTGGTGTAGAGTATACTCTATATGTAACTTAGATTCAAGTCTTGTTTTAAAAAGTAGATCTAGGAAAACATTTTAAACAGCAGCTGTATGACTTGCCTGCATCTTGGCTGATGACCTCATCAAAATGTGAGCAACCACATAACTTTAGTAACTCATTAAAGTTAAATGGTACCTGCCATGTGACTTCACAATATTAAGATGACCAAGTGGTATAAAACAACGATTATAAAATATTCTCAGTCCTACTTAACCCTTAGTTTGTCATTGTATCTCTTTTAGACTAAGGAAGCAACAAGAAGTTAAAATATTTTGGATTGTGTTGTTCCTTTCTTTTTTTCTTTCTTGTCTTTCTTGCTTGCTTTTTCTAGACAAGGTTTGTCTGTGTAGCCTCCACTGTTCTGGACTTGCTTTGTAGACCAGGCTGGCCTTGAACTCAGAGAGATCTGCCTGCCTCTGCTTCCCAAGTGCTGCAGTTAAAGGCATGTACCACCATGCCTAGCCCATGTTGTTGTTAATTTAAAGGTATGGTCTAATGTATTTTATTAGCCCTATAATTATTACAGTGGTATTATCTAACCCACTATTACAATCAGTATAAGACACAGGTACCTGATAGATTGTAGAATAGCCTTATCTTACCTAGGGCAGGGCAGTTATTACCTGCCCCTTTTGTGCCTTTGGCCTGTGGCTGCTGCAACTTACTCCCCTTGATTCCCTCTTCTTTCTCTTCCCACATGGTCCTTTCCACTCTGAACTCTGAGATGTGTCTGCCTTTGGCTATGTTCTCCCACATATCTGTAATAAACTTGCTCTTCCACTATACTTATGAGCATTAATGCCCTTTTCCTTTTCTTTTTTTTTTTTTTTTTTATTTTTAATTCATCTGGTGCCTTACCAGGGGCTACACCACTGAAGAAATTGTCTTCTCCCCCAGCAACAGCTGCCTAAAGATCCTTCATTAGGGCTGGGGCCTTATGATTCCCTCCCTCCCGCATGATCAGTTTTTGGCAGGCCAAATCTATTCAAGAGTACAACATCCACCAGGTAGTGGTGGTGGTGCACACCTTTAATCCCAGCATTCAAGAAGCAGAGGCAGGCAAATCTCTGAGTTGAAGGCCAGCCTGTTCTACAGAGCAAGTTCTAGAACAGTCTGGGCAACACAGAGAAACCCTGTCTTGAAAAACCAAAGGAAAAAGAAAAAACATTCATGTCATGCCTGGAAGACAGTGTTCTACAACATTCACTGCTTCCCTCAGCTCTCATGTTCTTTCTGCCCCATCTTCTGATGCTCCCTGAGCCTTGGAGTGGTGATTGGGATGTCTCACTTATTGCAAACAGACAATTATCACTTACTCGCATTACTATGACCAGTCTAAATTTGAACTTAAAATTTTTGTCTCCTTTTCCTCACATATCATTGACATTGCTGAGAAGAATACGATTGTGCAGTGGCAGGAAAGTGTAATCCACAAGCGTGTGCTGTTTCAGAAACCACAGTTAATATTTGTACAAACCGCTTTTAAAACTCCACTGACATACTAAAGATGAAAGTACAAAACTGTTTATTTAGCAGCTTTGTACATGAGTGATAAGTGCACCAACAGCATATTGCTTCATACTTCAGCATCAACATTCTGTTCCATAAACAGCCCCAGTACTATCATGTAACGTGATACTGTTGCCAGAGTTGCTCTGGAATAAGCACTGCCACACCAATGAGAGTGGAAGAGAGATGTCACAGGTGGACCAAAGCCAACAGAACTGAAAGGCTTCCATCCTGGGTACATCATGTGTTCTCATTTTATACTCTAAAACTGTAAGATGAGGCAGGCAAGCAAGCAAGATCTTACAGAAGCACATGTGGCAGTCAGCAGTCGATAAGGGCAATGACCTTTTAGGTGCTTCTCACAGTCATTTTGTCCCAGACAGCAAGTAAAGTCATGTTTGGCAAATAGGCAATACAAGCAGTACTTTAAGTAAGTCACTAAATCAGTTAGTTTGGATCTAATAATTGGTCTTTTTTTCTTTATTCTACTTCAATAAAGCAAACATTTTATTTTTATGTATGTGTATATTTGTGTAGAATGTATATGTTTAAGTGGCCATTTGTATGCCATGTTGGGTGTGAGTGTGTGTGTGTGTGTGTGTGTGTGTGTGTGTGTTTGTATGTAGATCAGGGGACAGCTTTCAAGAGTTAGATTTCTCCTACTTGATTCACTTTGTTAAAGTAGGGTCGCCTTGTTCCTCCCATGTGGTATACCTGTAGGCTGGCTGGTCCACTAGCTTCCAAACAGTTCTGTCTTGCAATGGGAGTATTGGAATTATAGGTGCATACCACTACATCCAGCTTTTTCACAGGGGTGGGATTTGGGTTACCAGGCTTGGGCAGCAAGTGTTCTTACCTTTGGAGCCATCTTGCTGCCTATAAACATTTAAATGGAAAATTCTGGAGAAATGGCTCAGCCACTAAGAGCATTTGTTGCTCTTTCAGTGGATGAGGTTTCAGTTCCCAGAACTCAATTGGTAGTTCACAGCAAACCATAACTAGTTCCAAGTGATCCGAAGCCCTCTTCTGACTTTCACAGGTACCAGACATGCACATGGCATACATAATAAACGTGCAGGGGAGACACTCATACAAGATGAAATAGATCTCCAAAAAGCAAAAACAGAAAAACAAATATGCCACCACTTATAAACAAAAATGTAGCAGTTTGTATAACTGTTACAGTAAACCTTCAACAAACTACCTGACTCAAGCCCTATATTGAAATTCCCACCAATGCCATTGCCAAACTGCCATTAATTGCCCACTATGACCTATATCTGATAACAGGGACAAGGCAGTTTCTAAAGATAAAATGTCCTTGTTAGGACAAGGAGGGAGAAACTGGAGGCTTTCAGGTCGCCCCAGCAGTTTGTATTCCCAACCTCCTGTATAAACTCCAACTATCCCCTTCCCCTTTAGCAGATACTTCTTTTCCACTGTGTCTGCCCCTTGCTGTTTGAAATAAGCAGTCCAGTTTGTTGAGGTCAGTCTCAAGTTTCTTTTCTGCTTTCTGTCTCTTTACGGTGCTTCAAATCTAATAAAACAGCAAAGGTTTCAATGGTGATTTGTTGTTTGTTTCATGTTCAGTTGGTCTTGCTTTGTGATGGCCTCACTGTAACTCTGGCTAGCCTACAAGTTCCTTTGTAGATCAGGTTGGCCTCAAACTCACAAAGACCCACCTTCCACTGCCTACTGAGTTCTGTGATTAAAGATGTGCCTCACCAGGCCTGATCAACAACAAAGATTGTAACAGTGTGAATTCTGTTTAGTCCATAAAAGCACTCCTATTTCTAAAGAGTGGAAAAATACTGCCTTCACGATGACAATGAGCCAAATGATTGAACACCAGAGAAATATGCTCTTTGTACCATTTCACTCCATCCACAAGTGGATAAACATCAGAAAAGGGATTGTTTTTTTTTACACTCCAGCTAGAAACATATATATTACTGATCACCTTTTCTGGCTGTTGCCTGCTGCTTGGGGTAGCTTTGATTTTTATTCTTTTTTTGGAGTGGAAGCTCCAGGGATCACTACAGAGAATATTAATGAATGAAAAAGTCTGAGTTCTAGAAACCAACATCCCTCTAGCATAGTATAAGTCTAACCTTTTCAGAATCTGTTCCTGGACACTTTCAGCTATATAAATCATACTACAAATTGACATCTACACCAAAGTTGAGTTTTCCCAAGGTCTTATTTTTTTAATCAAATCTAATGCATTCACTACTTAGTATGGAGAGCAGGTTTTTCATTAAAGTTCAGCCAGATTGTCCCTGTAGAATGCAGTGGAAGAAGCAGGAGGCTTCTTTTAGCAGAGGGTGTGTGGACATGGAAAAGACCAGGTAGAAGTCATCATGTCAGTGTCCTGGTGGAGCTCTATTACAGATGTGTTCTGGGAACAACAAGCAGGCCGCTTCCTCTTTGTCTATCACTGTAGTTAGATGAAATGTTTCAAATATTGTTAATTTTCAAACTACTTTGCTATGTTTTGGTACCATCTATGTCAAACTTTACATTTTTGTAACACCAGGAAGTCTGTCCATCATCCCTCTTGCAAGGCCATGCTTTTGCTTGAGCAAAAATATTCGGGTTAAGGGATCTATTCCAGTATCCGTCACTGGCTAGGAAGATCTGTTTGTGGCCTCATAGATTCCTTCCAGGTTTGTTTTTCCAATCATTTCTGAGGCTACCTGGTGTGTGTGTGTGTGTGTGTGTGTGTGTGTGTGTGTGTGTGTGTGTGTGACATTTATGGCCTCATAGATTCCTTTCAGGTTTGTTCTTCCAGTCATTTCTGAGGCTACCTGGTATGTGTTGTTTGTATATTTGTTGAGACAGGGCCTACTACACAACTCTGGTGTGTAGTCCAGGCTAGTCTCAACTCACAGAGATCTGCCTCTGCTGAAATTAAAGGTGTGCATCACCATGCCCAGTAAGAATGCCTGTTTTGACCAGTTTCAGGGGACAATTTGCAGGAGTTGGTTCTCTCCTTCAACCCTGTGTGTCCCTGGATTTGTACTCTGGTTATGGGGCTTAACAGCAAGCACCTTTTCTCAATGAACCATCTCACTGGAACCCAGATTTTGTTTTAACTTAGAAAATACAACAAAACCTACAAAAAAAAAATCATATTCAAGCTGCAGAAATCAAATACAAAAAGGATAATCTTGGAAAAAAAAAAAAGCCAGAGGAGTATCTCTAGGAACAAGGATAAGAACTACATCAAACTTCCCTTCAGAGACCCAAGTAAGAGGCAGTAGTTTATAAAATGGAAAAGAGATATTGAGGATCCATTCTTGCGGATACTAATGAGAGCTAAACATACTGCAAACTCAAGGGAACAAAGCACAAACAACATACTTCAAAGGAATAATAAGAAAATAATACAAAAATTCGCAATTGAAGCTAAGGAGAATTGGGAAGATGGCTCAATAGATAAGAGTTAGGTCCCCAGCATTCACATGAAAAGCTGGGTGTAACTGCATGTACCTGTAACCCCAGCACTGGAAGATAAGAATACAAATCATGAGTTCACTGGCTAGCCTTGCAGAAACGGCATGCTTCAGGCTCAGTGAGAGACCCTGTCTCAGCAACAAGGCAGAAAGTCGGTGGTAGAGGAAGATAGCTGGCATTTTTCTCTTGCCTCAGGGGATGCATGCCTGAACACTCAATGTGTGTGTGACACACACGCACACTTGAGAATCACTAAAGGGAACAACTTCAGGTGACATGACAATTGTGAATATTTATGCATTGAATATTGTTGATCCAAATTTCCTAAAACAAATACTTGCACACACAAAGGAACAAATGGGTGTGGGGCTCATAGACTGTGCAGCTGGGAAAATTGGACTAGAGTGAGGTCAAGATATGTCCAAAAATCACAATCTTGAGATTGGCAGAAATAAAGATGACTCCCTCCTTGTTCTGTGCCTGCATGCCCTGGCATGTAGTGCTTTAATTCCCCAGCCTTGCAGTTCTTGAGGTAGTCACACAGCCTAGCACCTGGAATTTCTCTCCATGCAAATGAAGCATGCCCAGCACCTCACCCCAGCCAACAATGTCCATGCATGCACCCAATAACCAATATTCACTCCCCCAAAGTGTATATGTCTCTTAATCACCCCCAATAAAGAGAGCTGTACTGCCGGCCTAGGGCACATGCGTGCAATCCCAGCACTCTAGGAGGCAGATGCAGGCAGATCTTTGTGAGGTTGAGGCCAGACTGGTTTGCAAAGCAAGTCCAGGACAGCCAAGGCTACATAGAGAAGCCCTGTCTCAAAAAACCAAATAAATCAATTTTAAAAAGAGAGCTATATCACTGGATCAGTGCCTGGACACCCTAAGGGAAGAAGTGGACCCCGGCTCGGGACTGACAAATGGATCCACATGCATTAACAATGGGCGACTTCAATATTCTGTTCTCAATAAACAGATAGGACATCCAGACTCTTGTCCAAATTCACAAAGAAAGTTTAGAATTTTAATTTTAGAATTAAACTACACCATTCAAGTGAACTCTACAGACATCTGCAGACTTACACCAGTGGTAGAACATATGCTTTTCTCAGCAGCTCATGGAATGTTCTAAAATAGGTAACATTTTAGGTCAGAAAGCAAGGCTTAACAAATGCAGTGTTTGAAGTAATTTTGTCCATCTTATCAAACAAGTAGAACAAAACTAGAAATCAGGGACTGGAAAGATGGCTCAGTGGTTAAGAGAACTGCCTGCTCTTCCAGAGGACCCAAATTCAGTCTAGCACCTACATGGTGGCTCACAGCAGAGTGTAGCTTCAGCTCCAGGGGATCCAATGCCATCTTACCTGTGTGGGCATCAGGCATGCACATACATGTATACACATAAGTGAGCTTTTAACATGTAAAGACTAATAACCGCTAATGTCAAAAGAGAAACAAAAACGACACAGAAGAGAGACACAGACTGAGCAACACGCCCTTGAATATAATCAGTGGTCCACAAACCAAGGAGGACATTTTAAATTCATATAGTTAAACAAAAACTGTGAAATGACAGCACAACTAATCCAAACTTTGGGATACAGTAAATGCAGGTCTACAAGTAAATTTTATATGTAAATGCTTACATTAAAAACCAGGTAGAGCACTCATATATACATTAAATAAATAAATAAATCTTAAAAAAAAAAAAAGCCCAGATAGGCTGGCAGTGGCGATGCATGCCTTTAATTCCAGTACTCGGGTGGCAGAGGTACATGGGTGTTTTGAGTACCAAGCCAGCCTGGTCTACAGAGGAAGTTCTCAGAGAGTTAGGGCTACCCAGAGAAACCCTGTTTTGAAAAAAAAAAAAAAAACAAAAAAACCCCAAAGAAAACAAAAAACAAACAAACAAACAAAAAAAAAAAAACAAAGCAGAGAGATCTCAAATAAATAATGCCATATTTAGGGGTCTTAAACCAAAATCAAGAGATGAAAATGATAAATAATGAAGTGGAGGCTAGAGGAACAATTTAAGAAGTAATAAAAACGTAACTGATCTTTGAAAAGACAAACAAACTTCCTTTAGTTATTTTTGGTTAGTCAAAATGAAAAACATAAGGAGCATAAAACTAATGTTTTATTAGTAATAAAACTAATGTATATTAAGGGCAAGAAAAGGGACATTATAACAGTGAAACCCAGAAGCTCTTTAGGAGATGCTTTTAAAATCTACCTATATTCTAAACAGTTGGAAAATATAGAAGATACAGATAAATTCCTAGACAAATATGAGTTACCATTACATCAAGAAGATATAAACAACAAATATATCTATAATAAACAATGAGATTGGGGTTTTGGTTTGGTTTTAAAAGACATGGTTTCTCTGTTTTAGCCCAAGCTTTCCTGTAACTCTCTGGGCTGGCGTCATACTCACAGAGATCCGCCTGCCTCTGCCTCCCGAGTGCTGAGATTAAAGGCGTGCACCACCACCTCCACACAGCTGGACAATGAGATTGAAGCAGTAATGATCTCCCAATAAAGAAAAACCAAGAACTGGACAGATTCCTAGTGAATCTGCTAACACTTTAAAGAAGAGCTAAAATGAAGGCTTCTCAAAGTGTCCCACAAAAGAGAACAGGAAGGCACACTGCAAACAGCCTATGAAGCCAGCACCACCCTGACTCCAAGACCAGATAAGACACATAACAGCAACAAAAACATTTCAGCCAACTTTTCCAATGCTGAACATAAGTGCAAATTTTCTTGCTGGTGCACACCTTTATCCCAGCACTTAGGAGGCAGAGGCAGATGGATCTCTGTGAGCTTGAGGCCAGCCAGGTCTACAAAGCCAGTCCAGGACAGCTAGGGCTATTTATTTATTACACAGAGAAACCCTGTCTCAACAAAACAAAACAAAAAAACAAAACTTGCCTACCAAAGCGTGACCAACTTGGTTTTATTCCAGGATACAAGGATGATTCAACATAAATAAATCATTAAAAGCACAGCACTTAAATACTCAAAGACCATCTTAATAGATGTAGACAAGGCCACTGACAAAATGCAGTGTCTCTCCCTTCACAATAAAAGACCTGAAGAAACTAGGAATAAAGGAGCATGCTTCAACATATCAGAGGCTAGATCTGACAAGCCTCTAACTAGCATTATATTAAATCGGGGAAAACAAAGTACTTTCTCTAAAATCAGGAATAAGTTATGGGTTGCCGCTCTCTGCTCTTACTCACTATAGTGCTTAAAATCTTAATGAGCCACAAGACAAAAACAAAAACAAAAAACAAATACTTGCGGTAAAGGCAAAAGTCAGCTAAGCTTGTTTGCAGGCAATGATCCTATACTTAAAAGATCCTAAAGATTCTACTGGAAAAGCTCTTAGATGTGATAAGCACTCTCCGCAGAGTAGAAGTGTGTAAAACCCACACAGCATCTTTTCTATCAATCAATTCACTAAGATTGAAATTGGGAGGAATATCTTATTTACAACAGAAAAAGAAAAGCTAGAAATAAGCATACAGGGGCTGGAGAGATGGCTCGCTGGTTAAGAGCACTGTCTGCTCTTCCAGAGGTCCTGAGTTCAATTCCCAGCAACCACATGGTGGCTCACAGCCATCTATACTGGAATCTGATGCCCTCTCCTGGCATGCAAGTGATCTACAGATAAAGTACACATATATGTAAAATAAATAAATAAATATTTAAAAAAAAAGAAGCCTACATGAGGAGGTGGAAGACTTCTACAATGAAACATTTTTAGACAATAAAGAAAATGGAAGACACCAGAAGATGAAAAGGCCTCTCATGCTAATGGGTTGGCAGAGTTCATATTGCGAAAGTCATTAAAGGCAATCTACAGATTCAGTATAATCCCCGTCAGAATTCCAATGACATTTTCTTGATTTTCTTTGAGACAAGGTCTCATTGTGGAACTCCGGATGGCTTGGAACTCGCTATATAGACCAGATTATCTTCAAACTCATAGAGATCTGCCTGCCTCTGCCTCTGGGATTGAAGGTATGTCCCACCTCACATACCAAATAAATAATTTTTAAGTAAAAAAAAAAAAAAATCAAAATTTACATTGTAGCACAAAGACTCTCAAATAGCCTTAAACAGGAAGAGCATGCTGGAGATTATTACAATACCTGTCCTCAAACTGTACAACAAGACATGGCGTCAGAACTAGCATGACACTAAAGCACACACACACACACACACACACAGCGAGAGAGAGAGAGAGAGAGAGAGAGAGAGAGAGAGAGAGAGAGAGGGAGAGGGAGAGAGAGAGAGAGAGAGAGAGAGAGAGAACATGCTCACCAATGAAGTAGAATAAGAAGACCAGAAATAAATCCACACAGCGATAGCCACATAATTGTGGGCAAAGGTGTTTAAAGTTTATATACTGGTAATAAGATTACCTCCTCAACATATGGAGCTGGGAAAATGATGTCCACATAAAAACAATGAAACTAGGCTCATGAGGCCCAGCCCTCCCTGAGGATCCACAAGCAGTTAAAGGTAGCTGGTGGAGAGAGACATTTTCTTCAGTGGTGTAACCACTAGTAAGATGCCCACGTTCCTAGAGTCAATCCTAATAAAACTCACTGGGTCACATACACAGGGACGTGAAAGTAGGAGGGGAATTACATGGGGAGCGGAAGGCCCGCTGAGTCCCCCTACCCCCACGCACTGAGCAGCTCCTAGGTTCTCAGCCTCTCTGGTGTGCACATGGCCATTGTTGGATTCTACAGCCCCTATCGCAGAAACCAAGCTTACAGATCCCCCTTTGTGATACAGATTCATTCTCTAAGCTTGCTACCCTGGAGAACCCCAATACAATGTCCCAGCCACAGGAGAGAGAGGGGCCACACATGGACATGGACATGGCCATGCACACATGCGCGCGCACGCGCACACGCACACACACACACACACAGAATATTTCCCTTCCCTCTCCTCTTAGTGTTAGGTGGGCTAGTTGGATGGCATCCAACAATAGTAGATCTCACTCAGGCCAGACACTCATACACCTGCCAATATCCGTCAGCAGGCACACTCAGCCTCTATGATTTGGATATGGCATGAACCCGAGGGTCCACATGCTGAAAGACTGCCAAAGCAGCAAGATGATACAGCATGTTTAAGATGTGGGGCCTAGGGGAGAGCCTTAGGTCGCTGCAATCGCCACCCTCGGAAGGCAGTGACTTTCCTGCCTCAACCTTCTGAGCACCCTTAGCTCTCACAAAAACAAGTTGTTAGAACTGAGTCCCGCCCCAAAACTGCTCCATGCCTTCTTGTCAATACTGTGATGACTTCCAGCACAGTTGCTTCTACCATGGTGTTACCATGATATGTTTTCAGGCCTCTTCAAGAGGCCAAACCACTGTAAGGTCATTCTGAGCAGCACCTCCTGGGCATCCAGCTGCTTCCCCCGGGAGCTACTGATCCTCTGTCTCTGCTTGTCAAAGCCGGGATGGGGGTGGGACTTGCTGGCCAGCTAGCCTAGCCTACTGGGTAGATTTCAGTCCAGGGAGAGACCCTGTGTCAAAAAACAAAAATATACCCCTGCAAAAAAAAAAAAAAAAAAAAAAAGTGGACAGTGCTTGAGAAACAACGAAACAACACGTGAAGTTGTCCTCTGGTCTCCAAACACATATATGTGCATGACCACACACACACAAGTGTGAGAACCAGCTTCTCCCCGGGGAACAGTGGTGAAGAGAAGCAGCTGGGCTTGGGCGTGTGTCCTTGGTTTGACTCTCAGTTCCACCAAATGGTTCTTCTGAGCCTTACCTGCCTCTGCTGCAGGCCTCCACCAAGCTTTTCTGACCTGCAGCTAGCACTGGCTCTTTCTGAGCCCCCGAGAAAGGCTCTAGTTGTTTCTTGTAGTAACATTTAAAAAAATTCTCTATAAATCAATGCTTCCCCCCATTATATCAGCTTCAGACCCTACTGGATCTTATACACACACACACACACACACACACACACACACACACACACAAATGGCTTTGAGAGTTAAGCAGATTCTTTGCATGAAACGCCTGATGTATACTAGATGCTCAGTTGGTGCTACGTTCCTCCAGAACAGCCCCATAAAAAGGACGGAAAGACAGACAGGAACTCGGGTGGGAATGTTTGTTGCATGCCCCTTTAATGTCCTCTGTCTTGAATGCTCACTTCTAAGATCGGCCTCTGGGGTCCAGAGATTATCGGGGAGGGATGCTACAAGCTCTGGCTCTTCAGGGAGGCATCCTTGTCCCCGATGTAGCTGTGGATCCATTCAAGGTAGCGGCTCACTTTGGTGTAGACGCCATAGTTGTTGAGTTGCCCACAGCCCTCACCCCAGCTCACCAGGCCCACTAGGAACCAGGTACCCCGAAAGAAGACCACCATAGGTCCCCCGCTGTCTCCATCACAGGCGTCTCTCCTATCACCAAGGATGCCCGCACAGAGCATGTTCTCCGAGACCACATTGTTCATGACCTGCATGCACTCGTTTCGTGGAGCCACGGGGATGCGGATGAAGGTGAGAATGGAGGTGCGGTTCCTTCTGCCATCTTTGCCTCTGTCATTTTGATAGCCCCAACCTGTCACCACTGTCTCCCGGCCAGCCTGAGTGAGCTCCCGCTCTGCTAGGCCATTGTTGGGCAGGCAGATGGGCACTATGGTTTTAGAGAGAGTGGCTGCCTTGGCCAGGCGAAGCAGTGCGATGTCATTGTCACTGGTGCTCCGGCTGTAGTTAGGGTGGATGAAAACCTCCTTGATTTCCAGGTCCAATTCCCAGTGGTCCTTGCGTCGCAGATCATACTCACCTGCAAGGCAAGGATGCTATTAGAGCAGGCTGGAGAGGCCCACATGGACGTGGTGCTTCTGCTGCCCTGAACTGGGTCCCTGTGCCTCAGATCCTTACCAAAGGTGAGGTTGAACATGAGTAGGTGGGTCTTAGGGACAGGGGCAGGGGCAGGGGGCAGAGAGGGGAAGAGAACGAAGAACAACATTGCTAGAGAGACTAGTTCCAGGGCAGCAAGACCTAAAAGGGAACACCAGCAAGACCCAGGTACTAGGAAGAATGATCTGAACCACAGAAAAGAAGCAGCTTCTCTTCACCAGCTGATGGCTCTGGGAAGCAGGGCCGTAAGGCCATCGTTCGCATTGATGGTAGTTGTATGTGTCAATTTCGTCATTCTCAGTGAGCCATTCTTTTGCTATGTATGCGCTTGCATATGTGTGTATTTGCTTGTGTTCGCAGAGGACGCATGTGTGCGAGGATGTATGTGCTCGTGTGTGAGTTCATGCAGAGGCCAGGGGTCGCTGTTTGCTTTCTTCCTCAATTGCCCTCCGCCTTATATTTGAGGCAGAACCTCTCACTGAAGCGAAAGCTAAGCTGGCTGGCCTGCAGACCCCGGGGACCCTCCTGTTTTTGCCTCACCAGCACTGGGATTAGCTATAAACTACCATGTCTGAATTCTGTGGGTGCTGGGAATTGAACTCAAGTCCTCATTTTAAGGAGTATGCTATTCCTTGACCCACTTTTTTTTTTCCCGTTGGGTATAATGTCTGCTAAAAAGCCCCTACAGCTATTTTCACAGAGTAGGGCCTAGACTTGGGGACCCTCACACTCCTAAGGAAGCGGCTAGCAAGGCTTGCCAGCGTTGCACAGCTCCACACTGTCAGTTTATGTGATGCTCACAGTATCGCAGGTCTGACCACAGCAGGGTGCTGAGGCCCACGCAGCTGGCTCCATAAGAGTGGGAGTTGGGAGATTTGGATGTGTGACACTCCTCACAGCGTTTGGGCCTAGATCTGAGATGAGCACCAGAAGTTTTCCCCAGCTGACTGGAGTCCCAGCGTGAGCACGTGGCTAGCACGTTTGCCTCCGTCCCCCACGTGTCCTCTGTGGAGCCTAAGTATGTAACTGCCAGGGTCACCCACCCTTGGACAGCAAGCCTGCCTCTCCTGTTCCACCCCAGGCCCTGGGCTGCTCCTGCCTGGCCGGAGCCCTCACCAAGCCTCACGGTAAGCTTCTTGGTGTTCTCCATGCAGTGGGCCGCTGTCAGCACCCAGGAGGGGTGAATGAGCACTCCTCCACAGGCCAGCTTTCTCTTGGAGTCCAGAAGGATAGCCTGAAAAGAACATCACACAGCTACCTCTGACGACTCCTGGCGCACAGGACCCGGAGTCTTACAGGGCTCCTAGGGTTTTCCAAGCACTCCTCTGTTCTCCTGGTCCCACTGGCACAAATAGACTTAAGTCTTTACCCAGTGTTTGCTATTTGTGACACTGTCTGGTGTTGGCCTGTGTCAGGGAATGTCCCTCACATGGCCAATGCAGTTCCTATAGTCACCCTCAGCCATACCAAATGCTCTGGGGAACCTTTGTGGTACTCAGGCTACTTGAGGTATCTCTCTTGGGCTTCCCTCTGCTCCTGTCCTGAGGGCCATCCTGGTTCTCATAGTACTGAGCTATTTCCAGAGTTTCTGAGCTCCCAAATTTGTGCATACCCATCATCCCAGAGCTGGGGAATTACTGGTAAATATTTACATTTACTGAGCACCATGTGAGTGTTTACTCCATGCTGAAGTGGGAGATGGTCCAGGTCAGCACTCCTTTGTACCTCTGTCCTTCTCCGTAAACATAGTCCACATCTATGCTATGCTGCTTAGTGTTTTCTTTGTTTGTTTGGTTGGCTTGGTTTTTCAAGACAGGGTTTCTCTGTATAGCCCTGGCTGTCCTGGAACTTGTTCTGTAGACCAGGCTGACCTTGAACACAGAGATCTGCCTGCCTCTGCCTCCTTAATGCTAGGATTAAAGGCATGCACCACCACCACCACCTGGCATGCTGTCTAGTTTTATGTAAACTTGACACAAGCTAGAGCCATTGGAGAAGAGCAAGCCTCAGTTAAGAAAATGCCCATGAAATCCAACAGGAGAGCGTTTTCTTAATTGTGATTGGTGGAGGAGGGCACAGCCTGTGGTGGGTGGTGCCATCCCTGGGCTGGTGGTCCTGGGTTCTATAAGACAGCAGGCCGAGTGAGCATGGAGAACAAGCTATAAGCAGCACCCCTCCGTGGCCTCTGCATCAGCTCCTGCTTCCGTGTTGCTTCCTTGCTCGAGTCCCCGTCCTGACTTCCACTGATGATCAATTGTGATGTGTTAGTGCAAGCCAAATAAACCCTTTCCTCCCTAAGTTTCTTTACTTGTGGTGTTTCATCACAGTGATACTAACCTTAACTAAGACATACGCCTTTCCCTGAGCATGCCCGTTCCTGTCCTTACCAGCCCTCACCTGTACCCCTCAAGCAGAAAATCTTCTCTCATGCCATCAGGGGTCCCAGGAGAATGTTCCCTCTCACCTGCCAAGGACTGTCACCCTGCTTTGTCAGTGTTCCGTTGACGATCCTTGGATCTGGTTCTAGTTCTTTTTCTGGCTCTGTGTCCCGTTTGAAGTTCTTGCGTTTCTTTTCCATCCACTTCCCCAGCTTCCCACATGGAAAATTCACTGGAAATCAAGGAGGGGTGTTAAAGGGCTTCCCAGGAATGACTCCCACAGGGTCCTCTCATGCATTCTTCTGTTTGTAGGCTAGGCTAGGAGGTTCAAGAAGCGCAGCTTGGGACTCAAAGCCAAATAGTGCCACCTACTGGCAAGAGCTGGCCAAGCACCATTACTACTAGTTACTGCTAGAGACTAAAGATATCCTGGATTCATTACCCCGGAAGGATACAGGAGATCGATTGTCCCTGAGCTGTATAAGAAGAGACTTCTTGTTTGAATACTACAAAGCTCCTAGGGAGATAATAAATTACATGGAGGCTGTAGCTCACTGAGCTTACAGGCACATACAGCCATATTTGGCTTTCTAGGCGGGTGTTGGGGATCCAGACAAGGGCCCTTGTGCTTGCATGTAAGCTCTCTCCCAACAGAGCCACCTCCCACTCTGGGTGACTCTTGGAAGGCCTCATTTTGAAGTCTCTCTTTCCATAGCAGTGAGCACACCACAGAAATCCTGGGGCTGATGGTCTGCAGGTCTGTTCCTGTAAGTGCTGACTGCTGGGTGGAGGATCTAAGCTGGTAAAGCAGCAGAACCCAGTCAACAGGGCAGGCAAGGAATGACAGAGTGGAAAGGAGACCGCAGCAGCAAAATTCCAGAAGCTAGCCAGAACGTAGACACAGTAACTGACCTGGCAATCTAAATGAAATCAACAAATAACGAGGGGGACAGAGGCCCAAGGAAGCTTCCAGTACCAGGAATGGATTACATCTAGTTGAGTTCTTTGCAAAACATGTCTCATGTGGACCTCCAGGTGACCCAAGCTACTGCTGAAGACATTGGTGGTTCTCCACAAAATGATGGTAAAGTAAGGGCCTATTGCTGAAGATAACACCTACATTGAACATGGAGAATTTGAGCTCCCTAGAGCATTCATTTCGTATAGACTGGAAGGTACTCTGCAAGCTACCAAAGGAGAAAGGTTTAAAAAAAAAACAAAACAAAACAACAACAACAAAAAACAACCTAGCTACAAACCCTTCCATCCAAAAGAGTGACCTGCATGCAAGATACGCTGGTGCAATCGTGGCAAAAAATTTTTGGGAATCGCCAACAAATATCTGATTTGAGTTAAGGCCCATTCCATGAAGCAGAACCCATACCCAATGCTGCCTTGGGTGGCCAAAACCCACTAGAGACTAGATAGCTTAGGGGCCTAGGGGAAAACCAAATACTACTGTTCTGCGAAAGGAACATAGTGATCAAATGACTCCTAATGACATCCTGTCACACTCAGAGATCAGTGCCTTGCCCAGACATCATCTGAGAAGGCTCCTCCCGAAGCAAATGAGATCTATGCAGAGAACGAGAGACCTTGGAACACTCGGTCCATAAAGAAATGTCTCTGTCAAATCCCTCTCCTCCGAGCTCAGGAAGCTCTACAGAAGAGGAGACGGAGAGTGTGAGAGCCAGAGGGGGTGGAGACCATCAAGGAGTCAAGGCCTTCTAGACACAACATAGGAACTCACAGAGACTGGCAGCATGCCCAGGGCCTGCATGGGTCTGCCCCAGCTGCACGAAAAGTGATCAATTAATAGCTACTTGAAAACTAAGTTCTTTCCAAGGGAGTCTAACCAGGGAAACAATCCACTCTTAAGGTTTGGCTCTGTGCCCAGTAGCAGATGGCCGACACAAAATGAATGTGTGGTGTGCGTGGTGTGTGTGTAAGGTGACTTATTTAAACTTTGTCTCAAAAAAGGAAGAAGGAAAAAAGAGAATAGAAACAGTTGGGGAGAATGTCTTCTTCATATGTGGCTATACCATAGGTTCAATAATATATATGGTATATTACTGAATTATTATATATATTATATATATAGTTCAATGATATATATGGTATATATATCAAACATCCCTAGAAACCGAAGAGGAATCGCCTCCATAAGGGCACAAAAGATGAGAATAGAGCCATACTCAGGAAACTGCACTGAGATCCTTCCAAAGAGATGCGAAACCCTGACTTCTTCAACTACACGCATTTGTGAACTAATTCAAAAGAAAAACTCAAGGAAAATCTAAAAGGAAGGTGGAATTGGGGATCTGCGAAGAAGCAATACCTCCAGTCGGAGGAAGATGTCGATGACTTAATTCCTAGGTCAGCTCAGACCGTGTGTGTTTGGCAGAGGCAGATAGAGACACAGAGGGAGACAGACAAACGATTATACTCCAGGGATGGCCCACGGGTGCCTGAAGGCTGGCAACAAGCAAGAGAGGTGGGGGGAGGGGCAAGGGTGCTATGCCCACCTGTCTTGGGTCCCCAAGATGTGCTCGCTCTCTCTCCGGGAGCGCTGCCTCGACTCACCTGTGGACTTGCACTGCACGTGGTCGTCCGCCAGCTCGTAGCCAGGGGCGCAGGTACAGCGCCTTCCGCTTCCCTCCTCCAAGCAGTAGTGCCAGCAGCCGCCATTTTTCACCTGGCAGTCGTGGAAGCGCAGCTCTGCGCGACAGGAGAGGGCAGGCAGCTTGCGGTGGCCCCACTGCTTCCAGACCCCACCTCAGCCCACCCTTCTGCCTCGCCGAGGTCCCCTCACCCTTTTGGCAGAACCTGCCCTCCCAGCCCTTATCGCAGCTGCAGCTGAAGCTGCTCATGCCGTCGATGCATGTGCCATGCCCACAGCATGGGCTGTCGCACACGTGGTCCAAGGGCGGAGCCATGCACTGGTCGCCATCTGCGGAAGACAGTGGGATGGGGAAGTAGCGGGTGCGGGTACCTCCATTTTCCTCTCCAGCCTCCACTGACCCTGGAGCAAGCAAGCATCGGCTATCCGTCCACGTGTCTAGAACTCACTCACCGAAGTACTTGATCCAGAAGGCCAGCTGTGGCGGGAGAGAAGGCAGTGTCAGGGCCCTGCCCGGCTACCTAGGGGAAGCCTACAAGATATATTGCCTCCTCCTGGATATGAGCTGTCTGGGGAATGGGAAGGGCTTCCAGACAAACATCTGCCCTAGTGCCCCTCGCTACCCACCCCAGAACACCGCTCTGCATGAAGCAGGATCTCTGCCCACTGGGTCACCTACTCCCCCCAAACCCTACCCCACCGTCCTCAGTGGAAAGTATCTAAACCCCTTACAGGCTCTTCGGCCTCCTACATCCCTATCATGCAAAGCCTCCTGGCTTTGCATCATCCAGGCTTGAGACAAGATTTGCTGGCTCAGGGTCAGTGTTTCTAACTAGGCCTCAATTAACTGGGGCCCAGAGTGCCCCATGGGGACAGACATTAAAGAGTTTTGATCACGCACCCTGTAACCCTGAGGTGTAGGTCAGGGGGGAGGAGAGGAAGATCACAGGGTCACAGGGAGGGAGAGACGGAGACAGGCAGTAGTGGCCACTGGAGGGAAGGCTGCCCAGACTCTGTTTTCCCTGGTTCTGGTTCCTAAGGTCCCCTGGGCCCTGACCAAGTCCTTAAAGAAGACCAGCACCCACAGGACTAACCAGCGCTTACACTCCTAAATGGTCCTCGATGGCAACAGCCCACTGTTCCTCTCCATCCCATCCAGCCACCAGCCCTCCCTCTGGACCTAGCCTGGTGGCTTTACCGTGTCATCCACATTCTGGAAAATCTCCTGGGCCTCCTCGAAATCACAGACCTCCTCCACGCACTCACGTTCCAGGTTGCCTGGCCACATCTCCTCCAGGAAACTGTTGGCACGTTTGACCCGGAGCAGCTGGTTTGCGTGCTCGCTGCTGGAGAACACTGGGTCTGGTTTGGGATGGGAGTCAGTGCGGTGGAGGGACTGGAGAAGGATCTGACGAACCCCAGCTAGAGAGAGCCAGGGGAGACCTCGCCCTGGTACCTCTGCTCCTATTCTAGTTCCCAGGAGGGGTTCTGTGCCCTGCTTTTCTGCTCTGTTCCCAGGCCCCCTCCAGAGAACAGCAGTTTGGATCTTGCGAAGTGCAGTGCTGTTAGACAGACGACGGTCTTTCCTTTGAGGACATGCCTCGCATACTCAACAAGGTGTCTTGGGCAGATCGCAGGGCTTCGGGGCAATGCCAGATCCTGCTGCTGCCCTTAAAACCGCACAGTGCACGAAAATAGCCTTATATAACGTCTAATAATAAATGGACAGTAATGAAAGAGTCAGACTGCACAGTGAAATCTGTCTTACACCTCTCCCAGCGTAGGAAAGTGAGCCCTTCTGTCTCACCTCTTGATTTCCAACGCACCCTCTATCATACAGTCCCTATCTCTTTCCCTTGAGCAGGGACACCTGGAGAACAGAGACCTGTCACTTGCTGTCCCCTTAGCTCTGAGCGATAGATACCTGTCGGGCAGGAGAACGGCTAAGAGGGAGGAACCAAACTCGAAGCAGGCAAGAGGGGCTTGAGCGGTCAGCACAGGGGATGTGCCCGCCTGAGCGCGGCAGAGAGCTAGCGTGGGCAGGGCAGGCTGGAAAGGGGCTTGGTAGGGGGGTGGGGCGCTCAAAGAAGAGCACGCTTGAAGAGGTAGCTGGGGCGGCTCCAGAGAGGCCCGTCTGCGCCTGTGCCGTGGAAAGCCCAGGGGAGGTTCTGAGGGTTTGTGGTGAGGTGGACACAGTCTTACCAGGACGGGCCAGTGTGCTAGAAACGCCCCAGGTGGACATGAACAGCAGGAAGACTGTGAACCGCCGCATCCTGAAGCCGCTGACACCTGTCTGAGGAGAACTTCTAAGCTCCAAGGACACGCACAGCCCTGCTGCTCTCCAGTGCCCCTCCCCCAAAGTGGAATAAAGGCTCATTAGTGAGCAGGGCAGATACCTCACTCATTAAAGCGCTTTCCATGCAAACATGAAGACTTAAGTCCGATCCCCATATAAAACGAAAACAAAAATCTACACATCATGGCACATTCTTGTGGTTCCAGTCCTGGGGAGGCAGAGACAAGCAGATCTCTGCGGTCTGCTGGCCGGCCATCCCAGCCTGCCTGACCAGCTCCAGTGGAACAGCTCCAGGCCATCGGGAGGCTCTGCCTCAAAAAACAAGGTGAATAGCTCCTGAAGGAAACATCTGAGGTTGACCCCTTACCTCCCAATGTTTGTGTGCCCACGTGTGCACGCACACACAAATGAAAAACAAAGCAAGAAAGGAAAGAAGGGAGGACAGGACATGTCTGTGTGGAAGCTGGGGCTCGGAGTGGGGTGCGCTGTTCACTTGGCCCTTAATGCTGGGCACGCTCCAGCTGCCTGACAAGCAGACAGCGCTGCCTGAGGCAAATTCCAGCTCATACTGAAGAAAGACTGGACAAGATGTTTACGTGCTCTTTGCCTCGGTTTCCTCATTTGTAAAATGAATAGAATATGTCTCTTCCATAGAGTTGCTGGAAAATAAATAGTAACCCACATAAAGCTCTTTCTCATGTGCACAGATATGCGCATGAGTGGAGACCGGAGTATCTTGGCTGTTCTTCCCCAGGCATTGTCCACTTTTTTTTTTTTTTTTTTAAGACAGTCTTGGCTATCCTGGAACTTTCCATGTGGACCAGGCTTGCCTTGAACTCATAGAGACCTGCCTGCCTCTGCCTTTTGGGTGTAAGAACTAAAGGGGTGTGCCTCCACCTTACTTTTCGAGACGGGGTCTCTCGCTGCCAGGAACTCGGTAACTAGGCTGACTAGTCAGCAAACCCAAGGGATCTACTTGCTTCTGCTTTCTAGCACTAGGGTTGTAAGTGTGTGCCACCGTATATGGCTTTGTTTGTCTGGTTGGTTGGTTTTTCGAGAGACGGTTTCTCTGTGTAGCCTTGGCTTTCCTGGACTCACTTTGTAGACAAGGCTGGCCTCGAACTCAGAGATCTGCCTGTCTCTGCCTCTCAGAGTGCTAGGGTTACAGGCGTGTGCCACCTCGACTCACATGTGTTTCTAATAAAACGAACAAACAAACATGTTCTAGGAATCGAACCCGGGTCCTCATGCTTACAGGGCAAGCACTTTTTCAACTGAGCCATCTTCCCCAGCCCCCCACCCTTCCCCCAAGCTGTTAAACAAGCTGTAGGATCCTGGAGGGTTGCAGTTCAGTAGGAGAGAACACGCTTTGCATGCTTAAGACTCTGTGTTCGATCCCCAACACCAAAAAACATTTGCGTGTGAGCGCTCACACACACACACACACACACACACACACACACACACACGCGCGCGCGCGCGCACGCACGCACGCACGCAAATGCTCATCTATCACCAATGAGGTGGGAATTGTATTTTCACCCCTTTTTATGGGAAGGAACCCAGAAGCTTGGAGGAGATAAGAAGCTTATTACAAGCCTACACCTAAGAGGAGGGCAGAGGTTGGACTCCAGGCCAGGCCTATGTAGCCCTAGCTCAGGAACCTTAACCCCTGCCCCAAACGAACGAACAACCTGTAAGGCTTCTAGTGTGCTCAAAACCAGGTGGGCAGGGCCTCCTATCCCAGCTGCAAGCCCCTCCTGGCCTCTCTCTCCTCCTCTGTGAGCTTTCCGAAGCATACGTTCCACTTTAGCGGACAGGGTGGAGGGGAGTCGTGGGGGTCCTGGGTTTCAAGATGCCTCCAAGAATGGCTCTGGATCCTGAGGAGCCCCTTGGCTGACGTCCACTTGATCCACATAATCTCATGTGTTGAGAGGGCCACTTGGATGATAGGGGATGACAACCCATGCCTTGGCCTAGATAGAGTCTGGGCCCTTCTTGTTCTTCCTGGCCCCGAGCTTCAGACAGCTTGGACAGCCTTGCCTCAAGGTTCTCCCCTTCCTCACAGCCCTGCTCTCCTCCCCAGCCCTTCCTCCCCAGCCCTTTCAAGTCTTGCCCTGAGGGGGACTTACAGGGGTGGGCCAAGGAGAAACTGCGATTTCGTCCTAGTTCCGCCATGTCAGTCTGGGAGTCAGGTTAATCCACAACCACAAATATTTGCTTAGTCCTCGGTGCTGAACCTCCCTCTCCCCAGACAAACAAACAAGAGCTTTTCTGATCCCAGCTCTGTAAGGCTCCATGTCCCCATGTCCTCTGCCTACCAAAGACGTTGTCTAGCAGAGGGGGAAGGAGGAAGAGAGGGTTGAGGATGTTCAAACTGATTGGCAAATTGTGGTCTCATTTAAGCCTCAACATGACTGGCTGAGAGAGGGATGGGAACCTTAAAAACAAAACAGCAACAACAAAAACCGAACCAGGTATTACAGCTTGTTCATGGGCGGCACATTGGAAAATAATTCCATGTTTCACTAAATCTAGACTGTCACTGGTGATCATATGCTCAGAAGCCTTCGTTACTTGTCCATATTGATGGAGTTGGTGGGAGACAGGCCTGTACTAGAACAAGGCTCCTGGTTGACCTGCCCAGTTTGGGAGCTAGTGAGAGAAAAGACTAGCTCAGGAAGATCTCAGGGAACTGGAAGAGAGAGGGGCAGAGGTAGCCTTGCTGTGTTCTACAAGCTATCCCAAAGCATTTTTTTTTTTGCCTTGGGACTGGCTGTACCAGGGAAACCACCATGTCTTCCCTGTCCGACAGCTCTCAGTGACTTCCCCCTTCTCCTCCACGAAGTCCTTGCTCTGAATGGAGAGTTTGGCTCCAAGTGGGTCCATCTGTCTTGGGCACAAGAGGGAGTCTTTGACCCAGGGAGCTAAACAGATTTTCCATTTCAGTACTGGGGAATAGGATCTTAGCGAGCTGCTCAGGTGTGGGGCTGTATCCAGAAAACTGAACAGGAAGGACAAGTGACACAGACAGCCACGCTTTTCCTCACCTGGAAGGAGGTGGGAAAACACTGGGATGGGTGAATAGGAGTCAAGATGGAGCGGGAGATACTTAGACATATACTTAGGGGAAGTGGAAAACCAGTGGCTATTTGTGGGCGGACTGTGGTAGTTTCCTAGAGGAGGGGCACTTAGTTCCTGGTCACTCAGGCATTAAAGGCCAAATGCAAGACCACACATGGCCTGCTTGTGCACCCCAGGGAACTTCTTGTTTTGTTTTGATGCAATGGTTCTACCCACCTTACCAGGAACCTGTGAAATAAACGCTTGTTTTGTGTGCTCTTGCTCCCCTGCTGCCTTTCTCCTAGCCTGCCTAACTCCGGGTGTTGAGGATGCAGTGGATGGGTGGCTTCCCTCTCCTTCCTCCACTTCCGACTTTGCTCAAAAGGTCAGTTCCCTGGCAAGTCTTGCAGAGATGTACACCCTGACCCCAGCCAGCGTGACGGACTCTGCCCCAGGTGGCAGCGTGCAAACGCAGAAGCCTGGGAGCTGCAGTACAGTTGTGTTCATTGTCTGTGAGTCATGCAGACCTGGCAGGCTGCCTACAGGAGATCCCTGCGCTCCCTCAGAAAAGCTCCCTATGACTTCAGGCCTTCCGGGGACTCTGCACGATGAACCGTGTTAGCGGTCACTGGCATTTTAAGATCGTTGAGCCCTTTCGGGGGTTTTATTTCTATTTTATATGCATTGGCATTTTGCTTGCATATTTATCTGTGAGAGCGTGTCAGATCCCCTAGAACTTGAGCTACAGGCATGAGGATCACGGAGGGTCAGCTGGTCTGTTGAGACTCCCTCGCCCCAAGTCCTCGATCAACCAGTGTCTGCTCCCTTGAATGCATTGTCCCTGGCTCTGCTGTGGAGAAGGCAGGACAGGAGAAAAACTGGACAGAGTCCAGTTAATAACTGGTGGTGGTGGCTGCAGATATGATTCAACTGATAGATGTTTGTCCTAGCGTGCAAAAAGCCCTCTCCTGGGTTCTACCCTCAAACCTGCACAAGGTAGGCAAGACAGTGCTCAATTGTAATTCCAGCACTTAGGTTGTAGAGGCAGGAGGTTCAGAAATTAAAGGTCAGCCTTGGCTACGAGTAAATCTGGGGACAGGTTAAGCTATATGGGATGATGTCTTAAAAAAAAAAAGTGTCAGAGGGAAGAGGAGGACCTCCCTTATCAGTGGACTGGGAGAGGGACACTGGTACGGAAGAGGGAAGGTGGGATTGGGAGGGGAGGAGACAGGGAGGTACAGGGGGTTTACAAAGTGAATAAACTGTAATTAATAAAAATAAAAATAATTAAATAAAAAAATGGTGATGATGGAGCCAGTCCCAGTGGCATAAAAACTTTTTTTTTAAAAAGTCAGATTCATTGAGGCATAGCTTTTGTGCAATAAAATCACCCTTTTAAAACATTTATTTTTATTCATTTCCCTTGTTTTTATTGCATTTTTGAATTATGTATATGCCTGTGTGTCTTTGTGAGCTAATGTGCAAGTGAGTACGAGTGCCCAAGGGATACAGAGGAGGGTGTCGGGTCCTCCGGAGCGGGGGGTTATAGGCAGTCTTAAGTGGCTGCGCATGGATGCTAGGAACTGAACACAGGTCCTTTCCAAGAGCACTGCTAACTCATGACCCTCTCTCCAGCCCCCCAAATCAGCCTTTTGAACGTAATGTCCAATCCATTTTGACAAAGGCGTAGTCAAAATAAGACACTGCATGTTCCTGTCATTCTTCGTTCATTGTGTCCTGCCCTGCCCTTGATCACCAGGATCTGATTTCTACCCCCAACGTAAGTGGACTTCTCAAGAGACACCATTTTCACTGGCTTCCTTCACTCATGCTGGTCCTTGTTTTTTTTTTTTTAATTGCTGAGTTGATCTGTTGCCTGCATGCAGCACGGTTCATTATCCATTCGCCAGTTCTTGGCTCCTGTGGAACACAGATGCCAGAACATCTGCATGTGGGTCTTTGTGTAGGCATACATTTTTCATTTCTTTAGGTAAATATCTAGCAAAGGGTTTGATGAATCGTGAAGTGATTCCATGTTTGTATTCACGTCATTCTTAAAGATCAAATAATTTTCCAGATGGCCACACAAAAATATGCATGCCCACAGTGATCCACAGCTGTTCCACTTCTCTTGAATTTTCATTAGATGTTGTCACTTATTTTTATTTTTTTTTTATCTCATTATTATTATTGAGTGCATGTGTGCACAAATGCACGCGTGTAAAAGCCAGAAGACAACCTTGGCCAACAGAGGACAACAACGGGCACAGTTCATTTTTGTAAAAAAAAAAAAAAAATTATTAAAAAAAATCTAAAACAGGGTTTCTCATTGGTTTGGAACTCACCGCTTTAGCTAGGCTGACAGGCGGTCCACAGACACACATGTAAGCAAAGCACCCATACACACAAAATAATAAAACAAGAACTGCACCAAAATGAGTCTTTTCTTCTTTCTGTCTCAGGGTTTTATTGCTGTGGGGAGACAGCATGACCAAGGCAACCCTTATAAACTCTGACCGTGGCTTACACTTTCAGGGGTTTAGCCCATTATCATCATGGTGGAAAACATGGCAATGTGGAGGCAGACATGGTGCTGGAGGAGCCGAGATTTCTACGTCTTGATGGGCAGGAGAACTGTGTGCCACGTAAGGCATAGCTTGAGCACAGGAGACCCCAAAACCCACCCCACAGTGACGCACTCTCTCCAACAAGGCCACACCTCCTAATAGTGCCACTCCCTGTGGGTCAAGCACCCAACCACGAGTCTATGGGGCTATTCCTATTCAAACTACACGTTGCTTTAGTCAGATATTTTGTCACAGCAGTAAAACACGCAACTGATACACAGATTGGCCTCTACTGTTTGTAAATTAGCCAGCTTCCGACATTTTATTATAGCAACAGAAAATGGACTCGGGCACAGTCAGGTTCAAAGATGTTAAGTTAGTCTTCCAAAACCACCAGAGGATCTTGGAAGAGTCTGAAGGACAGAGTGACACTATGAAGGGCAGCCAAGGCTTGGAGACTAGTGCTACAGACCTAAGCCACCCTTGGTACCCAGTGGCATTCTATGTGTGGCCATGCTCAAACCCTCCAAGCTTCTCCAAGACACTCTCCTTTGGGGAGAGTGGCAACTGGCCTGGCACCAGGGATCATCACCGTGTGAGCTGATTCTCCTGCCAGACAATGTTTGCATTCACTACCTCCACCTTGGTGGCTTCTGTGTTAGTTTTGTTTCCTATGGCTGTGATAAAAATATCTCGACAAAAGCAACTTGAGGAAGAAAGGGCTTGTTTGACTCACAGTCCCAGGTTATGGTCCATTGTTGTGGGGAAGCCAAGGCATCAGGAACTTGAAGCAGGCAGTCCTACCGCATCCGTAGTTAAGGCAACTGAGAAATGAATGAACAAAAGAATGTTTGTGATCAGCTTACTTTCTCCTCTGCTATACAGTCCAGGAACCAACCTCAAGTGGGTTGACAGAACGATGCTATTCCTCATTGTCCTCCCTCATCAATTAACGTAACCAAGACAACAATCCCCTACAGATGTGGCCAGAGGTCAACCTGATCTGAACAAGACCTCGCTGAGACTTCCTTCCCAAACGATTCTAGATTATGTCGGGTTGACAATTAGAACTAACCATCACAGCTCTGCCAAAGAAGAATTTCCCAAAGGTCACAGGCGCGCGCGCGCACACACACACACACACACACAAAGTTATCCTACTGCATCTTGGGACAGACTGACACGTGTTGTCGTGTTGTTAGGGAGTGTAGTCCTATCCGTGTATTCGTTACACTTGTCATTCCTGTGGCGAAACACCCAAGGAAAGCAGCTCACCGAGGGGTTTCTCTCGGCTCACACCTTCAGTGCCGTCGTGGCGGGGAAGGCATGAAGGCATGACAGCAGCAGTGTGAGGCAGCTGGCCACGTCGTGGCCACGGTCAGGAAGCAGAGAGAGATGAATGCTGGTATTTAGCCGACTGTCTCAGGACCCCAGTACAGGGGCGAGGGCCTCCCGCATGTAAGGTGGGCCATCTCGTCGCGGTGCACTCAGTCTAGAACGTCCCTCAGACACCCTCAAGGCTTGTCTTGTAGTTGATTCTGGATCCTGTTGACAGTCAGTACTCGCCATCACAGGTGTCAGTTAAGTCTTGTTGTATTTTCTTTTATTCTTTAAGATTCTTTCTTTCCTTACTTACTCCCTCCCTTCTCCTCCTTTCATCTCCTCTGTGTGTGCGTGTTTGTGTGTGCGTGTGTAGTTTTTTTTTTAAGACAAGGTCTCACTATATAGCTTTGACTGTCCTGGAACTCACTGACTCACTATGTAAACCAGGTTGGTTTTGAACTCACAGAGATCCACCTGCCTCTGTCTACTGAGTGCTGGGATTAAAGGCACGCATCACCACACCTGGCTGTGTTCATTTTACTGTAAAGTAAAGTAAGTAAGTAGCCAAGAATGAGTTAAATAAACTGCTATATCAGAGGAGAGGAAGAAATACAAAACTAAGGTCCCTGTATATAGTCTACAAGTCTTCAAACTCACCATCTCCTTACCTCAGCCTGCCCAGTGCTGGAATTACAGGCACAGGCCACTATGTTCTGCTTATAATTTTAAATATATTATATTATATTATACACGTGCATACACATGCTATATATAATAATATATATTAAATATTTAATGTATTACATAATATATTATACATAATTATTATGTGTGTGTGTATGTGTGTGTTAGGTCTGAATATTTGTGTGCCTGAGTTGAATCTTTAACATTGTCCACCCAAACACACATCCCGTGGTCTCCGTCACAGCCCTAGCCAACCTGGGAGGTTACAGAGTACGAGAGGCTGAAGAGACCAGAGATAAAATCAGGCCGGGTCCGAGGTGTCCTAATCCTCCAAGAGTTCCTGGAGAAGCATGTGGTGTGTGTGTGTGTGTGTGTGTGTGTGTGTGTGTGTGTGTGTGTGTGTGGTGTCTGCGCCCTAGAGATCAGGCTAGGAGAGGAGGGAGGAAGGGAAGCGTTAGCCTCCATTGGCTACCGTCCTGCCTGCCCCACAGTTCTGGCTACACTTTGGTCCCAGGTGCGATCTGAACTACCCTTCATGGGCTTTAGAACCTCGACCTTCCGTGCCTAGGCCCCGCCTACGGGGGGAGGGCAGAGCCGGCTCAGCCAAGCGCCCCCCTGGCTGAGCGCCCTGCGCTGAGTCAGCTGTGAGTCAGTGTTCCCTGACCGAGCCATATCCTGCCCCAGGGGGACACAGAGAGCTGGAAAGAAGCCGACAGAGGAGCAGGGTTACCCATTAACCAACTCGTCTCCCCAGCCACTTTCTCGGAAGTCAGGCCTGCACCTTTATTGCAGGAATGAGCCGTGTTCTCTCATCCGCAGCGCGGGGCAGACAGCCCTGGGGACCCAGGCTGCTGCTGTGTTTAAGAGTCCTTCAAATTTTCCTTTTAAACCTCAGCCGGCAGTAAGAAATGTTTTACATCGCAACGAAGTCCCACAAAGCCCTCTTAGTTCTATTTCTTCTTTTTAATCATCATGAACTATAAATCATGACTTTATAACCTACAAATTATGACTTTATAATCTATTTATAACCTACAGGTTGTAGCCTGTAGAATAGGGTCTACAAGACCATTCCCTGTTTCCTCTTCCTGTTCTCAGCCCAAGCTGGCCTAACTTCTGGGTTGCCAAGGGATGACCTTGAACTTCAGTGCCTCCTGGATCCACCTTCTAAGTCTTGGCACTGCGGGCATCCACCACCACGCCTGGTTTTACGTCGTGCTGGGGTGGAACCCAGGGCTTGGTGCATTCTGTTTGTTAGTTCAGCGACATCTCCAACCCCGTCCTTACATGCAGTAGAGGGACAGAGCTCACTGCTGGCCAGCCTGCTGAGGCTATCTGGATTCAGTTGCCAGAAGTTACTTTGACTCTTTCAACCCTGAGATGGATTCCAGATCTGCAGAAGCAATAAGTACTGGTTTGGTTGGTTTGATGCACAAAGGATCCTGGTGAGTAGGGCTGGAAAGAGGACAGACTTACCTTCCTTCCTTCCTTCCTTCCTTCCTTCCTTCCTTCCTTCCTTCCTTCTCTCCTTCCTTCCTTCCTCTCTCTTTCTTACTCTCTCTTTCCTTCTTGGTTTTTTCGAGACAGGGTTTCTCTGTGTAGCCCTGACTGTCCTGGAACTTGCTCTCTAGATCAGGCTAGCCTCAAACTCCAGATCTGCATAAAGGCATGCACCACCACCGCCAGGCAAGGACTTACTTTCTTAGATACTTTGTTGATGTCTGAATGTTAGTTACACATCCATTGCCGAAGCATTTAAGTTAAAAAAAACATTTCCAACCTACAAAGGGAAGCCAGAAACAATGCACCCTACAGACGTTGTCCATCAGTTCATCACTTGACTTTCCAATCTCTACTCACCTCCTTGCAATAAAAATCTTGCACCCTGGTTTCAGAATGGAATTTTCCCTTGGGTCATGCTCCATGGTTCTAAAGAACTCTGCCTCTGAGTGGACAAACTGAGGGGCTGGTCAACTTGCCATGGAGGTCAACATGCCCACCTGGTCGAGATGAGAACTTCCTAGGATCCCCTCAGAGCCTCTGTCCTGTTATATTATCTCCTAAAGGAAAGGCTCAACCCCACCTCTGGCTGTTAGCCACAGGCCTACACAATGGTCTATGGGACTTTTGGAGAGGATGAACAACTGTGATATGGACATGCTTCTGTGTTTGGACTCATTGCCTGTGGTAATATTTGCCACTGAATGGGATTCCTTGAATTCAAGAGAGTGGGGACACTTTAAAGTCACTGTACTAGTTGTCTCCTCATTGTGTAAACTCTCCCTCTGCTGAGAGGCCTTCTCTTGCTTCAGCAGACTTCCTTAGTTACGGCTGTGGTGCACCTTGATGATACTTGACATGGTGGTTTGGTACTATAGGTTCTCCTTGAAGTGCATCAGACTCTTACTAGAAAGCAGAGGTTTTTTTGGGGTTGTTTTGATTTTGACTAGCATTTTCAAAATAGTCACTGTGATAGCTTCTGCAGCTGCTTCTGTTAATCCCTCTGGGTAAGAATAATAAGAGGCCAGTACCACAATTTTTGAGCCAGATCTGAAGCAAGTTTTATTAAATACTGGTCAGGACGATGGACACGGGCCAGGTCCATACCCAAGACTGCCAGAGTAAATGGCGCTGAATTACATTAGTTACAGGCTTACAAAGGCAAGGCTTCACGCTTCCCACCTTCATCCAATCAGGGACAAGCATACATCCTGATAGGAGGCACATTGCCTATGTCCCTCCCACCTACATGTGATCAAGCCCATCCTGTGCAGTTGGGGTAACCAAGCTTGTTTACAGAAGTGAAAATACTCAGCTTGTTCTCTTACATGAACAGCAGCCCCCAGCACTCCAGGAAGTTATCTGTCCTTGGGAAAGTGGGGCTTACAGGTTAGAGGCATTTCTGTTTATAGATTTCTTAAGCACAGTAATTTAAACTTAAAATATAACGTTAGTTCTCAACATGTCTGCAGTGGTTCTATCTAATAAGTGCAAACTGCCCATTTTGCTAATCGGCTTCTTTGGCAACATAAGAATGTATAGGTAAAAACTAGAAGCCAAGTTAAATGCTTAGGAACTGTGGTGCTGCATTTAGGAGATACAGTACAAACTATACAGCAGCAGTTAACTTTACAGTGCCATGCCGGCTTCAGATGCTCCATTAAGCTATAACGAATCTAACTCACACCTTTAATCCCAGGACTCAGGAGGCAGAGGCAGAAGGATCTCTGTGAGTCTGAAGCCATCGTGATCTCTAGGACAGACATTTGCATCTTGAAGAGGCTGGAGTCATCAGTCCCAAGGCCACTGTGTACTTGGTCTGTAGCATACTGGAGATATCCTGTGATCCCTTTGTGCAACTGATGAGCTTCCTGCTGACTTCATCCCATTTTATGATAGCTTTACGTCTATCCCATCCTCCCCTGTAAACTGTAAATAAGACGTCGTACTTCTTATAAACTTGATCAGCACAAGCTGTCAGCCTAGGCAAGACCTTCTAATTCCAACTTTCATATCTTTTTATTTTCTCATCTCTGGTCCTCTCCCTCAGGACCCCGGCACTGAAAGAATGGCCTGCTGGCCCAGGTCACATGGCAGAAACATATTCAGCTACAACAAGTTTCACAACACATTGTTCGGTCTCATTATCAAGCGTGGCATTCTAGTTTCAGTTCTACACAGCTTATTTCCTGATAGTTTCCTTTCACAACCTACAGTGGAAAAAATAATCAGTCTCTTCAGTTTGAAGAGGGCTGGGGCAAGCTCATAATATCTAAGTGGAAAAGGGAACAAGGACTTAATGTACCTGAGTTTTCGAGGAACCTTGAAAATAATGCTAGTGTTATTGAGGATGGATTAGGCTTAAGGAATTAGGATTGATTTACTTGCACATACGTATATGTTACCAGAGCTAGAATCCCGTCACACTAGGCAAGTGTATGCCACTGAACTATGTTGTATAGTTTTGAGACAGAGGCTTGGATAACTAGCCTCAAACTTGGTGTTCTCCTATCTTAGCCTCCCAAGTGCTATGATTACAGGAGTGCACCACCCGTCTTGGGCTGGGTTGATTTTTTTTTTAAAGTTTTATTGCATTTATTGTATTTGCATGCTTGCATGTGCATGAGTGCCATGATATGCAAATGGGAGTCAGAGGGCAATCCGTGGGAACTGGTTCTCTCTTTCCACCATGTGGGTTCTGTGAGTTGAACTCAGGTCATCCAGTTTAGAGGCAAGTGCCTTAGCTGGTGGAACCATCTTGCTGCCTCAAATTTGTTTGTTGTTTGTTTGCTTGTTTTTTGGTTTGGGGTTTGGTTTCTGTTTGTTTTTTTTTCTTTTTTCTTTTCTTTTTTTCTTTCTTTTCTTCTTTTTCTTTTTTCTTTTGAAGCAGGATCTCATGCATCCCAGGCTGGCCTTGAACTCTCCTGCTTCCACTTCTATGATGTTGGAACTACAGGTATGTGCCAGCATACCCTGTTAACATGGTGCTGTGTATAAAACCCAGGATCCTGTCCATGCTAGGCAAGCACTATACCGACCGAGACAGCCCCCAGTCCCCAGGTTGATTTTTTTTTTTCAGTGTTAAGAGCTGAGTGAAATCAGAGTAGTATTCCTGCCTTCCCTTATTCAGTATCCCCAAATGTCTCATGCCCACGACTTATACTCTTTAAAGTAGAACTGATTTGTTTTCCCTCATCCCGTTTTTGTGTGTCTGTCCAGCAGACACCCCCGCTATATGGCAGAGGCAGGTAAGTAAAATGAAGATGCTTTCAAAGGAGAGTCAGCCCAGAGGGGGCACGAGCAAGCCATGGCGCTGTGCATGGCATAGGAGCACAAGGTTGTCAGTAAAGCTGGCCTATGGCCGGGTGGCTTGGATATGATTGGAGTAGCTCTCAAGGATGCCCAGGTCAGAATATCATCACCGTGTGAAACATTGAGGGGGAAACTGAGTCTCCTTGTGGTGAGCTTCTGGGAAGCAATTAGGGTTGGGTGGGGTCATCAGGAGAGGCATTTGTGCCTGGATAGTGACGGCTCTGTAAGGAGAGGCTACACACACAGCACACACTCCTTATTTCTTGCCATGGGCTATCCCATGTCAGTATCAATGGCATTTTGAGATGCAGCTCTTAGACTTGGACTCAGAACCACGTGCCAAAACAATTGTGTTTTTATAGCTACTCTGACAAGCTGGGGAGGCAGCTCAGTAGGGTGAGCGCTTGTCTTATGAGCATGAGGCCCTAAGGCTGATCCTCAGAACCCACATTGAAAAAAAAAAGGTGTGCTGGTGTGTTGGAAGAAGAGGCCAAGATGGGCAAATCCCTGGGGCTGGGTGTCCAGCCAGCCTAACTTACTTGGTAAGCTCCAGGCCAGAGAGACCCTAGCTCAAAAAACCCACAGGCTTCAGGTGTGGGGGCTCACATATTTAGTCCTGGCTCTTGGGAGATAGAGTCAGATGAATTCAAGGCCAGCCTGGTCTGAATAGTGAGTACCAGGCTGGCCAGGGATACACAGTGAGACCCTGTCTCCAAAACAAAACCAAAACAACACGCACAAACCCAAACAAAACAAGACAATAAAATAAAAAATGTATTGTAGCCGAGGAATGACATTCAAAAATGTCCTCTGAGTGCCACAGGCACCTACACAAAATTTGTGAGATTGCACACACACACACACTTTCTCTCTCTCTCTTACACACACGAACACACTCACTAACTCACACATCTGTATTGTTACAGGAGGGCAAACCAGATTGATTTGAATAAATAATAAATAAAATGAAGACATTTTCTTGAGACCGTTTCATTCCCATGAATCAGAGATCTGCCCCCTTGATTATAGTTTGTGCTTCGGGAAGCCTCCATCTCAGAGCCCAGCTTCTGTGAGCAAAGCTCCAGGTCTGCAGAAAGCTTGTCAACAAGACTGCAGGATGAGCCACATTTTAAGTCTGCCTTGGCCAGCAGGCCTGAGAGCACCTGGGTTCTGAAGGACTTGGATCCAGAAAACAGGAGCCAGTTGGTAAGAATGACAAGGAGAGGGGCTGGAGAGATGGCTCAGTGGTTAAGAACGCTTGTTGCTTTTCCAAAGGATCCAGGTTCCATACCCAGGCAGCTTATAACTGTAACTCCAGTTCCAGGGAATCTAGTACCCTCTTCTAGACTCTAAAGGATACGTGTGACTCACAGACATACACTCAGACAAAACGCCATCACACGTACAATAAAAATGAGAGTTAAAAATAAAAATAAATTTAAAAAGAATAAACCAGAGGGCTGGTCGTTCCCTCCTACCTCAGGTGGAGTTTGAGTTCAGGTTGTAGGGTAAAAATGTGGCTCAGTGGCTCTTGGTTCTATTCCCCTGAACACCAGGTACCAGGGGAAATGTTTCCAGGATGAAAGAAGAGTGACAGCCAGCCTTGGAACCTCCATTGACCTAAACAGTTTGTGTAGCCAGAAGTTGGACACTGTGAAGTTCCCTTAAGATACCTGCTGGCTGACTCAGGCATTCAGCAGAGAGACTGGCATTTCTAGCCAGTGGCCCACAGTGGGCAGGAAGGGAGGCAGCTGCGCCCACTTGTGCTGGGATCTGCCCTGGAGAACCTCAGCCACAGAGCTCAAGATGGAGTAGGCTCTGCAAGTGAACCAGCTGATCTGCTGTGGTAAAGGGGTACATATGGGGCTCTGAGGCATGGAGACAGAGCTTTGCGACCTGCTTTTTGGATAACTTTGCAAACTGAGAAAATTAACCTTGCCTTGGACTATAATTTTCCGATCGTCAAAGGGAGAAAATGGCGCCTGTGTGAATCAGCCAGGGCACTTAAAATGTACTGTAAGACTTGGAAATGCCATCTGACATTCTCCCTTCAGCAAGTGAGAGGCGTTAAATGGCCTGCCCAAATTCAACCCATGGCAGAGTCAGGCGTCTGGCTACGAGTGCTTCCTTTGGCTCTCGGCAAGCAGGTGAGAAGCTGGGAACTGGCTCTGTTCCATCTAGGAATTCCACAGGCAGGTGGGTCTGGTCTCCAGGCCTGACTTGAATGTGTGCACCAGGCCCAGAGGAACTAACAACACAGGAATGAGTCACCCTGGCTTGCTGCAGCAGCAGACCCCTCCTCCTTGCCACTTGGGCCAAGGCCCGGTTGCCTAGCAACGAGACATAATATATATAAATAAAATGCATCTTCTTGCTTCAGGGGGAGAGGCCCTGATGCCTTCTTGATTCTCCTGCCCGTTTCCCCCCCCCTCGCTTGCCCAGGTTCATTGAGTCGATGTTCAAAGCCCTCACTGCAACAACCAGTGGTGGACACCTAATGGTGGGTGCTGGGTGCTGGGTGCTGAGGGCACGCATTTAGATAAAGTTGCCTTGGGGTGGTGTGAAGCCGACAGGCTTGGCAGGTACACTGGACTTTACTGCCTGGGTGACTGGGCGAGGGCAGTTTGGCTGGACTTGTGTGCCTGATCCTGAATCAGAAGGGCAGGAGGTGCCTCAGGCTTCTTCGGGGAAGTGGTGTCCATTTCCCAGGCATGGGTGGGACTTACGCTACCATGGAAGGACCTGACAGCAGGAACAGTCTCAGCTGGACCTGCACTTTTCGCCATCCGCTTTGTCGCTGGTGAGCCATTTTATTTAGATGGAGAACCTCTGGGAGTGTGCATCACAGTCAGGTACGAACATGGTCACAACTATTAGTGTATGAGCCTGTCTGCGACAGCACTAAACTTGGGGAGATCACACACACACACACACACACACACACACACACACACACACACACTCATCTCTTTCTCTCTCACACATCACTTCATTTATCTTTTCTGTTATAATTTTATTTATTTTATGTGCATCGGTGGTTTTGCCTGTGTGTGTGTGTGTGTGTGTGTGTGTGTGTGTGAGTCTGTGTGTGTCAGATCCCCTGGAACTAGAGTTATAGTCAGTTGTGAGCTGCTGTGTGATGTGGTTGCTAAGAATTGAAGCCTGGTCTTCTGGAAGAGCAGCCGGTGCTCTTAACTGCTGAGCCATCTCTTCAGCCCTACTTTATTAACCTTTATAATAACTCTGTTACATCGATTTGGGGGTGGTCAGCTTTATTGTGGCTTAGTTTACACCTGTGAGACTATTTTAGGAGCACAAGTTGATGAATTTTGACACCACAGCCTTTGAGACACAGAGCATTGCTACTTTCACAGAGAGTTTCCATCCCTGCCTTTTCGAGATGGCCCACCAGTGACTTCTAGCTGTAGGTCATGTCTTCAGGAGAATTTAACACAAATGAAATCATACACTATGTAATGTTTTATCTGTTTTCTTTCACTCAGCACATCACATTTCTTTTGTTGGCTTAATTTTTTTTATTACATTTAGTTTAGTGTGTGTGTGTCTGCACCAGAAGTCAGAGGATGACTTTCAGGAGATAATCTCTTCTTCCATCATGAGAGGACCTGGGACTGAACTCAAGTCCTCAGGCTTGGAGGCAAGCACCTTTATCCACTAAGCCATCTCACCAGTCACCTTGTCTTTCAACTCTATTCATGTTCTCATCGGTTTGTTCCTTTCTTTGTTAACCCATTTATGAATGTTCAAATTGCTTGGAGCTCTATGAGCAGGCCGGAACACACGGGTACAAATATTTAAACACATAGCTTCATTTCTCCTGGGGATTACCTACGAGAGAAAATGTTGGTTCATTAAATGGTGCTATTGTCATCCCTATTCTACAGATCGACAGCAGTGCAATCTCAGAGAGCCTAAGCCGCTGCCATTGCTGGCCTCTTCACTAGGAGTTCACCCCACCGATATAATAAAGCAGATAATTTTTTAAGTGAAAGGCTCTTTTGGGGGGTAAATAATTACTACACACTGGATCCGAGTTTGTAGCTTATATACACTAACTGTCCTTGAGTACAAGTTGGAACCACAGCAAATACATGTACTGAGGACGTTTCTGAAGGTAACTAAGGAACGCTTGAGCTGGAGGTCAATCGGGGCTAGACATTTCTGGTTAGTTTTACAAAGACGGTAGTTGGTAGTTGCATTCTTCTCTTAGGAAGAACATCTTAGTCTGGTTTTGCATTGCTGTAACAAAGTATCTGTGGCTGGGTAACTTATTAAGAATAGAATTTCTCTGGCCCACAGTTTAGAGGTGAGGAAGCCCCGGAGCATGCATGCTGCCAATGTTTGGCTGGTATCTGGTAAGGGTCTTTTTATTGCATTATAGTAGGGTAGAGTATATCACAGTATATACTAGGGATATGTCATGTTAACCTCAGTCTCTCCATAGACACATGCTCATGTACTTGACCTTTTGGAGGTCAGAGGTCAGCTTTTGCTTTGAATGTCTTCCTTAGTTGCTTCTCCACTTAAAAAAAATCTATCTATCTATCTATCTGTCTGTCTGTCTGTCTGTCTGTCTGTCTGTCTGTCTGCCTGCCTGCCTGTGTGTGCAAGCATGTGTATGCAAGCTTATATGGGTTTATGTGTATCCCGTGAGCTAGTACAGAAGATGGTGTTGGATCCCTTGGAACTGAAGTTTCAATGGTTATGAGACCCCATGTTGGTACTGGGGACCAAACCCAGGACCTGTGGATGAGCAGCAAGTCTGAGCCCTACTTTTTGTTCGTTGGTTTGCTTTTTATTCGGTCAAGGACTCATGTAGCCCAGGTTGGCCTCAAAGCCAATGCTTGCTGAAGCTGATCTTGAATGTCTCATTTTCCTGCCTTCACCTCCTAGGTGCTAGAATTATAGGCACAAGATACCACCCCTGGTTTTAGGTAGTGCTGGGAATCAAATCCAGGATTTTGCGCATACTAGAAAGGATACTATTAATTAAATTCCACCCTTCCAGCTATTATCATTGTTTTAATGTTGAACATGTTCTGGACTTGACCAAAAGCTTTAGGCTGATTTCTTATCATTTTAGCAAGCTCCTGACTTGCAAGCATTTCATTTCTCTTGGGTATAGAAGGCTGCAAGGTTATGTACTTTTGTGTTAGTGCTGGTCCTTTTCCGGGACAACGTTCAGAAAACAAGATAGGGTGCTAGATGAACTTGAAGCTGGTATTTCATACCTTCTAGGCTACCTCAGGCTACAGATTTTTCAGGGCCAGCCATGAAGCTGGGCTTATAAGCTACAAGCTCAGGTACAACAGGTACCCATCAGCAATGAATCACTAGGAAGTGCACCAAGCTCATAATTTGTAGACATCATTCAGCTTTTGCCTTAGCTTGAGTTATTTCCACAGCAAAGTTCTTGGGTGCTAGGTTTGTGGTGGGGGTTGGAGTAGGGAAGGCTCAGAGAGGAAGGGTGATCTCCAGGGCTCTGAGGTAGATCTGGGTCTTCTGTGGAAACAGAAAGCTTCACGGCTGTCTCCTGGCATGGAACCTCTGGTATTTTCAAGGCTACTTAGTTGGCTGGCTTGTGACCTAAGAAATAGGGTGACTAGGGCGTGAGGGAAGGGGACAAACAGAGTCTGTCTCCACGAGGAGAATTATGTCTCCTAGTCTGGCTTAATTTCTGCTCTGCCGGAGCTGCTGGAGAAGGACAGTGTTGAGACTCCTCTCGGCAGCGGATGGGGCCAAGGGCTACCTGTCACTAGAGGCTTTCCCTTCCTTACCCAGCTGGTCCCCACCGTAGTCCTAAAGATAGGAAGCCTGTTTGTTTTTCTCTAGAGCCATTTGGCCTGTAGAAGGCAGATAGATGCTATATGAAAGAGGCCAAGAGAACAACACTCTTTGGAAGGGCACTGAGCAGCTCCTGAAGTTCAGAGGGACTGGGTACTTGGTGGTCCTGTTGTCTCTCAGAATACACTCTCTCCTGCCCTACCTCAGCTGTGCTGGCCTGTGATAGAGGACCAAGTTCACACTCAAGACTCAACTCTCAGGCAGGATCCCAGAAGGATCTACATTATATTGGGTTGAGAGAGATGAAGAACCCCGAGGAAGATGGCATTAGTTTTAATGGTCAACTTGACACAAGCTATAATCATCTGAAGAGAGTCTTAATGAAGAATTATCTACACTTAATGAACATTTACCTGCATATCCTTGGACATGGCTATGGAGGATCATCCTAAATTAATTGATATGAGATCCAGCCTACCTCAGGTGGCAACGTTCCCTAGGCAGGGGTTTCTGAGCTGTAGAACAGTGGAGAGATAGGGCTGGAGAGACAGCTAGACAGTTGAGAGGATCAGGGTTCAATTCCCAGCACCCAAATAGCACCTCACACCTGCCTGTAACACCAGTTCCAGAGGATCCGACACCCTCACACAGACATACATGCAAAACACCAATGCACATGAAATAAAAATAAATAAATATTTTAAAACTGGAGAGATAAAGCTGAATACAAGCAAGCAGGCAAATGAAAATTCATGTTTGTCTGCTCCTTTTTCTTTGTTTATTTCTTGTTTGTTGATTGTTTTATTTTGTTTTGTTTTCAAGACAGGGTTTCTCTGTGTCGTCCCAGCTGTCCTGGAACTTGCTCTGTAGACCAGGCCGGCTTCAAACTCAGAGATTCACCTGCTTTTACCTCTGGAGTGTTGGGACTAAAGGCATGTACCACCACCTCCAGGCTTATTTTTCTGCTCTTGACTGACAATGATGTGACTAGCTATTATAAACTGGAATTGTGAGCTGAAATAAACCCCCTTATCCTCTAAGTTGCTTTTGTCAAGCAATTTAATGAGAACTACAGACATGAAACTAGGCCAGAACCTGACTCACTCTTCCCTCATCTCTGCCTGTGCAGCTTTCCATGGTGGGCTGAGGAGAAGGCTGAGGGTCCTGCAAGTCAGAGGAGGATACGGTGCTTGGAGTGGGGTGGGGGCTAGTGGTTTTCAGATGGCCAAGATGATCCTGGAGATGAAGCCTCAGTGGTGGGAGGAGCAGCCGGGGATGACAAGATGGAGGGACACCCCAGGACATTAGACAAAGACTGTGCATCCTCCAACCACCAGGTGGGCACTATGGTCCTGAGGTATTCTGGCTGATCCAACAGTGTCTCTGGGGACTAGTGTGGCCAGCAACCTTTCCCTGACAGTTTTGTCTATGAGAATAACTCCGGTGATCGCCTTCTTAGGTGGTCGGGGTACTTGTGAAAAGTACCTAGTGAACTGCGGTCAACTAAAGAGGGCATGGAAGAAGCAGAGAAGGAGAAAGAACAGGGAGTGTGTGCTGGCTGGTTTTTATGTCAGCTTGACACAACTCTAGTCTTTGGAGAGGAGGAAGCCTCAATTGAGAAAATGCCTCCATAAGATCTGACTGTAGGGCCTATTTAAAATGAGTGATCAGTGGGGGAGTGCCCAGCCCACTGTGGGTGGTCCCATCCCTGGGCTGGTGGGTGCTGTAAGACAGCAGGTGGAGGAAGCCATGGGGGCAAACCAGCGAGGAGCACCCCTTAATGGCATCGACATCAGCTCCTGCCTCCAGGTTCCTGCCCTGCTTGAGTTCCTGTCTTTTGACTTCCTCCAATGCTGAACGGCTATTTGATGCATACACCAAATAAAACCTTTTCTCTCCAATTTACTTTTGGTCATGGCGTTTCATCACACGAGAGCCTCACTAGGACAGGGAGAGATGTCCTAAAAAGAGGTATGAACAGTCAAAAGGGAGAAAGAGATAATCCTCATTTTCTTTCAGAGACATAGAAGCTAGAAGTGACGTGAAGACCACCAGACCCCTAAGAGAAAAAGCTGCAGCGGGTCAGGGAAGCTGGCAGCACACAGTCAATGTCTAAGATACGTGGTCATCATTATCAACAAGTTTTAAACTGATTTTTAAAAATTGTGTGTGTGTGTTGTATTGTTGTATTATTAGGGAGAGGTATATGTGCTTGTCAGTGTGGGTGTATGCACATCCTTGGGTACATGTTACATGCACGTGTGTATTCATGGCAGAGGTCGACATTCGATACTGTTAGATTATGGTGGAGGTGACACAGAAGTAAAAGATGGAAGATAGGCATCTCTAGAAGCAGGACTGCAGGGCTGCAGTCTTCCTGAGGAGGTGGAGGCTGTCATCTGTGGTGCTGGGGGCTTGAAGTTTTGTAGGGCTTGAGGGAGGGAAGGACATATCAGGGTGGGCTAGGGGATGATATTCTGACCTTATTCTGGCCTCTGAAGTTTCAGATAGGAACTATCTGTTATGGCCTTTATTCTCAAGCATGGGGGAAGGGGGGTTCCAGGAGAGCTTTGCCAGACTGAGATATTTTAACTTTTAGATATATCTCCTCAATTTCCCTCTACCTTATTTTTTGAGATAGAGTCTTTCACTGAACCTGAATCTCACTGACTGGTCTAGGCTGGATGGCTGCTGAGCTCCATGGATGCCCTTGTCTCCTCCACTCTTCACTGCCAAGTGCTGGGATTGTTACAAGTGTGTTCAAGTGCATGAATTTACACACACACACACACACACACACACACGCGCGCGCGCACAAATTAAAAATGTAATAAAACACCTTTTTAAAAAATGTGAAGAGTAATAGAGGAAGTACTTGACCTCTGGCCTTCATATATGTTTGTGCACACCCACCTGCACATATGTGAACACAAATATGCATATCACACATATAACAGAGGGGGAGAGAATAATAAAAATAACCAAAATACCTGAAGCAGCATCTTAATGACCTGCACCTCTTATACACCCCAGAACCTCTCAATATAGTTACGTGGTGTCCTAGTTACTTTTCTATTGCTGTAAGAGACACCGGAACCAAGGAACTTTGTAAAGGAAAGCATTTAATTTGAAGCTTGCTTATAGTTTCAGAGGGTGAGTCCATGACTATCATGATGGGAAGTGTGGGAGCAGGCAGGGAGGCATGGCACTGGGGCAATAAAGAGCTGAGAGCTTATATCTGATCCACAAGCATGTGGCAAAAAGAAAGACTCAAAAAGCCATTCTTCCAGCGACACACCTCTAACAAGGCCACACCCCCAATCCTTTTCATACAGTTCTACTAACTGGGGACCAAACACTCAAACATATGAGCCTATGCGGGCCATTCTCATTTAAAGCACCACACTGAGCAAGTAAATTTGGTTTTTTGTTTGTTTGTTTTTCAAGACAGGGTTTCTCTGTGTAGCCTTGGCTATCCTGGACCTCTCTGTAGACCAGGCTGCTTTCAAACTCACAGAGATCCACTTGTCTCTGCCTCCTGAATGCTGGGACTAAAGGCATGAACCACCTCTGCCCAGCAGCAATTAAATTTGTTAAGGACAATATACCAACTTTAACACCCACGAGTCCTCTAAGCTCATGCCCTGATCACAATGCAAAATTTGATCATGCCATCTCTATAGTTCCAAAGTGTTAAACTCACCCTAGAAGAAACTCAGCATCCAGAGTCCAAGCTTGTTAAGCCAAATCAAATGACCTGTTTCCAGTATCAATGATGGGACAGTGACAGTGTCCATTTCTATTCTAAAAGACAGGGAAAAGGAGTAAGTGGCCCAAAGCAAAGTCTGAAAGTAAGGAAAGTAAAAGTCTTTCCCCACTATCAGTGCTGCCCATATTTCTGCACTTTACTCTTTTTAAAAATTTCTTATTAATTATTTATTACAATTTATTCACTTTGTACCCAGCTGTGGCCCTCTCCCTCATCTCTTCCCAATCCCTCCCTCCCTCCCTCTTCTCCTCCTATGCCCCTAGTCCAGTGATAGGGGAGGTCCTTCTCCCCTTCTATCTGACCCTGGCCTATCAGGTTTCATCAGGACTGGCTGCATTGTCCTCCTCTGTAGCCTTGCAAGGCTGCACCCCCCCCCCAGGGGGAGGTGAACAAAGAGCCAGCCACTGAGTTCATGCCAGAGACAGCCCCTGCTCCCCTTACTAGGGAACTCATGTGGAGACTGAGTCTATGGGCTACATCTGAGCAGGGGTTTTAGGTCTTCTCCGTGCATTGTCCTTGGTTGGAGTTTTAGCCTCTGTAGGTCCTTAGAGCCTAGGGTTTTGTTTTGCTTTTTTTTTTTTTTTTTTGGAAAGCAAAAGTCTTGAAGTTGGGATATACTTCTCCCTTTTCTATAGTACCCTTTGGTTTCTGGGACTAGGGCTGGGCCTCTGAGGTGTCAGGCAGCCCCACTCCAGGACCTGCTGGGCTCATCCCTCATGGCTGTTCTCTGGGGTTGGAACTACACACTGAAGTGTGCCTTTTCCCAGGTGGGCATTGTGCTCCATTAGTTTTATCATCATTCTGGGGTATTGGTACCTCAGCGCTGATCCTACTATGAGAAGTTTTTTTCTATCAAAGGGAGCTGACCCTCTAAGTGCTGACATTCCATGAATCTCCCCAACCTTGTAAAACTTTCACATGAAAGAATTAAAATCTTTTAATCTCTCCTGCCTTGTAAAACTTTAATGAAAATCTTTTAATCGCCCCACTTGGTAAAACTCCTGTGTAAAGCACACCTGTCTTCTGGGAACTTGATCGCTTAAAGTGGCCAACCCCTTTTCATTCATTTCGTTTGCCCCTATCAAAAAGCAAAACAGCAACTAGCCAATGGCGAAAGATTGTGACATTGAACTACAGCCAATGGGAAAAAGACAGCATCACCACCTGAGTTAGAATAAAATCTAAGTGAACTTCCTACCTGATGTCCTTGCTATCTTGGGTTGGGTCCTGGCATATGCTGTTTTCAGAGAGAAATCGCCTTGCCCAGTTACTTTCCTTTTGTTCATGCATTTCTTTGTATGACACCTACTATATATGTTTCCAGCACAACTCCCACAGCAACTGTGAGAACTTCCTATCAAGAGTTTTATGTGTGGCTCCATCCCTGGTGGTGGGGGCACACTCCTTTAATCCCAGCACCTGGGAGGCAGAGGCAGGCAGATCTCTGTGAGTTTGAGGCCAGCCTGGTCTACAGAGTGAGTTCCAGAGCAGCCAAGGCTATACAGAAAAACCCTGTCTCGACAAAAACAAACCAAACAAACCAAAACAAAACAAAACAAAAAAAAAAAAAAAAAAAAAAAAAGGAAGGAGAGTAGGAAAGAAAGGCTGCATTTTGTAATTCTGGTTCTAGGAAGCAGAACTTGGGCAGGATGTTATCTGAGAAACAAAGCCTGAGGTTGTTTTCTGGTCTTCATGTGCACTGACACACAAGTGCCAACCCACACATATGAATATGCATGTCCACATATACTACCATGACCAAAGTAACGATGTAGCCCTTCCATATGTTGCTTAAAATTTTATTCTACCATAGATGTTGTTCTAGCTTCAATAAAGACATAGGGCGCACTATGCAACAACATTCTTGCTCCTATTTAACAAGGAAGATTTTGCTCCCTCCTTCTGACTTATTTCCATTTGTTACAACATCAGAATGCTTGCTACTTTCCGTATTTCTCTTGGCCTTCTGGTCATAACCACTGAGATAGCTGCTAAGGAACGCCAGAGTTTCCCAGTCACACCTTGTTCATTTCTTTGCTCCTCGATTTTTCCAGGTACTTTCATAACTTTAGCAACTATCCCACTCATTTTGTTACAAACAAAGAATAATCTTGTTGCACAAAGGAATGCATAGATAAAACAAATAAAACACCATGACCAAGGCAAATTATAAGTCAAAGTTTTTTACTGGGTTTTGGTTTCAGAGGGCTAAACACCAGGATGACAGAGAAAAAGCGTGGTGGCAGAAACAGATGAGGGCTTACATCTCAAACAGCAAGCAGCAGGCAGAGAGAATGATGGGAATGGCCTGAGTCTTTTGAAGCCTTAAAGCCTGCTTCAAATGAAACACCTCTTCTAACAAGGCCACCACTCCTGACCCTTCCCAAATGTTCCACCACTGAGAACCAGCTAGTCAAATATCTTAGCCCAAAGGGGCCGTTCTCTTCAAGCCACCACATTTCATTCTCTTGTACCTTCAAGCTCTCCACCATATCCTAACGCAAAATGCATTTAGTCCAACTCAAAAAGTCATTATAGTCTTTCACAGTCTCAAAACAGTTTAAAAGCCCAAATTTTCTTCTGAGACTCAAGGTAATTTCTTAATGTAAACCCCAGTAAAATCAAAAAGCAAATTACACTTCTGATATACAATGGCTTCAAATATACATTATTATTCCAAAAGAGAGGAATAAGGATATTGAGATGTACCAGATCAAAGAAAACCCAAAGCCCAGCAGGCAAATTCCAAATCCTATAGCTTCATGACCGATGCCAAAGGGCTTATTAGATGGCTCCGTCTTTCCAGCTTTCCTGACTGTAACATCCTTCTATCTCTCATGCTGGTCCCAACTCCTTGCATGCATCTCTCATTGAGAGATATCCTGTGGCTCTGGTACTTTTAACCTCTTGGGGATTTCCAATGCAATCTAGGTGTCACATTTGCATCTTTACAAAATGGCCTTTCAAGGACCCCATGCAGGGGCTAGCCTGCCACACATCCAAGGGCCTTACACCTTAAACTCAGAGTAAGGATCCACAACCTCATTACTCTTGGACCCTTCATGATCTGAAAGCCAGAACCATGTGAACAAAATTGTCACGTTTGGCTGGCTGCCTCACTCCCTTGTGAGTGAGCAAGTGAAAATTTCTTAAGCCTTTTCCTTCCAAAAATTGGAGGCTTATCTGGGTAGACTCTTGCCATGAGGGCACCCCCCACCACTCAACCCCATTTCATTTCACAACTGGTATCTCCTTAATCTTCTTATTTCTTTCAGCACAAGCCTTGGCTTCAACATTAAATTTTTTGGTGCTTTTTATCTCTTCAAACTGTACATTTGTATATCTTTTTGTCCTGCTTGCTCTTTTTTTCTTTATAGAAATGCATTAGATGGATTACTAATAACTGTGAAATAAGGCCAATATTAGGGTAACTTGAAATCTCCCCTGTCAAACAGATTAGTCCATTATTTTTCAATTTAGTCTCAGGAAAAATCTTAGGACAAATGTGCAGAAACCAGCCATACTTTACCAAAATATCACAAGAACAATCTCCAGCCCAGCTGTTAATATTGTTACCCTCTAAAACCTCTTGAGCTGGGTTCCCATAGCTCACACTGTTTAGTCCTACTGTCTTCCAAGTTCCCAGTAGGATGGCCCATTAAGTTCCACTTACAGAATTCAAGCACTCTTCTAGTTCAAAGTCTCCAAATGCTTCCCAAAATCTGTATGGCCAGGTCTGTCACAGCAGTACCCCACTCCTGGTAACACTTCCATGTTCATTTCTTTTCTACTGCTGTGAGAAAACATTATGATCAAAACAACTTATAAATGAGATGTTTAATTGAACTTACCTTTTCAGAGGGTTGAAGTCCATTATGGCAGACTGAGGGCATAGGAGTAGGAAAAGTTGCCAGCGCACATCTCAAATAATAAGCAGGAGGCAGAGAGAACACTGAAAATGGCCTAACCCTTTTGAAATCTCAAAGCCACCCTCAATGATATACCTACTTTAACAAGGCCACACCTTCTGATCTTTCCCAAACAAACAGTTCCACCAACTGGGAATCAAGTATTCAAACTTTTGAGTCTGCTGGGGCTACCTTCGTTTAAAACACAACAAAACCCAAGCAAAGCCAGCAAGCACACTTGGTCAAGACTTTTTTTTTTTTCTTTAATTCCTGACACAGGTGATGACTCATTCCTTTGGTGGGAGCTTGACTTCACAATCCTACAGAATTGGTTAACTGGCACAAAGAAGAAGGGAAGGTCCAGGAAATATGAATCAGTCAGGCTAAGTCCTTTGAGAGAAAAAAAAAAAACCAAACCGTATCCATAATAGAAAAAACACTTTCTCTAAAGTTTCCCTCTTCTTTACAGTTTCTTTTTCAAGCATAGCCAGCATATATTAATCATTTGAAGTTTCTAGAAAGAGTAAATTATTATTTAAAAAACATTACATTTTATGTGTATGGGTTTGTGATGGACTGAGAGGCAGAAGTCTAAGCCAAATAAACCCTTTTCTCCCCAATTTGCTTTTGGTCATGGTGTTTCGTCACTGCAGCAGTAATCCCACTGAGACATCCATTCTGGAAACATCCACCATCTTAATCTTCATATATAAGTCACTCTTTACTAAAATGATTTCTCTCTATTTTCTCCTACTTGTTTTCTTCCTTAACATTATGAGATATAACATTAGCAAGTGAATTCACCATCTCTTTTGAGAATTTTCTCCCAGGGAATGTGCTGTGTGTGGAAGACAGGACTAAGTAATGTTTATTCTCTCTCTCCTCATCAGTTCCCAATGACAAACTAGCATTTGATTTCACCAAACTTTAATTTGGGAGACCAATTTGTCTAGGAGATGCTGCTGTATATAAAAATGAGGATTAAATGACCCTCTTACCACCTCCTAGGGAGTGCCAATCAACAAGGATCCCAGCTGTAATCTTTTATAAGCAGCCATGGCTGATTTTAGGAAGATAACAGCTTCTAGCTTAGAGATATTGCTGTATAACACCATCTCAGCAAAAGAAAGCTGAATCCAAATGACATGCATAGGATAATGTAACAAATGAGTATTATTCATGTACACACTATTAAACTTTGTGGCTTTTTAAATTCTCAGGTTTATCTTATAGAAAATACAAGATAATTCTTTGTGCAAAAAGGCTGCACCAGATCCCAGTTCAGGCTAGTAAACACACTTGGCCAAGATAGTTTCTGTCTTTTTTATTTATTTTTTTTAAAGTTTTTACACTTTATTCACTTTGTATTCCCCATAAACCCCACCCTTCTCCCCTGCTAATCCCACCTTCCCTCCCCCTTCTTCAAGCATGCCCCTCCCTAAGTCCACTGATAGAGGAGGTCCCCCTCTCCTTCTTTCTGATCTTAGTCTATCAGATCTCATCAGGAGTGGCTCATTGTCATCTTCTGTGGCCTGGTAAAGCTGCTCCCCGATCAGGGGGAGGTGATCAAAGAGTAGGCCAATCAGTTTATGTCAGAGGCAGTCCCTCTTCCCATTACTATGGAACCCACTTGGACACTGAACTGCTATGGGCTACATCTGTGCAGGGGTTCTAGATTATCTCCATGCCTGGTACTTGGTTGGAGTATGAGTCTCTGGAAAGACCCCTGTGTTCAAATTTTCTGGTTCTGTTGCTCTCCTTGTGGAGTTCATGTCCTCTCCAGATCTTACTATTTTCCACTTCTTTCATAAGATTCCATGCACTCTGCCCGACAGTTGGCCATAAGTCTCAGCATCTGCTTTGATAGTCTGCAGGGCAGAGCCTTTCAGAGGCCCTCTGTGGCAGGTTCCTAACTTGTTTCCTGTTTTCTTCTTCTTCTGATGTCCATCCTCTTTGCCTTTCGGGATAGAGATTGAGCATTTTAGTCAGAGTCCTCCCTCTTCATTAGTTTCTTTAGATGTACAGATTTTAGTAGGTTTATCCTATATTATATGTCTATATGAGTGAGTATATACCATGTGTGTCTTTCTGCTTCTGGGACAGCTCACTCAGGATGATCCTTTCCAGTTCCCTCCATTTACCTGCAAATTTCATGATTTCCTTATTTTTCATTGCTGAGCAATATTCCATTGTGTAGATGTCCTACAATTTCTGCATCCATTCTTCAGTTGAGGGGCATCTGGGTTGTTTCCAGCTTCTGGTTATTACAAATAAAGCTGCTACAAACATGGTTGAGCAAATCTTGACAACACATGCTGGAGAGGTAGTGGAGAAAGGGGAATCCTCTTCCACTTCTGGTGGGAATGTAAACTTGTACAACCACTCTGGAAATCAATCTGGCGCTTCCTCAGACAACTAGGAATAGTGCTTCCTCAAGATCCAGCCATACCACTCCTAGGCATATATCCAAAAGAGGCTCAAGTACACAATAAGGACATTTGCTCAACCATGTTTGTAGCAGTTTCTGTCTTTTATCCCAGAAGTAGGTGGCGAGGTCAGTAGGTGGCATCTTATCCTGCTGGCAGGGGTTTCACAATCTGAGGCAACCGGCTAATTAGCACAAAGCAGACGGTTCTGAAAATAGGGAGTCCTTGCTGCACTAACTACATTTGTTAGAACAAAACTATCTTTGATAGAAAACAAACAAAGAAACAAAAACCTCTATGCTTCTCCAGGATGGTACCAGTTCTCAGGCTTAGCCCATTTTCTGTCAAAACAGAATATAGGAGCAAGAGGTTTATGTTGGCTCAAGGTCTGAGGGTCTAGGAAATCCAAAAGTGTAATACCTGCATTTACAGAAGGGGGGAGTGGGGATGAGGGGGACAGAGGGTTGCTTCCTTTTATTTTTTTCAGGGTCTCAACTATGCAGTCCTAGATGTCTTGGAACTTTCGATGTAGATCAGGATGGTCTTACAAAAACCTGTCTCTTGAGTTCTGGGATTAAAGGCATTCACCAACATACCGGACAACCAGATCCATTTTAACAACCTGCTCTCGTGATAACTACTACTCTCTGGAGGGAATTTCATCAATTCTTCCAAAATACCTCTAGAGATCCTGTCATCTCTCAATACTGTTAATCTGGCAATTAAATTTTCCATGAGTTTTAGCAGGGGCAAAATAAATCCACATTGGAGCACATGCCCAGAAACTTTGATACCTCAAAGAGCAACTGGGACATTCTTGATGAAAAATTCTCACCTCAACACTGTGAACAACAGGTGTTGAATGAAGTCATCAGGTGTTTTTTATTTTATTTTTTTCTTTCTCCCCTTCTCTTTTAAAATGTAACCTCTCTATGTAACCCTGGCTGGTTGTGGACTCTCCTGAGTAGCTGGGATACAGGTATAAGTCACTACCTTTGCAGCCTGTGGTAATTTGCCATAGAGCAACAGGAGACTTAGGTACCACACCTCTTATATAAAATATCCTCTTTCTTGTTCAGGCACACTTATGACATTTTTCTTTTGACTGCTGTGTCACCTGATACCCCTGCCATTATGAAAGTCATCCTGTGTTATAACTATTTCATCTTTTCTTTCTCTTAAATTTATTTTTATGAGTATGGGTATTTGCCAACATGTATGTCTGTGCATTACATGCATGCTTGGTGCTCACAGAGGTCAGATGGGTTGGTATCCCCTAGGACTGGAGTTACTGACGGTTGTGAGCCACCATGTGAATACTAGGAATTGATACTGGGTTCTCTTGCAACACTATCCAGTGCTCTTACAACTGAGCCATCTCTCCAGTCCCATCAACTTTTGTATTTTTGAGACAGGATCTGTAATGGAAGTTTTGGTTTCTTTGAAAACTCAGTTATGTTATGTAAACAGGTTTTTGTTTTAATCCCAAGTGTGGAATAAGGAGTTGCTTTTAGTTTGTCCACTGCTGATAATTGACTCATGGGGCTCGGACTGGTTCGTGGTCTTTGCCAGCTGCACAGAGTTTAATTCTGAGGATTCAGAGAGGGGATCAATACAGGAGCTTAGAAAGAGAAGGGGTGAGGGCTTGGAGGAGATTGATGGAGAGGAAGACTCCAGAGGGAGGAAGAAGAAGGCTGCTTCCTCATCCTGCTGTTTGCCATTTGCTATTGTTTGGCTGCCAGATATCCCGATGACTGATTTTGGTATTGCTCCAAAACCTGACAACCCTAGCCAGCCAGAACTAACTGTAAAGAGGTCTATGTCTCCTTTCCCTTCTGTCTTTTTCTCTTACCTAGGGTTGGGGCGTTGGAAGGGAGGTTGAAGCTTAAGGAACCCCAAATAAAGTAGACTTTAAAACAGTGTCTACAAGGACCTTATTATTCAGCTCCAGCTTGAACTTGTTAAATAGCATAGGTTGGCCTTCAACTCTAGAGGATCCTGCCATTTCAGCCTCTCAAACGCTGGAACGGTTAAGAGTGTGCCACCACACCTGAAATCAATTTATACTAATATAACCAACCCATTCAAGATTTAATACCTAAGAGGAAAAGCCACTAATGTAAATTAATCCTAGATGGATTTTGGGATCGAATTCAGGTTGTCAGGCCGGCATGGCCTTTACCAGATGAGCCATCTCTCTGGTCCACAAAAGACCTCCTTTTATGCATATATAAGTTGAAAAGTCCTACATTTTAAACAAATGGAAGCTCTACATACTCTACGTCTTTGTTCTTTTGCGGTCGATATCTCTGTCAGTGGGTCTATAATGAAAATTCCTGGAAGGAGACGCTGAGGTTTTGCTAGTACTTGAGGTTAGCTCCCTTGAGCCTGTTGTCAGGCCAGCTACGTGACAGTTTGGGTCTCTTCGTAGCCCTGGGCTTTGTATGTCAGCTAGCATCACTTGTCAAATGCTGGAGTGGGAACGTAGTCTGCCACACAGAGAAAAGGGGGATCAGGCTGTTCTGATAACCCAGGTAGAACGGTACAGGAAATTGTTAAGGGGTATTGGAGGCGAGATGGGGCGGGGAGGGTGTTTTGTGGGTTTGAGTCGTGTGAAGCCCCAGAGTGCGGTCACATTCACAAAGGGCCTCCAGGCATCCAGCTCACTGATTAATCTGTACTTATCTCTTGGGCCAAGGGGAGCAAGGGAAGACTTCGGTGAAAGAGATTTCACGATCTTTTGTTTCGGGGATGTGATGTCAAGTCATCTCCCGTCAACTGGAAAAGTAATAACGTTCTGGTACGCTTAAAACTTAGCTTGCGACCAAGGCGGTGGCTTTAGGTCAGGACAGGGATTTCCAAAGTCCTTTAAAAACTTCCGAACTCTGCAGCAGCAGAAGGTCGCCAAGATTGAGACAGTCACCCGCTTCTCCGCGACTCGGCTGCTCTCTCCGCCTTCAGGGGAAACCCTTCCTGCAAGTCTCTGACGCGGGGCCCCTGGCGCACGCGCAGAGCCCAGTGGCTCCGCCCCGCGCGCGCGGGCGCGCCCGGAGTCCGAAGCCTGGGAAGGTCGCGCGGTGGGAGAGCCGGGCTCGAGTGGGCGGGGCCCGGCGCGCCGCGCCGAGCGGACGCCGCGCAGGCGCCTGCTCGCTCGCCTCTGCCGGGCGCGCGGAGGCGCCGGGTTCCGCTCCCGGCGGGCGGGGGGGCTGCGCGCGCACGAGCGAGCCGCCGTGACGTGCGCCGCCGTGCTACGCCAGACATCACGGGTCTGTGTGTAGTGGCGGCCCGGTTGTCCTCAGCCGCATTGCCCGGCGAGGGTGGCGCGGCGTTCGCGGGTCGGGCGACCAGCGACCGAGGCGATCCGCGGCGGACGATCGGTGGCAGAGTCTCCGCTTCCGCTCCGCCGCTTCTCCGGCTGCCGGCGACGCGGGCCCGGGGCTTCCTCCTCAGCGGCCCAGCACACCCCTCGGGCCCCGGGGCTGCAGCTCTCCAGAAGCGGGCGAGAGGCCCCGGTCCGCGCGCTCGCTGCCCTATGTGAAGCGGATTGGGCCTGCTCGCCGGCCCGTGCCCGGTTTCTGCTGCGGCCCTTCGGGCCTCGGGGACCCCGCGAGGCGCCGTTCCTGGGGGGCGCGGTGACAGGCCGTGCGGGGGCGGAGGGGCCAGCTCGGTGGCCTCCTCTCGGCCCTCGGCTCCGCCATCCCTTCCCAGCGGCGGTAAGTGCTTCTGGTTCAGCGTGCGACTGGGCCCTGGGACGGGAATTCCGCAGGGAGGTCGGGGATAGCCCTGCTGGGCTCGTGCTGACCTCAGAACCCCCAAGTCGGGGCGACGCGGGCTAGGAAACTGTCAGACTCGTACTCGGCGGGAATTTTATTCTAACGAGAGGGTTGCTACCAGCTGATCGAAGGGAAGCTGGGACCGACGTGCTTTCAGCCAAAAAATGTGCTTGTCTTTGGGTTGTCTGTGTGGCAGGCTGTGGAGGAAGGTTGTTTCCCCTCTTCTTGGAGCGGTCGGCCGGCTCTCGACGTGCATACACTTTGCTCCCTGTACTTGTATGTCAACTCGTCTCTTCTTCTCATCCCCGCGGGACGAGTGTGCAGGCCACCAGCATTAAAAATGAAAAATTGAGGCTCAGCGAGATGAAGGTGTAACTTCCCAAGGTCATGCCAGTGGCCATCGAGGAAGCCCCTCAGTTCAGATGTGCACATACGTTTCTGTAAGGACTTTGTTCCTCCGTCTTGCAAAAATATGTTGGGGAAATGGGATTGGCTGGAGCGCTTGTCCCTGGTTGTAAGTTCGAAACACCTAGCTAGATAGTATTTACACTTTCTGACTTAGGTTGTTGGAGGTATATTTTGTTGCAGCTTATCCCCAGTCATTTTAGTTTCCAAAGGCATTACTTGTGGAAAATGGCTCTGCGCATCCTTTTGTGTATTAGAACTGTACAGAAAGCTATTTTCTATCTTATCGAAAAGAAATATACTTGCTAAAGCTGCATATTTCTTGAGGTTATGTTTTATTTTTGCACTATGTTGTTGATGTATACAGGGAATTCACAGGTTATTTCAGGTGCTCATTATGTGGCAATGTCAGTATACTTAGTGACTTTGCATTGTTTTATGTAGTATTTCAGAGTTTAATGTCAAAAGGCAATGTGTACAACATTACAGAAAATGATTTGTTGTGATTTAAGAATCTATGCAAAATGCTACTAATCAGTTAACAGGCATTTTAATTTTAGCACCACGGTGTACTCTTTGATTAGTAAGCAGAGCTGGAGCTTCTTACAGAAGAAAATGCTGATAAATTCCTTTAGAGTAATTGAAGTTTCATGTAATACAAATGCTCATTTACAGTACTCAAATTTCACTGGTTTATTACCCTTTGAAGAAAACGTCTAGTTGACTGTCTTTTTGATAACGTGTAGGGAAGAGGTCACATTTATGGAGTTAACAGGTGAATGGCTTACACACAGACATTGGTCGAAGTAGGTTGAATTTGATATTATTTCAGACAGGTTGTCTAGTCATGCTCTTGGTGTGTCTGTTTGAAAAGAACTAGTTGTCAAGGGCTTATCTTAATTACGTATTAAAATTGACTCATTTAAATGGTGTTTTAGGTGAAGTGTTGCGCTCTAGTTGATTGCTGCTTAAGGGACAAACCTCTGTTAGCTGCTGCACTGTGTTTAGTGTGCTATGCTTTTTGCAGTTGGGCTTTTAGGTTGCTTGTTTCCCTGCTTTGGAAAACTGGAGCTCTCTAGGTCCCTTCTCCACAACTTTTTATCATCAAAGCAGTTTAAGCAGAAAGAAAATCTGTTAGTGGTAAACAGCCATATGGTGACCTTCTCCAGTCAACATTTGTTGCTAGCTTGTTGTCTTTGTTTGTAAATCTGTATTGTTTTTGGTTGAACTGTTTGAAGCTGAGCTGTTGACATTATGACACTTTACCCTTGATGTGTCTGCTTGTTTTGCCTAAAGACAAGGGTACTTTTTTAATTTTTTTGACGTGGATAAAGTACTTTTTTTTTTTTTTGTTCATTTTCTTTAACATAATTAAAACAAAACAAAACACTATGTGTACTTGTGCATGGCTGGTGCCTGTGGAAGTTAAAGGAGGGCATCAGATCACCCAGCACTAACATTGCAGGTAGTTGTGAGCCACCATATGGGGGCTGAGATCCAAATCTGAGCCCTCTGCAAGGCCACTGGTGCTGGTGCTCTTAACTGATAGGCCATAGCTTCAGTCCCTCCGCAGTGTAATCTACGATCGTAGTGTTTAAGTCTCTCCAGTTGTCCTGAAAGGTCTGTCAGAGCTTTGTACAGCCGTTCTTACCAACCATGTTTAACCCTTTCAGACCTCTTCTACTGTACACTATCCAACCCCTCCTTGTGAAGTAACAGAGACCAAGGGTTCAGTTGTCTTAGAAAATGACTCACATTCTGATTTGTCAGAAATTCTTCTTCCAGTGAAGTCAATGAGAAGCTCTTTTCTCTGTCCCACTTAAACTAGCTGTTGATTATAAACTAGTTTTAAAGAGTTCAAGAACAAGTATGCCGCCTTCATCCCTTTGCTTCTTGATGCTGTTTGATCATGTGTTTAAGGGAATTATAGTAAGACCTGTTTCCTACTACAGTTAGCAAGATATCTGTTGGGGCATGGTGGTGCATGCCAGTAATCCCAGCGTTTAGGAGACAGAGTCAGGTGATCTCTGAGTTTGAGGCTAGCTAAATAGAGAGGTCCAGTCTTAAAAAAAAAAAAAAAAAAAAGAAGAAGAAGAAGACATCCAGGGTCATGGTAAATGAGAACCTTGGTGACTCTAACCTAGTCTCCAGTCATCTTTAAAAATTTTATTTTATGTGTTTGGGCCTTTTACCTGCCTGTATATCTCAATATCACATGCTTGGTGCCTAAAGAAACCAGAAGAAGGTGTTGGAGTATTTTGAAATTGGAGTTCCAGATTGTTGTAAACTACTGTTTGGATTCTGGGAATTGAACCCAGGTCCTCTGGTAGAGCAGCCAGTGCCCTTAACCACTGACCTCTCTTAATCTCATCAGCTCCTTTATAGTCATCTTTTCATTTACAAATTGTAGTGTGGTAGTATTCTTGTCAAGCTGACTTGTGAATTCATTGTAGTAATCTTGTGTTGGTCAACAGATGGAAACAGGCTCTCGGAAATTGTAAAATATCCTGTAGCTGCTATGTTAATTAAAATCTGGTTTTGTGGGTTTTTAAGATCTTTAGTGATGAATTCAAAGTATCACCTGTTCTGAGTTGGTAAAGAAATTTGGCTTGAGAAGAACTGGGAGAATGCAAAGGCGGCCTTTCCTTTTAACAGATAGTTAGTAAGGAAGTTTGTGTAAACTTTATGCAGTCAGTGTTTGCTGCACAGGAGTATCCAGAAATATGGAACTCTGGCTTGGAGAACTGTAAGTTGTGAGTTGGGAGGAGCGATGTGTGTACCTCACTGGTTGGGAAAATGCTTTGGGTGCACAGGACCCTGGGTTTAAGCCCTACCACCAAAAACAAAACAAAACAAAACAAATTGTGGTTTTGAACTATACTCCATATTACCATTTCATAAATAAGCATTTGTGAATAATGAATGAACTTCTGATCATGAGGCATATTAATTACATTTAGAGCTATACCTCATTTTTATTAAGCCAAAATAAAGAAATATGTAATATAAAATTAAATTTATTTTTTTCAACAAATATAGCAGATGATTATTTTAAAGATTTCGTAGTAAGATTTCCAACTAGTACCTTCTTTCATTAAAAAATACTATTTAACTCATGAAAGAGTTTTGAAGATTTTTTTACATATATCTTAGTAAATCAAGTTGGTCTTTATATACAGAAAGAAAAAGCTTTCTTGTTATTCTACGTATCTAAACACCTGTACATAAATGCTTAGAAGAAACTTGAAAATAATTGTCTTTAATAATAATTGTTTTTAACCTTGGTTGATATTTTCTTCATTGTGGCTAATCACTTATTTGCATTGTAATAGCTATTGATTTGTTGCTTTTGTTGTTACTTAGATTGTTGTTGTATTATTATTTTAAAATTTAGATATATTTGGGCTGGAGAGATGGCTTAGAGGTTAAGAACACTGACTGTTCTCCAAAGGTTCTGAGTTCAATTCCTAGCAACCACGTGGTGGCTCATAAACACTTGTAATAAAATCTGGTGCCCTTTTCTGGCATGTAGGCACACATGCAGACAGAATACTGTATAAATAATAAATAAAATCTAAAAAAGAATTAGATGTGTATACAGTGCAGGTTGGTCAGATCTTCTGAAGCCGGAGTAACAGCCAGTTCTACACCACCTGAAGTGGGTTCTGGGCTCGACTCAATTCTCTATGAGAGTGGGACTTGCTCTTAACACCTGAGCTGTCTCCCCAACCCCAAAATGTTGCTTTTTGTGTGTGTGTATGTGTCTTTAAATACATGGGAAGTTAGGGACAGAATCTTTTTTAGATTCCTTATTATAACTAGCAGACTGCTTTCCTCCCTTCCTCTCTCCCTCCCTCCCTCCCTTCCTGATATTCTGTGTAGCCCTGGCTATCCTGGAACCTGCTCTGTAGACCAGGCTGTCCTTGGATTGAGAGATTTGCCTGCTTCTGTTTTCTGTGCACCACCACCATCCAGCCAGATTGACTGTCTTATATGTGAGTAATAGTTGTCTGTGTGAGATTCATAGTACCATAAAATTTAAAAGCTGTGTGTAACTCATCAATTTTGGATTTTTTTCTAAAGATCACCGACCCACCCCTGGACATAATGCCCCTCCAGCGCTCTGTGTACAACTGCCTCTGCCATCCTTCTAACAAACACGCTAGTGGGAAGTTAGCTATTCAAGGACAGAAGTAGTGTTTTGTTGATTTTTGGTACCCCCAGATCTAGCACAAAATAAACAATAGGGTCTTCGTTTTTACTTAAAAGACCATGAGTACCCCAAATTGTTGTAGTTATACAGTAGTTTTTGTCTAATTTTCTGCCTGAGTTTCCTTTTTCTCTTGTGCAATTTATTTGATTTTATTTAGCTGACTTAAAGCATAAGCTGACTTAAAGCATAACAGAAACTTAGGTACTGTGTAAGTACTGCTTTCAGTAACGTAATTCAGTTAATCCTGACACTAACTATCTCAGTGAGCTAGCCGCTATTGCTGTATCCAGACTTCAGATGAGGGGCCTGAATCTCTGGGATTATAGGTAGTTTGCCTATGTTTAGAATCTCTTGTTGTGGAGGTAGGGTTTAGATTAAGACTGTCTGGCTCCAGCATCCCAGATTTCACACACTGCCTCTCTGTTTGCTTTACCAAAGTAGTAGGCCTTACCATTCATTCGCTGAGAATGTAGTAAGCTTGTTGCATGTGTCTCCCAAGGCCTTGAAAAGTAGGCAACTGTAGGAACCTAATGAACAAACTGACTACTTATAATACCTACTGAAGATACTTTGAAAATGCAGAAGACAAAGAAGATAAAGATCAGCAGTTCTCAACCTGTGGGTCTTGCCCTCTTTGAGGTGCAGTGTCACAGGGGTTGCCTAAGACCATCAGAAAACATGGATATTTACATTACAATTTTAATAGTAGCAACATTACAGTTATGAAGTAGCAACAAAAACAATTTTATGGTTATGGTCACCACAACATGAGAACCGTATTAAAGGGTCACAGCATTAAGGTTAAGAACAACTGATAAAGGCGGTAAGTAGGAGCTTGGCAGTTAGACCTAAGTGAGTCCTAGTGCTACTCTTTAATTGCTCCAAGTTTAACTTGCCTTATCTGTAAAGAATACAGATTATAGAACCTAACACACAGATTTGTTATGATGTGTAAATGGTATAGCATGTTCAGGACAATTCCTGTCGCACTCATGCATGTGAGTGTACATGCATACATACACTATGTGTATGTATTTATACACATAAATATTCGTATACATATATAATTTATAAATATGTTATATTTATACATTTTTATAAATATATTTATAAATAATGTATTATGTAAATATGGTTATTTATGTATATATGTATGTATGTGTATTTAATTTCAAAATATATGTATATATTATAGGAAATCTATAGGCATGCAACACACAAATCATGTCTATCTGATGAACAGTGAAACTCTATTAATATGATTAGGGCTGGTGGCATTCATTTTAGGAAAAATAGTATAAGGGAAATAAAAATGAGAGGTGGAGAACCTCTGGCCTTGAGTCTCAGAAGAGACTTTAGACTTTGAGTTTTTAAACAGTGTTAAGACTGTGCATTAGTCAGGGTTCTGTAAACAAACAGAACTGATAGAATGAAAAAAGCGAATATATATATATATATATATATACACATATGCATATAAAGGGATTTGTTAGAGTGGCTTATAGGTTGTGGTCTGGGTAGTTCAGGAATGGTAGTCTCCCTTTGGAAAGGCAAGAATGGAGGTTCAGGAGATTGTATGTCTCAGCAGTTTTCATCTGGTGCTGGAGTCTTAGGGATTCCTAATGAGTTCCTAATCTTCAGTCTGTGGTGGAATCTGGAAGAAGTAGGGTCTAAACCAGCAAAAGAATGCCTCAGATCATGATGGGTGAGTTTGTTAGACAGAGAAGGGCAAGCTGGCACAAAGCAAATGCTTCCTTTTCCCACATCCTTTTATGTGGTTAAGATTTAGAGTGGCTCTTCCTACCTCAAATGATCCAATCAAGAAAATCCCTTTCTTTACAGGTGGGCCCCAGCTGCCTGGGTTTTAGTTGATTCCAGATTTAGTCACATTGAGAACCAACATTAGGGATCACAGACTGTGAAAGATTACAAGCTTTTTTGAAGTTGGACTAAGTGCATTTTGGATTATGATATGGCCATGAGACTGTTGTGGGCAGAGAAGGGAATATGGTGATTATAATGAGAAATGTCCCTCTTAGTCTTGAGGATTCGAATGGTCAGTGTCTAATTGGTGGTGCTGCTTGGAGGGGCACTTTGCTGAAGGAAGTGTGTGATTGGATGTGAGCTTTGAGAGCGTCAGGCCTTGTCCTGCTTTGAGTTTGTTCTCTCTGCTTTGTGCTTGTGGTTGATGAGTGAATTCTTGCTCTGGTTGTCATGCATGCCGATTCTGCCATGCTTTCTCACCTCTGGAACCATAAGCCCATATACAATTTTTCTTTGAAAGTTGCCTTGGTCCTGGTGTTTATCCTGGCAATAGAAAAATAAATAATACTGAGTTTTTCAGGTATATGATGTAGCTGGGTTATTTGGTGCTATTTTGAGTTTCCTGAGAAACCTTATAATAATTTCCACAGTGGCTACACAAGTTTACATTCCCATTAGCAGTATGGAAGGGTTGCTCTCAACCCACACATCCTTGCCATCTTGGTTGTCCTACGTTCCCACCTTCTCTCTTTTTGGATGATAGTTTTTCTGACTAGGGTGAAATGGAATGTCAAAGTAGTTTTAATTTGCATTTGGCTAAGGATGCCGAATACTTTCATATAGTTATTGGTTGTTTGTATATCTTCTTTAGAGAGCTATCTGTTCATCTAATTAGCTCATTTATTGATTGGATGATATGTATGTATATTTTTTTTAGTGTTTAATTGTTACAGTTCTTCATATATTTTAGATATTAGATCCCTGTCCAGTGGGGCAAAGACTTTCTCCATACTGCAGATTACTTTTCCCCCCACTTTGGTGATTATTCACTTTGCTTTGCAGAAGTTTTTTTTAATGTTTTCTAACTGCATTTGATAACTTTTTGAGTTACTTTCTGTGCTATTGGAGACCTTTTCAGAAAGCCCTTACATAGCAATATCTTGAAGTGTCTTAGCTATATCATTAAGGTCTTTGATTTATTGGAATTAATTTTTTAAGCAGGGTGAGAGATACACAGACCTAATTTCATTCTTGCACATTCATAAGTGCTTTAATTCTGAATTTAACTCTTTTCCATCAGGTTTTACTTGGTCTTGCCTATTCCTTCCTTCCTTCCTCTTCCTTCCTTCCTTCCTTCCTTCCTTCCTTCCTTCCTTCCTTCCTTCCTTCCTTCCTTCCTCTCTCTCTCCCTCTCTCTCTTTCTAGGTCTCATTGTTGGTTTGTATCTCAGCCATGTCTCTTCTTTGGCTTTCTGTTCTTGCTTCATAGAGGATTGTCTTCTGAAGTTGAGGACATCATATGATTTTCTGCAAGCTTTAGAGTGTAGAAGGGGAAGTACTGTGTGCATGTTTCCTGTGTTGCAGAAACTTGGCTCAGTTGGTGACATTATACATTTTTGTTATTTTTTCTTGTGATCAAGACCTTCTGCATACGAGGAAAGAACTCTACTACTTAGTCACCCCTAGGTGCCTCTGCACACTTTTTACAATTTATTTGTTTGCTTATTTATTTTGAGATAAGGTTTTACTCTGTTGCCCTGTCTAGCCTGCAACTTGCCATGTAGACAAGGTTGGCCTGTGAGTCAGAGATCTGCCTCTCCTCTACCTCTGAATGCTAGGAGTAAAGGCATGGGCTGCCATGCCTAGCCTTACTCCATGTTTTAAAATCTGTGAACAACCATAGTAGAAACTGGGGCTTAGAGAAGCTTGTTCTGAGTTGTCAACAGTGTAGAGTTGAGGTTTTCACAGATCTTCCATTTGGAACAAAGGTTTTTGTCTTGCTGCTTCCACACTGCTTACAGGCTCTCACATATGCTGTGTTCTCTGTGGGGATGTGTGCGCTGGAAACTGCTGAGATAATGCAGCATTTTCTGTTTGTTTGTTTAATAATCCCTCAGATGAGTTGTTCCTCTTCACCCTTGTCATGCGTGTGAAGTCATGGAATTCTGATCAGTACTTAAGTAAGTGTGAATTGTGCATCTACTTGTGGCCTGTGATGCAGTACACATGCACAGTCACACACATAAAAAAAGCAGTCTGGCAAGTATGCTCACTTCAATCCTGGGGTTCTGACACATGGCTAGAAAATTGATGGTATAGTTTTTTTACTAGAATAAATGGGTGGAGTTTAAGTGTATTTGTATTAAAATTACAAATCTCTGTGGTCAAAAACAGCAAAGGTTTATATTTTAATCATGCTGCATTTTGTTGTTGGAAGCTACTCCCTTCAGAAATTCCCTTGGCCAAAAATTCTTTAGGCATGTCCCTGAGTAAACCTTCTAACCCCACGGAAATACTCAGGAGCCAATTACGATGGCATAACATTTTTGTGGTGCATGATCTTAGACCTTTTTCCCCCCCTCACACCACAGGATATAATGGCTTTGGAGTGAAGTCATTAGGATGTAGCTATGTACTGATCTCAGTTGGGTAAATGCCATGTCACCTTTGAAAGTAGAGTTTTAGCTGCATTGCTGGTGCATGTCTTCAAGCTCAGCATTCAGGAGGTAGAGACAGGTGGAGCTCTATCACTTCAGGGCCAACCTGGTCTAAAGTGTTCCTGGTCAGCCAGGGCTACATAGTGAAATTTTGTAAAACAAAACAAAAATAAAAACAAAACAAAACAAAACAAAAAAAAAAAACAACAAGAAAATCTCTGTGTGTGCACCACCTCATTGTAGCCTTGTTTCTAAACATGCAACATGTTCAGTCACACCATGCGATACCAGTGAACACTGCCTGGGTTTAGATTGTAGAGAGTTATGTATTAAGAATTGTATTTTTAACTGTACATACAAAATTTTATGGAGGCATAGTGATTTATTTATGGAAAACAGTACTTTTTTACTGCCATGTTTCAGGATACAAATAATAAGTTAATACGGTTTTAGATTGTGTTAGAATGTTTGCTTTTTAAAATGCAGTTGAGAACTGGGGAGATGACTCTGCCGTAAAGGTAGTACTTGCTGTGCCCCATGAAGACCTGAGTCAGGGAGCTGTGTTAAAGCTGGGAGTGGTGATACTGGGAGTTGCTGGGGAGATGTAGACAAGTGGACCCCTGAGGCTCTTGGCCAGCTAGCCTAGACTACTTGACAAGTTTTAAACCCGTGAGAGACCCTGTCTTACAAAATAAGGTGGATGGCTCCCGAGGTGTGACCTCACAAACACTGTTTGATTTGCTGACTTGAGTGTCATAAAGAAAAAAATTTTTGCGTGAATTTGGCCTTTTGAAAGGACACAAAATTTACTACTGCCATTTTGTACTACATGTTGCGCTGTAAACACTGATTACAAAGTCAAACAATGGTCAGTTCTGAACATTTTTGAAGATACTCTTCACCCAGAAGCATGATCAGTCAAGTGTAATTCTTAAACGCACCTTATAAATATAAAATGTCAAAATGAGCATTTTTTTTCCAAATGCAAATTCGCTTTCATTTTTATTAAATGATAAAATTATGTCTCTTCCAAAGAATTATTTTAAAATAAAAATCTGGGAGGCAGGACAGTTCATCAAGTAAAAGTGCTTTTGCTTTGTGTAAGCCTGATGAGCCCTGTGTGCTTCCTGGAATCCTGTACAAGCGGAAGGAGAGAACAGGCCTCTGCAAGCATGTCCTCAGATGTGTGTGTCATACACACACTAATAATAATGAAAATGATTTAAAAATCCATTTAAAATAAAATTCTTTACAGTTTTCAGTAAATGTTTGAATTATCTATTTTGAATACCTGGTTGTTTATAATTCTCAGGTGAAAAGGGCTGTGAGTGGAAAAGATTTGAAGATGCTCTGATGAATTTTTTGATTTCTGTTTAGATTGACACAGAGACACTAATGTCATTTGTAAAAATTAGATTAAAACAAGAATAAAATGTTCTCTTTTATCTTATGGCCACAGTCTAGGCAGGTGTCGTGTGACATGACTTTGCCTAGGGGGATGTAACACAGGTCTCATCCAAGACAGGGAGCCCACGGCAGGCCACAGTGTGCACACCACCAAAGTCCATTGGATTTTATTGGGATCACTTACAGGAATATGGGTGAGGGGTTACTTGAAGGAACAGAAATGACTCAAAGACAGCTGCATCACTAAGTTCATTCCAGCATGGGTGACAGCTCACACAAGCTGGAAACCTGGAGCTCACTCTACAGCCTGCACACAGCTTACCAGGCTGTAGAGTGTCCTTTATAAGTGACTCAGTCTAAACTTCTAGACAGCTGGTCTGGTCTAGAGTTTTCTCTGCAGCTTGGCTTTTGGCTAAGAGTGACTCGTCAGCCATCTTTGCTGTGTACTTAGGTAGAGAGGAGCTTCACGAATCTAGTTAAGTTTCAGGGACTTCCTGTTTACCTTCTGTTTTAAGGAGCTTTCCCGGGAGGTGTAAAGTTTAAGTCACAACTGTAGGTAGGAAACCTGCTTGCAGCTTTAAATCTGTTGCTTATTAGAAATTGACGGGGACAGAATGTTTTTCACCACAGGTGAGCCAGACTCAGGGCCTTGCTGTGCTTAGTGCTTACCATGGAGGTAGGGCCTCAGCCCTAACTGGGATTTCCATTTGCCTGCGTGTTTTTGTGTGAAAGACCTGTTTAGCATATGATTCTGAGACCCACAGCTTAATAGAGGACATGTAGTGTTTTGGTTTTGTTTTTTTTTATGAAGCTGTTAAACATGACAGTAGTATGAGGGTAGATTTGTTTTAGGATGGCTCTTGGAGACAGGATAATAGCTTTATTTAATGTGATTAATTGATCTGAATTAAATTTCTTAAAAGAATTTTATACCCACATACCTCACTGTGCTTTATAGTGCAGGATTTTCAGCTCGCAGTGGATACTTGAAAGAGTAAGCTAAAAGTCATAGTCAGTTGTGAGGCAACGAAGAAGTCCTGGGTCCTAGAAAATCACACAGAAGAATTGAATTATTCCATTTTATGGTGGAGAAATCAAACTAGTGAAATACTTTTCTGGAATTACTTTAGCCAAAAGCTGAGGAATCTTTTGGAAAAAGAAAAATATTGGAAAGTTATTATTATTATTATTATTATTTTTTTATTATTATTGAGACAGGTTTTCTCTATGTAGCCCTGGCTCTCTTGGACTCACTTTGAAGAGCAGGCCAGTCTTGAACTCACAGTGATCTATCTGCCTCTGCCTCCCAAGTGCTGGGATTAAAGGCATGTGCTACCACCGCTTGGCCATATTGGAAAATTATAAGCAATCTTGTTTGTTTTTCAAGACAGAGTTTCTTTGTGTAGCCTTGGCTGTCCTGGACTTACTTTGTAGACGAGGCTGGCCTCAAACTCACAGAGATCTGCCTGCCTCTGCCTCCCCAAGTGCAGGGATTACAGGTATGTACCACTATGCCTTGCTATATACAATCTTTTATGCTCAGTAGAAACTTAAAATTTTAGGGAGATACTTTGGTAAGATCAGTATACTACATAAGAGAGTGGTGTTTTGAGACAGTTATCTACCAATATCTTTTCCTTTTCTGTCCTTCCATCTTTAACCAAGATGGTAAAGTGGCCCTAGGTGAATCTTGCATTTTTACTAATCTTGCTTTTTTTTTGCTGTTTGTTAATCTGGTAGCTATACTAACTGGTATTCTCCCTAAATCCTTTTTTTTTTTTTTTTTTAAAGTAAGAGGAGCAAGTAGGGAGAAGTGGCTTCTTTGGAAACAAAAATGAGTATTGCAGAAGTGATATGATTGGAGGCAAGGGGAGGGCCAAGCACCCTGAATTTGGTTATGCGAAAATCTCAGAAGGGAAAGTTGCAGGCAGTTTTTGGTCAGTAGTTGGGAGGAGAATCGGTTCTTGCACCATGTGAGCGCTTTATCAAGGAAGTACAGCTACTGTGATATAAGGAGTAAGAGGTTTAGGAAAACACTATGGGCAGATGTGTTGTGGAAGAGACTCAGACCCTACCTGCTGTGTAAGGGCAGCTTTGAGAGAAGCCACTTACCAGCTTGTCGGAAACTGTTCTGCACAGATGATAGGTGAAAGTGGGGGGCCACAGGGTGGAGCTGGCAGAAAGTCTGTGAGATGACTTTCTGCACAGCCACATCTTCATTTGCTCTGTCAAGCTTTTAGTGGTAGACCTGGATTTGGAAGAACAGCCATTTGTGAGGCAGGGAGACAGAGCGATATGGTGGAATCTGTTGACAGCTCTCAATGTTTGTTGAATCCTGTTTCAGAGAGTAATTTGCCCTTTTGGCCCACTGTAACCTGGAATAGGATTCTGGGAAATGTAGTTTGAATTTGTCAAGTTGACCTAGTACGATTACTGTAACAGTTAAGGGAGGATGAAAAACTCCCCAAAGGAGGATGTTGAAGTTGTAGGAGTTTTCCGTCTATGCCCATACTAATCTGATAACGCCAGTTGCTTAATCTTTCCACACCTGTTTTCTTATCTGCTTTATGGGATTGTTGTGAAAAGTATTTAGCAGTGTCAGCATTGTGTTACAGCTCTGAGGGGAAAGGTTTCCCCAATGGAAGTGCTGCAGCTCTGAAGAGAAAGGTATCTTGCTGGCGTGGAGTCAAGGAATAGCACAAAGTCACACCACATAACAAACCTCACACAAGAGATTTATTAGGAAAGACACAAGAGGGTGGCTGCCTCTGCTTGGGTGAGAAGCAGCAGAGAATTAAGTGTTTCTTGTGGAGGTGGAGATTTCCAGGGTGGGAATTGGTGGGATTTCAAGTCCTGAGCTTCGGGTGAGCTCAGGGATTGGTGTGATTTCAAGCTCAGGGACTGGTTGAGTTTTCAAAACCTGGAAGTGAGCTTGGACTTTTCACCCTACAAACATGGTACAAACTACAGTAAGCACCATAGCTTTTATTACCAGTAGTAATTAGAGTAGTAATGGCAAGAAAGAGAAATAGGGCACGTTTTGAAGGGAGGGATGGAGAGATGAGACATGAGTGGAGATAAGAATGTAATATGAAGTTCTTATATTATATTTGAGGATATTTCAGTCTAGCCCGCGAGAACACATGGAAACATGGAGTAGAGAGACAGCAAGTGCTGTCATTGAGAGTGGTTAGTGCTGGTTGATGATGTGTGATACTGCCTCATGTTTCCAGGTAGTAATTCTTTTGCAGTGTCCCTTATAGAATGATCAAACAATGACATACCTTTTATAGATATCTGACCTCCGCAGGCCATGGCACACTGGTAGATAAATGTTAAAAGAATTATCCTTATCTAACAAAAATAAACAGCAACAACCACTAGCAAGTTGCAATGTGTGGTTTCCCTGCATGTGTAAAAATGAATGTGATGCAATGAAATATTTACAAAGTAGTATGGGAATCTTTAATATAAAACACTATATTCTAACAGCAAAAGGTAAGCATTTAAATATATATAATTATGATGTCAGTGGTAGTATTGGTATTTTAGAAATGAAATATATTTATGTGTCAACCTCACCTAATGGAAACAAGAGGTAATAAAAAACCTCAGTTTGGCCAATAACAATAATTCCATATTGGAAGACCATGCCCCAAAATGGGATGCAAAAGTGCTCAGAGTGGCAATAAAGTTACTTGAAAACTTTTCCTTTTTGGGGTGGTGGTAGTATGTGTATACACACACACACACACACACACACACACAAAACAGAGTTTTATTCATCTGTAAAGAAAATTACATCATTTGCAGTAAATGGGCTGAACTGGAGACCATCGTGTTGAGTGAAATGAGAAGCTTAGACAAACGCTGTATATTTTCTCACATGCAGAGAAATCATTTCTTGCATGCATGCATTGTTATATGTTTAGGAGTAACGATTACCACAGAGGAGCTGAAGATGGGTACTTGGAGTGGTAAAATGTAGGCCCGGGAAGAAGGATCTAGCAGGTCTTTTGGGGAAAAGCAAGGTAGTATGTTATTGGTTAGTAACAGGTTTTTGTTGAAGATTGAGGTTTTGGTAATGGTCTTCTGAGTTTTGGTGGAACAGTACAGCCTTTGATAGTATTTGGAACTTTTGATTTACATAATAAGGAGCAGAATGGGAACAGGAATGATTAAGAGGACTTTGTTGTTTCTGCAGAGGACCTGTGTTTGGTTCCCAGCATCTGTGTGGTAGCTCACAATCATCTGTAACGCCAGTGCCAGAGGATCCATTGACTTCTGATCTCTCTGAGCACCAGACATGCATGTGGTACACATACATACATGCAGGCAAAACATGTAAGATAAAGACATTTAAAAATTAAGCAGCAATTTCTCAGACAATTAGAAATAGTGCTAGCTCAAGATCCAGCTATACCACTCCTAGGCATATATCCAAAAGATGCTCAAGTATATAACAAGGACATTTGCTCAACTGTGTTCGTAGCAGCTTTATTTGTAATAGCCAGAAGCTGGAAACAACCCAGAGGTCCCTCAGTTGAGGAATGGATACAGAAATTGTGGTACATTTACACAATGGAATACTACTCAGCAATTAAAAACAAGAAAATCATGAAATTTGCATGCAAATGGTGGGAACTAGAAAGATTATTCTGAGTGAGGTATCCCAGAAGCAAAGACACACATGGTACATACTCAGTTATAAGTGGAGATTAGACATATAATATAGGATAATCATACTAAAATCTGTACACCTAAAGAAGCTAATCAAAAAGGAGGATCCTGGGTAAGATGATTAATCCTCATTCAGAAAGGCAAACGGGATGGACGTCGGAAGAGGGAGAAAACAGGGAACAGGACAGGGGCCACCCACAGAGGGCCTCTGAAAGACTCTACCCAGCAGATTATCAAAACAGAGGCTGAGACTCATAGTCAAACTTTAGACAGAGTGCAGGGAATCTTATGAAAGAAGGGGGAGATAGAAAGACCTGGAGGGGACAGGAGCTCTACAAGGAGAGCAGGAAAAAAAAAAAAAAAAAGTCTAGGCACAGGGTTCTTTTCTGAGACTGATACTTCAACCAAGGACCATGCCTGGAGATAACCTAGAACCCGTGCACAGATGTAGCCCATGGCAGCGCAGTGTCCAGGTGGGTTCCCTAGTAATGGGGACAGGGGCTGTCTCTGACATGAACTCAATAGCTGGCTCTTTGATCACCTCTCCCTGAGGGGGGTGTAGGCTTACTAGGCCACAGGGGAAGACAGTGCAGCCACTCCTGATGAGACTTGATAGACTAGGATCACATGGACCTCCCTTATCAGTGGGCTCAGGGAGGGGCATGGTTGGAGAAGAGGGAGGAAGGGTAGGATTGGGAGGGAATGAAGGAGGGGGCTACAGTTGGGATACAAAGTAAATAAACTAATTAATAAAAAAAATAAATAAATTAAGCAGCAAAAATTACTAAACACCTACCAATAAAAGAGAATTCTCAACATAAGCAAATTTTCATGGTGGGACCAGTATTTTTTTCTTAGGCCAGTGTTAAGGTGTAACAGCAACAACAATAATAATTAGTTTCTTTGAGAGGGTTTCTCAAAGAAACCTTGGCTGTCCTGAAACTCACCAGGTTACTTGCAGACACAAAGCTGCCTGCCTCTGCCTCCTGAGTGCTGGGGTTAAAGGCATGCGCCATGACTACCTGGCATAAATTTTATTTAAAAGGATTTGCTTTACGTTGGTATTATTGTGTTTATGTATGATGTGTCTGTGAGTGCACATGCCTTGGTGCATGTGGAGATCCGGACAATTTTATGGACTTAGTTCTCTCCGTCCACCTTTGTGTGGGTTCCAGGGATTGAGCTGAGGTCTTAAGGCTTGGTGGCAAGCACCTCTAACTAGTGAGCCATTTATTGGCCCTGCAAATACTACTTTTATGCTTTGGAAAGAGTTTAGAATTTTTTAATTAAAATTTTTATTTTGTGTGTGCTTATGTTTGTATGTATGTGTGTTGGTGTGTATGCACTCCTGGATTTATTAGTGTGTACATGCATGCTTGTGTGCCTTTCTATATGTAGGTCAGAGGTTAGCTTGTGGGTTTGGTTTTCCCCTCTACCATGTGGATTTCAGGGATTGAACTCAGGTCTTAAGGCTTGGTGACAAGCACCTCTAACTGACCCAGTTTTAGAACTTTAAAGATATATTAACTTTAGAACTTTAAAAACACATCATTTTGTAATCTAGTTTTAAAAATTTTTATTAGTTTCTTGATTGTTGTTGTTTTCTTTGGGGGGGGCGGTTGAAACAGGGCTTCTCTGTACTCCTGGCTGTCCTGTAACTCTTTTCCTCTGTAGACCAGGTTGCCTCAAACTCAGAGATCTGCCTACCTCTGATTTCTGAATGTTGGCTTAAAGGCATGTGCCACACCACTCCACCCAGCATTATTAGTTTTTGTTTTATTTATTTTTTCTTTTTCTCTCCTCTCCTCCCCTCCCTTTCCCGTGCGTCTGTCTGCCAAGTGTTGGGATTAAAGATGTGTGTCACCATGCCTGGCTTTATTTGTCATTTTTAAATATGGGAGATTGTTGATGGCAGTATGATAGTGCACCAGAGACATGCATTAAATATTGCTTAGAACAAAAAATGAACAAAAGGCAATAAAATAGTGTGTGTGAGTGGATACTGAACAAGATTAGATTCAAATGCTGAATTTAATAACTTAGTTTTTATGTATGCATTATGATCTGGTGTTTTAAATATTTTACAAGTAACGTTTTCTTTAATTCTTACAACACGCATGAAGTGGATGTAGTTTCTGTCCCCATTTTCCTTAAGAGGGACACTGAGACCCATTATTATAATTACTATCAGTGAACATTGAGTAATACATTTGGTCCCCAGTGGTAGCACAGATCATCGTCATGCTTTCCAGAGGCAGCATGGACCATAGACATCAAAATGGTCTCCAGTGGCAGCACAGACCATGAACATGGCCTCTGGCAGGCAGCATCATGGAGCATGGACACCAACAGAGTCTGCAGCAGTAGCACAGATCACGGCTGTAAGCTGCTGCACAGACCACTGACCAATACGGCCTGACCACGGAAGTCTGAGCATTCTTCACCTTGGATACTTGTTGCTCAGAGTCTGGGTGAGCGTGCTGGGGGCAGGACCTGCACGATCTCCAGGCTGCTGTAAAGCACCCTGGCCTTGGCTTCAGCCACTCTGCCAGCACACTGGGCAGGACCATTGTGCTTGCAGCCTGTAGCTGCAGCTCTACAGCCCAGCACTATCTGTTCCCCAGCAGGGTGAGCAGTATGAGTGGTGGCAGCAGCAGCAGCAGCTCCACTAGGGTTGAGTGGCAGCACTGGCTAGTGGGCAGCAACAGGGCGAGGCCATCAGTGGTGGTCCAAGGCTCCTGATAGCTGAGTCCTACTTGTCAACGACATGCTCCTTTGTTTACCATGGCTGGGAGTGCTCCCAAACCTGTTGTCGCCACTGTGTCTGTAGTTCTGCTTCTCTTGCCCAGCATGCTGCTGCTTTCTGCTGTCTTTGTTTTGAATTCCATGAAACCACTTTTTAAAGGCATCTTCCCATCTGGGTGGTGGTGATGCATGCCTTCAATCCCAGCACTTGGGGAGCAGAGACAGGCTGATCTCTGAGTTTGAGGCCAGCCTGGTCTACAGAGCGAGTTCCAGGACAGCTAGTACAGGAGAAACACGATCTAGAAAAACCAAAGGGAAAAAAAATCTTCTCCATAAGGACCCCCCCCCCCCTTAAAAATTGTTTTAGAGATATTATGCACTCTACAGGCTCATCCTCCACCTCCCTGAGAAGCCTCCATTGGTTTCTGAGGCTCTTGAGAACAACTTCTAGCCGCCCTCTGCCCTTCCCCCAATCTTGAATCTGCTTTCGCCAGTAATTTTTTTTTAAAGGATATTATTAAGGAACTAAACAGAAATCTTTGCCAAACTCAAAGTCACTATTTCCCCCCTAGAATTTTATGGCTTTTGCTCATTCAAGTTTAGAAATCATCATGCATTATATTTTATATATTATATGTTCATCGGGAATGGTAACATATACCTTGAATCCCAGCATTCTGGAGGTAGAAGCAGGCAGATCTCTATGGGTTCAAGGTCAGCCTGGTCTACATAATGATTTTTAGGCAAGATGGAACTATACAGTGAGACCATTTCTCATACAATCCCCCAAACTAAAAAGAAACAAAACCAAAAAATAAACCCCAAACTCCATTTCCCCCCAAAGCCTATTGTTTTGCCACCATATGTAGAAAATATTATCCTTTCTCAACTTATGACCCTAGTACCTTTTAAAAAACTCAGTTGACTATATCTTAAATGTGTGCTTTTAGATGATCTGTGCTTTTAAAAATATTTATTTTTAATTGTGTGTCTTTGGACAAACCATCAGTTTGTGAAAATCAGCCATAGCTTTGGCAATGCCTGGATTTCTTGGGGCTTTCCATGGTGCCACTCAATTATCTGTACCCCATTCCTGGTGCTGGAGGTTTCATTTAGTAGTGAGAGATGTCTTGCTGGGACATTGTCTCCCCTGTTATTTGGTGACTACACTTAGGTTTCTTTCTTATACATATATATTTTAAAAAGCTTCTACTGTAGTAAGGATCCATATGACCCCTCAATGGCACTTAGTTTTAGCTGTCCCTCCCTGAATTCCTTTCTTCATTCCTTGTTACTCCCACTTCTTTGTTTAATCCTCCTTTTCCAGCACCTCCATCGATTCACAACTATTTCTGTTTCTCCTTCCTCAAGATCCTGCCTTCCACTGTAATTCCTTACTCTCTCTCTAACCTCTGTGGCTGTATGGCTTGTAGCCTGCTTATTGGAGACTTAACAGCTAACATCCACATGTAAGTGAATACGTAACATATTTGTCTTTTTGGGTCTGGGTTACCTTTCTGAGGGTGATTTTAAGCTCCATTCATTTACCTCCATGTTTTATGATTTCATTTTTTGTTTAACAGCTGAGTAGTATTGCATTGTGTAAATATACATTTTCTTTATCCATTCATCTGTTAATGGACAGGTAGTCTGTTTCCATTTTCTGGCTATAAATGATTAGAGCAGCAGTGAACATGCTTGAGTAATAATCTCTAGAGCAGGATGTAGAGTCCTTTGGGCATATGTCCAAGAGTGGTACAGCTGAATCTTGCGGCAGATCCAGTCCTAGCTTCCTAAGGAACTGCCACACTGATTTCCATAGTGATGTGCAAGTTTGCACTAGCACAAGCAATTAGCTGAATGTTCCCTACTCCACACCTTCAGCTGTATGAACTGTCATTTGTTTTATTGATCTTGATCATGTTGACTGGTGTAAAATGAAATCTCAAAGTAGTTTTGGTTTACATTTCCCTGATGACTAAGGATGTTGAAAATTTCAAGTGCTTCTCAGTCATTTATGTTTCACCTTTTGAGAATTTTGTTTAGATCTGTACCCCACTTTTAAATAGTGATATTTATTTTCTTGATGCTCAGGTTTTTTTTTTTGTTGTTGTTGTTTTTTTAGTGGTATTTTAGATATTAGCTCTCTATTGGATGTGTAGTTGGTAAAAATCTTTTCCCATCTTGTGGCTCGCCACTATTTCCAAATGTCCAAAGATCATTTTCCATACATTTTCAGTTTCATAGGTCCCGTTTATCAATTGTCGGTCTTAGTACCTGTGTTATCAGTGTTCTATTCAAAAAGTCGTTTGCTGTGCTAATGAGTTCAAGACTATTCCTACTTTTTCTTCTGTTAGGTTAAATGTATCTGTTTTTTTTGTATTTTTGCCTTATGAGGCAAATGATCCATTTGGTTCTTGACTCACTTGGAGTTGGAGTTGAGTTTTGTGCAGGGTGATATTTGGATCTATTTGCATTCTCCTATATGTAGTCATCCAGTTAGACCAGCACCATTTGTTGAAAGTGCTGTTTTTTGTTTTTTTGTTTTTTTTTTTCTTCCAGTTTGTATTTCTGGCTTATGAAAAACCAGGAGTCTGTAGGTGTGTGGACTTAGTGGCTGGGTCTTCAATTCCATTGATCAATTTGTCTGTTTTTATGCTAATACCAGGCTGTTTTTAGTACCTCTCTAGTACAATTTGAGATTAGAGATAATGATCACTCTAGCAGTTCTTTTATTATTCAGGATTGTTTTAGCTATCCTGAGTATTTTGTCTTCCCATATCAAGCTGGAAATTTTCGTTTGAAGATTTGTGAAGAATTGTGTTGGAACTTCCATGGGGATTGCATTGAATCTGTAGATTGCTATCTTAATCCTACTGATCATGAGCCTGGAAGATCTTTCCATCTTGTGATATCTTCTTCAGTTTCTTTGCTCAGTGTCTTAAAGTTTCTGTCATATAGGCCTTTCTCATTTGTTTGGTTAGAGTTGCCCCAAGATTTTTTTCTTTTTTGAGGCCATTGTGAAAGTGTTGTTTCTCTGATTTCGTTCTCAGTCTGTCTGACATTTGTGCATAGCAGTGGTTCTCAACCTGTGGGTTGTGACCCCCAGGGGAGTGGAGCAAGCCTTTCACAGGGCCAGCCTGAGACCATGCTACATGTCAGACATTTACCTTACAGTTCATGGCAGTAGCAAGACTACAGTTAGGAAGTAGCAACAAAAGGAATGTTATGGTTGGGGGTCACCACAACATGAGGAGCTGTATTGTAGTAAAGAGTCAAAGTATTAGGAAGATTGAGAACTGTGATGTGTAGGAAGTCTACTGCAACTTCGCTGCAATGTTTATCACTGTAGGAGTTTCCTGGTGGAGTTTTTAGGGTCACTTATGTATGTAATCATATCACTTGCAGTAGAGATTCCTCCCTTTCTATTTGTATTTCCTTGATCTCCTTCAGTTGTCTTATTGCTCTAGCTAAGACTTCAAGTATTATTTTGAAAAGTATGAAGAGAGTGAACAACCTTGTCTTGTTCCTGATATGGATTTTTGTCAAAGGCTTTTTCTGCATCTAATGATCATGCGGATTTTGTCCTTCAGTCTGTTTATATGATGGATTACATTTTTTTTATTATATATCTTGAACATCTCTGGATGAAGTATACTTGATCATAGTGGATGATCTTGATGTGTTCTTGGATTTGGTTTGCATGTTTTTTTGTTTTGTTTTGTTTTGCATCTGTGTTCATAAAGAAATTGGTCTGCAGTTCTCTTTCTGTGTTGGGTCTTTGTGTGGTTTAGGTGTAAGAGTTAACTGTGACCTTGTAAAAAGAATTGCAAAGTGTTTCTTTTTGTGGAATAATTTGAGGAGTATTGGAGGTTAAGTCTTTTTTGTAACTCTGGTAGAATTCTGCTCTAAAACTATCTGGCTCTGGGCTTTTGGGTTGGGAAACTTTTAATTACTGTTTCTATTTCATTAAAAATTATAGGTCTGCTTAAATTGCTTACCTGATTTTGATTAAACTTTGGTAGGTGTTATATAGTGAGAAACTATCCATTTCTTTTAGACTTTCCAATTAAGTATGTCCTTATGATTCTCTAGATTTCCTTGGTGTCTGTTGTTCTCTTTCCCTTTTATCTCCTAATTTTAATTTGGATATTCTCTCTCTGCTTTGATTTAATTTGGCTAAAGCTTTGTCTTAGTGTTTTTCTCAAAGAACTAACTTCTTGTTTCATTGGTTCTTTGTATTGTTGGTTGCTATTTTATTGATTTAAGTGTTGAGTGTGATTATTTATTGCCTTCTACTCCTTTTTGGTGTTATTTGTTTTTCTTTTCCTTTTTTTTTTTCCTTTATAGAGTTTTCAGATGTGCTGTTAAGTTATTAGAATGAGCGCTCCCCCCACCCCTTTTTTTCTTTTGTAGGCTCTTAGTGCTATGAATTTGCCTCTTAGAATCACCTTCATTTTTCTTGTAAGTTTGGATATGTTGTTTTTTTCATTTTTATTTAATTCTAGAAAGCTTTTAAATTTCTTTCATAACTCATTTTTCATTCAGCAGTGAGTTACTCAGTTACCACGAATTTGTAAACTCTCTTTTGTTTCTCTTGTTATTTGATATCCTGCTTTAATCCATAGTAGCCAGATAGAATGCATGGTGTAATTTCAAATTCTTGCATCTGTTAAACTTGCTTTGTGTCCAAGTATGTGTTCACTTTTAGAGAAAGTTCTATGTGCTGATGAAAAGAAAGTATATTTTCTTGTGCTTATGTTTAATGTTCTATAAATATCTGTTACAGCCACTTGGTTTACAATGCCAATTAGCTCCATCATTTTCTTTTTAGTTTTTCTCTGGATGACCTGTCTGTTGGGGAGAGAGGGTTATTGAAGTCACCTACTCTTACCGTGTGAGAGTTGATTTACCGTGTGATTTAACTTGTAGTGTTTCTTTTATGAACTTGGGTGTTTTTGTGTGTATAAATTTTAAGTGCATAAATTTTAAGAATTGCATTATCTTCCTGTTGGCGGCTTCTCCTCCTCCTCCTCTTCCTCCTTCTTCTTCTTCCTCCTCCTTCCTCCTTCTTCCTTCCTCCTTCCTCCCTCCTCCCTTCTTCTTCTTCTTCCTCCTCGTCCTCGTCCTCCTCTTCCTCCTCCTTCTTCTTCATCGTTGTCGTCGTTGTATTTAGTGGCCTTCCCTCCTATCTCTTAGTTTTGGTTTGAAGTTTGATTTGTCAGCTGTTAAAATGGCTATAGTGGCTTGCTTTTTTAGGTCTGTGTGCTTGGAATATTTTAACCCTTTTACTCTTGAGGTGATGTCTGTCCTTGATGTTAAAGTGTGACTTTTGGATGCAGCAGAAGTATGGATCCCATTTTCTTATCCAGTCTGTTAGTCTGTATCTTTTTATTGGGGAATTTTAAGACCACCATTGGTGTTGAGAATTATCAGTGAGTAGTGTTTGTTGTTGAGGTGTGTTTTTTCATCCCCTTTTGATTAGCTGGTCTGAGATACTTTATTCCTTGTGGTCTTTGTTTTCTTTGGGGGGGTGCTGTGATTAGTCTTTTCAGGATGAAGTTTTTCTTCTACAGGGTTGGACTGGATTTGTAGATAGATAATCTGCTTAAATTTAGATTTATTTTGGAATGTCTTTCTTCATCTATTGTGACAGAAAGTTTTGCTGGGTATAGTAGTTTGGGCTGGCTGTGGTTTATTAGAGTTTGTTGGACATCTGCCTAGACCCTTGGGCCATTAGAGTCTCCATTGACAAGTCAGATGTTTAATAGGTTTGCCATTAACTTTACATATAACATATATAACACATATGTGTATATAGCATATAACTGTAGTAGGTTATATGTTATTTGGTCTCTTTTGTTTCTAATTTTTAATATTCTTTCTTCTATACATTTAGTATTTTGATTATTAATGTGTCATAGGGAATTTTTTTCTGGCTCAGTCTATTTGTTGCTCTATATGCTTCTTGTACATTGACCTTCTCTAAGTCAGGCAAATTTTCTAATATAATTTTGTTGAAAATAATTTTTACACCATTAATGTATATTTCTCTCCTTTCTCTATTTCTGTTATTCTTAGATTTTGTCTTTTCATAATGTCTCAGCTTTTCTGGATGTTTTGTGCCTAGATATTTTTATATTTAAAATTTTCTTTGACCAAACTATCCATTTTTTTGTATTTTGTCTTTTTTGCCTAAGATTCTCTTTCATCTCTTATATTCTGTTGGTTACCTCTGAAGTTTTTGTTTGACTTCCTAAATTTTGCATTTGCAGTTTCACCTCAGTTTGGGTTTTCTTTAGTCATTCTGTTTCTTAAACCATTTTCATCATTTCATTACACTGTTTGTGTTTTCACAGGGTTCATTAATGGATTTATTCACTTCCCTTTTGAGGTCCTTGAGCATAGGCATAATAGCTAATTTGAAGCCCTTTTCTTATGCTTCTACTATATTGCATTTCTCAGTGCCTACTAGTGTTGTTGGGTTTTAGTGGAAATATAATTGCCTTGGGTGTTAGGATTATGTCTTTGCACTGGTAACAGGGCATCTGGATTTTGGACAAATGTGATTCTAGGCGTTGAAACCTTATGTTCTCTTTGTGGGTGGATTTTCCGTTCCTTGGTTTCTGTTGCCCCTTCTGGATCTTGGATCATGTGGTGGCAGTGGGCTGCCTGGTAGGGAGTGCTGTGGAGTCCCTGCTAGTTGTAGCCACTGTGGGTCTAGGTGGAACATGTTTCTAGCTATTGGGGCCTGACAGGAAGGAATGTTGATGGGCTAGAAGTGTGTGTTGGGGGTGGGAGGCCGAAAGGGTCCATAGGAAGGTGGAAAGCTGGGTCTGCAGTAGGTACTGCAGAGTTCTCTGGGAACAAGGTTGTCTTAGGGTTTCTGTTGCTGTGAACAGACACCATGACCATGGCAAATGGTACAAAGGAAAACGTTTTAACTGGGGCTGAATTACAGTTCAGGGGTTTAGTCCATTATCATGGCAGGCAGCATAACAGTGTGCAGGCAGACATGGTGCTGGAGAAGGAGCTAAGAGTTCTTGATCTGCAGGCAGCAGAAGGAAGACAGACACACTGGCCAGTGTTAAGCTTCTGAGACTTCAAAGCCCACCCCAGTGACCCACTTCCTCAAACAAGGCTTCTAATATTGCCACTTCCTATAGGCCAGGCATTCAAACACAGGGATCAATGGAGCCATTCTAGCCAAACCACCAAAGAAGCAGAGAGGGAGAGGCCGACATTCTTTTACATAAGTGTCTAAAATAGGAAAATGTCTATGTTCATTTCTTTGTGTTCATATGTTAAACTTTTTTGTTTTAGATTTATTTTACTTTATGTGTAGAGTGTTTTGTATGCATGTTTGCCTGTGCACCACATATATGCCTGGAACCTGCTGAGTAGTCAGAGGGTTTCAGTTACATACAGTTAGGAGCCTCCATGTAGGGGCTGAACATTTGTCTTGATTACTTTTCTATTGCTGTGAGATGACACCATAACCAGGCAAACTTAAAAAAAAAAAAAGCGTACAGATTTTAGTAGGTTTGTCCTATATTATATTTCTATAGAAGTGAGTATATACTGTGTGCGTCTTTCTGCATCTGGGACAGCTCACTGTACACCTAAAGAAGCTAATCAAGAGGGAGGACTCTTGCTAAAATGCTCAATCCCTATCCAGAAAGGCAAAGAGGATGGACGTCAGAAGGAGGAGAAAAGAGGGAACAAGTCAGGAGCCTGACACTGAGGACCTCTGAAAGGCTCTGCCCTGCTGAGACTTATGGGCAACCTTTGGGCAGAGTGCAGGGAATCTTAGGAAAGAGGTGGGAAACAGTACGATCTGGAAAGGACAGGAACCCCACAAGGAGAGCAACAGAACCAAAAAATCTGAGCACATGGGTCTTTCCTGAGACTGATATTCCAACCAAGGACCATGCATGGAGATAACCTAAGACACCTGCACAGATGTAGCCCATGGCAGTTCAGTATCTAAGTGGGTTCCATTGTAATAGGAACAGGGACTGTCTCTGACATGAACTGATTGGCCTGCTCTTTAATTACCTCCCCCTGAGGGGGAAGCAGGATTACCAGGCCACAGAAGAAGATAGTGCAGCCACTCCTGATGAGACCTAATTGACTAGGATCAGTACTTTAAAGATATTCCTGCTAGTCACCGTTGCTATTGTTCTTATATATATTATATGCTTTTAAATTTTGTATCACATTTATTTGTAAGTGGGGTTCATATATAGAACTTACATAAAATTAAGTTAGTTAGTTAGTTAGTTAGTTAGGGTCTTATTACTTATGAAGAAACTTCATGACCGCAGCAACTCTTATAAAGGAAAATGTTTCATGGGGCTGGCTTAAAGTTTCAGCAGTTTAGTCCATTATCATCGTGGCGAGAAGCATGGCAGCGTGCAAGCAGACTTGGTGCATGTCTAGGAAGGACTGAGAGTGTTACATCTGGATCCTCAGGCAGCAGGAGACTGTATGCCACATTGGTTATAGCATGAGCATATGAGACCTCAAAGCCTGCCCCCACAGTGACACTTTCTTCCAACAAGGCCACACCTCCTAATAGTGACACTTCATTCAAACATATGAGCATTCAAAACATATGAGTCTGTGGGGGCCATTCCTATTCAAACCACTACAGGTGGCATGGGTGAAATTGCTCAGTGGTAGATCTTCCTTAGCATTTGCAAGGCATTAGATTCAATTTCTAGGATGACAAAACAAATAGCATGACAAATCAAAACTCAAAACATGAAACAAAATTCCAAGGCACTTAACATCTCTTTTTCATCTCCTTAAATATAGCTGTGGCAATAGAATTCATGGCATCATGTTCTGTTTATGCCCGTGTGTCACTTAAGGGTCTGTTTATATTGGTTCTCTTCAAGAATTTTAAGATTGTTAGGTAGAGCCAAAACATTTGTTTGTTTTTGTGCAGAGTTTTTTCCAGATGCTTTTGAGTACTTTCGTTAATGTCCTGTGATTATGAAGTTTTCCATTCTGGTATCTGACACAATCTTGTGAGCAAATCCTGTATGAAAGAGATCAGTTAAAGAGTGATGACCTAGAGCCTCATCTTCTCAGTGTAGTGCTGTATCAGAGATTATAATTGTGTATGCGTAATAAATGTGAGATGCAAAAAAAAAATCTGCTTTTTCATATAATGATCTGTAGACTCAGACGTCATCATGGACATTTTGCCATTCTCTGCAGTGGCTGACCATGGAAACTCTAAAGAAATAGAACACTGGTTCCATCTAGACATTAGAGGTAAATTTGGGGATTGTCAGTTAGCTTATAGGTGGTAGTGGTTGTTTTCATAGGAAAGAGTGTTGTTCCTTCAAGAAGTCAAGATAGCATCAGAAGAGCAGCAGTGTGAAATGAAGCTTCAGATGGCATGCACATACACAGCAATGCGGGAGAACAGATTCTAAGGCGAGATGTGGATAGTGGGCATTGCTGTTCAAGTGATAATGGATACTTTGTTTTCTGTCACTAATATTTAAACAACATTTTGTTGTTTGATTTTATCTCTGAGCTTTTGAACTTAGTTTTTACAAGCCAATGAATATTGACAAATTATTTTTCTTATAGAACTATAATCATCTACTCCAAGGCAATATAAATATATGTTGAAAAATACATATCACTATTTTATTGATTACATAATAAAACAAATTCTCAAGTACCCAGTTACTGAGTTACATAGCTGTTAGATGTCTGCTCTGTTCATTTGTAGAACCCTTTTCTTTTCTTTTCTTTTCTTTTCTTTTTTCTCTTCTTTTTTTCTTTCTTTTTTCTTTTGAGAGGTTGGGGAAAATCATAATTCAAACAGATAATTTGGAAAACAACTTCTGATGGTATGAAAACATAAGAATTTCAAATTTTTTTATTAAGAATTGTTTAGCTGCAGATGTCTCTGAATCATAGCGAAGACCAGTAAGATATGATAACTTACGGATGCAGTAGTGGCACACATATCTTGGTGGTAACCAACAACTCTAATCGGACTTAAGACCAACTCAACACAATGCAATTCATGTCTGGTACTGGAAATCTAGCCAACTCCCCAGGGCCAGTGAACTTAAACTGCCACTCTGCTAGACCAGCACAGTCCCTAACTAATTCTAAACATTTGTCTTTATGTCTACAAATAAGTGTAGTTCTCACCCCTTATCAGGGAAACTTCTTTTTTCAACAGGTGGAGAGCATTCTTACAGAATACCGCAACCAGTTAGCTTGTAGAGTTATGGAGTCCCAGTGCCACTGCGTATATCTACAAGACAACTCTGTAGCTAAGACCCAGAACATTGCACAATGGAAGAGGGGGCTGATATATTTTAAGAGCCAAAAGAACGGGAATTTATTTTGAGATAATGTCTCCTAGAAATGCCAAAGCTACACCCCAAAAGTCTTACCAACATAACTGCCCAAACAGGACAACAGTAGATATGCTCACATGTTTAGGGATTGAGTTATACAGGGCCTCAACTTTACCCAAAGAACTGCAGCCAACTAAGGAATAATGCTGACAGTATAAGAAATAGTCTTCCCAGGAAAAATACAGTAATTGGTTATCTGACCTGGACCAGCCGTTGTTCTTTAGTGACAGAGTCCTAATTGGGATGGCCAGGAGATGAGAAGATAAAGAAAAAGACAGGAAAGCTAAGGTGGAAGGTCTTATACAAGCTATATCTTACACCAAACAAGTCAATATGAAGTATAGCATTTTATATACTATTTACGGGGGGTGGGGGGGCAGCCTTAAGGCTGATGCCAAAGCCCACTGGGAAGAGGCAGGTCCCAGAAAGTACAACCTTGACTCCTTTGAGGCATGGGCTCCAACCCCAGTCTGGCCTTGTCAAATCTATTCCTGGACAAGGATTCAGAGCTAACCGTTTCCTTTGTCTTTTTCATCCAGGCCTCTGAGAAAGGCTTGCATCACTTTGACTCCCAGCAGCTATCCAGTACCAGCCATTCAAGTAACATACAGACTGAGTATGGTTTTAGGAACACAAACACACACCCTATCAAATTCATGGCCTTTTAGAGAGTGCACAGGTGCGTGCATGTGTGGGTGCGTGTGTGTGTGTTTGTGTGCACGCGTGCATGTGTGTGTTTGTGTGCACGCGTGCATGTGTGTGTTTGTGTGTGTGTGTATGAAAGTTTGGAAAGAAGAAATGGAAGAGAGATGATGTAATTATAATCTTAAAAAATAAATTATTTAGCTACAGTTCATGTCTACTTTTAAAATATTTGCTAAATTGAAGTACATATTCTATATGATATGTGTTTCTGTAACAAAGTATATTTTCAGAGTGGAGGTTTCCCATAACAGCACAGAATAAGACATAGAAACAATCATTAAGTAATCAGCATAAGAGTTGGCAAAATATTGTCAATGGCTGAACAAACCTGATGTGTATGTGTATGCATGTGGGAGATACAAACACAGAATGATAACAGTAGAAGCCTTGTAGTGTTTAAACTGTCTGAAGGAACAAACTGCAGAAACTCTAGGGTTTTCTCAGTTTCTGGGACTTTGACTCTATATGATGCTGAAAATGTACAGGTATTGTGCTGAGTATTTTGTTTCCTAATCTTAAATTTCGTATGTATTGGTAAGGTTCTAGCATAGAAGTACACTTAAAGACAACTCAGTATAGTATGGCTTCAGGAAGGGTCAGCCAGTAAGAGTAACAAGCACAGTTTAAATGTTGAGCAGCAGATATCCTTTGCCAAGTGTCCAGATACGTGGGTCATAACGTGAGCATAGAGGGCGCAGTTCTGTCAGGCTTGTGGCCTGTAAAACTGGATTTCACCATTCCTGTGAAACATTAAATAGTGTTATTCATCAGGCTTATGTATTCATTGGCTAATTACATATAACAAATAAGGTCCTATCTGAAGTTCCACTTCAGGGCAGTGGCACTTGCCCTGGTTTCAATAAACCTGAGGCTTAGTTGTTTTTATGACCATTGGAATCTTTGAAGGAGAGCCACATTTTTAGGACAGTGCTTCTCCACTATTTTCACTGTGAATTGTACTTATGAGTTATATTTGCACCTTCATAGAATGCTAGGCCAAAAAGCAGTGAGCTCTCCCAAGGCCTGTAGCATAGTGGCCAGCATTATAGCATCCGGCTTCTTCACGAAACCAGTCATCCACAGTCTGGTTCGATGGTGGTGTACTGTATCCTCAAAAGGCCAACCAAGAACACAATTGCTTTCTCTCTCTCCAAGAGTAATATATATAAGAGCAACTTATGTATATATATGTATATAAGTTATATATCTAAGTTATATTATACTTATATTAATATATATTAAGTTGCTTATATATATAATGGTTTGTGTGTGTGTATATATATATATGTATATATATATGGTATATATGATATATATGCCAGGAAACTCATATTCTTATATATGACTTCCCCAGGAGCAGGGCAGTTCATTCAAGCCATATTAATTTAGTTTAACAAAACTAAAACCAGAAACACCCAATAGGGTTATGAAAGAAGTATTTTAAACCAAAAGCAGAAATGGTGCAGAAAACCCTAAACCTACTCCTAAGATCTGCTTCAGTATTGAGTGCACTCTACTTGAAATTCTCAGTGCTTAGAGCATGGAATTGGAAGAATGGGGAATGAAAAGAAACCTCCTAAAAAGAAGCAGTGATTCTTCTGTCCAGTAACACTGAAGTATTACAAAGGAGATGCATTGAGGTTTGCTCCGTCCAGGCCTGAGCTCTTGTGAAATGCTAGTGTCCAGGTTATCCAATCCCTTGAGGGCTTCTTGCAGTGGCAGGGAATTTGTACAGCTCCCCTGTCTGTGTAGAGGTCATGTTGTGCCTAGCAGTACTCTCCACTGCTCTTTTGAAATTCTGCGTGTGAGCAAGACCACCACAGAAAGGAGTACGTTTGCTCACTGAAGGTTGTAGCTTGTTATGAGGTATGGAAGAGGTGGAGACGCAGGTGGCACAGATCTATAAGCTAAACAGCAGTTTTTTTTTTCTTGTTTTTATTTTTTGTTTTTTCAAGACAGGGTCTCACTAGGGAGCCCTGTGTGTCCTGGAACTCACTGGGTAGACCAGGCTGGCCTTGAACTCAGAGATCTGCCTGCCTCTGCCTCCCTGTTCAGGGATTAAGGGTGTACATCAGCACTTCTGGCTTTAGGTCTAATTTTATTCAGCAGCATTTTGTAGTTTTACTATACACACTTTGAATTTATTAATATATTCCTAAGCATTTTTCTTTTTATGCTATTGACAGTAGAGTTGGTTTCTTTTCCATAATATTATTTGTTAATCTCTACAACTAGAACTGGTTAGAAATGAGTAAAAAACTGAAACAAAACACACAAGGAAACAGCTGATGTTGGTGTTTTCACTGTGCTAAAGGGGATTGAATTTTGGGACCTACATTTTATGTAGCTTTTTGTCCTTTATTTCATTAGTACAGTTTGTTGTATTGATTTTTTTGTGTTGAGCATAACCTTGTTTTATTGAATATATCTTCATGTATTTGTGGTATTTAATCCTTTAAATTTTTAAATAGATTTACTTATTTTATGTATATGAGTGCTTTTCCTGTATGTATGTGTATATGTGTACCATATGCATGCCTGGTCCCTAGGGAGGCAGAAGATGGTGTCAGATCCCCTGGAGTTGTAGAGTTGTGAGGCACCATATGGGTGTTGGGAATCGAACCTGGGTCTTTCACAAGAGCAGGACATGCATGTTCATAACCGCTGAGATGTTCTCTATAGAACCTGTAATCCTTTTTATAAAAATATCTGAATTATACTTTTTAAAGATTATTTATTTATTATTCATAACGCATTCTGCCCGCATGTGTGCCTGCTTGCCAGAAGAGGGCACCATTATAGATGGTTATGGGCCACCATGTGGTTGCTGGGAATTGAACTCAGGACCTTTGCAAGAACAGTCAGTGTTCTTAGCCTCTGAGTCATCTCTCCAGCCCCTTTATAATCCTTTTTTATGTTCTGGGTTAGGTTTGCTAGTATTTTATTGAAAAACACTATGTAGTTTTGGCTGCCCTGCCTTTGTTTTAAAATTTTTACACTCTGTTTACACTCTTGAGTATAGTTTTAAAATCTGTTCTGATAATCTTTGCCTTTAATTGGTTTTCATTTCATTTATATTTAATGTAATTTACATAAGGTATGTCTATTATTTTCTGTGTTCTGTATGCCACATTTTCTTTTTCCATATTTATCTGTTACGACTGTTTGTGTGTGTTGTAGTGTGATATTTTAAGTTTTTGTCTCCTTTGTTCTCTTTTAGGTTTACTTTTTAGTGGTTCATCTGGGAATTACAGTGAATATCTTTATAACTTAAAACACTGTAGTTGGGTTGATGCGGACATAATTTCAAGAATATTCATAAACAATTATATAATGTATCTTTCCTCCCTCCTTACATTTATACAAATTATATATTCTTTATGCCCAGCAACAGTTATAATTATTGCTTTTTTTCTTTTTTTTTTTGAGACAGGGTTTATTCTCTGTGTAAACCACACTGGCCTGGAACTTAAAGAGATCCACCCACCTCTGCCTCCCAAGTACTGGGATTAAAGATAGGCATGGCATTATAATTGTTCTTTATGAATTTTTCTTTAAAACAATATTATTTTCCTATTTCTGTTGTCATAGAAAAGAATTAATATGGGAGGAAGATGGTGTATTGTTAGAAAGGCCTGATACAAAATGGCACCCAGGTGCTCAGATTTAAGGAGGGTTGTGATAAGGACTCTTTGGGTCTTATGAGTACTTTTTGTTTATACAAAAAGTGTATTTGTTGCTGCTCACCTGCTTTTCTTCTTGGATCTTGAAAGTTTAGTGTGTTAGGGAAGGGTACCTACATGATCAGGTCCTAACATTGTGTATTCTGAAAAACTTATAAAGTATTTCTAGTGTACATACGCATGTATCCCTCCTTCGTGTTGTTTGTACCATTATTTTTCTTTTTGTGGTTGCCTCTTCTGGTTCTTATTAATTCATGTGTTTGTTTTCTTATCTTTTAAGGCAATAAAGAATGTTGATGGGAGACCCATTTTCCTAATTTTCAAATTATTGAGCTGGTCGCCATAATGGGTAAGTTTTAAGTTAAAAACACCTTTTTTTAATTATAATTAAAGAATAGAATTAGGGAGAAAATATTTATCTTATAAAAAACTTTATGTAGAAATTTATGACGGATTTATATCATTTGTTATATAGGAGATTAGCAACATTTTATTTAATGGATTTTAAGGTTTAGGGAATAGCAGAATAAACAAAGCAGTTTTGAGTTGAAGTGCTGTTTATGTTGTTACAGTTTTGGAATGACCATTTGCTGCAGGACCCAGGAGAAACGTTAGAGTAACTGCTCAGATATTTTGTGATTTGTTTAGAAAGTCAGGTGGTAAAAGGAAAAATAGAAAAACCCAATCATCAAATCTTATAATTGAGTAAATCAGCAAGTCATTGATGTCCAGAGACTTTTTTTTTTTTTTTTTTTTACAGTATTCTTGGCAGTGAAAGTTTAATTTAAAAACAGTCTGTCCTATTTTGGACATACAGTTTGTAATCTCCAAAAATGTCACTTTTTCTTCTTTGCTCCTTCCGCTCCCTTCTGTTTAATATTGAGGATTCTACCCTGAGGTAGCAATTAGATAGATACCAGAAAGACACAGAGTAAATGGTATGCCCAACCATAAATTGAGAAAAGTAGACTCTGTAATTCATGTATGCTGTTTTTAAACTGAGATTAATTCCTATAACTTAACACTGACATTTACTTGCCAGAGTTTGTCTCACTTTTTAACCAGTTGCTTAAGAAAACACACACACGCATACCCCCCACATACAGACACATAAACACACACACACACATATATATATACACATATATACTATAGGTGGTAGACGTTAAAAAGACATGAGTCTTCTTTTGGAAAACTTAGCATCCTCTCACTGTAAGTGGTTAGAGTAAATCTATAAGCCCAAGTTTCACACTTTTAAAATTTCTCTTCCCCTTGAATGTAATGTCCTCTGGTAATGGAGATTCTTCACTCTAAGCATGTTTCTAATAGCTCCAATTTGGATATACTTTTACTGACTCCTGTTTGCATCTCACTTTTGTTTCTTTCATGTACACTTCAACTTATATATTAAGTTGATTTTTATAACCCTTTTAAAAAGTGTTTAGTGCAGTTAGCAACAAGACAGAAGAATATTTGTCATGTTTAAACAATGGCTTAAAATATATAAAAGGTACAAAGGGAATAAACTGTAATTAATAAAAATAAAATATAATAATAATAAATACATAAAAGGAATGGGGAACTTATGCAATCATGATTTCAACCAACAAATGAGAAATACATACAAAGGTGCTCACAGAAAACATGACTGTTTAAAAGTGGGCATCACAAGCTGGAGCATGTTGTCAGTCCCGGGCCTTAGGAGACTGAGGCGGGGCAGGCTCTTAGTTTAAGACCATACTGGACTACATAAAGTGTAGGCCAGGCAGGGCTACATATGAGACCCTGTCTCAAAACAAAGAAACTTCAAAAATGTGGATCACAGATACTTGATTTTTTTTCCCCTGAGAATGTTGATGTATAATGAATATGTATATAATGTATCAAATTCAGATTTTGTTTTTTAAGATAGGGTTCCTCTATGTAGCCCTGGCTGTCCTAGAACTCACTTTGCAGACCAGGCTGGCCTCAAACTTAGGGATCCATCTGCCTCTGCCTCACAAGTGCTGGGATTAAAAGTGTGAGTCACCATGCCTGGCTCAAATTCAGTATTCCTAGTAAAAGTTATTTGAAGTTATTTCCTAAGCCTTTTCTGTTTCTATGCTCTACTGACTGCCCTTTTTGTGCCTGTGCTTAGTCTGTAATCCCCAGGGCATTTGACTGCCTGTTGGATCAGTTTATGACCCTCTGACACCTGTAACCTGTGTCATCTCCATGACTATCACAGGGATCCTTAACAGAGTCATTACAACAGTCCCTCTTCTAGCTGTTGGTATATTATATTCGATCTTTTGGGGGTTTGTTAGCTCTTCTGTCTTGTCAGTATCCGCAGAGTAAGTTTCCACCTTGGTATGTTATCTTCCTAAGACTTGAACTTTTGTTAAATGACCCTTTCCTTTTTTGCATAAATGATAAAAAGTATCTATTTTTCTTAACATGGAAATACATGTAGGTGTGAAAAGAGATTTTAGCTAAAGTTTTCTTAGGTATTTGTTTATTTGGGCACTATGATACTAAGTATAAGAAACTGCCCAAATTGATCACTAAAGATTTTTCTAGCAAAATAATGAGAACAAGGTAGGTATATTTAAGTTTTATATTCTCATTCCAGTGTGAAATTAAGGATCCTAACATTTTTTAAAGCATGTCACATCAAGTGGTTTTACTCCATTTGACCTCAGTCTCAGTTTCCTGATGGACATAGTTTATTTTTATGAGCAGTGGACAGTCTGGTGTGGATATTTTTATGGTGTAGTGTTGTGATCACAGTGTAACTGAGTTACTGTCAGACTAAGCTAACACTTTGACAGACTATTTTTTAAAGAGTGCTTTAAAGAGGGCTATAAATATTTTTTCTCTAGGGGCTGCAAAGGTGGCTCAGGAGTTAAGAGTACTCACTGCTCTTGTAGAGGGCCCAGGTTCAGTTCCCAGCACCACATCAGGCACAGCATCTTCAGTTTGAGGTGATCCAAAACCTTCTGGCTTCCATGGTTGCCACACACATGTGGCACACACAAACTTGGGCAGGCACACACATATACACATACGTTTAAAAAAAATCTTATTATTATTTTTTTTCTCTTGGATTCTGTGATATGGCTTTTCAGGTAAATATACTTTCACCCAAGCCTGACAACTTGAATTTGAGTCTCTGGACTCTTATGGGGAAAGGAGAAAACCAGCTCCTGCAAGTTGACCACAAGTTGACCTTCTGACCTCCACATAAGCACTGTGTTGCACATGTTCCTAAACTGGAATTCATCAGTAAAAGCATTATAATCTCCACTTTAATTATTAGTACACAAATACTTTAGCTTATAGATTATATCGAATATTAAAAATCAACAAATTATCTATATTTGCTATTTATATTGTCAGATGACTATTGAATTACTAAATAATTTTTAATGATTTCCTTGACAGAACTTTTTTGTTTTTATTTTTCTAGGAATATAAATTATTGCCCAACAAAATGGCTACATTTAAAAATATTAATTGTAAAGACCTTTGATTCTTTTATTTATCAGTTGTTAATAATCAATTATCAGTTGTTACTAATCATTAGTGGATTGATTTATTAGCAAAAATCTGTTGTTTCTGGCATTTCAGAGCAGTGCATGTTTATGATTTTAAAGAAAATCTATTTGGAAGACACTCAAACTTTATGGTTTATAGTCCTTCTTTTAGTTTTCTGGACACTGTTTTTCTTTTAAGTTTTTTTTTGTTTGTTTGTTTTTTGTTTTGAGGCAGGGTTTCTTGTGTAGCCTTGGCTGTCCTGGACTCTGCCTCCCCAAGTGATGGTATTGCAGTCTGTTGGACACAGTTTTTCTAAGGAGTGAATTTTTCTTATATTTTTACTTTTAATTAAAATTTTGTGTATGTGTATGGGTGTTTTGCCTGTGTGTTTGTCTACGCACTATATTTGTGTCTGGTGCATGCCGTGGATGATAGAGGCTATGGGATTGTCTGGAACTGGTGTTGCAGACAGTTAAGAGTCATGATGTGGCTGCTGGGAACTGAATCCTGGTCCTCTGCAAGAAGAGCCAAATGATCTTAACTCCTGAGCCATTTCTCCAGTTCCACATTGCTTATTTTAAATTGCTATTGGCTTTTTTTGATAAATACTTTTATTTATTTTATGTGCATTGATGTTTTGCCTTGCCTACATGTATATGCTTCTATATGAGGGTGTTAGATCCCCTGGAACTGGAGTCAGACAGTTGTGAACTGCTCTATGGATGCTGGGAATTGAACCTGGGTCATCAGGAAGAGCAGCCAGTGTTTTCAGCCACCGAGCCATCTCTTTGTAGTCTTGGGAAGTTGGTAGTAGTGTCCATGGATGGAGCGTTTCTGTTTCTTCCTCTAAACATCAGTAACAGGAATACATCTGGAAAATGAAGTCTGTGTTTTGGATATAATCGGGAAAGGAAGATCATGTTTACACAAGGTCCCCCCCCCCTCAATTTTTATTAAGGTTTCTGATGTATGGTTGATGTTTGTTTAGGAGTCACAGAAGAGAATTTATTCTGGTAGAGCTGTTTTGACTCTGTGTTATCACTGAACAAATTAGAATGACTCTGCTTCCCTTAGGCGGGGTTGGAAGGGGAGTTCAGCCGTGAAGAGCACACACTGGTCTTTCAGAGGACCTGTGTTCTGTTCCAGCACCTACATTAGATGGCTCACAACTACCTGTCACTCCGGCTCTAGGGACCTGACACCTCTGGTCTCCATGAGCACCTGCACTCGTATACACTTACCCACACACAGACACATACACACACAACTAAAAAGAACAGAAAATAACAAGTAAAATAAAAAAATATTTAAAACAAAAATAAATGTCCTATGTGTGGGCACCTAGTTTATGTCTTATGTTATGAGTTTTAAGTCTTGATGTTAGTTGTTCTTATTTTTTTTTCTTATAACACAATTAACATTTTACTTCATAAAAAGAGGCAGATGGATTTCTTTGAGTTCAAACCCAGCCTGAGGACACAGAATTCCCAGATTTGGAGTCACAGGTCATCATAGCTGCTTAATTGTGAACCAAACTTGGGTCTTCTGAAAGAGCAGCAAGCACTCTTAACCACCGAGCCACCTCTCGATTTCAGCTAGTTCATTTTAAATTCCATTATAAATTCTGCTTGATGTCTGTGTTAAGTATATGTTGAAATTACAGCCCTTTAAAACTGTACGTGTATGTATGTCTTTTTTTAAAAATATCCAGATGATCAGCAAGCTTTGAATTCAATCATGCAAGATTTGGCTGTCCTTCACAAGGCTAGTCGGCCAGCATTATCTTTACAGGAAACCAGAAAAGCAAAACCTTCATCACCAAAAAAACAGGTATTTATTTCAGTAATAATTTTCAGCAATTTTTATTAATTTTAAATTGAGTTGTTGTGAAATTGTAGGTGCCTATTGGATCCCCTTGGAGCCGGAGTTATAGATGGTTGTGAGCCACCTGACATAGGTGTTGGGAACTGAACATGGATTTGGTCCTCTGCAAGAACAGTATGTGTTCTTAACCACTGAGCCATCGTTCTAGTCCCAGTATCAATAGTATTTTAATAAGAGTATTTTGTTGCTCTGTGAATTACTTTCATTTCATAGCCTGATCTTGTAAGGACTTCTTTTATACTTTGAATCAAATGCTGTGTTTAGCACATTATCCAATAAGTGTGCATTTTACTTGTATTTACATTTAATATGTGATATAATATAAATGCTTTGTGTAGGTACAGTATTGAAGAAATAGTGACAAGAAATAAATGAATGTACTTTTTAAAAAAGCTATGTAACTGCTTGCTAAAGTTATTATTTCATCCATTCTTTAAGTACCTAAGAGTAATAGTTTCTTTTGTTTTTCTTAGAAATCTTCTTGAGATACTTATAACTGGGTGATTTTGATTCCTATAAATAGAATAGTATGCAATAGAAAGCACAGAAAGTAGAAATAATAGATCTCCCCTCCCACAGTTTCAGTTATTCATGGTCAGCTTAGGTCAGAAGCAACAGATGGAAGGTCGTAGACATAAGCAGATCTAAGTTTTAAATTTTATGCCATTTGAAATAGCATAATGAAACCTCACACTGTCTTGCTTTACTCTGCTTAGGGCATGAATTATACCTTTGTTTGTTGTACCCATACTGTATATGCTACCTATCTGTTACCTAGAAGCTATTTAAGTAATGGGATTGATTACCAAAAATATGAAAGTAAAGGTACTGACAATTTGAATATGCAGAAAAAAAATTTTTTTTTTTTACCTGAAACTTCTTATGTTTATTTTATACACCATTAATTACTGGGTTTCAAAAGAACAGTTTCATATAGGTATATAACATTATTTGAACATGCTTCTTGCCATAGCATACACTACTCTTTCTTTCTTTTAATTAGTTACAGTTTATTCACTTTGTATCCCAGCTGTAGCCCTGTCCCTCCCTCCCTCTTTTCCTCCCATGCCCTTCACCAAGTCCACTGGTAGGGGAGGTCCTCTTCCCCTTCCATCTGACCCTAGTCTATCAGGTCTCATCAGGACAGGCTGCTTTGTCTTCCTCTGTGGCCTGGTAAGGCTGCTCCCCCTCAAGGGGAGGTGAGTATTTAAGAGAAAAAGTAAAAGTTCTGAATTTAATAAAGGAAAGCAAATAAATTAACAAACATATATGTTCAGAGGCCTTGAAACACACAGATGAGGAAGGCCTACAGTATAGCATTCTGTATTTCCTTAGGCTCAGGTCACTTGTGCGTGAGTCAATATTGGTGCTCTTTCCTTTCGTCAGATCTGGTAATGTAATTCTCAACTCAGCTTTTTGGCAGATATCAGGTGATTGGAATTGCACTTTGAAAATGAAACCCCTCTTCTGTTCTGTGTTAAATGTGTAGGCTAAGGAAAAAATAACTTAGAAATTTATCTGGTCTCTGCATGATTATGACTGATGCCTTCATTTTATTATAGAATGATGTCCGTGTCAAATTTGAACATAGAGGAGAAAAAAGGTAAGCAAGGAAACATTACATATTAATTAGTTTATTTAAAAATATGCATTCCAATTAAGCTTCTACAGATTCTCTCCAGATTTCAGTGAAGTTCTGTGGTTTTTGAAGTTGAAAATGGAATAGTCTTTGGTAATATATGACATGCACCTAGACTGATGAGAAATAGGATATGTCAGAATGCATGCTAGCCATTAGAAATAGTGAATATGCTTGCTTTGCAAAATTGGGAAGTAAATAAGATCATTTCATAAGACACACTTTAAAATTTTACTGTTTACTTTTATTCATACCGAGGAAAAGTTTTGACTAGCCTCAAGAGACTTCAGTGCTGTAGCATATAATTTGTTAATAGTGCTCTAGAAGTGACTTGGAATGATGGCTCCAGGCTGCTTGCTTAGCAGGACTGTAAACCTGGCCTTCTATGCCTTGTGTCTGCCCTGGCATCTGTGCCTCCGGGCACAAAGTGCAGTTGGTGAGAGCTGACAAAAAGACCTAATAGGAGTTACAGAAGAGAATTTCTTTTGTTATTAGTGTCTCATTAGAGTAATAAAAGGCCTGTTAGTCTTTTGTTGTTGTTGTTGTTTTTGAGGCAGGGTTTCTCTGTGTAGTCTTGGCTGGCTTGGACTCACTTTGTAGACCGGACTCACTTTGGCTGGCCTCAGAACTCACAGAAATCCTACTGCCTTGGCCTCCCATTGTGCTGGGATTACCGGAGTATGCCACCACACCTGGCTCAGGGCCTGTTAGTCCTAAGGAATTTAAAATGGCTCACAAGTCATATAACTTGAAGATGCGAATGTATTTTACCAGAGATACTGAAAAATAAAAAGGAAAACTAAAAAGAGCATACCTCCTTTGCATACCATAAAACCATGGTCTAGTCTATTCCTTATTTGGAATTATTTTCTGGATATTTAGCTTTTCCATTTCCTCAGCCCTGAATTTAGTGTGTGACTTATAAAGTGAGCGCAGAAGTGGCTTCTTCTCTCTGAAGCTAATAGTCTGTTGTGCTCTTCTCTAGATTTAGTACATGCTCTGCCTTAGGAGTAGAGGAAGCAAATACCATAATATTTCACTTTAATTCCTTTAACATGTCTTAGAGATGCTTATATAGTATATATGTTAAATTTTTAAATTGATAAGGATTCAGAAATCAAAATTTGATCTCCACAGGATAAATAACATTATTCTTAACAGTTTCATTGCAGTCTGTTATACAAATGTCATATAGTTTTGATATGAATTTGAATTTAATTAAATTCAAACACTTTCCTAAGTGGGCACTTTATATTGAGCTTTAATGTTTATGTTTTTGTGAATTTAAAACTTTGAGAATCTTTTAAAAACTATAATTACAATAGAAAAAAATTCAATGGTTCTAAATTTTGGTTGAAAATTCTTGTATTTGATCAAAAGTATATTATAGTTTTTACTTATTTTTTTATCTGACAAAATAGAACTTTTGTAAGTATATTGTTTGTTACAAAATAAAATATTTAAAACTTATTTTTATGTAGAATCCTGCAGGTTACCAGACCAGTTAAACTAGAAGATCTGAGGTCTAAGTCTAAAATAGCCTTTGGGCAATCTATGGACCTACACTACACCAACAATGAGGTAAACATGTGCATTTCCCTTTCAGTAGCCCCTGTTTTGTAAAGTTAGTGTTGTTCATAAAGGAGATTGTGTTTTTATTTGGTGATTAGTAAAAAGTGGAACGTTAGAAGAGTGAAATGTATATTTGTAAATTTTACTGTTAAATGGAGGTGCTACAGTGCAAATTTAGACTACGAAGTTGGAGAAAATCAGCACCACCTTGCCATTTTCTGCTTTCACTTTTACTTTTCACTTTGTATTCAGTGACCTTACTTTCCTTGGGAAACTTAGGATCATTGTGATGTTGGCTTAGGATGCTTTTTGATTGCTATATTTGTATTTGTGGTCAGTACATGTGGTCTTGATGGCTCACTATATTTTCAGGAAATCTGTTTTAATCTTGAGATTAGAATTCAATTAGATGATAACTGGAGTTTCTTACTGTTTGGAGATCTTAAATTTTGTTAAAAACATTAACAAAAATCAAAAAATGATTTTTTTTTTAAAAGTTAATTTTCTTGATCTTCTGAAAATACTTTTTACTGGCCTAATGAGTTTCTGAGTTGCAGCCTTTTGTGGAGTGGGTACTCCAGGTTTGTAGAAGCAGCAGACAGCAGAGAAATTGAAGATTTTTGAAGGAAATGCATCAAGTCTTGTGGCAGTGACTCTTTTTTAAAGTCAAAGCTGGACTTGGTGGTGCATGCTTCAGGCCCAGCATTTGGGAGGCAGAGACAGGCATAGTGAGTTTCAGGACATCCAGGGCTACCTAGAGAGACCCTGTCTCAAAAAAGTCTGTGAGTGTCCTCTCTGTTGTTAAGGAAAAACTAGCTGAGGCAATATTTATACTGAGAGTTTAGTATGGAAAGGCAGCCCTACAGAGTTTCAAGGGAAGAACAAGAGATAGAACAAGCTTGAGAACAGTATGAATGCGAAGGGTACCAGTGGGGATGGTGTGACAAGGGAAGCCATAGTAAAACTTTATCTGAGAACATACATGGAACCCTGTACAAATGAAAACACTTCAAAAAGCTCAGAAATGAAAATACTCTTTTAAACATGGAGGGCGCTTTTAATTTATCGCCATAAGCAGTACAGTCTATTGCTTACACACTACATAAAATGCTTCCTCTGCTGAATAAAAAGACAGTTCATCAACTATGGGATCTCCAGGGGTTGCACCAACACCAGCAACCCGTGTCAGTCCCTTCTGCCCACACCAGCTTATAAACACAGCCACAGCAGGACCTGGATTTGAGTCCCAGGAAGGCAGAGGGACATATTTTCCTAAGTACAGATCTCTCTTAAATAGGATCTTGAACAGAGACTAATGAGGACCGTACTGTAGCAATATCTTGAAATTTTTCTTTTCGAGTAACCTGGGGTTTTAACTATGCATAAGCATATTTCTTACTCAGTCTTTTTTCTTTGTACTTTATCATATGAACATATATATGCTGGGCTGGTGTTCAGCTGACATTCTGGGGTTCTCAGGCTTTTCCTGAGGTATGGACATGGGGAGATGTATATAGAGGGTAGATGATCAACTGTCCTAAAGGGGCAGCTTTCTGGATAAGTACTTTTAATGGCCACCTTCCCTTCTTTCTTCATTTTCCCCACTTCCCTACCTAGAATCTTTTCCCATATAAATAACTTGACCTTGAATCATTATTTCCTAACATAATTTCTCAGGGAAACAAAGTCACCATACCCTCTAATCCCTTCATCTACCCCCTTTTTCCCTTCCCCTCACTCCCAGGGAGTTTTATCAGCAATAGAAAATTAGACTAAGATGTTGTGCGCTAGCACAAAATTAGCTGCAATAGAAATTGGAAATAAACTTTTAAATACAGAGTAGATGGATATAAGCAAAGTATAAGACAGGATTCAAATTAATCTGGTTTGTATTTATATATAGCAGCTTTTCATTTTTTTAAATAAAAAAATTTTTTTTTGAGACAGAATCTTGCCATGTAAGATTCTTGGCTGGCCCAGCACTCACTGCATAGCTTGGGATGGCCTTGAACTTCTGTCAGTCTTTAAAAAAAAAAAAAAAAAAAAGAGAGATTTTTTTTCATGCAGCAGTCTATAGACTGATTACATACCATAGTAGGTCTTGGGTCTGGGTATGCCTCTGGTGTTCACCCTGTACTGAACAACATTTGCAAAGGGCCTGCTCTTTGCTGTGCTCTGCTGGAGGGGAGCCTCATCTTTAGGGATTGATGCTGCGGAGGACTCTCAGCCACGTAGACTGTAAATGTTTCACATGCTTTGCTTTTTAGAGATGGTCAGTAAGTGTGGAGTGTGCTCACTTGTTCTTTCTGTGTTCCTCTTTCAGTGAATGATACCTCCTGTATATCATTGACAGTTTCCTTAAGCTGCAAGAAATGTTTTTATTTAAAAATAAAATATTTTGATTTTTGAAAATAAAAAAATATGTGAATCATATTTTTTTCATAGACCTCTTGGTTGCTTTTTTCTTTTGTAACATCTTAGCCATGAGAGAGAGGACTAATGAAAGTAGATTTCTCATTGAGGGTTTCCTGAGATGATTACTCATTTAGTTTACTTGTTCGTGTAGTGGTCTACCAGGACCAGAGATGAATACAGGTGACCTGTAGATTGCAGATATGTGGCTGATGATACCTTCCCAAGGCAGCCGCCACTGATACTCAAGGTTTGTTACATTGTAAACATGCCAGGCAGAGGGTAAATCCCTGGTTACTACTAGAAAAGGAATTAAGAATTTTATTTCTGCAGATGGAGAGTAGTACTTTATTTTATATTATTTGTATGTATGCCCTTTAATGTTCTTAGGCATGAATATCCTTACTATACCTTAAATTTAACAATGTTATAAGAATATCATAGAAAATTACTTTTTAGATATATTTACAAGAAGACTGTAATGACTAATAAGCAAAAAGTAACTCTTTATGTCCATTCTGAGGTTTAGTGGTGCTGAACTAGAAGCAGAATGCTGGAGTGCAGAGTAGCGATGCGGACACGCCTTAGACCTTCATTGTAGTAAAGTACAGTGTGCTTCGAGATTTAGAATACTCCAGTAATGGCTGCTCCTGAAAGAGCGTGACCTGGTGTAATGTCTGCGTGGTTCTTGTCTCTTTTGTTCAGTTGGTAATTCCGTTAACTACCCAAGATGACTTGGACAAAGCTGTGGAACTGCTGGATCGCAGTATTCACATGAAGAGCCTCAAGATATTACTTGTATTAAATGGAAGTACACAGGTATGAATTGGGATTGTGTTTCTCACTGAAGATTATAAGAGTTGTAATATGTTTTAATTTATGAAATGTGAATTATATACTTGTCATTGTTGTAGCTTTTTATCCTTGCTTCTCAAAACTATGTGGTTAGAGTTACAATTAAGAATATATTATACAGGCTGGAGAGATGGCTCAGTGGTTAAGAGCACTGGCTGCTCTTCCAGAGGTCCTGAGTTCAATTTCCAGCAACCACATGGTGGCTCATAACCATCTGTAGTGGGATCTGATGCCCTCTTCTGGCATTCTGGTGTACATGCAGATAGAGCACTCATGTAAAATTAAATAAATCTTAAAAAAAATACATGTGAAATAAAATAATAATAATAGAAACTGGCAATTTGGGAAGAATTATATTAGAATTGAAATGGCTATTTTGTTTTTATTTTTTACATTAATTTTGTGTAGATGGGGTGTGGTGTGCACATGCTGGTACATGTATGAAGATCAGTTCTCTAATTCTCATGTGTTGGTTCAGGGTTTGGACTTGGGTCATCAGGGTTGACAGCAAGCACCCTAACCTGCTGAGCCATCTCCTTGGTCTTGAAATGTCTTGTCTTGTTTATCTTCTCCCCACTTCAGCCAACTTCTTCCCTCCTTCCCTCCCTCCCTCCTTCCTTTCTTTTCTGTTCCTGGGACCAAGCCATCTTCCTGATCTCATCTTCCAAGTAGCCAGGATGGTATCACTCTTCTAGTAGATTAAAATTTGTAAGAACAGATTTGCAAAGGCCCAGCAAGAATAGAGAATGGCTAGGCTGTATTTTAGAAAGAGGATGATGAGTCTTTGCATGCCTCAGATGGGAAGAATAGCATTAATTGCCCTTTTCTCTTCTAGGCTACTAATTTAGAACCATCGCCATCACCAGAAGATTTGACTAGTACACCACTTGGTGCAGAGAGGAAAAAGCGGCTATCTGTAGTAGGTGAGAAAGGCAGGGTCTGAATAAGGAAATGAGTGAGTTCTCAAATCCTTGTCATCTTTTAATGTAAGGTAACATGAACTGTATCCCTGAAAATAGCACCCTAATGCTATGCTCTGTACAATTACTTTAGCCACTTTGTCTTACCTGATGTTCCTGAGAAATTATTTTCACATATTGTAGGACTAGCAATATCCAATTTAAAGTTTTTGTTTCTATACTGAATATTTTAATATTAAGAATTAGATAAAATCTTTAATGATTTTAATAGAGAGGAAGTAACTGTAAGACATTGAAATGAGTAGACTGGACTCTTTAGGATGTGAATAGAGAGGGAAAGTAACTGTAGGGCATTAAAAGGAGTACACTGGACTCTTGTTCTTAAGTTTTGTAAGGTTTTAGGTGTTGCCAGAATATAATATCAGTATAAAAATGGCTAAGAGTAGCCTGTGTTTTATTATTGCTTTCTTGGTATCCAGTTTTATTTATTATCAATAATGCATTCCTTATACGTAAGCTTACGATAAAAAGAAAAAAGATTCTGTGTACTGTATTTTGAGGTGGCCTTATTGAGCTGGGCTAGGCAGAGGTGTTCTGAACCCTCCGTGCTTGTTGCCGTAAAAATGTTGATAAGGAGCTGAAGGGATGGCTCAGAGTGTTTGCTGTTCTCAAAGGATCAAAGTTTGGTTTCCAGCAACAGTGTTGGTGCTATGATCTTGGTCTAGGGGATCCAGCACTGTCTTCTGGCACTTGCATGCATGTGCATATGTGTAACTCACTCATGTACATAAATAAACATAATAAAATAAATTCTTAAAGTGGCATTAACATTATAAAAAGATAAAAGTGTTTCAATGCTTAAAGAACAGCGGATATAAATATTTTTAACACATAGGGCAGAGGATGTAGTCATTCCAGATAGCATGAGCTCTGGTCCTGAGGCATGAATTTGAAAGGGAAAACAGAAGAGGAGAGACAGGTAAATAGAGAAGAAAAAACTAGAGAGCAGGACAAAGTTGAAAATCTAGAAATGACTGGAATAGAATAGGGTTACTAACGATGAATGAAAAGGTTGAATTAGTTTATAAGAAACTAGAGCAGTTGTTATATTCTTTTGTTTTCTAAAAGAAGCGGTATTATGAACTTTTTCTTTGTTTTGTCTCACATGAGTCTATTTCAGAAAACTAGAGCTAAACAGCGAGGATACACAAATAGACCTGGCTTGTCCTCACTCAGATATACTTGATATTACTTTTTAAAAAAGTGAAAGAATATTTGAGCTACAGGCATTTAAATTCTGGTACTCTCACTCTCAATATGAAACTGTTAACTTTACTCCGGCCTTTAAACAGTGGGTTTGAAGCCATAAACAGAGCACTTGTAGAATATGTTTTATTTCTCAAACTGGAGGCACAGCTGCTATTAGCTGTACATTTCTTTCTTTGTAGAAGTAAAACAGCCTCTTCATTTCAGTTGTTAGACAGGAAAAGTTTACATGCACTAGTTAAATTGCCATTTTGAATTCCTCAATATTATCCCACCAGTAAGTATTCTTGTTGTTTGACTTTGGTGCCAGGATAAGAAAAAACTGGAAACTGCAGTTACTCTAAGTGTGTTAACATACCCATTACATTGCATGTTAAGAAATATGAGTTGTCAAGTAATAGGATGAAGAAATTTTTATAGCCATCTTCCTTCTCAGTTGAGTATGTTGCTCTTTTACTAAAAAAAAAAAAAAAAGTATTCAGAAAGATGAAAGTGTCAGGAATACAGCGATAACTGGCGATAGCTGTTACAAAGCCTACATGAACTCAGCTCACACTTCTTTCTGGACAGCAGATGAGGTCTCTGCACCTTCTTAATAGATGTTCTCTTGCTCCTTTTCCCTACTTATCAGATGACCCCTTTACATATGCTTACTTTGGGGGGGATTTAAACTTAAATAGATCTTAAATGCTTCATGCCATGGTGGCACAGGCCTTTAATCTCAGCACTACACAGAGAAACCCTCTCTTGAAAAACAAACACACAAAAAGAACTTAAATGCATACAGCACTTGTATATGTTTACTTAAAAAAAACTGCTAGGAGAGCAGAAAACTTCAATAGTATCATTTCTTGTGAACCAGGTAATTAAATTAAAAACTATCGTAAATGAATGCCATGCTCTACTCTATTTTTTCTTAAACTGTGGAAGTTTTTTTGGGGCATGCGATTGGGGACAAGGTCTTACTATATAGGCCTGGTTACTCTGGAACTCACTCTCTAGACCAGGCTGGCTTTGAACTTAGAGATCTTCTGCCCTTGCCTCCTGAGTGCTGGGATAGTGGTATGTGCACTACACCTGGAAAATCACAAAGAAATTTAAATGTACAGGATATAGCATCCCATAAAAGCCTAGTTTTAAGTAATGAAAAGTAAGATTCAGGATATGAAATACAAAAAAGCAGCCAAATGACTAAGAAGGAATCTTAATTCAGGTTTCTAAAGATCAAAGATAGGGAATGGAAAGAATATCGTAGAGCTGACTGTACCTGACAGATGTTTTTAGTGAATGGATTTACCATCACAGTATTTTTACCAAGAAGTAATGTTCATTGCTGTGAAAACAGGCCACTTGCCAAAGACACTAAGGTGGTAACCTGTACTGGAATTTAAACCATGCCCTGATTGCAGAGCCCATATTCTTTTACTATATTGTGATATCAATACAGATTATGTTAAAGACTGACAGATACAAATTATTTTTGTAAATTCAAAAGCAGTTGTATTACTGTAAGATTCTGTAGTGTGTTTGTTATCAGCCCATGATATAGTTGTCAACAGAAGAATTTGAGTATATTAGCATAGTCTAATGAGGTTGTAGAGTGTGAATTTAGAAAGGCTATAAAAAGATCTTAACCCGAATATTCTGATTAACTTTTTGTAATCACTAGATTTTATTTGCTAAAGTTATTTTTATGTAGTTGGAAATATAACCTATTTAGTTGAAACAAAAATTAGTTTCCTTGCTGACAATGATAAAACTTGATAACTTTTCTTTTTGAGGTCCCACTAATAGAGATAGAAGTTCCCCTCCCCCTGGATACATTCCAGATGAACTACACCAGATTGCCCGGAATGGGTCATTCACTAGCATCAACAGTGAAGGAGAGTTCATTCCAGAAAGCATGGACCAAGTAAGTCAAACCTGGATTCTCTTTATCACTATATATAAAGATACCCTGGTCTTGTGACCAGTGTGATTTGGCAGACAACTAGGATGGGGGTTTTGTCCATGTGTCTGTGTGTGTGTGTACATTTTCTCTAATCTGTCTTCTTAAGTCAAAAATTTATTATAAAATGCTCATTAATTTATGTATGCCTTTTTGTATTGGTATGTCAAAAAAATGGAATAAGCTAGTTTTTTTATATTGATCATCAATGATGCATTTGGCTTGTAATCTTAGATTAACTAACATTCAGATTTCTTAATGAATACTTTATTTTATATATTCATTTGTATTTTGTTGGTTTTTCAAGACAAGGTTTCTCTCTGTAGCTCTGGCTGTCCAAGAACTCTGTGGACCAGGTTGGCCTTGACTGTTACAGAGTGTTGTTACTGAAGGTGTATGCCACCACTGCTCACTTAATGCATGCTTTAAAGATAGAGTAAAATTATAAGTGCCTTACGAAGTGAGGTGTGTGGACTGTCCATAACATTTTAAAGATGCTTCAGCTTTGTAGTAAAGTTACTGTGAGGCCCTTACATTGTTGAGTGGCCACAGCACTGCAACATTTTCAGTCTCCTCATGGAGCAGTCACTGTATTGTTCCTCTCAATTGAACAGGGCCATTGCTCTGTTTCAGTAAGCAAAATTACTGTAGCTTCAATTACTTGACTATAGAAAAAGTATATTTTTCTTTTATAAAATTTTGTAGTCACAGCTTGTTTATACAGGGTGTTTAAAAATGAGTAATTCTGGAAAGTGACTGCTATTTTTTACAGCTTCTTTTGAAAATACTAAAAGAATTCTAAAATTGTGGGGAAAGTTATATACATTTCTTGGTATGGTAGGAGCCACTGAATTACATACTTTAAATGGATGAGATCTCTGTTATATTATGTCTCAAACAGCTGTATGAGGTTACTGTCAAAGAGTCACTGTGGACTCTTTGTTTTCCTAGATGCTGGATCCATTGTCTTTAAGCAGCCCTGAAAACTCTGGCTCAGGAAGCTGTCCATCACTTGATAGTCCTTTGGATGGGTAATGATTGTAGTCACGCTTTTCAGTGCATAGGGTAAAAATGTGTACACATAGAATATGGGTTAGCAATAGTTCTTCTCTGCATTCTGAAGAATATAGTTCATTGAGAATTGCCTATAATGACAACAGTGAAGTTTCGTGTATTGTAAATAAATCTTTAGCCTCACGGGGTTCAGGTTCAATATCTTGTTTTTGTGTTTCTCTGTGTAGCCCTGGTTGTCCTAAACTTGCTTTATAGTCCAGGCTGGCCTTGAACTCATGGAGATCCAACTGCCTCTGCCTTCCAAGTGCTGGGATTAAAGGCCTGTGCCACCATATCTGGTTCAATATCATTATTAATTGTTTCATTATGTTTTTTCCTACTATTTTTGCCTGTCAGAAATGTGTTTGAAGCAAGTGCAAACTTAGAATTTACTTATGTTCTTGAAACTGTTATAAAATTTCTCATTATTGGTTTTGGCACTTAAAAAATTATATTTGTTTATTCTGTATGTGCAAACTGTGCATTTGTAAGGATGCCTTCTCCTGTTCTTAGAAGGAATTGCTCTCTGCAGTCTTCCTGTAGCACAGATTTGGTATTAAACAGTTCATTTATTTGTCTTCTCTGGGCTTCTTTATGAAAACATATACTTTTGGAAATTCACATACACTTTACTTTTATCCATACCTGTCTGTCAGTGCTTGCCTCTGGAAATTTACTCTGGGACCCTCCCCAATTAAAAAAAAAAAAAAAGAGGAAGAAATTTTTTTTTTCCTGAGACAGGGTTTCTCTGGTATAGCAGTGTCTGTCCTGGACTCATTTTGCAGACCAGGCTGGCCTTTTAACTCAGCAATCTGCCTGCCTCTGCCTCCCCAAGTGCTGGGATTACAGGCATATGCGAGGCTGAAAGAAAGTTTTTAGTGTACTGTGCTGAGCATTTGTCATTAATGTTTGATATGTTAAGGTTATGTCTTTAATATAGATTCAGAAACAGTTTCAGAAAAAACCTTCTTGCTTCCAAATACCTCATTCTTACCCCTGTACACGGTAGCCAATTTTAAAAGCAAGGCTTTTTGTCTGTGTGTACCGAATGAATATTTTAAAATAAGTTTTTTTAAAATTTATGTTAATATTTAAATGAGCTCTGCATACACACACATACACACAGAGAGAGATGAACATACATACAAATGTAGATATTGCTTAAAGATTTTTTTCATGTGTTATTACATACCCTCTTTTGATTTAATCTTACATTTTCTATTTATAGAGAAAGCTATCCAAAATCACGGATGCCTAGAGCACAGAGCTACCCAGATAATCATCAGGAGTTTTCAGGTAAGACTATAAATTCTACATGATTGAATGTTTATGTCATGTTTTGGCTAGGAGGGGGAAATTTTTTAAAGTAATTAAAAACGATAATGTGCTTTTCATTATTAATAAGATTTGACTTTTTAATTATAGTATTCTTATGTCTTAACAGACTATGATAACCCTATTTTTGAGAAATTTGGAAAAGGAGGAACATATCCAAGAAGGTATCATGTTTCGTATCATCATCAAGAGTATAATGATGGTAAGTTTTGAGTAATCAGACTAATATTAGAAAATTAGAACAGACTAATATTAGAAAATACTACAAAAGTGAACATAAATTTAAAAAGCTTCATATTTATGATAATCAAATAATTTGTTCTTAAGTCACTTAATTTTCTGTTTAAAAAAAAACAAAACAAAACAAGAACCTTTGCCAGGAATGACAGGACATTCCTTTAAGTCTTGTGCTCAGGAGGCAGAGTCAGGCAGATCTCTATGAGTTCAGGGCCAGCCTGGTTTACATAGTGAGAACTAGGACAGCCAGCTACATAGACCTGGTTTCAAACAAAACAAAACAAGAATAAGACAACAAGCCTTTTTTATGGTAACTGACTGGTAACTCAGTAAAGTGTGTGCTGTTCAAGCACAAAACCTGAGGTCAGATTCTCAGAACCCACGTGAAAGCTGGGCACAGCAGTGTACCCCTAACCTGAGCTTGGAGGAGGAACAAGCTTGGCCATTGTAGCTGAGTCAGTGAACTTCAGGTTCAGTGAGAGACGCAAAAATTGTATTCCAAAAAATAAAGATGGCGGCTGGACATGTTGCCAATGCCTTCAGTCCTAGCACATGGGAGCCAGGCCAGTGAGAATTACAGAACTACACAGTTATACCCTGTCTTAAATAAACCAAATAAATACACAGATTACAAGGGTATGCCATAAACAAACAAACAAATAAATAAATGGATAATAAAATTATAAGGCCATGCCATAAATAAATAAATAAATGAATGAATGAATAAATAAATGAGTAAATGGATAATAAAGATGGAGAGGGTTAAAGAAGATACCCAGTGTTGCTCTTGATCTCCACATCCATGTGCATGTATCAGATGTGTCTTAGTCAATGTTCTGTTGCTGTAGAGAGATACCATAACCATGACAACTCTTCTAAAGGAGACATTGAATTGGGGTGACTTGGAGTTTCAGAGGTTCAGCTCATTATGGTCTTGGTGGAAGCATAGTGGGCATGGTGCTCGAGAGGTGGCTGAGAGTTCACAGCCACAGCAGTGGGCAGCAGGAAGGAGAGACACTGGGCCTGGCTTACACATATGAAACCCCGAACCCACCACCAGTGACACAGTTCCTCCAACAGGCCAATACTTCCCAAACAGAACATCGGCTGGGGTCCAAGCTTTCAAATATATAAGCCTATCGGGGCCGTTTTTATCCAAACTGGCATAATATGTGTATCACATTTTCATTATTCTTGTCTTGGTGGGTATCTCGGACTGTCTCCATCTCTTTGCTGTTGTGAATGAATGTGGGTTTGCAGGATCTTATTTTGCTCTCTGCTACTGTGATAAGCACCATGACCAAAAACAACAGGGGCATGAAAGGGTTATTTCACCTAGCAGGTTACAGTTCACCACAAGGAGAAGTCTGGGTAGGGCCTGAAGCATAAGCCATGAAGATGTTGCTTCCTGGCTTGCTCTCATGGCTTGCTCAGCCACTTTCTTATACAATCCAAGATCATCTGCCCAGGGGTGGCACCACCCATAGTGAGCTGGGCCCTCCCACACATTTATCATTAATCAAGAAAGTGTCCCAGAGACTTGCTTACAGGCCAGTCTGATGGAGGTAGTTCCTCGGTTGCAATATCTTCTTCCCAGATGGCTCCAGATTGTGTCAAGTTGACAGAACAAATGAAAAGAACAACCAGGACAGACTCTGCTACCTGTAACTTTCTGATTGGGTTTTATGTTTGTTTTAAAGCCATTATTGGAAATGGGAAAACATTTTTTGTGAAAGTGAAGGTTTTCTTCTGTTTTTCCTGTGCATATGAGTTTATGTGCACTTTCCCGTAACAGAGTACGGATACTTGAATTTGTATTCACCTCCAGCGCTCGCACATAGTCATTCTTACCTATGCTTTTCAGCCTGTATTTATAAGGTGCTTCCTATTCCCTACACTATAGATGTTTAAGTATCTTAAAGGTGTAGTTACATTAATAAAAGAAATGAGTTAATTTCTGTTTTTTACTTTGTAGGTCGTAAGACTTTTCCAAGAGCTAGAAGGAACCAGGGCACCAACTTCCGGTCTCCTGTGAGTTTCAGTCCCACTGATCACTCCTTAAGCACCAGTAGTGGAAGCAGTATCTTTACCCCAGAGTATGATGACAGTCGAATAAGAAGAAGGGGAAGTGACATAGACAACCCTACTTTGACTGTCACAGACATCAGCCCACCCAGCCGGTGTAAGTAACAGAAATGTATAGCAGAGACTTTGCATAGTGTTGTGTTACTGTGAATAAACGGCAGATCAGAACTCAGGGAAAAGACTTAGTAATGTGATGTTTGAAGGTGGCTAGACTAACAGGTCTAAAGGGGGTGTGACTGCTAATTACTTTAGCTAATTTTTCTTCACTTGTATTAGGAAAATTGTTAGTAATTGTTCTGATCTATTCTATTGTACATTTCTGTTAAGCACTGAGACTTTTTGTGAGACTTCTAAGAAATAACCTAATGAGATTGGTTTATGAAGAAGAAATTACAGTATAGCATTTAATCTAGATCGTAAATATGTGTAGAAATTTACTAGTTGTGAGTGTTAGACTTTCATTACTGACTCAGTATCTTACCAAAATAGCCTAAGGGATCTATTTTGGCTAAGGTTTTAGTCTATAGTCCTTGGCTCTATTGACCTGGCTCCATGGGAGCAACATGGTGGTGGAAGCCTTGGTAGAGGGTATATATCTCATGGTAGATGAGAAACAAGGTGGAGATGTGGAATTCAGCTCGCCTGTGCATTAGGCTTAGGTTTAAAGTAAGAGGATGAGGTATAATCTTCAGAGGCACCCTTCTCCCTAGTGAGACACTTCCTCTAACATGGCTCCACCTCCTCACACTTCCCAGAACTTCCTAAATGTTCCATCAGCCCTGAATAGCTGTCTTTCTGGCTCTGCTTTTATCTTTGAGCCTACCACCCTGTGTGTATGCGTGCATGCTTGTGTGGATTGGGGGAGTTAGTGTTATACCTGTAACTCTTGTTAAGCATATACATCATCTTGTTTTCTTGTTGATCAAAGCAACTTAAGAACAACTTCTTTTCACTCAGGAGTTGAGGGGATGAAGTCATAGAAGGGAAGGCATGATGGTGGAGCACGAAAAGCTGGTCATGTTTAGTCTGCAGGAAGGAAGCAGGAAGAATGAGGGTTCCAAGTTCCTTTTGCTCTTTTATCCTGGTTTGGGATTCTCAGCCCATGGAAGAATGACCCCCATTCAGGTTGGGTCTTCCCTTTTCAGTTAATCCTCTCTGGAAACATTCTCCTTTTTTTCTGATGTGGGCCTGTCTTATTGACATTGTGGGAACAGGACTATAGTGGTAAATGAGATTAGATCGAAAAGTATTTGAACCTTATCAACAGTATCTTTACATGCTCCACTTGAAGATAGGAGATACTGCAGCAAAATTTTCATGGTCTAAATCCCTTTTTTGCTAGTGTTGTCATTCTGTACTTTTACATCTATAAAAATGCTCTACATTGCTTTTACTTTATTCTTGACAGCTGTATTTAAAGAGATTGAAAATTAGGTGGTGTTGAAGTAAATAAAAATGAGTGTTGGACTGTATAATGTTTATTATTAGCCCTATAATTATTGCAGTAGTATTATTTTTTTATCACAAATAATAAGACACAGACACCTGTTACATTTTATAATTGCCTTACTTACCTTGGGCTAGGCAGATATTTCTACCTACACTATCTTAATAACCTCATCATCCATCTCCCAGCATCCATCTAATGCCATCTGCCTTAATCATTCCTATCTGGGCTACCTTCTATTTATAATCCTGCGATGCTTGCTTGTGTTCTTCATCTGGGCCTTTTCACGCCATTATTGAAGTCCTTACTCCCAGCCCATGTGGTTTCTTCTCCACACTAACTCATGGTGTCCTCCTTACTCCTCTCTTCTAGCCTCTCCTGGTGATTCTCTTGTCCTTTAAATCCCAGGAACCTTAGCCCTGCCTACCCCATTCTGCCCTGCTCAGGAAGAGGCAATTAAGCCATCAGTTATAACGTCTTAGGCAGGTTTACAAAACAAGAATAGGTGTATCTGGGCAGGATCCAGATCTTGAAGGCCAGCAATTAGCATAAAAATAAAGCATCAGAACAACCCCCAACAAGGTGGGAAGGGGCTGGAGAATTGGCTCAGCAGTGAAGAACACTGGCTGTTTTTCCAGAGGACCTGGGTTCAGTTCCGCGCACCCACATGGCTGCTCACAGCTGTGTCCCTTCAGTCCCAGAGGCTCCAGGGCCGCCTTCTGGTCACCGAGGGCCCTAGGCATACATGCAGGCCAAACACCCATAAACAGAAAAAGAAGAAGGAAAATCTTTGACGTGTCTTTTGTGCATACGTTCAGTTTATCTGTTTCTGTAGATCTTTATGTAGAGTCAAGATTCAGTCAGGTATAAAATTCTTCTTGCTTGAAGACTTGAGTTTAACCTTTTTTGCAATCAAAGTCTATTGGTATTGCATTCATTTATCATCTATCTGCTTGAAAAGGCCTTTTTTTCCCTGTATTTTTTGAAAGATAATTTTTTTTTTTTTGCATATAGATTTTCTAAAAAAAATAGAAAATAAAAATCAATGCTTTCAAATTATCCTATTGTCTTTTGGCTTATATATTTTTTTTTTCAAAGAGAAGTTCACTTTTAATCTTTGTCTTCAACAAAGATTTGTCTTCCTCAGCAAATAGTGTGCTCTTTCTTTTCTCTTTTTGGCTGCTTTTCAGATTTCCTCTTCAGTCCTATGTTCTTTGATGCTGTTCTATACCTATGCTCATGTCTTTGTTCTCTCACTCTTGCTCTACTTTGAGAATTTTCTCTTTTGTTCTGTGAGGCAGAATCTTGACATGTTTTTCAGACTGACATCAAATTCTGTGTGTATTAGCAGATGACCTTGAACTCTTGATCATCCTGTTTCTAGTTCCCAGTGCTGGGATTTAAGGGTTTATGCTCATATTGAAGGGACCTTTTCATTTCTAGCAATTTCATTTGATTCTACATCCGTTCTTTTTTTTTTTCCATAATTTTATTTTTCTCATTAAGTTACATTTTGTTAATTCTGTATCCCAGCTGTATCCCTCATTCCCTCCCCAATCCCACCCTCCCTCCCTCATCTCCTCCCTGCCCCTTTCCAAGTCCACTAATAGGGGAGGACCTCCTCCCCTTTCATATGACTCCCTTTTGTCAGGTATTTTCAAGACTGACTGCAAAGTCCTCCTCTGTGGCCTAACAGTACTGCTCCTCCCTTGGGAGGTGGGGAGGTCAAAGAGCCAGTCATTGAGTTCCTGTTAGAAATAGTCCTTGTTCCCTTTACTATGGGAAACCAATTGATTACTGAGCTATCACGGGTCACATCTGAGCAGAGGTTCTAGGTTTTATCCTCTCATGGACTTTGGTTGAGTGTCCATCTCAGAAAAGACCCTGTGCCCAGATACGTTTGGTCCTTGTGGAGCTCCTATCCTTTCCACATCAAACTCCCCTTCTTTCATATGATTCCCTGCACTCTGCCGAAGGTTTGGTTGTGAGTCTTAGTATCTATTTTGGAGCACTGCTAGGTAGAGTCTTTCAGATGCTTTCTGCGGTAGACTCCTGTCATACGTTCAATGCATATCCCATTTGTCTTTCTAAATGAGGATAGATCATCATACCCCATGTCCGTTTTCTTGATTATCTTCTTTAGGTGTATAGATTTCATTATGTTTATCCTATCTTTTAGGTCTATATAAGTGAGTATATTCCATGTTTGTCTTTCTCCTTCTGGGATACTTTACTCAGAATGATCTTTTCTAGATCCCACCATTTGCCTGCAAATTTCATGATTTCCTCCTTTTTGATTGCTGAGTAGTATTCCATTGTGTAAAAATACCACAATTTCTGTATCCATTCCTCCGTTGATGGACATCTGGGTTGTTTCCAGGTTCTGGCTATTACAAATAAAGCTGCTACAAACATGGTTGAGCAAATGTCCTTATTGTGTACTTGAGCAAATTTTGGGTATATGCCTAGCAGTGGTATAGCTGGGTCTTGAGGAAGCGCTATTCCTAATTGTCTGAGAAAGTGCCAGATTGACTTCCAAAGTGGTTGTACCAGTTTACATTCCCACCAGCAATGGAGGAGGGTTCCCCTTTCTCCACAACCTCTCCAACATGTGTTGTCATTTGTGTTTTTCATCTTGGCCATTCTGATGGGTGTAAGGTGAAATCTTAGGGTCGTTTTGATTTGCATTTCCCTAATGGCTAATGACATTGAGCATTTCTTTAAGTGTTTCTCTGCCATTCTATATTCCTCTACAGAGAATTCTCTGTTTAGCTCCGTTCCCCATCTTTTAATTGGATTACTTGTTTTGCTGCTTTTCAGCTTCTTTAGTTCTTTATATATACTGGATATTAGCCCTCTATCTGATAGAGGGTTGGTGAAGATTCTTTCCCAATCTGTAGGCAGTTGTTTTGTTTTGATGATGGTGTCCTTTGCTTTACAGAAGCTTTTCAGTTTCATGAGGTCCCTTTTGTTGATTGTTGCTCTTAAAGCCTGTGCTGTTGGAGTTCTGTTCAGGAAGTTGTCTCCTGTGCCAATGAGTTCTAGGCTGTTCCCTACTTTTTCTTCTAACAGATTTAGTGTATCTGGTTTTATGTTGAGGTCTTTGATCCACTTGGACTTTAGTTTTGTGCAGGGTGATAAATGTGGATCTATTTTCATTTTTCTGCATGTAGAAATCCAATTAGACCAGCACCATCTGTTGAAGATGCTATCTTTTTTCCATTGAATGGTTTTGGCTGCTTTGTCAAAAATTGAGTATTCATAAGTACGTGGGTTTATTTCTGGGTCTTCAATTCGGTTCCATTGATCCTCCTTTCTGTTTCTATGCCAATACCATGCAGTTTTTATTACTATTGCTCTGTAGTACAGCTTGAGATAGGGAATGGAGATACCTCCAGATGATCTGTTGTTGTATAGGGTTGTTTTGGAGATTCTGGGTTTTTTTGTTTCTCCATATCTACATCCATTCTTGCACGTTGTCTTCCTTCTCCATCCAGACCCCTAATATGTTAAGCAGGTTTTGAAAAATTTTATTTTTAAGTGTGTATGTGTGTGTGAGAGAGAGAGGCAGACAAAGAGAAGGAAAGAGGAGAGAGATAGAGAGCGCCTTGACCACATACACATTAGTACAGTACCAATGGAGACCAGAAGAGAGCATCACATTCCTTAGAGCTGGAGTTCAGGTGATTGTGAGCCATCCAGTGTGTGTCCTCTGCAAGAGCAGCGAACACTCTTACTTGCTGATCCATCTTTTCAGCCACCATGTGTTCTTGTGTTTTTACTTTAAATTTTGTGTGTGTTTCTGGAGATTAAACCCAGTGAAAGCCAGGCAGGGTTGTCATACTCCTTTAATCCTAGCACTTGGGAGACATAGTCAGGTAGATCTCTGACTTTGAGGTCAGCCTGGTCTACAGAGTGAGTTCCAGGACAGCCAGGCTACACAGAGAAACCCTATCTCAAGAAAACCCAAAGAAAAAGAAACAAATACCTCCCACCTCCAAAACAGTGCTTTGCCCACTGTCCCTGCTAAGCTGTACCTTCAGCCTATTCAAAAGTATTTTAACTTTCTTGAGTTATCTTGAGTCTGGTTATGTTGACTTCTTTTTTTTGGTAATCCCCTTTCCCCAGACAGGATTTCTCTATGTGGCCTTGGCTGTTCTGGAACTCACTATGTAGACCAGGCTGGCCTTGAACATATAGACATCCACTTGCCTCTGCCACCTGAGTGCTGGGATTAATGGTATATGTCACTATGCCTGGTTTGTGTGTGTGTGTGTGTGTGTGTGTGTGTGTGTGTATGTTTAAGTTTGCTTTTTTATGCATCTTACAGTTTTACATGGAGTGATAGACTTCACTTGTAGGATCATGAAGACTGAGATAAATAAAAATTTATGCCTGGGTATATGAACAACTCTTCTACCTCATTCATTTTATGAGGAATTGAGTCAGTACAGTCCTAGTTTACTTGATTTGTTATTTTGTTTGCTCCTGTGCACCATGGAATTTCAATTCCTCTAGAACTTTGCTGAGATGGTTTTCTAGCCCCAGCATTTGGTCCTTTTTGTGTGCCTGCTTCTCAGAGAGGGAAGCTCTCGCTCTCTCCTGATTCTGCTCCCTCAGTAGTAGGTTGCTCCTGCTTTTAAAAGCCTAAGATAAGGCTGACAGTCTGTCTGTCTGGCTTCACTTTTGAGCAGGCCCAACTTGTTCAGTTCTCAGAGATGGGCTTTATCACAGATCCTGCCCACTTTTCTGGAGTAGAAAACTCCTGATGGCTAAGGCCACAGGATTCCAGCCCCCAAAGATTTTTGTTTTGTTTCATTTCCCTTTCTACTGCTCTAACATAGTGGTAACAGGTTCTGTTATTCTTCTTCAAGAAGTTTAAGACTATTTTTTTTGGGGGGGGGTACAGCCCTCACTCTGTAGCCCTGCTGGCCTGGACTCCCATGGAAGGTCCAGCTGCCTTTGCCTCATTAGAGGTAGGACTAAGCCCATGCCCAGCAGTGGCTCTACTTGTCAGGGTGGCTAACTATCACATGGCCATTCCATTCCCTAACCTTGACCACCAAGGGAGGTTCTCTGAGATCTCTGGCTCCTGTGAGTTCAGGAGGGAGGTACACAGCAAAACTGTTGGACAAGTAGGACCCATGTGTATCTTGCTTCTCCTGAGGTTCAGTGCTGCCATGGCAGCCCACATGTGTTCACCATGGAGCTTAGCTTGCTGTACTTGTTGGAATGGGTCTTTTTATGTGCTTCACAATTTCTTTTTCATCTTTACTTGAAGTACCTCCTTTTCTTTAGATTTTGGGTTAGTTGTGTGCCTTGTAATCTGTGTTCTAAAATGTTCAGTAAAGGTTATAATTTTTTCTAAGCAGGGCAGTATACTCCTGTAATTCCAATACTTGGAAGGAGGTGTACCAGACATTCAAGGCCAGCCTGAGCTAATAACAAGGTATAGGGCAGCCAGGGCTACAGAGTGAGATCCTGTCTGGGGAAATAAAAAAAAGAAAAAGAAGAAGAAGAAAACAAGAAAAAGAAAAGAAGAAGGAAGAAGGAAGAAGGAAGAAGGAAGAAGAAGAAGAAGAAGAAGAAGAAGAAGAAGAAGAAGAAGAAGAATCGATTTAAAAAAGTTATAGGGTCTTTAGAGATGGCTCAGTGGTTTGATTCTCAGCACTCAGGAGGTGGTTCACAACCATCTTTAACTCAGTTCCATGAGATGCCCTGCTTTTTTTTTTTTTTTTGGCTTTCTTAGGCACTGCATGTATGTGGTGCACATACACACATGTAGTGAAAATACTCATATGCATAAAATAAAGTTGTAATTTTATTGATTGCCTGAATTCTTCTATAGAGGTGGGAGATGGTACTTTTTCCAGATTTCTGTATTATAGATGGGACTGGAAAAAAAAAAAACCTATTTACAAATATTTGTAATTTGCTGTAGGAAACACTGGAAAATAGGGTATCTTATAGTTGATTTTTCTTAGAGTGAGTAAAAGATGGCTGCCATATGAGTCATGAGATACAAACTTTGAGTTATAATTCATATATATATATATATATATATAGGTTTATTGGTAGCATCTCTAGGATGCCATGCATGGGAGGGATGGGGAGAGAGGGAGAGAGAGGGGAAAAGGAAGAGGGAAAGGGAGAGAGAGATACATGTCGAGAGAGGAGAGAAGAAATACAGAAAGAAGGAAGAGAGGGTGAGAGAAGAGAGTGAGGAGAGAACAGTTTTGAGAGATGGAGACCACTGTAAATTTGGATGGTCATAGTTTTCCCCTTGTATCTAGAATGTTCAGCTAAGGATATCACTGTGTTACACCTAATATTTCATTTTAAGAAAATGTTGTTTTTCAGCACCTCGAGCTCCAACCAACTGGAGATTGGGCAAACTGCTTGGCCAAGGAGCCTTTGGTAGGGTCTACCTCTGTTACGATGTTGATACTGGAAGAGAGCTGGCTGTTAAACAAGTTCAGTTTAACCCTGACAGTCCAGAGACCAGCAAGGTAAAAGTCGCCATGCAGAGTACTTGGCCATTACAATAAAAAATCTTTTTTTCTTGGTGGTGGTGGTGGTGGTGGTGGTGGGAGGGAACAAAAACAAACAGGACTAGAGAGATTGCTTCAAGCCTAGAGACTTCATCCTTTCCCCAGAACACACGTGATAGAAGAAGAGAGCCACGTTCTACCACTTGTTCTCTACGAGTTGTTCACAGTTGTTCAGCTGTGCTGTTGCATGTGTGTGCACAGCTTAGCCCCCACCACACACACACACAGACTAAATGTATCTAAAGAGTTTAACATGTAACATAACAGCATGTGGCGGAATTGGGAGGTTGTGGTAAATGACCAGTTGTTTTAGTGCTTCGTTTGTTTTCTAGGTTGACTTGGTCTTGCCGTAGCATACAATCAATGCTGTTAAATAAAAGATTTGGGGGATCCGGAGAGATGGCACACAGTCCAGAGCACTGGCTGTTCTTCCAGAGGGCCCAGGCTCAGTTTTTGTACCCACATGGAGGCTCACTGTCTGTAACTCTTATGTCCAGGGGTAGTTGAACACCATCATCTGGCCTCTGAGGGCGCTGCACACATGTGGTGCAGACAAACCCAGGCAAATTCACACATATTGAAAAATTAAAAATTAAAACGTTACTGGTTAGAGATTAAAATATTGTATGCACAGTGGACACTTCACAATTTAATCACCATGCTAGTTCATGAAGTAAGAGTATTTGCCTGTACTCTGATGCTATAAAGATGATTCAGGCCCAGGGATATTGTTGAGCAGGTGAAGGTGTTTGCCACCACAGCTGTTGACCTGAGCTCAGTACCCAGAACCCGCCTCCCAGGGCCCCACGTGTTGGAAGGAGACAACTAGCTCTAAGTTATCCTGTGACTTCCACATGTTTTTGTGATACATGTACAAACAAGCATACACTCACAGACAGATGGACAAATGTAGTAAAATATTTTCTAAAAAAGACTTAGCAGGAGTTCTGTCTTTTAGGAAGTAAATGCACTTGAGTGTGAAATTCAGTTGTTGAAAAACTTGCTGCACGAGCGAATTGTTCAGTATTATGGCTGTTTGAGGGATCCTCAGGAGAAAACACTCTCCATCTTTATGGAGTATATGCCAGGGGTAAGTTCATGAATCTTTTTAAAAAAAAGTTGACAGGATTCCATTTCAGTTCCTTTGATCTGCTGCATCATAGATGAAATTTTGTACCTGATGTCACTTGCTCTCAGACCCAGGGTTTCTGGTTATCCCACAGTGCTGATCACTCCTAAGAGTAGATGATCATGGAGCAACTCTGTACTGTAAAGTTTTAGCTCTTCTTGTAGATAAAGAAGCAGTCTGAGATGTAATACTGGTATATTGGAATATTCAGTTTGTTTTAAACATTTACCTAATGTGTGTGTGTGTGTGTGTGTGTGTGTCTTTGTCTTTGTGTGTATATAAAATGTTGATTGATATTTGTGGCTGGTGGCAGTGATTTCAGTCAGAACTGCAAATTGTGACCTCACTCTATTGCTTTTTTTTTTAAATAGATAAAGTAAATTTTAATTGTAATAATTTTTCAAGATGGCAGTTAGCCTCTTTACTCATGAGTTAGGTGCCTTTATCCAGGCATGGTGACACACATCTATGATCCCAGCACTCAGGAGGTAGAGGTAGGAAGCATTCAAGTTCAAGGCCAGCCTAGACTTGGCAAATGTCTTTAAAAGAATATCTAAAAAGGAAAAAGTACGCTCATTTAATAGAGAAGAAGAAGTTTAATAGGAAAAAGCAGTTTGCTAATTTATGGGTCTCTGTGGGAATAGATGTCTAGAGTTACATGTTGAAGGTACAGAGCTGCCATTGAGCCTACGGGCCAGTACCTGGCAGTGCAGGGAGCAGTACACTCTTGCCGTTATGCATGTAGTGACACCGTTGCTACTCCCTGTTATCTGCTAGACTTTCATGTGTTCAGATAGTCTGTTTCCAGTGCGAGTTAGCTTCAACATTATTTTTGGAAAACAAATTACGGTTGTATTAAAGCTCTTACAAATATGGAAGCCTTATGAATTGTTAATCTCAAAGAAACTGGTTCAACATAAAAAATCTGAAAGAACAGAAACTCTACACATTTATGTTCTGAGAATTCCTATTCTCTCTACTTACTGTCTTCTAGCCATGAGCTAGGAGTCTCTTAAAAATAAAGATTTAGTAACAGCTGCTTTTTAAACTGAAGGTTTAGTTATTTTCTTTTATCCTAGGGTTCAATTAAGGACCAACTAAAAGCATATGGAGCTCTTACTGAGAATGTGACTAGGAAATATACCCGTCAGATTCTGGAGGGGGTCCATTATTTGCATAGTAATATGATTGTCCATAGAGACATCAAAGGTAAGTCATGATTTACGTTTTACTTTTAATTCACAGTTTTGTGTGAGATTGATGAAAGAAATATCATAGCATTGGACATGTAATGTACTATATTTACCTATAAACTGTCATAGGAAAACAGCGCTCCAGCTCTCTCTTGTGGACTCTATCAATGTCCAGTCAGACTAGTTCAGCAGTTCAGGCATGAAGATAGCTTCACTGTAAGGATCCATAGAATCAAATTTATTCAGAAGCCCCTAGATTAATGTGAGCATGTTTGCATGTGTATTGCTTGATTGTTAGGACACTGAGCAGAGGTTCTGCGACTACAGAGTTGGACTTCATCTACTATGAAATATAACCTTGGACACATTAATCTTTCTGTGTTCTCATTTCTCATTACTCTTTCCATACCTCCCTCTCCCTATCATTCTCCCTTTTTTATTTCCTTCTGCATGGTACGACCCCCAATTTCTGGATATGGAACCCAGAGAATTGTATATAATAGGCAAATTCTTTAGCCCTGAGATGTACCTCCTGTCCAATCTTTTGCTTTATTTATTTATGTATTTTTTGGTTTTTCAAGACAGGGTTTCTCTGTGTATCTTTGGCTGTCCTGGACTCACTTTGTAGACCAGGCTGGCCTTGAACTCAGAGATCCACCTGCTTCTGCATCCCTGAGTGCTGGGATTACAGGCTTCTGCCACCACTCCTGGCTGTCATTTGCTTATTTTTAAGTGAGAGTCATAATATTATTCAATTTATAGGACTCTAGAAAGGATCAACTGTGCTAACAAGTTGCAGTGTTTAAAACAATGTCCGTGCTGGACAGTGGTGGCACACACCTTTAATCCCAGCATGTGGGAGATAGTGGCAGGTGGATCTCTGAGATCAAGGCCAGACTGGTCTATAAAGCAAGTTCCAGGATAGCCAGGGATACACAGAGAAGCCTTGTCTTACAAACCAAAGCAGCAACAACAATAAAAAACAAATAAAATAGTGTCTGGTGCTCAGCAGTTAAAATTTAGCAGTGATGATATACTTTATGCTTCATTGAATTTAAAGTCATGGGAACAGATGTCATGAAAGAATAAAGAGGAGGGGAAAGATCCCCGATTATGCTCTGATGAACTCCAAGTAGGGTAAATTCACTTTTTTATCCAGGGACAAATAAATAAAATATAGATAAAGAAATGAGCATGTGAAGTGTATTAATGGTAGAGATGTGTAAAACTTGAGAGTGCTCACAGATCTGTACTGTGGAGCCTACCTGAGTCTCTAAAAACTGCGTTATGACCCAAAATTTAGAAATCACTGAATAAAAGAAAATAAATGTGTATATATAATACTTACTCAGTGATCTTTGTTGGCACTCTTACAAGTTCCTGGACTTCTGCTTTCCTATGCTGTGGCGTATCCTGACTGTGTCCAGATTAGGCCAGGAAAAAAATTGACAATTATTTCTGATGACTGAACACTAATTTCTAGTGTGAGTCTAGTATGCAGAGTTACTAGACTGTGGATTGTTAAGTGTCAAAACAATAACTAAAGAACCTTATAAAGATTACTCAGTTAGGAATATCTGTTCCTAGTCAAGCCACCTTCCCTGTGGCTTTCATAATAAGGTAAGAAAAGAAACAGAGGTTTGGGTCTCCTCTTCCCTTTCTTTGGCCACCAGCCCAGGAGGGCAGAATTTGCAGAGGAGGCTGGGGGCAGGGTTCGGAGGGCCATGAGAAGTGCCGAATAGCAGACTTCCAGAGGATCAGCTGCAGGAGGCAGATCAACATTATTCTAGGGGTGAGGAGATTGTATAAGAAAGGGAAGCAGCCAGGAGGTACTCTGCTTACAGTGTACTTCATTTGCATTAAACAGCAGGGTCCTATCACTCCTGCAGGGACACACTACCTAATTATCATATTGACAGTGGAGGGGTGGTCATTCTGTTAGAAGCTGTGTCATAGGCTACTTCTATGATAAGCCAGGCATCTATCTCAGGGATATCCTCCAGCTAAGGACTGGCAGAGAAGTCCTGACGGGGGAACAGAGTCCTCCATCTTGTACTGAGCTCAGAGATACCCGGTCTTAGAGGCTGCAACCTTTAGCAGCAGGGCCCTCCAAAGAGGGTGCCATCCTCTGTATAGATAGATCCTCTAATCTTCCCAGCCACCTTGGTCAAGTAAAGAGGGATAAAAGCAAGCAGATAGACAAATATTACAGGACAACTATATTGAAAAGAGAGAAAAATAAGATACAAAAATAGTATTAAAGCTTGTAAATTTAAGTATAACAGAAGGAAAATGGTGGCCACCAAATGGCAACGTAGTATTTGTTTTCTACAAATATACTTACTTGTTGTCTTCTAATTTTAAAAATTTATTTATTTTGGTTTTTTTTTGAGACATAGTTTCTCTGTGTAGCCCTGGCTGGCCTTGACTCGCTTTGTAGACCAGGCTGGCTTCAAACTCACAGAGATTTGCCTGCATCTGCCTCCCCAAGTGCTGACATTGCAGGTGTGTGCCACTGTGCCTGGCTGTGTCTTCTGATTTTTATGAATAACTTATAAGTGGCGAGAGGAAAAGTAAAGATAATTGAGTTCCTGTAACTTCAGACCTGTGGGAGCAGAACAAAGATGAAGACCATTACTGTTAGGAAACTCACTGATTTCTAAAGTTTATCCCCGCCTCCTTCCTCATCCTCCCTCTCCTGTTCCTCTCCTTCCTTCTCCCTCCCTCCCTGCCTTTCTAAATTCATCACATCTATTTACTTGTGTGTGTTAGCACATGCATGCTAGTGGCACAGCACTAGTGTAAGCAGAGAACAACTTGAAGCAATTGGTTTTCTTCTTCCACTGTATATGTCACAGAATCTCTCTGGCCCTATTCATCTTTTATTTCTTTGGGAACTCTACTGTTGACAGGCATGGTGGTGGTATATGCTTCTATATATTAAAAAAAAAAAAGGAGCTATACTATTGAAGACCAAATAGTTAATAAAAGGACACTTAATTTTTTAATGATTTTATTTGTGTGTACACACATGTATATGCATATGCACCGAAGCCAGAAGAGGACAGAGAATGTCCTGTTCTGTTTCTGTATTGCTTTTTTGGGTCAGGATCTTTCACCGAATATAGCGCTCACCACTTTCCAGCTAAGCTGGCTGTCCAGGAGTGTTGTTCATCCTCCTGTCCGTGTCCTTGCCCTGGTCCTGCTGCAGACGCACACAGATACATCAGCTCTTATGGATGTTGGGACTCTAAATTCAGGTCCTCATGCTCGAAAACAGGCACCTTACCCACTGAGTCACCTCTCTATCCTTAATAATTTTTGTTTTGCTTTGGTTTGGATCTTTTGTTTGTTTTGAGGCACTGTGTCATTATAGTCCAGGTTGGTGACATGGAAGTCACCATTCTTCTGCTGAGATTACAGATATTTGTTACTAAGGCCAACTGGGACACACACACACATGCCATAATTTGTCATATATATATATCAGTGACAGACAGCAGATTATAATGATGCAGTTAGCAAAATCTAAACTGTGAAAAAGGTATAAGCAAGCATCAGGTTTGTTGTCTTTCTGATTTCAAAGGGGAAAATATTTGAGAGACTTAGATTAGTAAGTCTCAGTACATGGCTCTTACTTGAATTGGTCCTTTTTTGATGTAAAAAATGGAATATAATATTTTTTATAATATTAAATTACTGTTCATTCTCTTAGATGTGGAAAGAGCCCTTATCTTTTAAAGATATGCACTTAGTTTTTTTATTGCTCTCCTGCCTTGGATTTGCCTCAGTTACTATGTGAAAAGAGGGGAAGTAAGTGTCAATAAGTGGGGACAGTTTACACTGGGAGACTGGATCTGGGTAATAGGAATATAAACAATTCTGTCTATTCCTGGGTCTATTTGAAAAGTCTTATTTTTAATTTACTGAAATAGAAATTGTTTTAAAACATAGAAACTATGTTTGGAACCTGGTACCTGTTTTTCCCCAGCTCTTTCTGTGGGTGAGCATTGGCTCATTATGGATGCTGTCTCCCTAGAAATGACTCTTGTTTGTGGTGTGTGTGTGTGTGCAGGGAAGGTGTCCTTCTCTTCTTGTAGATAGTAAAACCTGGTTTATTAAGCATGTGTGGCCTCAGCTACTTAGGAAAATGTAGACAGGAAGACTGGCATGCTCACTTGAGCCTGACAGTTCAAGTTGCCTGAACAACATGGTAAGACCACATCTTAAGCAAACAAAAGTCTGTTTTGCTTCTTTGTTGTTAAATATTCTAGGCAGTAGGTGTTTTTCTGAGCCCTTTTTATATATTAGATGTAAGTAAGCAGAGTTACTTAGAAGATTACTGGTGGGTCAGCCAGTTGGTTTCATAGGTTTTGATGAGAAGGATCCCAGACTCCTGTGAAGACTCTGCTGGTAAGGCTGGGGAATGTTCTGGGGAAACAGAAGCTTATGGCGAAGATGGAGAGTTCACATTTTCTATGGTCTGTAATGTAGATTATCTGCACTGTTCAGCCTCCTCCATAGAAATCATTAGAAGAAAAAAGTGTAGCGTGGTGGTATATACACTTGTAATCCCAGTGCTGGGGAGGCTGAGGCAGAGCGTGTGAGGCCAGTCTGAGCTACATAGTAAAGACTTGAATTAAAAATGACAGCACCCACCAGAAAGAAACACCTTAAAATACATGTAACTAATGCTGAAATAATATTGGCATAGGCATATGATGCTAGAGGTTCTGACTGTGAAGGTCCTTTTGGAGGTTCCTGAGGAAAAGCTGGCTGATCAGGAAAATAGTCTTCAGCCTTGATTTATAGCAAATAAGTGAAGCCAGAGCCTTTCTTGGTGCTTCAGCAAGCTTTATTCATAGCCCTTTTTCCTTTCTTTTCCCTGCATCTGCCCCTGTTCTATCCTTTTTGGGAGAAGCTCACTAGGTTCTAATACATATCCGGATAAGTGATGTACAAACAGCAATGCAAGGTAAATAGGGTTTTCTAACTGACCACAGGCTAGCTAGGCACTGCAGCCTAATTTGAGGACAGAGTAGAATATACAAAGGAATTCTCTGCCACTTATATACATTTTAGAATGCCAATTAGACCATAAAATGAGACTATTAAACCATTAAAATGAGACTGTTTCTTATTTTTAGGAGCAAATATCTTAAGGGATTCCACAGGCAATATCAAATTAGGAGACTTCGGGGCTAGCAAACGGCTTCAGACCATCTGTCTGTCAGGAACGGGAATGAAGTCTGTCACAGGCACACCATACTGGATGAGTCCTGAGGTCATTAGTGGAGAAGGCTATGGCAGAAAAGCAGATATCTGGTAAGCGTGGATGTCCCTGGAAACTTACCTTCTTATTTTTCCCCACATTTGAAATTGCCAGATTTAAATTATTTCTTGTACATTGGAAGCAGGATATATAAATTGTAAGTATTAATGCCATTTCAATTATACCTTGTCAAGGCTAACCTGACTATTTGAGTCTTTGAACCTATTTTTCTTTTAGGAAGGATTTTGTCTTAAGCAAACCTTAACATTAGAAAGCTCTTATTTCCTTGGATAATTTGCATTCTTGGTTATCAGTGTCTTTAAAAAACAAAAACAAAAAAATGAATCAGTGATTTTTTTTTTTTTTGAACCTTCAGATAGTGATTGGGGTAAAGGTGGGTTATGAGGTCACCTGAGGACATTAACTTGTCCCTCCTAACACAGACCTCAATTCCTCACCACCACCCTGAGCTGGGGCAGATCAGACTTCAGCAACTTTCCTTTGTGCAGGGATATTTACTAACGATTTAAAACCTTACAGTGCAGTAGTATGGTTCTGAAGGATCATCATGTAATCTCTGTTTATGTGTTTGAAGAATAAGGAGATCTCCATTAACGGGTGAATTAGATTTTGATTGCACCATCAGATTTTCCAAGGATCTTGAAAGTCAGATTGTATAATTATTTACAGTAAATTGATGGTTGTTTTACATGAGTAAAATCTGTTGCTGTGGTAGTGGTGTGATGTGGGTATTTTTATAATATACTTAGCTCTGTTTTTTGTTTTTGTTTTTTTTTTGAAAATACATTATTAGATTCTGAATGATTTAAGGTATCTACAAGTCTTTCAGGTAAGAAGGAAGGAAAATCATGCTTGTGCCTCTACCTCTGGCAGGGCTATGTCAGGGCTGGGGCTGTGTGTTTAGTTATTAGTGCCTTGAAATTAATTCAGTAAATTACATAGTAATTTTTAGTTCAGAAAATGGCCATTTCTTATTTTACAACCAGAAAAAAAAAATATATATTTTAGGAACTTGAAGGCAAATAATTTATAATGCTTGTTTTCTTTGTAGGATAAGGGACAAAATTATTAATATCATGTTTGAAAATTATCTGAAACAAAAATAATAAAGTTTTTGCTCTAATTTATGATATCGTTTCATTGAAATGTGTGTGTTGCTCTAGCCTTTCACTGATTTTCATGTTTGAATTACAGTTTTATTTAATTGAGCTTTGAGTGAAACTTTGTATTTGAAATAAGTAATATTGAAGTACATGTGGGCTTTAACCCATCTCTCATTTTCTGGCTAACCGGCTTTCTTCCCTGAGGTTATTGCTTGGGTAATGTTCCTTTTCACTTCTTTTTAGGAGTGTAGCATGTACTGTGGTAGAAATGCTAACTGAAAAGCCACCCTGGGCTGAATTTGAAGCAATGGCTGCCATCTTCAAGATCGCCACTCAGCCAACAAACCCAAAGCTGCCACCTCATGTCTCAGACTATACTCGAGACTTCCTCAAACGGATTTTTGTAGAGGCCAAACTGCGACCTTCAGCCGAGGAGCTCTTGCGGCACATGTTTGTGCATTATCACTAGCAGCCGGCAGCTTCTGTGCCTCCACCAGCTCTTCGAGTTCACCTTCTCTCTCACTGCACTTTCCTTTTTTATAAAAAAGAGAGATGGGGAGAAAAAGACAAGAGGGAAAACATTTCTCTTGATTCTTGGTTAAATTTGTTTAATAATAATAGTAAACTAAATTTTTTATATTTAATCTTTTTTTCTTTACAAGAACTTGAAACTTCTTTTTTTTAAGATTTTTATAATGTACTGATGTGGTCCAGAGATATAAAGCACTTTAGTACATAGTCTCTTTTTAGTACAAACAAATCATTTGGAATATATAAAGATTGTGGTAGTCTTGACCTGTATCACTGATGTGGAAGACAAAGAGAAGAAAGTGATGTACAATTTGTAGTTCTTAGTGATAGTATTTAAATAGACCTTTATTTGTGGGCTTGAGCTCTAAACGTGAGTTTAGGGTAGGTACTCAACTTAAAGAATATAGGTTTCTTCTTATATCTGTATTCTTTAGATCCTAACCTCTATCTATCAAGCTTTTTTGCTCAGTAGGAATCTTGAATAGAAGATACCAATCTCTAAGAGGTATGTTTTTTAATCCTAATCAGTATAATAGGCAAATACACTATAGTAGGTCCATACTGGAATCTATAGATCTTGAGAGATAGCTTTCTGCTCAAAAACATTGTTGTATTTGAAAGCCAAGGAATAAGTTCATTTAAAACACAGACGACTGCTCATTAAATATAGGAGCAGTAAAAGAGACCACAGTTGCCGGGCAGTAGAAATAAGGAAAAAAAAAGAACCAAGTGTTACTTAGTATATTTTAAACATTATTTACTTGAGGAAAGTCCCAAAGTGAAGGGAACTGAGAAATAATAAAAATTCTGTTTCTATAGTATCTTCCTATTTCTAGTCCTTGGTTTCCCATAGGTAATAGTCTTTAACTCAAGTACCCATGTTTCAAAGCTCCTGTCATGAAATAAAACCCTTGTTCTTGGGGGTCATAGAGTACTAAGCCAGAGGCTCCTCTGAAGAGTAGACACCTGTAAGACAATAAGGTCAGTGGTGGGGAGTCATTTCACTTTACTTGGCATTTGACATTGCCTGGAGACACTTTGTTGCCATAACTGGCAAGGTACTACTAGCATGTAGTGGGCAGGGGCTGGGGGTGCCGCTAGGTAGACTGCAGTGCACAAGGACTCCCTGCCCAGGAGTCATCCTGCCACAGATGGCAGAAGTGCCTAGGATAAAAGCCCCGTTAAAAAATGAAAGCAGTCGTTTACAAAGCAGGAAAAACAGATTTCAGAGGAAAGATGCAGAGCAGATGAGGGTTTCATAAGAGCAGATGACGATTAGTCAGGGGTGAACAATCTCAGCATAGTCAATAACGGTCAGTCCTTTGACAGCTGCTGGTTGCACTTGAATCTCTAACTCTCCCTTTAGAAATAATTTGAGTATTCAGCCTTTTAAATATAGCATCACTGTATTTTTTTAATTTCTTTATGAGTTTATTTTATATTACACATTCAGAGGATATGCAGATGACAAATTCTTTAAAAATCTTTTTTTAAGACTTATTTATTTATTATATATAAAATGTTCCGTCTGCATATACACCTGCACGCCAAAAGAGGGCACCAAATTGCATTATAGATGGTTGTGAGCCTTTCCACTCTTCAGCAGAATAGTAAGAACTCTAGAATTAAGACATTTTATAACAAATACTGAATGTCCTTTCATAAACCTAAGAATAGGCAGTAGAAATTAAATACATTGTATAATATATACTATAAACATAATATCAGGAATAATAAAATAATCTTCAGGTATTTTAGATGTATACTTCCATGATCTTTGATGTTGCGTCCGAACCCAGCAGCAGTTTGTGTTGCCTTCTTTTAATGGGGTCTTGAGGGAAAAATTCTCTTTAGAATCATGATGAAAAGCCCTAGAAGGTCAAAGTGTTTCATGCCCAGAGCTTTATTCAATTCTCCCTGAAGTCTGAGCTCATTTTGTTTCCTTTTAATAAGCCGATATTGGAATTTTGGTGCCTCCAGTTTGAGTTGGCTGTTTTCATCTTCAGTTTCACAAAATGCTTAATTTTTTTGCTTTAGATTCTGGCAACCCAGTAGCTCTGCATACAACTCTCTCATTTTATTTAGCTGTTCTTGAGTTGTACCATGTTCATTCAGCAATGCCTGCTTCTTTGCTTCAAACACATCTAGTTGTTGCTGGAAAAGTTTAATTTTGTTATTTAGCTCTTCATAAAGATGCCATTTTATCATTTTCCATGTTTAATTCTGCCAATGCATTTTCTTTCTCTGCTTTTCTTGCTTCTTCCTCTTCGAGTTGCTGAGTTCCTCTTCATCTTGCTGAGTTGATTTTGCAAGTCAGTTATTTTCTCAAGAAATGAAGATGTGATTTCTTTAATTTCTGTTTCGGTGTTGATCTGCTCTACAAATTTAGAAGCATCCTTGCATATTCTTGATTTGTATTCTCAGCTATCATCATCTGTTGTTGAACATCTACACTCTCTTCAGACATGGCTACTTCTTCCTGTAGAATCAAGTTCTCCAGCTTATGATCTTCTGTTTATTTCTTTAAAGTCTCAGCTGCTCTGCTGTTGACTTCGTTTCTCTTCAGCTGTTTAACCAGCCTCTGGTTCTGCTCTTCCTTCTGTGTACCACACCCATCTTGTCCTCAGCAAGCCTTAACTTGTCTCCAAAGACATTCTTCTCCGAATGCTGCTGAAGACTGGTGGACAGTTCCTTCTCTTGCTGCAGAAGTGACTGGATTTGCAATTCTTTTTGTTGCAGTTTTTCTTATGCTTGTTTTTCCAGAACCAGCTTATCTGTTACAATCTGTATCTAAGCACTGAGACTTTGAGCCCTTTCTCTGTTCTTGTTGACAAGATCATCTCCTTCTGTCTCAAGCAGCTGACATTTAATAGTCAGGCCTTCTATTTGCTTAGAAAATATAATGTTTTCCTCAAGAGACTGCTTAAGACTTAAAATCTCAAGATCCTTCTCTTTCAAATCTTCTAACTGGGCAATATTAAGTTCGTATTTTTCCACTTGCTCACCTGCACAGCTAATTTCTTCGATGTATTTTCTGTTTCAGATTTTTCATCAATCTTTTCTCTGTGGAAACAAATTTTTTGCGCCAGTTGTTCTGCTTCTCCCTGAGACTCTGTAAGGTCCCTCCCAGTGGCCTGCAGCTTCAGCTCCATGTTGTTGTGTTTAACCATCAGACTCCTCATCCTTGTTTCTTTTTTATTTCTTAGGCTTAGAGTTCTCATTTTCTTTTAGTGACCATCGTCAGAAAACTCACATTTTAGTAGCTCTTTCACTCTGGTTAGTACAATAAACCTTTTTTCCAGGGAAGCATTACTTGCAGAGAGAGATGTTTTGTCTCTGACTGATTCATTTAGCTTTGCTTTATCTCCTCCAACTCAGATTCCATATCCTGGATCTGTTTGTCCTGAGCATCTCCCTCTTGCAAAATAGCACGAATCTCTTTTTCTAATCTCTTCAAATCTTTATTATTCTTCTGAGGCTCCTGCTTTGACACTAAAGTCTTTGCTTTTTTAGCTGAAGCAAGCAAGGTAGTATCTTTTTCAGTGTTAAGATTTTGTTGAGATTCTCTCTGGCTTTTAAATATTTGTGATTTCTGAGAAGACACTGGTCCTATAGACAGTTCTGAAGTTTTAACATTGTAAGCACCTAGAGATGGAGTACAACCTGAAGGGTCATTGAATCTTTTCAGGGACACCTTAGGAAAGGACATTCTGACACTTGGGTCCAGACATGAAAGCAACCAAATGCCTCAGCAACTGTCTGTATATTCTTTTCTTAAAAGTAGTTCATCCTTCTAGGCCAAGAAAAGTACACCAGAACAAAGTGTTTACTAGCAGTGGAAAAGTTAAAACACTGCCAGGTATTTCCATTGTAAACATTTACTTGGTGCCATGTCACTAAATGGAAAGATTAAGCTGCGGAGGACCCTGCTGTTTCTAGAATTACAAGACTTGAAACACATGAAGGTGTCAGTAATTTGGCTGCTTGCAAATTTTTCAGCATATTAAACCAAGTGCTAAGTACTTTATTTTCAAAAGCCTGGAAGATAACAGTCTTCCAGGAGACCCTAAATGTGATGCTTTTCATCAGAAGGGACTAAGTAAGATATTCTGATTTTCTTGTTGTTATTACAAGGTGTGCTTAGTTAGATGTTTTGTAAGTACTTTGATTTTGAAGCTATTTAGATCTGGCTTTAAAGTATCAAGATCCTACCCAACATAGCCTGTAATAACTTTTGAAATTCCAGTAGTCTGAGAGTCAGAGCTCAAAAAATTAGTTAATGCTTCTCCTGTACACTCTAAATCAAATGAAGTCCCTTGCAAAGAGTAAGCATCAGGTGCCTCCACTGTAGCAAATCAGTTGCCTAATTTTATGCTGGAAACCTAATTTTTATGTGTGGTGTAACTTCTTTCTCTTTTATGAAGTGAGGACATCTTTCTACTTGAGCAAGATCATGGTACCTGGATTGCTGGGGTCTTTTGTTTGTTTGTTTTGTGGTTTCTTTGTCTCTAGTGTGGTTGTGATTTCCCTTTGGCTCATTTTGGTCCATCAGGGTAATGTGCAGCACAGAAGAGAGACAAACACTCTTCAGAAAGATGCCTGCACACTGGAACTGAAAGCAAATTGCTAGCTTTTTAACAGTCTCCTCTTTCTTTTCTAAACTCAGTAGTAAATAGCTGCATCAGAATGCAAAAGCTTTATAAGACAAATAAAACTATAAAGACTTAAAATAGACTAATAGTTTACAGAGTTATTATATTGACTATGATGTGAACTTATTTCAGACCAGTTGTGAAGGTACCAAAAACACAATGAGAGTTACTATACCTATTTAAAGTTTATATATATGTATACACACACACACACACACACACACAGACACACACAACCTGCTAGAGCAAAAAAGCTTGAAGTAGGTAGGGGTATGGGACATGGAAGGCCAATAGTAAATTAAAAGAAAGAAAAATTTGAAAGGAAACAATGTTGTCAAAGGAAGTAAAATATTACACTCCGTTTTTTTTTTTTTTTTTCTGCCTGATGGTATGGATTAACAGATGAAGTTTGAATTTTTTAAAATGACTAAATGTATTTTTTTTAATGCACAACTGATTCTTTGGTACTGCAATGTTTCTTTTTGGCTGGAAAATGGCCAGACTGCTGACTTTGTGCCTTTAAATGCATTCTGCATTGCCAGTAGCAGACTTCCGGTGCTGGGGCAGATCTACTAGCAGCGTCAGGTGTGCTTTAGGAAGCACCTTCTGCCTGCGGGCCCCGAGAGATTCAAAGTGGCATGACAGGATTGAGTCAAGTGGAAGACCTTTTACAGTGCAAATAGAAGTAGTTGAATAAAAGAGTTGAAAATGTAACTAATAAAACTGTTGATGGATTGGTATTTAAATGTACTGAAATTATACATACTTTGAGGTTTTCAGGATGAATATCTTGAAAAATTTCAGCACTTTTCCTTGTTTACAAAAGTATATTTCTAACTTTAAAAACATCTATTATGACTATTGCCTTAGAAAGTATTAAGAGGCACAATCTAAACATATGAGAAGTCAAATATTAATGCACATGCTGGACTATAAAAGATAAATTAAAACTTTTATTTCGGAATAAATGGAATTGGCTTTCATTTGAGTCTTATTCCCAATAGAAATTACATAAAAAGAGTAAATATATATGTTTAGAGTAGCTTTCTGCTACCAAATTCTGACATTGGTCAGGTCTGATCTGTACTATTTCTGAAATAGAGTTATTAGAAGATTGTCAAATCACTACGAAAATAAAATCAAGCCTGAAAAGATTGGCAGATGACCCAGCATGATGTAGACTACTTGGTTCATGGCAGAGTTGATGCCAATGGTTTCCTTTGGGGTCTAAAAATCCTCATATAAATTCAGCTGGAGTTGCCCAGATGTACAAATTAATCAGTCTTATTTAACTTGTGTTTTTGGAGTCAGGTTTCTCACTGTTTCAGGCTGGCCTGGAACTTAAATACTCCTGCCTCTGCCTCCCAGGTGCAGGGAAAACACACATGTGCCATCACATCCAGCTTTGTCCAATTTTTGAAAAGTAAGGTCAATCATTTTCATTTTCTTACAGAACAGTTGTGATGTTCTATGTCACATTAAATGAACATCCGTCAGGAAGTTCTGGTTGAGGAGGAGTATTGGCAGACAGGTACTTTATGGCATACCTTAACTCTGAAAGTTTAGCAGTGGTGTTTAAAATGCTAGAAGTTTTATATGAATAAACAAGGAAGAAATTTTGGGTAATTGTTGGATATTATAGACTCCAAAGATATTAACAAGAGGATTACAGTAAAACTATCCCCATATCCCAGGTTAGACAGCCTCTCTGTCAGAACCTGCTCTTAATGCACATCACAGCCCCAGATTGTTCTGGGACAATGGAGCATTTGTTCCTTAGTACACCATATTGGGGTTCTCCCTGGCTCCAACTATTGTTACTGGTTTTGTTTTAAGGGGAAAGAAACCCCAAAACTTAATTTTGGTTTTAGGTGTTGAAATACAGAGGATATTTGATAGAAGCTGAACTCATCAAGTGTTACTTATGCTAAGATCAAATTGGTATGAAATCCTATTGTTTTATCATATTTGGCATTTATATTAGATGTGACATATTTATTTGATTTTAACACTTCAATGAAAAGCAGTTTGTTGATTTTTAGTAGTGCCTTTTTCTCTGTATGCCTTAATTTTATTTTATATTTGTAATTCAAATTACCTAACAAAATGAAGAGTTTTTCCAAAATCACTAGGCATCGAGTTTATTTGGCCTTAGACTGTGTGTTGGACCCTATGTGTTTCTTAGTGCATATTTCCTCCTCCTACTCTTTCTACCTCCTTTTAAAAAATGTTAGAAGAGAAACAGTAACGTTTATCTGACTGTAATCTCTATTAGATATCATTCCTAAAATAAATATAGAAAGGTATTCTCATTCTAAAAGACATAGTAAATTGATTTTGGGGTTGATTACTTGATTTTCAGTCATATTGGCACTGTCCAAGTTCTTTGTGTGTTATTTTTTGGTTATGATTTTTATAGAGCTAGGCTAGTTATTTTGCCCAGAAGAGCTTGTTTAAGTATATTACAAAGATGGAGGCAATGAGCAAGGAATCCAGGGAGAGCAGATTCTAATCCTTGGTGTTTAACATTTGACTAATATTCTAGTTTACTGTTTTGTGAAGTGCATGCTGTGTGTGTGTGTGTGTGTGTGTGTGTGTGTGTGTGTGTGTGTGTTTGGAGTTGGGGCAGGGTAGAAGGTATGGTTGTTCAGTTAGATCTGTCTCTGTTCTTGGAAGAACAACTGAAAAATGTATGATCTACTAACGTAGGATGAGAAGAATCATCCTCAAGTAGGCATGCCAGTACATTTTCCCTAAGTAGCTAGTACAAATGATTGTTTAATAAGGGTATTTATTGTAAATTGCCAAGTCCCTAGTTGCTAAAAGTAGATTAAAATTCAATTTGTCTGTTTGTATGTATAATAATTAGCTTATATATAATTCATAAATAGGAAGTATTCGATCTTGGGTATTTCTTTATGAACTTTTTAGAATAGAAATTCTGCGAGACATTATCTAAACAAGCTTCCTTAGTTTACCAAGTCGTTGAAAGGAAATATACCTCTTTTTGGTTAGCTAGGGAAGGCATGCTGTGATGCCACTGTTCCTACTTCATAGTCATCTTCAGTGCTGCTTTTACTCCCTGTCTGGACAGGATGCCATAAGAGCTTGGGAAATACCAGGGTCATCCTCCCCATTCTCACTTTGAGAGCTGGAGATAAGCTTTCAGGGCAACCCAGACATTTCTTTTCTCAGAGGTACTAAAGGTGGTCAAGATTGAGCTTCAGGAAGGCAAGGGAGGAGCCATAGCTGTAGTAAAGAAAAAAATAAATTGTATCCATTGCCTGTATACAGTCTCATTATTCTTCATGGTTTTTTGTGTTTGTGTGTTTTAATAGACAGTCATAAGGTATGGTGTTCCTAACAGCAAAGACATTAGACAAGAGAATACTCCTGTCCTGCTTGATGATGTTTGTTTGTATTTCAGTCTGTATTACCAGAATCACTTTAAACCAAAGCTTTTGTATTCCCTGAACATATAGCCAAAATGATTAGCCCTGATAAATCTGCCCATATGTAAGCTAATAGTATATAAATGATAGAGCAGATGCTAGTAGAATTTGTATGCCAATCTATCTATCCTTCAAGGAAAAGGACAGGGGCTCAGTGTGTGCATTTAGACATGCAGAATTTAATTAAACCATTGTGGAGCTATTTAGATACTGCAGACCTAAGTTTGTATTCGTGCCAATCTTATTCATGTCATTTGACCACTGATGGTGTGTAGATTCATGTTGCTATCTGATGCCTCAGATTGGTGGCTTATTTTCTTTCTAGTGTCTTAATGTTTATGAGCTTGTTTTTGACTTACAGGACATTGCAACAATGCTGTGAAGAAGAGTAGGTTATGAACTGGTCTGCTTTGTGCCATAGACATTTTGGAATACATAGAAGCATCTGCTCTCTATACTTTAAAACTTAGAGAATTTGCCCCAACTAAGGATTTCTGAATCTTATAATGCCAGCTGAGAAAAGTTTGACTATTCTGAAAAGCACTTTGTGTTCATTTATTTGTATGTTTTAGTTCTTAAAAAAAAAAAAAAAAAACAAAAACCCTGTGTAATCTGTGGTTTTTAGCATTAGCATAACTTAGAACAGAAAATAAGTAATTAGATGTTAAATGCTAGTAGATGCTTTGATTCCAGAATATATTTGACATGTTCTCAGATTCCCAAAGACTTTTTTTCCGTACGTACAGTAAGGAGAGTAGACTAGTGGAGAGCTACAAGCCAGAAAGGCTTATGGGCAAAAGGAAGTGGGCCAAACTGTTGTGAGTTGAAACCATATTGTCTAGGGATGAGAATACTTCTTTAAAGACAAATGGTGTTTTTTTTTTTTTAATAATTAGTAAGTAAAACGTTTACACTTCTATTGCTGTTGGTTTTAAATTTTAGCCTGCATTCCGAACTATCCTAACAAAGTTAATACCAAAAAATACTTTTAATGTCTGACATCTCTTATATTTCATGTGGTTGTTTTTACTCATTGTAAATAAACTTGGATAAATTTGAAAATAAACTTTTATCTTGCAAACTATGATTATCAATTTGTAAATTTACCCTTTGACTTAATGTACATTTAAAGTGTATCCATTAAATTTTCTATATTTAATGTATTATTTTCAGCAAATGTTTTTAATCTCAGTTGAATATTGAGAAGTTTATAATTATGTACAAATATTTTTGTTTTCTATCAATGTTGACTTTTTTGCACATTTTTCAAACATTTAATTTGTACACTGATTTCTATGACCAATAATTATTGAGTGTCTGAGAATTGTGAGTGCGTGCATTGAACTACTGTCTCTGTGTTTGCACTTCTTCCCAGATGTAGCCCTCAGTTTCTGCGCTGCTATGACGGTTAGTGGGATGACCTTCTTGCTTTTGCAAAGTCACCTGTGTGTGTTTCTGTCTTTGTTGAGGAACTCAGGAGTTCAGTGTTGTATTCTAAGTTTATCCTGTATTCTGAAACAATTCCTAGGTTGAAAGTATTCTGTGTGTATCAAGAGATACGTGTTTGTATGGAGATGACCTTTGTGTATGTAGACACATGTATATATCTTAGTAAATTCTTATTTTCATTTCATTTCCACAGTTTTAAGAACTTTATGATAAATATATGTAAAAGCTTTCTGAAAGATTATTTACTATATATGTATAAATATATATGCACTATATTTTCAGCTGGCTGGTCAAAATTATTTTTTACATTTTGGTTTTAACCATTTAAGCATTTGTAGTTCCAGAGTTGGATACAGATTTTGCTTAGAGTTCAGTTAAAATACTAACAACAACTAACAACAACTATCAGCCTTTTTTGGAGGTGGGGGGAGATTGTTAAGCAGTAGCAAAACACATTATCCACTAACATGGCCTTTGACCTCAGAGTTCTTTTAAAAAAATGTGAGAAACTAAATTGTCTTGAAGACATGTCGAGACTTTTATATCTCTAGTTACTTTAGACCTGACCAACTGTTGTTTTTGAATATATCCCTTATTTCCAAAGTTTTCAAGTTTTAATTTTTCTCTTACTGAGCAAAGTTACACCGCGTTTATGAAACAATGCATTGGCTTATTGTGACTCTTCACAGTTGACTACCATTGTGTTAGGAATCTCCAAATACACAGTGTGCCAAATACACGGTGTATTTATATACTCTGTGTGTTTTAAGCAACTGGCAGAGTTGGAAAATAGGTTTTCAGTCTGACAGTGTTACTGTAGTCAATGGGATCCTGCCAAACGTATGTGGTATTGTAAAGTTATTTGTGTTAGGAATAAAGTCTACAGTTGAACTTTGACTGTCACTAAGCTTATTATGTTGAAAGGAGTCCATGTGATTAGGACCTTCCAGAAGCCGGACACAGTGCAGTAGGTACTACATTTCACACAAATTTGGGTTTGTTGTTCATTCAAAATTGTGCTTGTACAAATGTGTAAAATTTCTTCAGTTTTATAATTTCTATGTATTTTTTTTCTTGCTGGTAAATAGCTTTTAAAGTTTTTAATATAAAAGAAACCATGTTTATATTTTGTTAGTGATAATGACTGTTTATATGGCAATTTGTGAATTACAGACACATCTTTATTAGATCTGTCATGCATGAAGGCCTGCGGTATTGAGGACAGTGAGACACACTTTTCCTTTCCTGTTCATCTTTGGACTGATTGTGTTTCAGAGGTGCTTACTCTCAGTAACCTTCTGGACTATGGAATGGGCATAATGAATGGCACTTTGAGTGTTAATAAAGCTGGTATTTATTCCCACTGTGATTTGTGTGTACAGATACGTTCTTGGACATAGCGTATTTACCAAAGTCTCCTCTTGTTTGCTTGCTCTTTGGAACACCTAGCACAGTTACCTAGAAACTCTTGTGTCTAAGCCTGTGATGTCCATAAAACCTCTTTCATAGATCTTTGTGTGAACATGACGACAGCTCAGATTGAATGTAGTGATTAAAAACAACCACCAGGCTGGGGAGATAGCTCAGTGGGTAAAGTGCTTGCCATACAAGCATGGGAACTTGAATCCAATCCTCAGAACCCATGGTGGAGGGAGAGAACCACCCTGAAGATGTCCTTTGACCTCATTTATGTGCATACTAAGAAATTAAAACAACAAAACCAGTCGAAGGCATCCAGTCAAAGAGATTCAGAATTACAAAAATACTTTATTCCAAGGAAAGAAGTAGAGGAAAAGCCTTGCAAATCTACAAAGGATACAAAAGGGCCAAAGCAGACATTATGACAAAAACAACCAGGGGACAGCCTTAGCTATGCAGTGTCCTGATGGGGCAAGGGGATTCAGATGCTACTTAAAAACGCAGGCGTCAGGAGCCTCAATCTAGTTTTGGGCTTTGATGAGGCTGATTCCTCTGGCAGATGAACCAGTAGAGGAGAGAATTCCCATTTTGTCACACTGTATGACTTCAGATACTATCTTGTAGAGGGAATCCATTGTTAAAACCTGGGTTTCACTAGGGGCCACTTGCTTTGCACAGTCCCTGGATAAGGGAAGGCCCAGTGTGGTTGCTTCAGTGGGCACTGTGGCTGGATACTGATAAAATGACAGTGCAGGTGCTGGTCATGGAGTTGGTGAAATGCAAAGGGAGAGAGCTTCGTCCTTGGTGACCTGACAGCAAATCTCAACTGACAGTAACCCTACAGTTTGATAGCTGTCCAGCAGTATGATTAATAATACTCTAGAGGCTTTGAAAGTGAAGGCAGGCGCTCCCTCTGGACTGATCTCAGGGCTACGCTTCCTTCCACTCTCAATGAATGCAGGATAACTTCCACACCGCCCCTCCATCTCTAGCTAAAACATGTAGGCTAGGAGGTATGATCTGGGAAGTGTCCAGAGGGTGAGAACTGTCTAGCCCATAGAATGCAAAGCTGGGTGTTATCAGCAGAAGCACCTGACACACACAGCAAAGGCACAAAGAAGGAAAGGGGCCACTATGAAGATGGCTCTGATAGACTCTGGACACTTGTTGAGTGTAGACTCAGGAGCAGTATGAACAAAGGGAAGCGAGTCCACAGTCCACCAGCTGACTCTCACTCCCTCATGCTTGCTTTGTGTTTGTGTACACCCACTGATACAAGAGGTTGATGTCAGGTGTGTTTTACCATCCTCATTTATTTTGGTGTGTGTGCAAGTGTTGTTCCATTTGCTCTCCACTGATAATGAGGCAGAGTCCCTCATTTGAATTCAGAGCCCACTGAGTTGGCTTGCTCCAGGCCTCTGCTTTCCATATGTTGAGATTAGAAGCAGGTTAAGCAGCCTACCTGTTATTATTTTGTTTTTAGATTTATGTGTATGAGTGCATACATGTCCACCCCATGTGTGACTGGTGCCTGCAGAGGTCAGAAGAAAGCCTTGGATCTCACAACTGGATTTAGGGATGGCTGTGAGCCACCACGTGGGTGTTGGGAAGCCTAGCAACCTCAGACTCCTGGAAGAGCAACAAGTGCTCTTAGCTGTAAAAGTAACTTTTATTAGCCTGTTTCAACTGTTAATCTCAGAGGTTTACTAACTCCGTCTGCTAACCTAGGCCTAATCCTGGAAGCTTCTAGCCTCTATACAATTTAACTTAGGCCTAGAATGTTTTCAGCCTCTGAGACTTAACTGCTTATTATGCTCACCCTTTCTAGTTCTTATTGAGTTCTGGGCTGGCTGGTTCACCTCAGCAGTTATAGTTCAAACTCCTCTCCCAGTTGACTTGTTCAATCTGGCTTGTCGGTCTCTGAATTGCTCTGCTTGGCCTCAAACTAACTCCAGCAATCTTTTCTAAGCCTCTGGCTCATTCTGTCTTCACCTGTGTCTAGCTTGTTCTCTGACTGCAACCTGTTTCTGTGAAACTCTCCTGGTAAAACTGCCTCCTCACTGCATTGCCTCTTAAGCAGCTTTCCTTTCCTCTCTTTTCTTGTGAGAATTGGGCATATCCTATTCTGTCAAATCTTTCTCTAATTCATCACTTTTTCTGCCTCCTAGTTAGACATCACTTTCAAACATGGTGCTTCCTTCTACAAACTATCTTTACTTTCATTTTTTGGGATTAAAAGCATGTACCACTACACCTGAACCTAAGTTTTTCTTTACCTTATACTTGCTCTATACCAGGCTGGCCTTGAACTCAGATATGCTTACCTCTGTCTCCTGGATTAGAGGTGTGTTTGTATTCCAGCCAGATCACACAGATGTAGATCTTTGGATGTGATCTCTTGACAGAGCAGCCATGTTCTGAATTTAAATTCCTCTACACTTAGGCACTGAGCTATCTCTTCAGTGACAACCCCCCCCCACAAGACTCCCACCCCTTGGCTTTTATAAGATTAACTCCGATCCTTTCACCTTTGTGGCAAGTGCTTTTTCACTGATCCATCTCCCCAGCCCCACTTCACCTTATTTATTTTGCAACAGGATTTCTCTCAAAGTCTAGAGCTCATGTGTTAGACTGGCTGGCCAGTGTGTCCCAAGGATTCTCCTCTGCCCTCAGTGCTGGGGTCACAGCTATTTAATATCATGCCTGCCTCCATTATGTGGGTTCTGGGGGATCCAAAATGGAGTCTTCATGATTGTGCAGCAAGTACTTTTACCTACTAAGTTATCTTCCCAGATCTTAAAACAAAAAGCCAATTTCATATTGCTTCCTTTTTTGCTAGCATAAAGGATATCATCATACCATTTTCATATATATGGCATACTTAGAGCTATTCCAGGACCACTCTACTACTGTTTTTTTGAAAACGTCTAACATTCTTTCTTGTCTCCACCTTCCAGGTGACGGGACTGCAGTCATTAGCTACCACATTTGGTTTATGTGGTGCTGGGGCTGGAACCTGCTAGATATGAGGGGAAAAACTGTGAGCACCTGTGGCCTACACCGCACACACACTTAACACCCACAAGCAGGCAGCTGACTAGAATTTGATGGCTCAAAAAAGCTGACCCGACCCTTTCCCTCTTTCCTTCCATTTCCTTTGCCTTCTTTTAAAACTCCACAACTGTGGGGTAGGGCTTGGTGGTGCAGGCCTGTAGTCCCAGCACCCAGGAGGAAGAGGCACGCAGATCTCGAGTTCGAGACGAGCCTGCTCTCCGGCGTGTGTTCCTGGACAGCCAGGGCTAAACAGAGAAACTGTCTCAGAAAACAACAAATCACCGAAAGGCTGTGAGGTCTGACCCCAGCCAATGGAGAAAAGACACTGTCACCAAATTAAAAACTACACGAGCTTTCTGTTCTGATGTACTTGTTAGTCCCTTTGCGTTCTGGTGCACTCTTCTCCAAAAAGAATTGCCTTGCCGAGTTACTGTTCATGTCTGGTGAGGTACCAAGATTATTCCTTGGTTTCTCATATAGGCAAAAATTCTAACAATTGGGCCACATACCCCAAGCCAGGACCCTTCTAAATAGAGTTTGGAATTTATTTTCCAGGAACCAGTGTGGTGAAACACGCCTATAACCTCAGCTCACGGGAACCACCCAGGAAGTTTCCCAGACAGACCTTAGCGGTTTAAGCAGCAGCGTCAACAAAAACCAGAGCGAAGGCAGGGCAAAGGGAATGAATCCCAGCATTCACAAGCAGATCTCTTGAGTTCTGGGCCAGCCTGTTCTACAGGGTAAGTAAGCTCAAGGCTCCAACAACTACCTAAGGCTCAAAACATCCTACGCGGTCGGCTGTAGGCTGTGTGGCCCGCATTTCCGGTCTAAGGATTCAGAGGCGGGACTTCCGGTAGTCTGGGGCTGTACTTCCAGCACGTACCGGAAGTTCCTCTGAGAGTGCCTCCTGCGGAGTTGACGCGGTGTGCTCTGCGGTGGCTGCCTGGCCTTAGAGCTGTTATGGGCAAAAGAGATCGAGCGGACCGGGGTAAGGACTCCGTGTAGCAGTCATTGCTGCAGGGTGTTCTCCGACTTGTTGGTCTGGGAGGCGCGGAGCCGAGTCGGGTGGAGGTGTTTGCGGGATGCCGGGATGCAGGTGGCGCTGGTTTAGGAGTTCTGATAGAAGTTCCTCTGTGGAGTGCGGAGGGAACCCTAGAATCCTACTGGCCTCACTTCTTTGTCTTGTTGCAGACAAGAAGAAGTCCAAGAAGAGGCAGTATGAAGAGGAAGAAGAAGACGAAGACGACGCCCCTGGCAACGACTCTCAGGAGGCGGTGCCCTCAGCCGCGGGGAAACAGGTGGACGAGTCCGGCACCAAAGTGGATGAATATGGAGCCAAGGACTACAGACAGCAGATGCCGTTAAAGGGTGACCATGCTTCCAGGCCCCTCTGGGTGGTAAGCATGGCCGAAAGATCTAGGTGACAGCTAAATCTTGGACATTCACACACCTCCATAATACAAGAGTGAGAAAGCTGCCTTCAGAAGCAGCTGGGAGAGACAGTTCTCCTACGTGCGCATTGGAGTAGCTAGTGTGGCCTGGGAGTTCTCCATCTCCCTCCAGCCCACCACATGATGGCAGATGCCATTTGCCTAATAGACAGTGTCATAGGCCAGCCAGATAACTCAGCAGGGAAAGGCTGTTGCTGTCAAGAATAAGACCCGAGTCTGTACCATACAGACACATAGTAGGAGGAGAGACCCAACTCAGGCAAGTTGTCCTTCATCGGAGCTCTGGCATGCATGCACTTACAGCTACAGGCACACACATAACACCACATGCAGTTAATCAACAAGTGGATAAATGGCATCGATTTATTTGTGTGTGTGTGTGTGTGTGGAATTTGTGCACACATTGTGCAGGTGTGCTCGTGGGGGTGTTTACAGAGCCTGGAGATTGATGTTCTATTTCCCTCAATCACTCTTCACGTCTTTGCCCAGCTCCCTGTTTTGGCTAGACTTACTGTCCATCGACAACCCCCCTCCCCCAAACACACCCTTTATCTGCTTGCCTGCCCACCCACCTATCCCCGCCTATTCCAGCTCTGTGGTTATAGGGAAAAAAAAGCACTGCCATTCCTGGCTTTTTACTTGGGTGCTGGAGATCTGAACTCGGGTCCTCCTGCTTGTATAGCAAGTGCTTTACCCTCCAAGCGGTTTCCCCAACCACTAAATAGTTTGTGTTAGGTAATAAATTATTTACTGTTTTTGAAGAAGATTTTAAAATTTTTATATGTATGTATGAGTGCCTGCATGTATAGGTGCCTGGTCCCAGAGGAGGCTAGAAAAGGGTGTCAGATCCCCTAAAACTGGAATTACAGGCTGTTAGGCGCTATCTGATGTGGGTCCTGGGAATGGAACCTGTGTTCTCTGCCACTGAAGAGTGGCCAATGCTCTTTACCACTGAGCCATCTCTTTGGCCCCTTTTCAAATTAATGGAAGATACGTATTTGGTAGCTAAGTTTGCTTGACTTAAAATACATAATGTTCTATAATCAATTTTCATTCTAGCCAAAAGGCAATTTGAGAAAATTTCTGTATATGGAACTTTGGAAACCTTTTCTCTTACACTTCTGTATCTAATTATAGGAACAGGATCCCCACGGTTACCCGAAAGATTGGTTGTAAGAATACCCTTAGCACTGGATAGCTCCTCTTTTTTGATAATGACCTGGGTCTAGTGGTCTCTAAAGTTTATTACTTTTCTTGCCTGTTGTGTTCACTTGATGTTCTTTAGGCTCCTGATGGCCACATTTTCTTGGAAGCCTTCTCTCCAGTTTACAAATATGCCCAAGACTTCCTGGTGGCAATTGCAGAGCCAGTGTGCCGGCCTACTCACGTACATGAATACAAACTAACAGCCTACTCCCTCTATGCCGCTGTCAGTGTGGGGCTGCAAACCAGCGACATCACGGAGTACCTCAGAAAGCTTAGTAAGACTGGAGTTCCTGATGGAATTATCCAGTTTATTAAGGTGAGTTGCTAGCGATTCTGCCTACCTTGATAATGTGGCGGTGATGTCCTCAGGTACTGGATGTTGCCTTAAATGTCTGCTTTGTGTTTCCTTTGATAGCAAAACAGCTTATTTCTTAACTGCTGCTGCTGTGGATCTAGCCATGCTCTTGGCTGAGACCATGCTTCTTTCTGTGAGTTGCTTCTAGCCATGGGATAGTAATTCAGGTACATTCTGGCCAGGGTTATTTGGAGAAACAGCTTTGAATGGATGGTGCTGTAGACTGCATATACGTATCGAAATCCTTACCTGTAAACTAAGACTAAGTGAGGCCATGACTATCTCCTCATCCTGAAGATGCTTTTCTTTATTAGGAGTTATAAGATATCCTAAGTCTTCTTGGCACTATGTAGAGAGAAGGTGGTCCTCTACTAACTAGCCACAAGACCTCACCACAAACTGGTGAGATCCTGGTTTCATTGATCTAGAACTCTGAGAAAATAACTTTATTGTGGGGTTCTGGCGGCTGGCTGTTATAGTAAGTGAGCTCCATATAAGGTAGATACCTAAGATCCATGCTAAATGAAATCTGTTAGGGAAAGTCAAAACTTCAAGTGTTGAAATGAAGAGGTTTCCCCGGGAATAGCAGTTGAATATAGGTGAATATTATCCAAAGAAGATGGGACAGTAGTCCACCGGCTAATGAGATTTCACATCTGGAGGCAGAAGGGTACCATGGGCATCCACTCCCAGAGAAGCTTCAGAGCTCTGCGGAGTTCTCTGTTCTAGTGATGTAGAAGGATGCCCAAGGAGAAAAGACCAGGGCTAGGCCCAGTGTTTGGTCTACATGGTCTACAAAGACGGTGGTGTTGGAGCAATGCTGTGGTGTCCTGAGGGCCAGCTCAGAATAACTCAGAAGAACTTGAGTAGCAAGTTAACATGGCAATCATACAAACTACTGGATTCCTTCCAGCAGATTGGCAACCTGAGAGGCTTTAAACTATTATTTCCTGTCACCAAAAAGCTTACATTATGCTAGGTAAGGTGACACATGCCTCTAATTCCAGCTGTTCAGGGAGGAGGATTGTAAATTCAAGCCTAGGCTGGTCAATTTCTAACATGTCTCAAAATTTAAAAATAGATGTGGTGGTGGCTAGGAATATAGCTTCCTGGTCCTGAGCTCATTTACCAATACAATGAAAAAAAAATCTTAGATTTTCAGTTGGGGAAATGAGAACATTGGTTGAAAGGCCTAACTAAGCATTCGTGACATTTGAACTTACCTTGTGTAGCAGGTGCTGCTGAATACTTGCTGTGTGCCTAATGGCTTCTGTGTTAGCAGCACTGCTGAGGCAGGATGAGCTTCCAGGTCAGGATGGGGGCTGTGGGCATGCAGAGGAAAGTAAAGTGGAAAGCACAGATATTTTTAACAGTTTGGAAATAAGCTAGGCATATGAATTAGGCAAGAGGATGGGTTTTTGTCCCTAAGAAATTGAGGTCAGTGGAAAAAAGTTCCTTTTAGGCAGTTGTGGCTGTACGTGGAGTTTTGTGCTAAGGCGTGTTCCAAGCAGGCATGTTTTGAGCACTGATTTCACCTGTTTGTTGGTGTCCTTTCTGCTTGCAGTTGTGTACTGTCAGCTATGGAAAAGTCAAGTTGGTCCTGAAGCACAACAGGTAAGAGGAGGGAGTTACGAGGCTTTGCCATCTGCGTGTCAGTCAGGAGAAAGGGTTGTGGGTAGGGGCTGGGCTCAGACCCTGCTTGAGACAAAGATGGAAAATTGAGGGGACATTGGAAGGGAAAGAGGTCCCTCATCCTGTAGTCTGGTTGACCCCCTCCAGCTGGTAGTTAAAATTTGCAGTGATGATTACCTACATAAGGCAGTGGGGTTTTTTGTTTTGGTTCTTGGTATCTGTTCTATATCTAGGTGCTTCAAAGAAGAATGTTAAAATAGCAGCAATCATACTCAAGCTATACACATGTATTACCTTTGAGTTTAGCTGTACTCCTTGCCATGCTGCAAACAAGTAATTTTAGGAGAATTTCACAGGGAAGGTTATTTGCACCCCTCTTGCTGCTGACATGCCAATCTAAGTTCAAAATGAGGATCTCCTCTGACCCTCGGCATGTTACATCTTTACTTACAGCTCCTAGCTCTGATTTGACAAAGGTGTGGGAAGAGTCATTATGAGGCCGTAATTTTCAGATCATCTAATTGAGTTACAGTTGCAGAGTGTTCTGGAAATGATGAGCTAGCCAGTAGGGACTTCCTCCTCTCTGTTTTTAGGTACTTCGTTGAAAGTTCCCACCCTGATGTCATCCAGCATCTTCTTCAAGACCCTGTGATCCGGGAATGTCGCTTGAGGAATGCCGAGGGGGAGGCTACCGAACTCATCACTGAGACTTTCACAAGCAAATCTGCTGTGCGTGAGCTCCTACCTGGGTTTCCTGGGGGCCGGGAACTTATGATGGCAGTTCTCCTGTAACCCAGCATTGACAGTGTCACTGCCCAGCTGCCTTTGCCTTACAGCTCCGGTTCACAGTTGGTGACAAGGTTCAGGGCTGCGTAGAGTCAGAGCTCCTACCTTTCTCTTACAGATTTCCAAGACGGCAGAAAGCAGTGGTGGGCCTTCTACTTCCCAGGTGGTGGATACTCAGCCTAAATCTGACATCCCCAAAGACCTGTTTGATTTTTATGAGCAAATGGACAAGGATGAGGAGGAGGAAGAAGAGACACAGACAGTATCCTTCGAAGTTAAGCAGGTTAGTGAACGTGACCTGGTTTGTTTTCCAGTGCAGTCCTGTGTCAGCAGCCTCTCCAATGAGACAAAGGGTCTCTATAAGCTCCTAGTTTCATTCTTACCAATGTGGGCCATGACATTCTCTTGGGGGAGTTATGGTCCGAGTGTCCTTTTGGGGCCTAGGAAGCTGCTTTCCACAGGATCCATTTTGGATTTGATTAAAGTTCATTTTGAGGAGATCAGGGTTGTGGCTTTGTTGGTAGAGTTACTTTCCTAGTATGTGTAAGTCCCTGGGTTCAATCCCTTGCACCACATAAACTAGGGGTGGTAGTATACATCACAGCCTGGAAAGGTTGAGGGCAGGAGGAATCAGCAGCCCAGGGTCATCCTCAACTACACAGTGAATTGAGGGTTGCCCTGGGACAGAAGAGATAACCAAACAACCAAACAAACAAAATCCGTTTTGACCATGTTGCTAGTTTGTGCTACATTTCTGTGCTGACCTACTTGTTGGCAAGCAAGACCTGAAATTGTATTCATCCAGCTAAAACTCCAGATTTTGATCATGAGGACATTTTGAGTGTAGTCTGGGATACTTTTTGGACTTGAAATTATCAAATGTCCTCCTGCTGGCTCCTAGGAAATGATCGAGGAGCTCCAGAAGCGCTGCATCTGCTTAGAGTACCCTCTGCTGGCAGAGTATGACTTCCGGAATGATTCTCTCAACCCTGATATCAACATTGACCTGAAGCCCACAGCTGTGCTCAGGCCCTATCAGGAGAAGAGCCTGCGGAAGATGTTTGGGAATGGACGAGCCCGCTCAGGAGTCATTGTTCTTCCCTGTGGTAAGTGAGGCCAGAGTGAAGAAGGCTCCATCCATCTTTGTCTGCTACCTGCCTCCTACCCTGCTTAGTGTTTCCTTGCTAGGCACACTTCCTATGAATGATCACTTTCTCATCCAGGACTTGACTGACGTTTATTGAAATGCTTGCTTTGTGCCACAGGCCACAGCTCTTGGTCTAGGCCAGTGGTTCTCAACCTTCCTAATGCTGTGACTCTTTAATACAGTTTTTTATGTTGTGGTGACCACCAACAATAAAATTATTTTTGTTGCTCTTTCATAACTGTAATTTTGTTACTGTTTTGAATTGTAATGTAAATATCTAGTATTCAGGATGACCTTAGGGGACCCCCCTGAAAGGCTCATTCAGCCCCCAAAGTGGTTGATACATATAAGGAGGTGCAGAAGGGTCTAGTTCTAATTCTCATAAATGTGCCAGGTGGGTCATCTCTTTATGGAGAAGACAGCCTGAAGCAGTAAATGCCTCACAGTTCTGTCTGCGAGGACCGGTATGTGAACTTTGCGTAGATTCTGGTGCTGTTGAGCCATTTTGTCCATTCCTGACCTTTGTTTCAGCCTGCTAACAACACCTTTTGGTTGCTTGTAGGTGCTGGGAAGTCCCTTGTAGGCGTGACTGCTGCGTGCACTGTCAGAAAGCGCTGTCTGGTCCTGGGCAATTCAGCAGTGTCTGTGGAGCAGTGGAAAGCCCAGTTTAAGATGTGGTCAACCATTGATGACAGCCAGATCTGCCGCTTCACCTCAGATGCCAAGGACAAGCCCATTGGCTGCTCCATTGCCATTAGCACGTACTCTATGCTGGGCCATACCACCAAAAGGTCCTGGGAAGCTGAGAGAGTCATGGAGTGGCTCAAAACCCAGGAGTGGGGCCTCATGATCCTTGATGAGGTGCACACTATTCCAGGTAAGGCGGTGGAGGGTGGCTGTGCTGTACAGAGAGGCTTACTTCTCCTTGTGGGGTTGCAGGTGGCTTCTGTATATTCACCCCCTGACTAGCAGGGTTTTGAAATAATCAGGTGTGGTGGGATGGAACCGGGAGATAGGTATACACATTCAGAGCCTTTTCAATCACTGGCTTAGAGAGTGATATTTTCTTCCTTCCTACATGTTCTAATTGAAATTTAACCCATTTTTATGGCCCTGTGATTCTGAGCTAAGAGCACTGTATTACCCTTGACAATAGGCTGTGTTTTCTTTAAGTGAAGGGTGAAGTATTAGTTGTCAGAATATAAGTTCTACTTGTTCAGTGGCAGGCATATCTTTTTCTTAAAACAGCCTTAGTGATATGATTGATCTGCCACAAAAGTCAGCTGCAATAAGAGTATAATCCAGCAGGTTTTAGTAACTTTCTAGAGCTGTGTGTCCCTCACCATGATCTAGTTTCAGAATATCTCCTTCATTTCTATTTGTAGTCGGTCCTTATTTTCATCTGCATTCAACCGCAGGCTGGCTCTCCCACTCCCTTTGTGGGAGTTATCATGTAAAAGAAGCTGTATAGTATTTATTTTCTTGTCTCTGTCATCTTTCACTTTGCATAGCAGATAGTCTGTGTCCTAACATTCATCAGTGATATGAATCTTTTATGTGCAGTGCTCCAAGCAAACAGTTCTCTTCGGTTTCTGTTGGTGGTGGTGTTGTATTGTTTGGGGGTGTGATCTTATTGTGTTGCCCAGGATGGTGTATGGGCAGACTGTTGAGCTCACATGGTCCCTTTACCTCAGCCTCCTGAGTAACTGTTTGAGTCGACATGCCTGGGTAGAAAGCTCTTCCTTGAAAAGAGAGATTAAGGAAGATCTAAAGTAGAGATTCTTTCACTTTAAAGAGGTATTTTTTAACGGAGAGCATTCGGAACACTGGAAATGGGCCTAGTGTTTGGGTCTTTTTGTAGAATGAGAGCTCTTCCAGAGTCTGTAGATGTCTGAGGACAACTGGAGATGTTAATAGAGGTGTTCACAGAGGGTTGGCTAGAGATTTGGATGTCTCTGAGGAGGGAGAATGACAGGGTACTGGCCCTGTGGTGGTAAAGAGCTTGGCATGCTCAGACGACTCAAAGCAGCTAAGTCACAGATAAGTTCTGAGAGAGCACTCAAGGCTGGCACCAAAGCAGCTGTCACAGTATCTTTAGACCTCATAGGCCTTGGTGGAGATGTGCTTTATACTCTTCAGTCACTGAGTAAGAAGCCATCTATCTGAAGAACAGAAACAGGGTACCCTGAGCTGACATACAGTAGAGATCACTCTGGCTACTGAGCATAGCACTTTGGGAGCAGTGAAAGAGTGGGTTATGGGGTCCCAAGAAGAGGCTTGACCCAGGGAGATGAAGACAGCCTGAATGGACAGGCTGCAGATCCTATGAACATGTTAGGTGTGAGGTCAGAAAGAAAGCTGATATCGAGGATGAGGTGAAGGCCTGATGGTGTAGAAGGTCATATCTTACAAATGAGTTTGAGAGTGTTCTGCAGTACACTTGGAGGCTGGTGTGAAGCCTGGTGAAAAATCTAGGCCTACCCTACTGTATTTGTATTACTTGATCTGCCTCCCAGGCCCGCACTGTGTTGTTTTTGTTGCCTGGGCCTCTAGCACTCCTCTTAAAGGGAAGCCTGGGATCCTGTACTGTTGCGTTTATGTAGTCTTTGCTCGGGGATAACCTTGTCATTAACTGTTTATTTGTTAGTGCCTTGTTTTGTGTTTGGTATAGTTTTGTTGTGTTTGCAGATGTTGTAAGTTTTCAAAATTGTTAAGCTTTAGAGTGTCAAATTCAAAACTGGCCATTTACTTGGAGTCTGACCACCTTGTGATTCTGTTATTCTGTGGCTCTTGTGTTTGGCTTTTGGAGTGTTTTGGCTTCTTCATCTACCAGTTGGGTTTCTTTTTGAAGTATCATTGGCCTCATCTTTAATATAAGATAATCATGACTCAAATGTGTGTGGGAGAAGGGTAGTGAATATTGAAGCCAAGGTTTCATGCGTGGGAAGTGTATGCTCTTCTACTGAGCTACACCATTTAGAAAGGCAGGGAAGCCAAGTTTTATTGAGGAGTAACAGTTCCTTGTTGGGGGGTAGGGATGGGGCTGTCCTCAATGTAGGTTGCACAGCCCAAAGCACTTAAACATTTTACATTTATGTATTTATTTTTGGGGAGGGCATGTACATGCCATGTCTGGTCTGTGGAGGTCAACAGGAGTTGGCTCACTCCTTCCAACACCAGTATTCCAGACTTTGAACTCAGGTCGTCAGGCCTGGCAGCAGGTGTCTTTACCTGCTGAACATCACATTAGTCTTCCAACTCAAAACGGATTAACCTTTTTCCAAAGTGTTAAAAGAGTTTTAAAAGCTGTGGCCATGGAAACCTACAAATTGGAGGCCCAGAGCTCCAGTCCCAAGAGCCCACATAAAAGCTGGACTTTCGCGGGTATGGGAGGGTATAATCCTGGCTCTTCTATGGGAACATGGGGGTGGTGACGGCAGAGGCTCTGGATCTGCTGGCCTGCTAGCCTGCCACGTGCAGCAGTGCACCAACCACAAAAGCCTCAAACAAGGTGGAAGATGAGGGCTGACGCCTGAGGTTGTCTTCCCGCATCCACACGCGTGCTGTGGCAGGAAGGTGCCTACATTCACGCACACAAGCACAAATGTGCAATATGTGTCCACACAAGATTTTTTGAAAGTTGTATCCCATTTATGTATTTATTTGATATGTCAGGAATTATAACAATCAAAGCAAAAGAAGAAAGTGAAAGTTACCTGTTGATCAAAGTAAGTTTCATTGGGCGTTTTGTTTTGTTGAGACAGGGTCTCACTGTAATCCTATATAGTTAGTTCCAGGGGCTACCCTGGAACTAGCCCCTGGAACTAACTATATAGAACAGGCTGGCCTCAAACTCTCAAAGGCCCTCTGTCTCTGCTTCCAGTGTGCTGAGATTAAAGGCCTGTAACACCATGCCTGATTTAATTGGTGTATTTGGGAGGGAGCAGGTAAACAGGATGCTTAGGCAGACTGGCTGAGCTTCATCACTCCCATGGGCTCTGTGTGCTCTCTGCTTTGAGGGGAGATGGTAGGAAGCAGAGCAGAGCTGGCTTTCTCTCTGCCTCCATATCCCTACTTCCCCAGCTATGACCTGGGGACAGACCTCAGCGTGAGTGATTTGTGTGGCTTGGAGTCAAGTCATATTTGTTGCTACTGTCTGGACAGTTGACATGTTGGAAGGTGAATGCTGGCATTTGTGAACTTGGAACTCCCTGAAGTCATTTGTCATTTGTGCTTTCCATCTTTTGAACAGGTCTAAAAGCCATGGTAAAATATTCTTGCTTTTTCCTTCTTACCTGGAATGAAACTCAGCTCTGTAGTAGCAGGGCTAGCCCCTACGGTGCCACAGACCAGTGTTAAGTTGCAAGTGTGTGGTACCTTCTCGGTGTAGACAGTGAGGATGTGAACACTTCCTTTGTTCCCACAGCCAAGATGTTCCGGCGGGTGCTGACCATTGTGCAGGCCCACTGTAAGCTGGGCCTGACTGCAACCCTTGTCCGAGAAGATGACAAAATTGTTGACTTGAATTTCCTGATTGGGCCCAAGCTTTACGAAGCCAACTGGATGGAGCTGCAGAACAGTGGGTACATCGCCAAAGTCCAGTGTGCCGAGGTATTGCACCCCTGGTGGAATATGTGAAGTACGGACTCCTCTCTTGGGAGTGGAAGGCTCTACTGCTAAATCTCATGGACAGACAGGCAGGCCAGGACCCAGTCTAAAAGCATGCATTACTGTAGTCATCCTGGTAGGTGAGCCACACTGGATAGCAGAGTGCGCTGGACTCCTGTCACATGGTAAAGTCAGTAAGCCAGCACAAACCATGCCCCTCACAGTTCACTCCCTGCTGTCCACCTTCTGGACCACCACTTGGGCTAATTCTAGTGCCAGAGTCCCAAGAAAATAGATTGGTCTTCATGGTGTCGTTTCTGAAAGCACATTTTTCTAATACTGTTTTTTAGTGAATGCCTGCACAGGTATGTGTTAAAATCCATAGTCAAAGCTAAGTCTTGAAGGAATGACAAAGCCATCTATCTTAGCGCTTAAAATGACTGCTGCTCAATAGCTAGCGTAGGGTGACCTCTGTGAAAGGGTCATCTGATTAAGATGAGGGTGAGAAATTTAGTAACAGGTTTGCTGTGTTGAAAATAACCCTCCCATTTAGTTGTGTCTGTTACCACCCATCTGCAGCGCAGTGTTGCTGCTCATTGCCTGACAGCAATTCCCTCCTTTCCTCTCCTGCCCAGTACAGCAGTCACTGGTATGGTCCTTGTGTTAGACTTGTCAGCCACCTTACCCACGGAGCCATCCTGCCAGCCCTGCTGAATCTTCTTGATCATGCTTGTAGCTGTAGTTCATTCCTTTGAATTACTGTGTAGTATTCTTTCATGTCATGTTCCCCAGCTTGATACATAACTAAACACTACCTAGCAATAGAAAAGCCTTTTTAATATTGCAGACATTATAAGGGCCTTGTTACTTGTTCAGTGACAAAGCTCTTGCCTAGCATGTGCAGAAGAGACTCTGGGTTCACCTCCTGCACAAACATAAACAAATTAACAGATGCATTTATAATTTGTGAGTGAGGATTGAGGTTGAGGGAGCAGGGAGGAGCGAAAGCCCCTAACATCTTGATGTACATGGTAACACAGATGCTGTGTGGTAACATAGTAGCAGAGGGCTTTGCAGGCTGGTATGTCAGACTCCTCCACCTAGTGAGGAGCTTCTGTGACAGCTCTGGTTTATGTGTGTTGGTGTGGTCTACTGTGCAGGGTTGCTGGATTCACACTAGCAGGTCCATACCAGTAATTACCCGGATAGGACTGCACTTAAAAATCTTTGTTAAATTATGTTCCAGTCCAGTAGTAAGTATTAATTTTTTTTAATTTTTAATTTTTGTTTTTTATATTAATTAGTTTACTCACTTTGTATCCCAGCTGTAGTCCTGTCTCTCATACCTCCCTTCCTCATCTTCTCCCAAGCCCCTATCCTAGTCCACTGATGGGGGAGGTCCTCCTCCCCTTCTATCTGACCCTAGCCTATGAGGTCTTATCAGGACTGGCTGCATTGTCTTCCTCTGTGGCCCCCCTCATGGGGAGGTGATCAAAGAGCCGGCCACTGAGTTCATGTCAGAGACAGTCTCTGTTCCCGTTACTAGGGAACCCACATAGACACTGAGCTGCCATGGGCTACATCTGAGCAGGGTTTCTAGGTTATCTCCATGCGTGGTCCTTGGTTGGAGTATCAGTCTCAGAAAAGACCCCTGGGCCCAGAGATTTTTTTTTCCCTCTCCTTGTGGAGTTCCTGTCCCCTCCAGGTTTTTCTACCTCCCCCTTCTTTCATAAGATTCCCTGAACTCTGCCCAAAGTTTGGTTATGAGCCTCAGCATCTGCTTTGATACACTGCTGGGTAGAGTCTTTTAGAGGCTAATTTTTGTTTTTAAATGATTTTCTTTGTATGAGTGTTTACCTGAATGTATGTCTGTATATCACATGCATGCAATGCCCTTGGAGGTCAAAAGAGGGCATTGGATCCCCTGGGACCGAAGTTAGACATTTGTGATGTGCCATGTGGGTGCTGGAATCAAATTCAGGTCCTCTGGAAGAGTATTTAATGGTTTTAACTGCTGAGCCACCTCTCCAGCCACTATTTTATTTTTTTAATTAAAATATAATCACATCTTTGTTTCCTTTTTCTCTCTCCAACCCTTTGATTCATTAGTTCATTCTTGATTCAGTAATGAGTTGTTTTATTGTGTTTGTGTACTCGCCAGAGATTTGTTTTCAGTCACTTTTAACTTTTATTGTTGTGGTCAGGTAGGATACACAGAATTAGTTCTGTGTCTTTTAATTTGTTAAAATTTCTTTTGTGTGGTTTACTTTAGAAGCTCTCATGGACTGTTGAATAGAAGGTATAGTCTTTGGTGTTTGGGGGAAATGTCCTGTAAATATGTTAGGTCCAATTGTTGTGTGATGTCATTTGATTCTGATATTTCTCTCTCTTTGTTGTTGTTATTGTTCAGATAACGTCTATTGGAGAAAGTGGGGTGCTGAAACTACTGTTGTTACTTGGTTGATCTAATAGTAGACTTTCTGAAATTCTGTGATCCAGGGTTTGGTGCATAAACATTTAGGGTAGTAATGTCTACTACCCTTGCTTCCTTGATTAGAGTGAAGTGCCCTTTATCTCTTCTGATTAGTTTTTGTTTAAAGTCTGTTTTGTTATATTCTGATGTCAACATCTGCTTCCTATTTCCATTTGATTGGAGTACTTTTGTCTATCCTTTCACTTAGAGGTTGTGCTTATCTTTAAAACTCTATTTTTTATAGACAACAGAAGGATGATTCTGTTTCTTCATCCAGGCAGAGGCCATTAATATTAAAAGTTACTTTTGGAAGTGGTTGTGTTGATTACTGTCTTTCAGTTTGTTTGATTTTTTGAGACATGGTCTTACTGTGTAGCCTTGGCTGGCCTGAGGCATGCTATATAGGTTCCAGGCTGGTCTTAACTCACAGAGGCTCCCCTGCTTCTGCCTCTGCAGTCCTCAGATTAATGCCCTAGGCATTAAATTTGATTCATAGTTGTACAGTAGCTTTTCTCTCAGTCCATGGTCTGTTTCTTCCAAGACCCTCACTGGATGTCAGGTACTGGACAGTGCGAGTATTCTGACTGACTGGCATTTGTGTCATAACTTGGCTCTGGTCATACACTGTGGCCCTAACTTTTGCTCTGGGAGGCTTGACAGGAAAACCAGCTAGAGTTTTCTTTTCTTCACAGTTTTGTGGTGTAAGAGTAGTGCTTGCCATGCCTCTTAGCAACCTCAGCATGAGTTCTATCTTTTTATCCCCCTGCGTCAAGGCTTTTGCTTTTTCAAGGAGAGGGAGAACTTTGTGGCATCTCTTTGGTATGCGTTAGTTGCCAGCCTCCGTCCGCTTGTGCTTTAAGGCTGTGAAGTGGCATTGCTAAGTATTGGTTAAGCACAAGCGGTGCAGCACTGGGCAGTCCATACAGTAACTGAGGTACTGGTTAATGGGCAGGAATTATGTGCAGTGCAGATGAGCTGGAGCAAGAGATGACTGACAGCCTGGGTACGTTAGAACAGGTCTGCAAAGGACGTCATTGCTTACTCAGAGTAGTGGACAGCCTAAACTTTACGAGTTGTTTATTTGGTGGATTTTTCCACTTAGTATTTTCAGATCACATTTGACTGTATGAAAGTCATGGAAGGGATGACTACTTACTATTATACTGAGATAAAATTTACTTTCTACTGGTTTTGTCTTTTAGTTGTGGATTATTAATATTTATTATTGATTTATCTTTTTGTTAAACAGTGTATCTTCCTAAACCAGCTATATACCCAAATCACCACAGAGACTAGGATTTATTTAGTTAACCTAGAGCACATTGCTGGGCAATGATTACTCCATCCTAAACCTCCAAGCCTGCATAGTTTCTTACCATTCAGATTTTCCACCTTATACTTGCTTTTAGTCATATCTTAGGAGAGATGAGCCGGACCTCATGGTTCCATGTCCTCTCCTGTAGAACTCTCCTCTCTGACTCCTCCCACTCACTTCCTTCTCCTCCCCTCCAGACCAGGATGTCCCAACCTATTCTCTTCATTGCACAGCATTGGCTGGTTGTTGTATTGACAATACAGAGAATAAACGATGGCATGTTTATACAAACTTGAGACAGGTTGATGCTTAAACATCACAATGCAATGTCCAGATTGAAACCAGATAGTGGGGTAGAGAAATCAGCATTTGAATGAACAAGGGTAAATTGTATACATTCCACAAGAACATTGTACCAACATCTTTTACTTAAAAAACAAACATATATTTATTGTAGCGTGTGCATGTGTGTAAGCATACACACGCTTCAATATGCCTGTGAAGGGTGAGGACAATTCTCAGGGATTGTTTCTCTTACTGCCTTGTGGAGTCCAAGGATCAACCTCAGGTCACTAAGTCTGTTTGTTGTGCTATTCCACTGGTACTTGAGATTTTTTTTTTCCTAAGCTAATTCTACTAAATGTAAGAGCATCAAAAGTCCTTAATGGTGTGATGGTTTGTTTTGCAAAATTATCCTTTATTCCTTATTTTTACTGCATCTCAGGTTTGGTGCCCGATGTCTCCTGAGTTCTACCGAGAGTATGTGGCAATAAAAACAAAGAAACGAATCCTATTGTATACCATGAATCCCAACAAATTCAGAGCCTGCCAGTTTCTGATTAAGTTTCACGAAAGGAGGAATGACAAGATTATTGTGTTTGCTGACAATGTATTTGCCTTGAAGGAATATGCCATTCGGCTGAACAAGTAAGAGTTGAAAAATTAGAGTTGCTTCCGAATCCGCTTCCCATCGAGAGTGCCTGTTAAGTGTTGAGTGCTGGTTAATAGTGTTACATGGTTCTGACAGGGAGGCCCCTGTCTCTATGAATTCTCCAAAATTCCCAGGATCTAGAGGTAGCTGTTCTCTGCCCTTGTCCCAGTAGCTGGTGAGACAGAGAAGCATATAGTCAGGTCAGAGGCTAGAAGATGTAGAAAAGAGAAGCCTAGACACCCTGAACTGGACTCCAAAGGCCAGTGAATCAATTTTTCAGGCTAAGTCAGACAGAACTGGATCTGGGGTTGAGGCCAGGCGGTATGGTTCAGGGGATAGTAGGGTAAGATGGAGGGGCCAGTGTCCCAGGTGCTTTTCTCATCACTGTGACCAAATGCCTTATAGAATCTACTCAAGGGAAGAGAGGTTTGTTTTGGGTCATGCTTTAGGTATGCAGTTTTTTTTACCTGTTTGCCTGCCTGGTTCCCTGGAAGGAGCCATTTTCAACTCCTTGTGTTTCCTTTTTTCCTTTTTAACTGGTAGCTTTTGTGACAATTTTTGGGTTGTCATTGTAGAAATTGCCTATTAATTTTCTACTGTGGGAGTTGAAGTTTAGCTTTTTTATGCATTGCCCTCTCCCCTTCTCCCTCCTAGCATAACAACACTCTGAGCTGCAGGTTAAACTAGTAGTTAGTGTTACATGGTTCTGAATGTGCCATTGTTGCCCAGGCAGTTTCATAGTAAACTGTGATTTTATTTCCTTTTATGAATATATTTTGTTTTTTCAGGAAAATTGGTTTTCTACATAGTAATTCTTCCCCGAATTCATAAGCATTAATTCCTTCTCAGTGCACCATGGGACCGCTCATTTCTTTTTCTTTTCCTGTTGGACTCATGCACATCATTCTCTCATTTTACTCTGGCTAACCAGGGACAGAGATGGCCCTGCCGTGAGCATGGCGCTTTCTGTAGACACCATCTTATAAATCTCCAGTTTCTTGTATTGGAGCCTCTGTTGCCCAATCTCAAAATTACTTTTTGTTGGGGCGTGTCACCTGGCAGGTTTGAAGGAAGGAAAGCTCATCATCTTTAAATTCTGCATTTCCCCTCTCTTACCTGTGTTCCTCTGGAACTGGCTTCACTCTCCAGTTCCCCTTTCTTACTGCTCCATCTCCCTTCTTCCTGACATAGTTAATTTTCTTGCTTTTGAAATAACACTGTGGACTCTGGGCCTTGCTTCATTCTTAGCTTGTGATAGAAGCTCTGGTATGTGGCAGGGAGTCTCCAAGTGTCTTGTTCTCTGTCCTTATAGTAAAGGAATGTGCTTCAGTGCCATACACTGCAGGAGACTGATGGCTGTGCAGCAGTGAGAGTGGGCAGAAGGAACATTATCTTTGGAGTCTGAGGTACTGGATTCCCAGCTGTGTGAGCTCAGGAAGGTGATTTTCTACTCTGATCTTCTTTTGCCGCTTGGTCACGTTGACCTGCACCACTCTCTACAGAGGGTGCTTATGCTCGGTGTCTCACATGTTCTCCAGATGACAGATTCTCTTCATGGAGGGTTGGTACCCTTCTGCCCCATTTCCTATAGGAGAGAAGCCTTAAAGCCGAGGGCCTGCAACTGTATGAGCGATTTTTCCAGATGATAGAGGAATTGCAAAAGGAACCCCTAAACATACTCTGATAACTGTGGCTTCCCAACCTTTTTCCTAGCATGTTATACAGAAAACGATAGGGTTATGCAGGGTCTTGGATTTGCATGATGCCACGGACAGCAGTTCTCATGTAGGCTATCCCAAGGCCACCTATCTGAATGCAGCTCTCCCAGGCTCCACCCAGCCTCCCCACAAATGAGAAGTTTGGTTGCAGGCACACAAGGACACACTACACTGATGTGCTGTGTAGATGAGAAGAAGCAGTGGAGCTGTGGCCCAGGCTTGGGACGGCTACTCCAGGCTCCCTCTTTAGTTGGCATGTGTAAATTGGGAGCCTGCTGTCTGCCTTTTAAATGTTTTTTATGAAGTATCCAGTTTATCTGGTACCTTTCCCAGTTACCATTATTGTCACTAAGAAATAAAAACAGGCCACTTCTGTTCTCAGAAAGCAAGGGAATGGTTCCCATCTGTATGGAGCAGCAAGGTAATCAGGTAGCCTTTCCACGAAAGCTGAAAACAAAAGAAATGATCTTGAACTAAGTATTAAGGGAGAATGCTGAGATGCTCGCAGGTAGTCTTGGTACCCAGAAAACAGGCAAGAGAATCATGAATTTGAGGCCAGCCTGTCTACACTGTAATCAGGCCAGACTGTAGTGCCTTTAAAGCCCTACCTTAAAACAAAACAAAACACAACCACATCAATCAGAAAAAAACAAAAAACAAAACAAAAGAACCCAGAAGAAAAGAAACAAAAGAAGGAGTTGTGAAGAGCGTGGTGAGCCTAGACCTAGACTCGGAGGGGAGGGATTGGAGGAGTTGGAGGTTGGTGAAAGGAGGAGGTTTGTGGCATGCAGTGTCGTGGCTCTTATGTTCTAGCATGACAGAGTTTCCTCAGGTCTGCTTTATCAACTGGACATTTAGGGCTAAAGGCCAGACTTCAGCATAACATAACAGCATAACATAACTTCAGCAGCCATAACAGGCAAGGAATGGTGAAAAAGAGAGACAGGTTAATCAGTGTGCCTTGGCAAGAGAAACATGTAAAGTGGCCCTGAGTTCATCAGCCTAAGAGTTTTATGCATTGAGGCAAGGGTCAGGAGGTGCGCATAATTAAGCAGGTCTAGCCATGCTGTGCTCTTGTATCAGCTTGGGTCCTCTAAGGTGGTCTGATAAGTTGTTAATCGCTAACATATCTGGCTCCTACAGGCTGTCCAGCTCTAGGTTGTATCTAGTCTTCCCATTGTAGTATGCTGTGTCCTTATATGGTGTGTGGGGGTTGTCTGTCCTGCCTCAAGTCTCTGCTCTTCTTGAATCCAAGGTGACTGGGTACAGGACAGTAATACTTTGTGCCTTCATCTTTTTGTTGTTGTTGAGGGTTTTTTTTTTTTAATTGAAAATAGATTCTTTTTTCATACAGTATAATCTTGATTACAGTTTCGCCTCCCTCTACTCTTTTCAGTCCTTTGACACCTCCCTTCCCTCTCTCTATATATTCCCTTTCTGTCTGTCATTAGAAAAGAACAGGCTTCTGAGAGATAACAGCCAAAAATGACAATAAGATAAAACAAAAACCATCACATCAAGGCTGGACAAGTATGTCTGTCTTCAACCTTAACTAGGGCTGAGACAGGTTAGGTAGGCAGGCATTCCTAAGTGACTGTCCTGTTGTCTTAGTTACTGTGCTATTGCTGACCAAGGTGACTTATAAAAAGGAGTGCTTAATTTTGGCTAACAGTTTCAGAGAGTTAGAGGTCATGATGGTGGAGCAAAAGGCATGACAGAAGGAACAGCTGAGAGCTTACATCTTGATCCTCAAGTGGGGGAGGTGGCGAAGTGAGAGCGAGCACTCTAGAAACAATAGGAGTCTTGAAACCTCAGAGCCTGCCCTTAGTGACAGACCTCCTCTGACAAGGATACATTTCCCAACCCTTCACAAACAGTTCACCAGCTGGGGACCAAGTATTCAAGCTTATGCGCCCCTTTGCGTCATTCTCATTCAAGCCACCACACACGTTTATGCAGAGTCAAACAGGAGTCTGCCCTTAGGAAAAGGACACAGATAAAAAATGTAGGCAAAGATGCCAAGCATGCGCCCTGTCGCCTCATGGGCCCAGGTGAGAATGCAATTTCTAATTGCCTATGTGTGAGTCTATGTTGTTTCTAAAACTCCCTGCTTTTCAATAGACCTTATATCTATGGGCCCACATCCCAAGGAGAAAGGATGCAGATTCTTCAGAACTTCAAGCACAACCCCAAAATCAACACCATCTTCATCTCAAAGGTATGTGGTGCAGGCTGGTGGAGCAGTTCCTCCCTCTCCCCAGGCTCTGGGAGGTGCACCTGAGCACCCAGATGGCGGCTCATATGTGTTGAAGGCCTTCCTGTGTGTGCTTACTTTCCTGGCCTAGGGAGTAGCAGCTCCGGGTGGTATGAGAGATAACACAGGGTTCTTGTGCCTTGCAGGCTATCTAAGGGCTTTTTCCTTTTCAGGTGTATCCCACCACTTCCTGGGATGTAGGGATTTAAATTTTATTTCCTTTATAGACAGCTCTAATAGGAATTGGATGAGGCTTCCTTTTTTGGAGCTGAAGATGCTGGGTGTTTGGGAAGCTTCTGATCTGGTCCCTGATGTGCCTTGATGGTGGGTGGCCAGTACCATGATGGCCTTGGGTAGGCCCAGCTTGGGCATGACATCACAGCCATTGGGGACTACGACCCAGTGGTTTAAAACAAGTCTTTTTACCCTTCTTTTGCTTGTGGTCTCTTTTCACCAAAGAAATTTTTACTGTGTGAAAGGCCTGGGGCTTGAGGTTCTACAGGTCACTGAAGTGGATGTTCTTTGGGGTAAAAGGTTTATTAAAGTTACCTGCATCATGGACTTACAGATAGATGGCAGCAGGTCTGAGGAGTGTCCCAGCCCACAAGGCTGAGCGGGAGTCCTGGAGGAAGGCTTCACATAAGACTGCAGCCAGGCTGTGCCTGATTCCTGGGAGGTGTGGGCTGGCACGGGCCAGGACAGGGTAGCTCAGGTACAGGTAGCTGAGGTGTATCCATTAGACCAGTTAGCTGGCTCGTGTTTATAGAGTATGACCACCTGAGACCTATGAACTTTTAGGGGGAAGTGAGAATGGCACCTGTCACTCTACTAGAATCTAGGTACCTGGATTTAGGGGGAGTATGTTTACAAACTCATAGCCCCATAGTGATCTGACTGTAGAAGCAAGGATCTAAGAATCAGCAACGATGGTGGAGACAGTTGTTAAAAATGAAAGTGAATTCTCATATCAATGTCACGGACTTACTTGCTGCTTTTACTAAAAAATTAAGTCTCAGCTGATACCATAGGACATGGAGGATCCTCTTGTAGGATGTAGAACATTGTTAGTGTTTTTCAGAGTTGATGGATATTTTATAATTTGTCAATGCTAAGAAGGAGTTTTATATAACTACATAGTTCAAAATATCAGAAATTTGCTTGGGACCATTCCAGAAATTGTTGGAAATTTTGTCCTAATCCAAATTTATTAAAATTTTTAGGTTTTTTGAGATAGCTCTGTGTAGCCATAGCTGTCCTGGAATTCACTTTGTAGAATAGACTGGCCTCAAACTCAGAGATCACCTGCCTCTGCCTCCCAAGTGCTGAGATTAAAGGCATGAGTCATCACTGCCCAGCTGAATGATTTGTTAAAAATGAAACTCAAGAGGTAGCCACTGAAATGGCAGTTTTAAAATTAAGCATCCTAACACAATATAAGGACGTACTAATTCAGTACTCACATGCTTAGGAATGATTGTAGGGAAACATTAAAAGTCTTTGTTTTCTGAAATTAAATGATTATGTAAGAGCAGAAGGGTTTGTATGTACAATTGAGGTGTTTTAATGAGCATTTGTTTGAGTTGCAAGGGGTGAAAACAAGTACAGTGCCAAGAGGATATGTTGTGTGTTTAGAAGCAAGGGGATAGTTAGATTATTCATTTGATTAAACCGTCAGAAAGCGCTAAGAATTGTTTAGCTACATCTATTTGTTTGTCTGTCTGTATTTCATATCTATCTGTTTATTTGGGGGCGGGGTGACACAGGTGTGCCATGTTGCTTGTGTGGAGGTAGAGGGTGACTTGTGGGAATTTTTTCTCTCCTTTTACTACATGGGTTCCCAGGGATTGAACTTAGGTCTTCAGGCTGTTGAGTATTTCCATGTCTGGTGGGCGTGGCTGACAAAGGCAGCGCATAGGGAAAGTTCTTCATGTTTGTGGCCGAGTGCCTCTATGGGTGACACCCGGAGCTGCAGCACTGGCCCTCAGTGGGGTCTTTGTGGGTAGCGTCTTTCTTTGCATGCAGTGTCCCACCTGTGCCGCTGCACTTCTCAGTGGTCACTGAGGAAGATGGGTTTTGTACACACCATTTCTTAGTGTTCCCTATGTAAAAACTCCAACCCGTAACTGCTCTTTTTCTGTAGGTCGGTGACACATCTTTTGATCTGCCAGAAGCAAATGTCCTCATTCAGATCTCTTCCCATGGTGGCTCCAGACGGCAGGAAGCCCAAAGACTGGGGCGGGTCCTCCGAGCCAAAAAAGGTAATGCCGCTTTTCTCTGCGTCTACAGTCTGGACAGCTGGCCTCTTACCACATGGGTTAGGAACAGTGGGGTGAGCTGCTGGTGTGTCCGATCACAGTGTGCTCTGCCTCAGAGCCTGGGGAGACCTTGGCGGGAAGGGCACAAAGCAGGGCTCAGGCCCAGGCTTTACTACTTCTTATGCCACAGGGAGCCACGTTCTCCATGGTAACTTTGAATGGCAGTTTTTTACCAGTAGCTCACCTCCACTGATCTGAACCCCCTCTTCTGGTCTCTTGAGTTGCACCCACAGCATATACTCACACAGATGAACACTACTCTCTAAAGAGGCTCCTCTGGCCTCTACAGTGCTGTCCCTCTCCATGACAGCTACCTCTCTGGTTTCCACTCACTGAAGTCCTTCTCCAGCTTTAAGGGAAGCCTCATCTTCCCATTAAGGCCTCATATCACCGTACATTGTACCATTCTGTCTGAATGCCTTCCCTGCCACCTTCAGACCCAGTCATGGCCTCGAGGCTCTCTCATTACTAACCCTCATTCCTAAAAGGAACTTACGTGTCTGCTTTCCTTTGCTGACCAGGCACTGTATCCTTTGATCGTTTTAGCAGGATCCCAGGATCACACAAGATCACCAGGCTTAGCAGCATGTGCCAGTATCCACTTAACCACCCGCTGTCCTCTTTGTTTGTGGTGCTGGGGATCAAACCCAGGCCCTCTTTAAGCATCGAGGGCAAGTTCCCTACTGCCAGGCAGCAGCCTCAGCCCTTTGTCTTGACTCACTTGAATAGTGGTCTCCGAAGCCGAGAGGACGTTAATTTTGATGAGATCCCATGCAATCAGGGTGATCACACACTGGGGGAAGACCTTGCCCACTGCACCGCTTGCTTCTAGCTGGGACCCTGGCACTAGTCTGGACTTCTTTGATTTTTCTTACCTTTCTCCTATAGGGATGGTCGCGGAGGAGTACAATGCCTTTTTTTACTCACTGGTGTCCCAGGACACACAGGAAATGGCTTATTCTACCAAGCGGCAAAGATTTTTGGTAGATCAAGGTTACAGCTTTAAGGTATGTATTCATTTACCCTTGGTTAGGCTATGATGAAGATGGGGGCACAGCCTCCGCTAGCCTGTCAGTTCTGAGGTGCCAAAGCCCTGCAGTCACCAAGATTCTAAGCGCCTGAGGTTCCTTCTTAGGGTTGCCCTTCCAGGTAGCTTGGAGGTGTCTTCCTTAGCTGGAGAGGTCTGATCCAAGGTTTGTTCGTGAGGGAGAAATGCAATGTTTTAGAAGCCGAGAAAGAAATGCCCACTGTGGCCTACAATAGTATGTCACCAGGATGCCACAATTCTTGATTTTGGGCCCCTGAGTTAGGGTTCTCTAAAGGACATTCATGTGCTATCAAAGGGGGATTAATAGATTGGTTACATACTGTGGTCTGGGTAGTCCAGCCGTGGCGGTCTCACACTAGTAACAAGGCTGGGTGTCTCAGCGCTCTCAGTCTGGCTCTGACAGCCTGTAGGATTCCTGGAAAGTTGCTGGTTTCCAGTCTGTGTTGGAATCCTGAGTAAGTTTTTTAATCGTGGCTGCAGCAACAGGATAGGGAAACTTGCCAAGGAGAGTGAGGGCTAGTAGGCAAAAAGCAAGGTGTCCCTTCTCCATGCGCTTTTATCTGACCTGCGACTAGATGGTGCCACCCCTAGCAGTGTGGCTCTTCCAGCTTCGAAAAGTCTTAGGTCAGGAAAGCACTTTCAGGGGGAGAAAGGATTGTAGGAGCCAGAGGGGTTGAGGGCACCTCCACAAACTAAGCAGGGCTCACAGAGACTGAAGCGGCAATCACAGAGCCTGTGTGGGTTTGTACTAGGCCCTCTGCATGTATGTTATGGTTGTGTAGTTTGCTGTTAATGCAAGACTCCTAACTGTGCAGTGGAGGGGTCTCTGACTCATTTGCCTGCTCTTGGGACCTTTTCCCTCCTACTGGGTTGCCTCATCTAGCCTTGATATGAGAGCCTGTGCCCAGTTCTTTTTTTTTTTTTTTTCTTCTTTCCAAGACAGGGTTTCTCTGTACATAGCCTTGCTTGTCCTGGACTTGCTTTGTAGACCAGGCTGGCCTCAAACTCACAGCCTCTGCTCCCTAAGCACTGGGATTAAAGGCATGCATTACTACGCCTGGCTCTGCCTTTCTTAACTTGTTATGCCTAGCAGGCCCCAGGAGTCCTGCTCTTTTCTTTTTCTTTTTCTTAATAAATCTTTTTTTAAAAAATAATTCATTTATTTATTTTTAATATTCTGTCTGCATGCATGTCTGTGTGAGGGTGTCGGCTCTCCTGGAACTGTAATTACAAACAGTTATGAGCTGCTATGAGGATGCTGGGAATTGAACCCGGGCCCTCTGAAAGAGCAGCCAGTGCTCTGAACTGCTGAGCCGTCTCTCTAGCCCCAGCCTGCTCTTTTCTGAAGGGAAATGGAGGAGGAATCATTCTGGAGGAGTGTGGAGATGGTGGTGGGGATTGGGAAGGGTGAGGAGGAGAATCTTCAGTTAGGATGTATTGTGGAAGAGCAGAGTGAATCAATATGTGTATATAAATGGGAAAGAAAGTCCTTCACAGGCATGCCCCGCAGCTTGCCTTCTCCTTGGTTCCAGATCACATCTCCTCATGTTTAAGTTCCCAACGAGTAACTCCAGCTAACACCATGGGCTAGCCCACGCCACCATAAACATGTCTCCTTTTAAAGTGTATGGCAGTCCTTTTAGGAATGCTGAATGTGTCGGTGACCCCTAACTCAAACGTGATGATACAGATTCACAGCCCGTAACCACTGCTGTTATCTCAGTTGATGTTACGGTAAATGATAGGGGAAAGAAAATACCAATACCTGTTTATTTCACGTCTATGTGCTCTTTACAACATGGGACAGAAACAGCTACCGTGAATTCCTTGGTCCGAGGTAACACAAGCAGGCCTGCCCTTAGCTTCCTGTGAGTTTATGCCCTGACTTCCCTCCATAACAGACCGAGGCTGGGTGTGTAAGTCAGATAAGCCCTTCCCCCAAAGTTGTTCTTGGTCAGGGTGTTTTATCACAGCAACAAAAAGGAAACTAGATCATTTTGCTTCTGGTGGAAAATCCGGTCAGTTAGTTTTACAGTTTTACTCTATGTGTGTGGGTGTTGCCTGTTTGTCTGTGTACTGCACATGTGCCCAGTGCCCATAGAGGCCAGAAGAGGGTGTTGGATTCCCTGGAACTGGAGTTACAGACAGTTGTGAGCCACTATGTGGGTGCTGGGAACTGAGCACAGGCCCTCGGGAAGAGCAGCCATTGCCTTCATCTACTGAGCCACCTCCAGCTCCTAGTTAACAAGTTCTTAACATCTTGGATGAGTAAAGTGCTCTTGCTGGAAGCCTAGCATGCCAGGTAGTGTGGATTCTGTGCAGGTACGTGTCCATGCTCTCCTTCCCTTCCTGGTGCAAGATGGGAAGATCTGAGGGAATGTTTATAGCCTAAAGATCCCTCTTCTGATGTGCCATTCAGAGTTTCTTAGTCTGTCTTGCCAGTAGTGAGGCTCTGGTTGGAGCAGTGAAGGTGGGAAGAGGTGACTGGGAGCAGATGCAGGGGGACTGGGAGGCGAGAACAACAGGCTTTGTTTGCCGTTGCTCTTCTAGGTAATCACAAAACTAGCTGGAATGGAGGAGGAAGAGCTGGCATTCTCCACCAAAGAGGAGCAGCAGCAGCTCCTGCAGAAGGTCCTGGCAGCCACTGACCTGGATGCAGAGGAGGAAGTGGTGGCTGGAGAGTTTGGCTCTAGATCTGGCCAGGTGAGTGAAGAGAGAAAGGTTCTCCTGTGGCACACCCACGATACATGGGCACATGCATACACGCATGCCATGTGCACTCGCCCTGCGTGTGAATACACACACACACAAACTTATGAGCATGCAAGCTGGTAGGATTGGGAGAAAACTGAAAAATTTGAAGGAACAACCCCATTATCTTTTAGTGTGGGCTCCTTGTACATGTCTCGTCAGTCAGAGGGGTTCACAGTGAAGAGCCTGCTAATGTTGGGCTCAGGATGAGAACCCTGCAGGCTCTGGAGCTAGCAAGTTGAATCTGTTGGTCTGGGGTTACCTGGCTCACCTTGCTTTCCTCTTCAGTGAGAGAGTTCAGCCTTGACTGTGTTCACCTCAGGCCATGGCTTCCGTATTGGAAAGCCCTAGAGTTCCCTGAAAAGACCCGCTCTTTCACATGTATTTACTAAGCACCTGCTGTGCCCAGGTGTGAGCATGCAGTGCAATCAGTGAGCGAATGCATCATAAGGAGTGTTATCAGCCTCTCCAAGGAGAGAGGTGAAATGGAATCAGTGTTCAACATTTCCAGTTTCTGAAATTTGGTGATATTAAAGCCAAAAGTTGAGCATTAGCTAGAACAAGAAAGGAAAGAAGCAGCAGTTGCCACCTCGGCAGGTGTGAGCACCCGCAGTCAAGACCTTTCCCATGTCAGGCAGCCTGCATGTTAGTCCAGGGTGTCAAGGTGACCTTCGGTGCTGTTGGATCAGTCCCCTGAGATCAGGCTATGGAGAACCTGGCAAGAGTGGTCAGGTGGCCTTTTTTTTCTGACATCTGGTTCAGGTGCAGATTGGCTCTGGGTCAGACCCCAGGCTTGTGTGGTTGCTGTTCACACCTGAGTTTGGTTTTGTTTGGTTTTGCTTGAATGGATGTCACCGTGTAACTGGCTGGCCTGGAACTCAGAGAGCTCTGCCTGCCTTTTCCTCTGCTTCTGCCTCTCCAGTGCTGGGGTTAAAGGTGTTCACCTTCCTCCCCCGGCTCCATGTCCATCTTTGGAGCAGATTTGGTCATGCCCATCTTACAGACACTTAAAACTTGCTCATAGCTTTGGAGCTGAGTCAAGCCAGGGTTTCCTGGCTTTCCCATGGGTTCAAAGCCTTGCATCAAGTCTTAGGAGATTTTAAGAGATTCTCACCCTAACTCTTTAAAATTAGTTTCTTGTTTTATGTTTGGGTGTGTTTTGCCTGCGTGTGTCTGTGCACCACATGTGTGCCTGGAAGGGTGCATCAGGTCCCTCAGAACTGGGGTGGCAGACAGCTGTGAACTGCTAGTGGGTGCTGGAATTTAAACCTGGTCTTCTGGAAGAGAAGCCAGTGCTCGCAACTGCTGAGCCGCCCCTCCCGCTCCAGCCCACCCTGACTCTTAAGAAAGATCCTGTGCAGGGGTGAGCGTGTCACTCAGCCTACCATGTGTAGTGCCCCACCCTGGCTTGTTACCTCAGAACTACAAAAGAATAAATTCTGCTGAGCAGTTGTCATCAAGGGAGACATTGTAGCGTCTTTTAAATCAGAGTGCCTGGGCAGTGTTCTAGTTCCAGTTTTCCTAAGAGCTGGAGCAAGTCCAAGTCAAGTTCCTTTTCTGTAGGTTACAATTATAACTGTTTTGAGTTATAACTGTTTTGAGTTATAATGCCTAAGATACAGAAAATGTGTGGTCTGGTGGAGTGGGGCATACCTTTAATCCCAGCACTCAGGAGGCAGAGGCAGGCAGATCTCTGTGAGTTCAAGACCAGCCTGGTCTACAAAGCAAGTCTAGGACAACCAGGGCTACACAGAGAAACAGTGTCTTGCAAAACCAAAACAAAACTTATTTTGTATATCTGTGTGCATATGTCTTTGTGTGTGTCGGGGGCACATTTGTGGAAGTCAGTGAACAAGTTTATAGAGTCTTTTCTCTCCTTGTGCCTTTTTGTGGATTCTGGGGATCAAATTCAGGTTGCCATGTTTGTACTGCACATGCTTTTATCCAGCTCATCAGCCCAGAGAGTATTATTTTATTTCTAAAACTCATTTAGTTTTATTTCATGAGCATTTATGTTTTCCCTGCATGTATGTCTGTGTGACGGTGTTAGAGCCCCAGGAACTGGAGTTATAGATAGTTGTAAGCTGCAATGTGAGTGCTAGGAATTGAACCTGGATGCTATGGAAAAGCAGCCAGTGCTCTTAAATGCTAGCCTGAGAGTGTTATTTTAAAAACAATATATCGAATAGCCGCGAGTCTAGCTTGATGGTAGAGTGTTACCTACCATGTGCAAGGAAGTAGGTTCAATCCCTACCAGCACACGCGCGTGCATACACATACACACACACACACACACACACACACTCACACTCACACTCATACACTCACACACACACACTCATTGAATTTGATTTTGAGCGTTGTAACGGGGTTCTTTGGAGATTCACCTTAGCCTGCTCCTCCTCTTCCCACAGGCGTCCCGGCGCGCTGGCACCATGAGCTCCATGTCTGGGGCGGATGACACTGTGTATATGGAGTACCACTCCTCCCGAAGCAAAGCCTCCAGCAAGCACATACACCCACTCTTCAAACGCTTTAGGAAGTGAGGCCGTCCCTGCTGCTCAGTTGAAGACTTGTCAGTGGGATGCTTTCTCTCAAGACTGTGCACTTTCGTAGTGTTCAAATGCAACCCCAGTTGACGGACTGTGCTGAAAACCTCCGTACTGAGCTTTGACTCTGCCTTCGTGGGTCACCCGGGGTTAAGACGAGAGAAAGACTGCTGTTGTTTGTATTCAGCTTGCTGAGAGTAGGTCATTTCTGCATATAAAATTATACCACTGCAGGTACATTTGTCTTTATTCTACTGAATGAACTGAAAAACAGAGTCAGAAAGCCCTGGGGCTTCAAGGAGGAGCAGACACATTTCTAGCCCACACCCAGAGGCAATCGCAACTGGTAACCACTCGCAAGCAAAGTTTAGTTTCTCACAGAGTCTCCCTGGGGAGACAAACCACTCTTGCTTGCTTGATTTGAGACAGGGTTTCTCTATGTAGCTTTGGCTGTCCTGGACTTGCTTGTAGACCAGGCTGGCCTCGAACTCATAGAGTTCTGCCTGCCTCTGCCTCCCCTGAGTGCTGGGATTACAGGCATGCGCCACCACACCTGGCTCAAACCACTGTTAAGGGCATGCGCATGCCCAGCCAAGAAGGACAACAGGAAACAAACTCAGCAGCATCCTCGGAGGGTCCTTGTCTCATAATGTTGTATCAGGGCTTTTTCTTTTCTTTTGCATATTTATCTTAGTGTTTTTAATTTTATTTGTATGTGTATACATTTTCTTCTCGCTTTTTACCCTACAGGTCCTTTGTGTATATATTATGGCTTTCAGTTTACTGTTTTTCTGAGATTCCTGAGTGTGAACGAGCAGTCTGTTTCTTGTGCCCTCTCTTGTCTGCCATGTGGTGGTGTGGTGCCGTGGGTGAGGGAGAGATGCCCTCCCCAGCTCTCGCCCTTTGCCGCCTGCAACAGGTGGGAGATCTGGCACCAGGCTCTGGAGAGCAGGAGAGTGAGCCCTGCACCTTGCCTCGGCAGCATCGTAGAGCCTACCCTGGTGGCAAGGCGCAGGCGAGCCAGCCCCCGAGGGTGTGAGTGTGGGAGAGCTGATCCCGAACCTTGTCTGCCAGTGTGGTGGCATAGGCAAGGGAGGGATGCCTTCCTCTCTCCTCACCCCTCCCCGCCTGACCTCTCACCAGCTGTAACACTCGAGCTGGCCCAGCACCTCACTTGAAGTAGAGGCGGGTGGATCTCTGTGAGTTTGAGGGCAGTCTAGTCTACAAGCGAATCCAGGACAGCCAGGGCTACCCAGCATAATAGAGTGGGCGTGGGTGAGCCAGCCCCAAGGGCATGAGGGAGGGAGAGCTGGCTCTGGTTGCTGCCTGTGCTATTGGGTGAGCTTGCCCTGGTGGTGTGGCTGCAGGAGAGCTGGCAGGCTGACCAGCTCCCCTACCGCCCAGGTCCAGATATGGGCGTCGAGATGGCCTATCCAACACCTACCCCATTGATGAACTACTGGAGTGGGTGAGCTGGCCAGTCCTGCACATCCAAAGCCGCAGGGTCTCCATGGCACAGAGCAACAACAGGATAGCCAGGATAGTCCCAGTGAGGAGCCAGTATTGAAAGTGTGGCAGAAGCCAGAGGCCTGCAACCAGACCAGTGATGTTGCAGTGAACATTTGCAAGTAAAGAAGTGTGCACGAAAGGCTGTACTGTGGGACACACTACAGAGAATTTGGTTTGTTTTCTTTCTTGGGTGTGGTTGGAGAGTGGGTACACAGGGATGGGGACATGAATGGGAGTGGGGTGAATGATGAAATTCACAAAGTAAGTTAAATAAAACAGCAAAATATTTATATGTATTTTTTTTCTTCTCACCTGCCTCTGCCCAGTGCTGGAGTTATAAGTGTGCGTGGCCACACCCAGCTTTATATATAAGTTCTGAGGCTCAGCCAGGTCTTCCTGCTGCGGTGCTCCTCAGGCCGCTGTCTCTTGATGCTGCAGTCAGGTTCTCTAAGAAGTGTTGCCTCGCTTGAGCTCACTCTTCGAGTTAAGAGTGTTCTAGTCTTGTGTATTACACTCAGTCTCTTCATCGATCAAGAGTTAGTTTCTTTTTGGTGCTGGCTGTTGAACCAAAGGCGTTGGGCATGTGAGATAAACACTCCCAGATCTTGAGTTAGTTGCTGTAATGGATGGGCTAAGGCTCTGTTTTATCAAGTGTGGATACCCGACGGTACCACCTATGTAGGGAGTCCTTACTTAAATTGTATTGGTTCCTGTTTCAAAACAGGACTGTGGGCCTCCAGGCTTATTTCTGGACTCTTGATCCTCTTCCAGCAGCGGAGAGGTCTGTTTTTCATCCTAGTACCATACATCTGATTAGTTTTTACCACTGTGACGTGAATTAAAGTCACCCGGGAAGAGCGAGCCTCAACTGAAGAATTGCCTCCTTCAGATTGGCCCGTGGGCATATCCTTGAGGGATTGTCATAATTAAAGGTTGATGTGGGAGCTGCCCACTGTGGGTGCTGAATGGACGTAGTATGAGACGGCTCTCAAAGTTGGCTCTCCTGACCCATGGAATAGCGCGGCTCTCAAGCCTATCCGAGAAGTTTCATTGCATGCTGATTGTGGTTAATGCAGAAACTCGCAGCTGGTTTCTGCGGAGAATAAGTGTCAGTGGACATATACACACACACACACACATATGTGTGTGTATATATGTATTGTGTGTGTGTGTGTGTATGATACTATCTCCCCAAAGTTCAGGGACATTGTAAAAGAGGGGGTGAAAAGACTGTAAGAACTAAAGGTCAGAATGTTAAATCTTTAACAGGAATTCAATTAAATTTGGTTAATAAAAATAAACCATTAATGTAGTTTATCTGTGTTCTTAAATGTTGGCTATATAAGGTATACATTTTCTGGGTTTTAATTGCAGACTCCTGAGTTTTCATGTAGAATTACCTCATTAAATTCTTCTCTAAATTTTGTAATAGCAATAATAAATGTTAAGATTAAAATATGTTGTAAAAAGTTGTTTAAAATGAATATTGTAAATAAGTTAATAGTATAAAGGTTATTAAATTGTTCAGGTTAATTCATTATCCTGAGATAAAGTTATTTTGTTTTCTACAATGATATTTTCTTAAGTATTGATTTGTTGGTAGTATCCTCTTACTAAATGGATATTTAAAGGTGATTACAGTTCATTTTTTTATGTTTTACCATTGAACAAAGCCCTTGCTTTTGGATAGCCAGTCATTGCTTTAACTATAAAAATCTACTTCTACAGCGAGTGTCACCTGTTTAGAGCATCCCTACCAAATTACATGGTGATTGGAAACTTGTTTTAATGAACACAAAAATTAAATCTGTTTATGAAATTGGGTTTATTAAATAGACAAATGCATATTATTGTAAAAGACTTAACTTTCAGAAAATATTTTATATGTGCGTGTGTTGCTTATATGTATGTCTGCACCATTCCTGGTGCCAGAAGAGGGCATCAGGTCCCCTGGAACTGAAGTTACAGACAGTTGATGCTGGAAGTGGAACCTGGGTCCTCTGGAAAAGCAGCTGATGTTTATAAGTGCTGAATCATCCCTTTAGCTCCAAGACTAGAGGGGGCAGGGGGAAGACACCACATCACAGACTCCATTCTGATGAAAATACCAGGACTGTATCCAGGTGCTTCTAACTTATAGGAGGCCGGAACTCTCACCACATCTCAGCGCAGTCTTGTGGACTCCTGAAATGCTGGATGGACTAATCTTCACCACTGACAAACGAGTGCCATGACCCACTAACTAAATGGTTCTCTCACTTTTTGTGTTTCTTAAATATTTTTGTAATTAAAATTTTAAAATTGTTTATGTCTAATATTCTACCTGGCATATTGCTAAGTGATAAAATAATACTTGTCTTGATTTTAATGAAGTGACAAGTGAAAATACTGTGTCCTTTCATTTGATCATGCCTTTTTGTTAGGACTCTTTGCCTACCCAGTATCCCTGTCTTATTCAAAACAAATGTTTGAGAGATTCAAGCTTTTTCAGTCTTTATAAATACAGACATATTCTCATTATTCAGTATGATTTGGATAAAACAAAATAACCTAGTTTTTTAACTTAAACTGCTGGGATTAAAGGAGTGTGCCTCCACCACCCAGCTCTGCTTCATTTTTGAGACTGGCTCGCTCTCTATAGCCCTGGCTGTCCTAGAACTCTCAAGGTAGGTAAGGCTAGCCTAAAATTCATAAAAGACTCACCTGCCTCTGCTGCCGGGATAAAAGACAGATAAAAGAATAAAAAATCCTGAAAGGCAGATAAAAGGCTGAAAAATCCTTGAATAGCATTTAGAGAACAAAGACATCTGCTCTTGCCATTTCTCTTCAGCTTTGAACTGGAGTCTTCCAGGGCAAAACCAAGGCAACTAGACAAAAAATAAATAAAAAATTAAAAAGTTGGTATTGGAAAGGAAAAAAAATCAAAGCATCTCTGCAGATGGCCTGATCCAGCACCCAGGAAATGGAAAGAGACACACGTGCAAACTGCCGAGAACTAACAAGCTCATCAGAATTGCAGGGTTATACAGTCAACAAACAGAACAGGCTGGGTTTCTCTACAGTAGCGATGAGTAGCCTGGAAATGAAACCAAGGAAACAATTGTACTTAAGACTGGGGAGATGGTTCAGCTGGTAAAGCGTTTGCTGTATGTCTAGTTAGGGTCGCTGTTGCTGTGATCAAACACCATGACCAACAGCAAGTTCGGGGAGAAAGGGTTTATTCAGCTCACACTTCCACAGCCACGTTCACCATCAGAGGAAGTCAGGACAGGGACTCAAGCAGGGCAGGAACCTGGAGGCAGGAGCTGATGCAGAGGCTGTGGAGGGTGCTGCTTGCTGGCTTGCTTATGGTTTGCTTAGTCTCCTTTTTATAGAACCCAGATGAGCTGGGCCCTCCCTCATCCATCGCTAATTAATAAGATGCCTTACAGGAGAGCAGCAGAACCAAAAGAATCTGAGGCTGATACTCCAACCAAGGACCATGCATGGAGATAACCTAGAACCCCTCCTCAGATGTAGCCCATGGCAGCTCAGTGTCCAAGTGGGTTCCATAGTAATGAGGACATGGACTGTCTCTGACATGAACTGATTGGCCTGCTCTTTGATCACCTCCCCCTGAGGGGGGAGCAGCCTTACCAGGCCACAGAGGAAGACAATGCAGCCAGTCTTGATGAGACCTGATAGACTAGGATCAGAAGGAAGGAGAGGAAGACCTCCCCTATCAGTAGACTTGGGGAGAGGCATGCATGGAGAAGGGGGAGGGAGGGTTGGCCTGAGAGGGGAGGAGGGAGGGACTTACTGGGGGGATACAAAGTGAATAAACTGTAATTCATAAAAATAAAAAGGAGATTAAAAAAAATGCCTTACAAGCTGGAGACATTTGAGGGTCCCTCCTTTCAGACGATTCCAGCTTATGTCACAATTATTACGTAATGGAACTTCACTATTGAGCTTTGAGAGCTGCCTTAACCTATGGGTAAGAGATAGGAGCTCTGAGAGCCGTGTGGTACTATGTCCATTTAGTAGTAGGTTCACTGCTGTCCCATGAGCTCCAGCTGTGGGTTCTTAGCCAGATTTACAGCCCTAGGCATGTTTTCTCTCCGGTGGGGTGAGCCCCGTTTATTTCACCTCTTGCCTTCAGCAGTTATTGCTGCTAATTTCTATTAATGGGATGCAGCGGAAGCTTTGGTTCCAAGCAGAACCGATGGCTTTTCTGTTTTGGAGCTTAGAGATTCATCATTGTGCCATGTATGTGAGTTGTTAGTGCTTAAAGGTCACATGCTCAAATGACTGACTGCTCAGAGTGAGGATTGTTCAGGCTATTGAGCCAGCCATGAGCAAATACCCCAACCTCAGCACACAATATTCTAATAACGGGAGGAGACCAGAAAGAAAAGCTTTCAAGAGTGTGCAGCTTCAGTTGTATTTGTGAGATTTAAGCCACTGAGATAAAAGCAAAGCTAAGTTTTATATTTATTGTTCTTGATAGTTCTGCGTTGACACAGTGACATTTTGCTCTATCTATATTTATAAAGGAAGGTGTGTTTATTTTTCTCTAAACAGAGTCTATGTAGTTCAAAATAAAATGTTTGGAACACTGGGTATGTGTGTTGAGATGGGGTTTCTCACTGGCCTGGATCTTTGCCAGTTAGGCTAGCCCGGCTCTCCAGCGAGCCCCAGAGATCTGCCTGCTTCTGCCTCCCCAGCACCGACTGGGATTATAAGCAACACACACACACACACACACACACACACCAAACCTAATACACCATCCAAGTTGGCTCAGAAGTCTGTGCCTTGCACAGGGTTAAGCTCAGGAGATATTCTGGGTATGCTTATGAGGAGTGCAGGTCTTCCGACTGCTGGGTCAGCCGCGTCTTCCGCTTTACCAATCAGGGAGTTCTGTGTTGCACATTAAAAGTTCCTGCTCACCGCTGAAAGTTCACTGCTGTGGGAGAGCCTCCCCCCTCCCCCCCCCCCCGAGTGTGTGTAAGTCCTACTTCAATCCTGGGAACAGCAGAAGTATTAGTCACTCGGTCAACATGGAGCCAAGGAGTTGAGGGTGTATTGTCATTTTTTTTTTTTAAGTTTCCATTTATAGGAGCCGAAGAGATGGCTCAGCAGATAAACTGCTTGCCAGGACTCTGCTTCAAAGTTATTTCTATCTGATATTAAAGTTTGCTTTATTTGACTGACATTTCTTTCCCATTAATTTACTTTATTTCGTGCGCTAGTTTGCTTACCAACCTCTTAGCCCTGCCACCCTCAAAGTCCTTGCAGTTTATTTGTTTAGAAATGCTGCATTGCTGTACGGAATTTCCCATTGTGCTTCCGATGTCAACCTTCTCTGTGTTAGCGAGTGTCCTCTCGAAGGACAAAACTGACAGAATCAATACATGTTTCAAGGAGCTGTATTAGACTGGCGTCTGTAATAACTCCGCGGTGGCCATCTGTACGCAGCCGCGGCTGAGCTGCAGCTGTTCGGTCCCCGAGGCTGGCTCTTCAGCTCTCGCAGGCTGGCCCTGAAGGCCTGGAGGGCTCCTGGGGGACCGTTGGTCTCAGGCCACATTGGAAGGCTGAAGAGGAGCAGGCAGGAGCTGCTTTTATCCGGGCGGCCACTGGAGGGCGCGACCCACGCGTAGGTGTGTCTTCCCAGGTCAGGTAATCTGATCACACACACACACACACACACACACACACACACACACACACACACACACACACACACACACACACACACAGCATCTCTGCTGGGCGCGCCAGCGGCTGGTGGCTCTCCTTGTCACCTATACAGCCCCGGGGTGGCGCCTCAGCCCCGGGGTGGCGCCTCTCTCCGTGGCTGGGCCCTCACCTATCATTGGGTGGAGTTCCGCCGCCTAGGACAGCTACCCCCTGCTCTTCATTGAAGGCACTAGATTACAGGTGAAATCCCGACTGCCGCCTTGCGAGTGTGACCCACGCTGTCCCAGAGAGAGAGTGTCGCTGGTCCTTCAAATGAAGGAAACGCCACGTTGGAAAAACCCGAGGGATTTCTGGAAGCAGAAAAGGCTGTGGAAACAGCTTCCTCCCAATCAGCCCGTGCTGCCTGGAGCCGCTGAGCTTGAGGTGACGGTGATAACAGAGAACTGACAGCTGGCGAGAGAGCCGAGGAAGCTCTGTGTGCACGTGCACTGGTGTTTGACCCCCAGAACCCACACACACACAACAACAGCACGTGTGATAGCGTGTGTTACAATCCCAGTCAGCGCTGGGGAGGCAGAAGCAGGCAGACCTCTGGGACTCGCTGGAGAGCCAGAGTGGCCTAGCCGGCAAAGACCCAGGCCAGGGAGAAACACACACACACACACGCACGCACGCACGCACGCACGCACCCCAGAACTAATACACCGTCCAAACGTTTGCTCCCCAGTCCCTCCTTTTCCATGAACTCCTCCATGCATGTGAAGGGACACTAAAGCTGTATTCACTTTTCTAGGTGCTCTGAGACAGGACTTGAACGCCTCTGTCCGCTCACCAGTGTGCCCGGGGCCGTATACACACGGGGAGAGAACATTCTCTCCCCACCTTGCGTGTGAGGTTTCCAGGATCCGCGTGTCACAGTGAAGTGTGCAGAGGAGGAGGAGGGTATTGGTCACCCCATGTTTTGTTCTCTGCAGGCTGCACTTGGCGATTTGGTTCCCACTCGGTAAACGCCCGAGGAGCCCCTTGGAGTGGTCTCTCTCCGCTCTGCCGGGGCCGGCGGGAATTTGTAGTGCGGGGTGAGATCCGGGAGCAGAGATCTCTGCAGAGACATGATGCTGGTCACCAGCGCCCTGTGGGGTCCCCCTGTGGGTTCTCCCCGGACCGTTTTAATGTCACATGTGTGCCAGGAGGTTATGTTACCATCACCACACACGGATCTTTAAATTATACGCTCACTGAAAGCCTGGCATTACTATGTCGCTCACGCAGGCCCTGCGGGTTCCCTCACGCTGAGTCACAGACATAGTAAGTGGAACTGGGGTGCGTATGACAGTGGGCTAATGTTGGCCTGTGGTGTTGCAACGGCACCCCACCCCCACTCCTCAGAGGACCCTAAGATGTTTAAATTTAACTCCTGGGTCAGAAAGTGCACAGAGTGGCCAGAACACACTTCATACAAGACTATATTTGGTGTGTGTGTGTGTGTGTGTGTGTGTGTGTGTGTGTGTGTGTATGTGTATGTATGCGTATGTGTGTGTATGTGTGTATATGTTTATGTGTGTATAAGTGTATGTGTGTGTATGTGGGGGGGGCACAGCAGGATGCTGGCCGCCTTCCTCTGTTGCTCTGTCCCGCTTTGAGGGCCTCTCACTAAATTGGTAGCGTTCCGTACAGCGGGTTGCTGGCAAGCTCTCAAGATCTGCCTGTGTCTGCTCCTCCAGACTCTGGGGACACAGGCGTGTTGCGGTGGGCCGGCCCAGGCAGGGTGGAAGAGGTGCGGCTGCGCGCATGGCTCGTTCCCCATCCTACCACTAGATGGGGCTGCTGCTCAGCTGCCCCCGACGTCCCCGAGCAGCCAGGCTCCCGCTCGGTTCCCAGAGGCTCCTTGCTGCCAGGAAGCTGTCCAAAGGGTCGAGCTGGGATGCAGAGAAAACTGGCTCAAGCCGCCTTGGAGATATCCCAGCCTCCTGGACCTATATGCGCAGGCCAAAAGACAACCGAGGTGTTGGCCACTTTTTCTTTTTCTTATGTTTTATCCAATTTTTTTTCATATAGTATATTTTAATCATATTTCCCCCTTTCTCAACTCCTACCAGATTCTCCCTACCTCCTTAACCTAACTTTCATGTTCCTCTATGTTCTTTCTCTCACCCCCACAAGCAACACAAAACAAAAAGAAAATCAAAACAAACAGAAAACAATAATACCAAAAAAAAGCCAAAACAAAGAAAAAAAAACCTATAAAACAACAATATCAACAAAAACGCACACGAAGTTCATTTTGTGCCCGCTAACTACTCCTGCAATTGAGACCCTTGATGTTCTCTTTCCCAGCAGGTGTCTATTGCCAATAGCTTCTTGGTTAGGGGTGGGACTTTGCCCTCCCTTCCCCTCCTCAGTACCGGGGTTTTGTTTGGCTTGGACTGGTGCTGGTCTTGAGATGTTTACTCTTCTCCCTTGCTTCTCCTTGAAACCCTGACCGGCTCAAAGCATGCCATGTAGACCATGCTGATCTCAAAACACAGCACGGAAGGGGGAAGCTCCTGGGGTCCCAGTCCTAGATGAAGAGCTTTGAGCTCATCTCCCGATGAGAATTAGTCCTCACCAGAGCGGAACCCCCACCCGCCCATGAGTTTTCTAGACCCAAGCGGTCAGCCCCTAAACACCTACACACACGAGCAGCGGAAAATGGACTCAGCGGGTCACATAGGTAACAACAATGAAGAAGAATGGGTCGTGGGTTTGAGAGAGCTGAGAGAGGGGGAGGACAGACGGAGTCGGAGAAAGGAGAGGTGAAAATGATGGAAGTACAGTGCTCATGGATGAAATTCAGAAGGAAAAAGTGAAGAATGGTTACCACTCTGTGTATCCGTGTATGGTGAGCCCACAGGACGTGGACAACTTCCGGGAGGTGCTCTGCTCTTCCCACCGCGGGTTCTGGGGGTCTCACCGGGGTTGTCAGGCTTGTGTGGCAAGGACTTTCACCTGCTAAGTCACCCTGCCAGCCCAATGCTCCACTTTTTAAACTGTGGCTTCTGCGGGGTGAGGCTCAGGCTCTCAGGCTTATGCAGTGCGTGTTTCACGGCTGAGTCATCGCCCCGCCCTCCCAGTGACATTTGACAGCTCAGGAAGTACAGCCCAGCGAGTAGCACAGAGGGACTCAGGAGCCCGGTTTGCCCTGATGGAGGACGTGGTGCTCAGGTTTTATTTTTGGTAGGACTGTGGAGTTCAGGATTGTTTCTTCCTCTCCTCCTCCTCCTCCTCCTCCTCCTCCTCCTCCTCCTCCTCCTCCTCCTCCTCCTCCTTCTTCTTCTTCCAAGTTTAATTTTGAAAATAAGTTGAAGCCTACAGGAAGGTAAGGAAATATGCACTGAGCACATATCTATAGGTCAGTGCTTTCTTTATATGCTGTGAATCCATAAAAATGTTAATGAATATTCATGAGCACGCAATGTATGGATGTGTGAGAGTATGTATGTATATGCTAGTATATGTAGTGTACTAGACAGTATACATAGTACATGCTACCGTGTGTGTATATATGTATGTGTATGACCATGTATGAGAGAGAGAGAGGGACTTAAGAATCACTTTTGGGGACTGGAAAAATGGCTTAGTTGGTAATGTTTGCTGTGTAGGCATGAGAATCTGAGTTCAATCCCTTTTATGCACACAAGATGCAGGGCAGGTAGTACGCACTTTTTAGTGCTTGGGAGGAGAAATGGGGACCTCTGGAGCTTGCTGGCCAGCCAGCATAACTTAATTGGTGAGTCCAGGCCAGCAAGAGACTCTGTCTTAAAATACAGAGAGCTCAGCGGGTAAAAATGCTAGACATGAAAGCTGGGCCACATAATGTGTGTGTGTGTGTGTGTGTGTGTGTGTGTGTGTGTGTGTATGCAGAGACATACATTTACACAGAACTCCCATAAAAAAACAGAAAACATAGTGTATACAAAAAGGACTTATAAGATTAAAAACAAAAACAAAAACAAAAACAAACAAAAAAACCAAAACACCAAAACAGAGCTAACCTCCAGAACCTCCAGAAACACCATTGAATTCATTTGTGTTGACATCTCCTGCTGAGCACAGGGCCTGGCCGTAAGGGTGGTTTGTATATACCCAGTGAGACTCTGTTAGAAGAAACGGATTTTTCATTTGCAAGTTATTAATCGGAGATAGCTTTTGGGTTAGGGATGGGGGCTTATGTCTATTTCTCATTTTAGTGTTGGGACCCTATTGGGTTTAGACCCGTGCAGCCCCTGTGCGTGCTGCCAGACATGCTGGGGTTCATGTGTGTGTCCAGAGGGCCTTGTTTCCTTGGCGTTCTCCATTCCCTCTGGCTCTTAGAATCTTTCTGCCTTCTCTTCCACAGGGTTCTCTGATCCCTGAGAGGAAGGAGTTGAGGGAGAGATCCCATTTAGGTTTGAGTGTTCCAAGGTCTCTCTTTCTCTGTATTTGTTCCCATCTGCTGTAGGGGGATACTTCTCTGATGATGGCTGAGCAAGACACTGTCATTAGGAGTCATTTTACGGGTCGGTTCCTTTAGCAGAACAGTAGTATTTGGTTCTGCCCTAGGCCCCTGGCCTACCTAGTTTCAGGTTCATGGCCAGCTGCTCAGTGTTGGGGATGAGTTCCATGTCATGGATCAGGCCTCAGATCTAATCAGGTATTGGTTGGTTACTCCTGTAAGCTTTGTGCCACTGGTACACTAGTACATCCTGCATGCAGGTCACCGATGTTGACAAAAGCTTGTTGATGGTTGGTGTTTATTTTTCTCCTTTGGGAGCACACAGTACCTTCCAGTACTATGAATACTAGTCAGTACAGCTGAAGGCTCTAGATAGGCAGCAGCTTGAGTTCTCTGTGTTCACTGAGTTGTAAAGGCTGCCTTCAGCATAGGGCCTTGCTATCTGTTTTAGGAAGGAGACCAGTAGACTCAGAAATAGTGAAGGTTTTTTTTTTTCAGGGTTTTCATGGGTCCCCTTTGGCCAACAACAATGGATTAGATTAGTTTATTCCTGGAACTGGAGTTTTCATTTGGTGATGAGAGATGTCCAGTTGGGGCTCTGTCTGCCCTGATATTTGGCGATCTCATTTAGATCACCTTTTTTATTAGGAAGCGTCTACTGTATTGGATTCACATATGACCCCTCAAACAGCCCTTAGTTTTAGCTGTCTCTCCCCACATTCCCTTCCACACCCTTCTCTGTGCTCCACCTCTTCATTTGATCTTCCCATTGTAGTGCCCTGCCCCATTCAACTGTCTGTTTACAACTGTTCTAAGTCGCCTTCCTAGGGTGACCCAGTCCTCTTCCCTAGTCAGTTATTCTATGACTAACCTCCGAGGTTATATGGATGTGGTCTGCTTATTGAAGACGGAACAGCCAGCATCCACATAGAAGTGACTATATATTTGTCTGTGTGGATCTGGGTTACCTCACTCAGGATGATGTTTTTTTTCTAGCTCCGTCCATTTACCTGCGATTTTTATTTTAACAGCTGAGTAATATACTATTGTGTAAATGTACCACATTCCCTTATCTGTTCATCTATTGACAGATACCTAGGCTCTTTCCAATTTCTGACTACTGTGAATAGAGCAGTAATGGCTGAGCAAGTGACTCTGCCGTATGATCAAGCATACTTTGAATATATTCCCAAAAGTGGTACAGCTAGATCTTGAATTAGATTTATTCCCAGTTTCCTGAGAAACAGTCACACTGATTTCCATAGTGGCTGTATAATTTTTCACTCCCACCAGCAATGAATGGGTGTTTCTCTTGCTCTGCATTCTTGACACTATGAACTGTTATTTGTTTCTTGATCTTGGCCATCCTGACTGGTGTAAGATGAAATCTCAAAGTAGTTTTGATTTGCCTTTTCTTGATGACTAAGGATGTTGAACATTTTTTAAAGTTCTTCTAGGCCATCTTTATTTTCTTTTTTGAGAATTTCTATTTAGATCTTCAATTTTTTATTTGGGTTGTTTATCTTCTTGATGTTTAATATTTGAGTTCTAAGTGTTAGATATTAGCCCCATATTGGATGTGTAATTATTAAAAAATAAAGCAAACAACAACACAAAAACAGCAACAAAACAAAACAAAACAAAAAAACTTTTCCCATTTTGTAGCCTGTCACGTTGTCTGAATGGTGGTGCTCTTTGACACACAGAAGCTCTTCATTTTCGTGAGATACCGTTTATTGATTGTTGATCTTAGAGCCTGTGCTGTTGGTGTTCTGTTCAGGAAGATGTCTCCTGTGCCAATGAGTTCAAGGTTATGCTCCACTTCCTCTTTTATCAGATTCAGTGTATCTGTCCTTATGTTAAAATCTTTGATCTATTTGGAGTTGAGTTTAGTGCAGGGTGATAAGTGTGGATCTATTTGCATACTGTGTAGTGAAATGTATCATGAAGCCTTTGTGTCTGGCTTTGAGTGAAACGTTTCAGCAAAGCCTTTGCTATGTTTGGGTCAATTGGTAGAGGCTGAGAAATTGTTTTGAGACTGAACTTTGAGGAAACGTTGCCTCTCTGAAGAAGCTTGCACTTGGTGAGAGCTTGCAGCTATACACACCTTGCTCCTAACTTGGTCCCGGAATTCTTACTTTTGACTGTAGCTAGCTGTGGTCAGGAAGGGACTGAGTTTGTGGGTTTGTGTGGGTTGTCTGCTCTCAAGGGTAGCAAGGGCAAGGTAACTTTGGTAGGTGGCACCCTTCCCAGCCCCAATTAACCTTGTATATTGTTTGAATAAAGTAACTGGAGTGAGCTAGCTGGCTGGGTGTCAGTTCTTTCCAAGAAGGCTGAACCCCTCTGCTCCTTCGGAAGATGAAGGCTTGGCATCTTGGTGAGACTCTTCTTACTGCGGCACCTATGACTGACATCAATCAATACTTCTACATGCAGGCATCCAGATTAGCTACCATCACTTGTGGAAGATGCTATATCTTTTTTTAGTGTGTATTTCTGGATTTTTATTAAACAAACAAACAAACAAAAACAACCAAAAACCCAACAGATATCTATAGATGTGTATAGGTTTTTTGTCTGGGTCTTCAGTTCAATTCCATTGATCAATGTGTCTGTTTTCCTGCCAACACCACACTGTTTTTATTAATATAGTTCTATAATACAGTTTGAGATTGGAGGTGGTGATTCTTTTATTATTCAGGATTGTTTTAGCTATTCTGGATATTTTGTGTTTCCATATAAAGGTGAAGTTGCTTTTCCAAGATTTGTGAAGAATTGTGTTGGAATTTTGGGATTGCTTTGGATTTGTAGATTTTTTTTGGTATGATGGTCATTTTTCTCTATTAATCCCACTGATTCATGAACATGGGAGATCTCTCCATCTTCTGATATCTTCAATTTCTTTATTCAAGTTTTTATCATACAGTTCTTTCACATGCTTGAGTAGAGTTATATCATATTATATTGATTAGAGATATATATTTTTTGAGGCTACTGTGAAAAGTATTCTTTCTCTGGTTCTTAGTCCATTTGTTATTTGTGTATAGGAAGGCTATTGATTTGTGTGTATTTGTTTTGTAGCCTTCTACTTTGCGGAAAGTGCTTAAAGCCTACTGGGTTTTCATGGTGGAGTTTTTAGTGTCACTTATGTATACAATCATATCATCTGCAAATAAAGATACTTCTTTGTTTTTCTTTTGCATCCCTTTGATCTCCTACGGTTGGCTCCTACTTGAAGCTAAGACTTCAAGTACTATATTGAATAGGAATAGAGGGAGTGGACAAGCTTGTCTTGTTCTGGATTTTAGTGGAATTGTTTTGAATTTCTCTTTATTTAGGTGGATGTTTCTCGTCGGCTTGCTGTAAGTCACTTTATTATGTTAAGGTATGTCCCTTGTATCCATAATCTCTCCAGGACTTTTATCATAAAGGGGTGTTGGGTCTTGTCAAATGCTTTTTCTGCATCTAATGAGACAATCATGTGATTTTTGTCTTTCAGTCTGTTTGTGTGGTGTATCACATTTATCAATTTATGTATATCGAGCCATCCTTGCAACCATAGGATGAAGCCTACTTGATCATAGTAGATAGTCTTTTTGATATGTTATTTGGATTTTGTTTGCAAGTATTTTATTGAGAATTTTGGCATCTATGTTCATAAGGAAAACTTGTCTGCAATTCTTTTTCTGAGTTGGTCTTTATGTGGTTTAGGTTATAAGAATATAAATATATAAGAGTGTAAGTATACATAAGAGTATGAGAGTATAAGTGTACTCTTGTAAGTTATGAGAGTAACTGTGGCCTTGTAAAAAGAATCCGGCAGTGTTCCTTCAGTTTCTATTTTATGAAATCATTGAGGAGTATTGGGGTTAACTCTTCTTTGAAATTCCGGTGAAATTCTGTTCTAAAACCATCTGGCCTTGGGCTTTTCTGGTTGGTAGACTTTTAATTACACTTCTATTTCACTAGGGGTTATAGGTCTGTTTAAATTGCTTATCCTGATCCTGATTTAATTTTGACAGGTGGTATGTATTTTTTTTTTTTTTTTTTTTTTTTTTTTTAGATTTTTCAATTTGGTTGTGAATAAGTTTTAAAAATATGTCCTTATAGTTCTCTGGATTTCCTTGGTGTCTATTGCTATGTCTCCCTTTCCTCTCTGATTTTGTTAATTTGATCTTCTCTCTCTGTCTTTAGTTTGTGACAAGGCAAAAGGTTTCAGCTTGTTTCAGGTGGAGCCATCTTTGATTTAAGCTGAAACTGACTTCCCCCTTTCTACCCTCGCCATGAAAAGTCCCGCGGGGAGCAACCAATCCTTTTCCAGGGACTCAGGGTTGTAGTTCTCCAGTTAACTGCGTGCTCTTGGCTCTTGTTAAACTGCAGGAGGAAAAGGCTGAGGGCCACACTGCACCTGCAGTCAGGAAGAAAAGAAAAACCAGGAAAGAGGGGCAGGGAATAAAATCCTGAGGCTGGTATGCCACCGCTGCTGAGGGCTGTGATGGTGACTGTGATCTGGACTACCATGGGAGACCATGCTGAGGTCAGGGGCTGATGCCTGAGACCATGCAGAAGTCTATGATTCGTGCTCTAGCTGACTATTGAGGACCAGGAAGCTACTTTTGCAGAGGTATTGACGAGACTGAAGACTTACAGTTGAGAAAGAGAGACACAGAAGGCTTCAGTGATGACACCTGCCCCCACAAAAAGTAACAGCCTAGCCAGAAAGCCATCAAAAAGAACTCTAAAAAATTCTGATAAGGATGTTATAGTATAGCTCTTCACAGTTGATGGCTTCTGGTGGGGGTGGGGAAGGACTCAGATTTCTTTAAGGGGTTGGCCAACTGGGAGTTTGACCATGATACTCTAAGGAGTATATGGGCAACACAAATTGGGTTTTCTTCTTCCCCTTCTTCTTCTTCTTCTTCTTCTTCTTCTTCTTCTTCTTCTTCTTCTTCTTCTTCTTCTTCTTCTTCTTCTTTTCCTTCCTTGTCTTCTTTTTCTTCTTACTCTTCTTCTTCCTCCTCTTCATCCTTCTCCTTCTCCTCTTCTTCCTTCTCTTTTTTGGGGGGGTCACTAGGATGGGTCACACCTTGAAGGAATGTGAGTGTGATGAGGGTTCACGGTGTGAAATTCTCAAGCAATCAATACAAATATCAGGTATTAAACTTTTCTGAGGTCGGTGCCCAGTACCTTCATCCTCTGTCAAGGCTGTATCCTCTGAGCAAGATCACCAGCCAGTGTCCAAGTGTTTAAACATGTGAACCTACACTGGATATTTCGAATTCAAACCATAACAGAAAAAAGCCTCCTAACTTTTTTCCCCTCTAATTTTTTCCAGCTGAGTCAAATAGGAGGAAATGATTACCCGGATGTGGAAGACAAGATCTCAGGAACTCCAGCTCTTTGCATGAGTGAACCAGGAAGTGGGGAGTGTGCCGTTCATTTTTTTTTTTTTTTTAATCTTTTCCATGTCAGCTTTGGAATGGTGCAAGCACTCAGGAAACCTCTATTCTCTGACCGGAAATCACTGCCTACTCTAAGGTTACATGGAGCTGGTCATCGCAGCTGGGTGTCCTCACAGTGTGCTGATGATTGACGTAGGTGATGTCTGGTCTTTTCAAAGCAGTAACAGAGGACGTGAGGATGATCTGGCTGCAGTATCGCTCACCCCATTAACTGCCAGGGGTGACTCAGCTGAACTGGATAGGTGGATGGGTGTCCGCTTCCTCCTTCACTGCTGCAGGTCTACCTCTCCTCGAGCAGTGGAAGGGAATGAACTTGCCCAACAGGAGAAGTCTGGTCTTCAACCAAGGTGTCTTGGCTGATCTCCCCTGGTGGTGCCCAAAGCACACGGTCAATGCAAGGAGGAGTCAGGTAGCCACCTCATGTGATACCACTGGCTTTGGAGAACAACTCCAAAACAGGCATTGGAATCTATAAAAAGTACATACTACCATCAGGGAGGCTCAACTGTCCTCATTCTACTACCCCGGTGTTTCCAAACTTGGGAGTCAACGGCAGGTTGGCTTTGGTCACCTATCCCCAGGTAGTCAATGGAAAGGGCCAAATAAACAGGAGAAGGCAGAGAAAGGAGATTTACTTCATGTGGCCACACTGGGCAGAGAGACAAACAGATCCAGGGACTTCCTCCACTCTGTCTCAGGGTTCCTGAAGACCAAGGATATGCACACCTGAGAAGCCCTGATCCAGGTGTGATCCTGTCTACCATTGTCCCGTCTCTGTCTGAGCTTCGGTCTCATCCTGAAGGGGGTCTGAGAAGGTCATTGGCCCTGTGTAAAATGGCTTTCGGAGAGATCCCCCCACCCCCTATGGGCCATTTCCTTCCCCTGCATTGAGATTCCCAGGAAATCTCCTTTTCTTTGGGGCTCATTGTTTCAAGAGTTTGATAGATTAGAACTGGAGTCACCCAGGCTAAACAAAGTTCCACTTTGCCACGCTGAAACTGTTCATCTGAACTCCAAGAAATCAGGATTAGAAGAAAACAGTCAAAATGTGCGAACAGGCCAGCTGCAATGTGCAGACAGTAAAGATTCTCAGCTCTCACCTTTACGCAGACAATGAAAAGGAGCTGTGCGTGGCAGGTCGTGCCTGTAACTCCCAGGCAAAGGAGACTGCTGTAAGAAGGGAGCCAGGGGTTTGAACCCAAGGTTACATGGGGAATTTCTGGACAGGGTGGGCTAGAGAAGGAGACTTTGTTTCGAAAAACAAAAACAAAAACCAACAATAACCACCCCCCAGACCCCAAAGCAAAACAATATACCAACCAAATCAAACCAAACCAACCAACCAAAAAAAACAAATGAAGCAAAGGCGTTGCTCTAGGACTGAGGGACATGACCTGGAAGGGAAAATGGAGACCAGCCTCTCCACCAGCAGGGCTATTCTTAGAACCACTGAAAGAGAGAAGACTGTGTGCTCGTGGTACAGGGCTTGAGGTTCTGTAGGGTGGAAAAGGGGGCTCTGGGGATGCTGGATTCCATTGGCAGCCCAGTTCCCCCACAGCGCTGAAGTGGTAGACACTGATGGACAGTGGATTTTGACAGCCGCAGGTATCATCAGACAAGTCACCATTCTCAGCCCACCTGGGACTTTTAGGTCATTAACCCTTTAAAACCAACCAACCAACCAACCAAACAAACAAACAAACAACCAACCAACCAAACAACCAACCAACCAAACAAACAAAGCTCAGGCAACTTGAAAGTACTCTAATTCACTGCTTGTTTCCTTATTTCCAAGGCCCTGTTACAGGCAACTTGGAAATGATTAATTCTCTTTTTTTGTTTCAATTTTTAAATTTTGTTTTAAATTTAATTACAAATATTTTATATGTATGGCTATTTTGCCTGAATACACATCTGTGTACTGTGTGTGCTTGGGGCCAATAGAGAGTAGTAGGCAGCATTAGATCCCCTGGAACTGGAGTTTCAAACAGTTGTGAGCCTGTCATATGGATGCTAGGAGTCAAACACAGGTCCCTCGGAGAGCAGCCAGGACTCTTTAATCATGAACTCATTTCTTCACACCTAGTTTATAATTTTTAAACAATTATTTATTTATGTGTATGTATGTGTGTGTGAATATTTCATGAGTATGAATGTGTGTGTGTGTGTGAGAGAGAGAGAGAGAGAGAGAGAGAGAGAGAGAGAGAGAGAGAGAGACGGTATGCGTGTGCAGGTCAGAGAATACCTTCTGGGACTTCATTTTAATGTCCCACCTTGTTGAAGCAGGGCTACTATGCTCTCGTGCTATGCACTCCAGGCCAGCTGGCTCCCAGACTCCCTCGGGGTTCTCACATCCCCACTTCCCATCCACCCGTAGGACTGCTGGAATAAAAATGCCTGCCACAGCATCTACCTTGTAATGTGGCTTCTAGAGATTTAATTAGGAAGAGGGACTTAAGGGACCTTCTGGATCTCTTCGTCCCTCCTCCTAAGGTGGCCGCATTGATTAAATCTTATTTTCTGTTTTCGCCTTTAATTTTTAAAAGTTTTGTTGAGATTATAATTACATCATTTCCCCCTTCTCTTTTCTCCCTCCAAACATGGAGGTGTGGAGGTCTTTATGCTCATAAGCCTAGGGGAACTATAATTTTAAGCACTGGGATTGTTCCTTCGAGGGAAGGAATGCCAAATCTGCCGTCTACCCTGAAGGCTGGAGCGTATATGCTTTCTGGCTTGGAGACCTTTGGGCACTATGTGTGGCTGAAGACTTTCTGGCGCTGGAACCTCCTTCTTGTAAACTTGTTTTTCTCACTCATATCTTTATGAAAGGCGCCGTGTGTACTTTACAGTTGTGATGTGGTCACAACTGATCTGCATTTATCTTACCTTGTGCATGCAGGACTGAGTCAATGATCACAAAAATCGTTTTTGCCAGATTGTGGTGTGTTTAGATATGCCTAAAAGAAGCCAATCAGGGTCATACTCCCAAAGTTTGAACCAACACTGGCTACTGAGTCATGTTGTGCCTTCTTGGCTCCACGGCTCTTCTCTTTGCTGCCCATGAAGGCCAAACAGACCCTCCCCCCAACACACACATACGCACAAACACAAATCCTCCCTATACCCCTCCTTGTTTTCTTTCAGATTCTTGTCCTTTTGTTTTGTGTTTGTTTTTAATGTTACATGATTGTGGTGGTTTGAATAGCTATGACCCACATAGATTCATGTGTTTGAATGCTTGGCCATAAGGTCTGGCACTATCAGGAGGTGTGGCCTTGTTAGAAGAAGTGTGTCACTGTGGAAGCAGGGCTTTGAGGCCTTAATTATGCAAGCTACTCAGTGTGAAACAAATTCCTTTCCTCCTGGCTGCCTTTGGATCAAGACGGGTCAAGAAGGAGAGCTCTCAGCTCCTCCAGCACCATGTCTGCCATGCTTCCCACCATGATAATAATAGACTAAACTTCTGAAACGGCAGCTGCAAATAAATGTTAGCCTTTCTAAGAGTTGCCTCGGCTATGGTGTCTCTACTAAGACAATGATACACACACACACACACAGACACACACACACATATAACATATTCCTAAATATGACCTGCTCAGTCTGAATAATGTTACTTGTGTATATGTTTTCAGGACTATCCATAGGTTGAATAACCAATTGGTGTGCTCTTCCCTAGAGAAAGCTATTTCTTCCATCTTCAGCATTTCTTTGCTGCCTATACTTCTTTGTGGAGAATTGATGCCACATATTTTTCACGTGTCCACTTTGCTATGTCTATTGCTATCCTTTTTCAGTCTCTGTTTAGGTGGTCATGTTGGTGAGATTTTGTGTGTAGCTTCTGACATCACAAGGACACAGCAGACTCCCCTATACTTTGGGTCTCACAACTGTCTCTCATGCTCACCCAGTCTTAGATGCAGAGTGTTTTGTAGATGTATCCACTGGAATTAGGCTCTACGACTGCATTTTGCTTGGTTGTGGTTTTTGGTAATGGTCTATGTCTGTTGCAAAGAGAAGTTTCTTGGATGTGGGCTGAGGGCTGCACTTGACTGTGGGTATAAGGAAGAAGATTTAGAATGTAGTTAGGGATTATGTTGGTTTAATAAAGTGGTGGTTGTAGGTTCTTCTTTAAGATGCATGACTTTGTTATCTCTGGGTAGTTGGCTAGATTTCCAGTACCAGGCATGGTTTCCCTCTTGCTGAGCAGGTCTTAAGTCCAATTAGAGAGCTGTTGGTTACCACCAAGGTATGTGTGCTGCTACTGCACCCTGAAAGTTCCTTTCTGTGCTGGTCATTGTTGTGGTTCACAGGCATGGTAGCTGGGTAGATCTGTTGGTCATTTCCCTTCTTTGGAAGCTTGTATGATGCCTTCCGGTACCATAAAAGGTGGTTCTCAGGAGGGAGGCATTCAGATCAGATCCAGCTTAGGGACTCTGTGTCTAGAGTGCATGCTATCTTCAGCAATAGGGACTTACCTTCAGCCTCTGGAGGGCAACTGAGGGCAGCAGCAATATCCTGTGACGTTCGTGGGAGTTTCTTGGACAACACTGAGTAACCGTGCAGAAGAGGGCTTTTCATGCCTGGTGCTGAAGGCTTTGTTATATGGTCTCTGGCTCTTGGAGAGCATTGTCAGCACAGATGAGACAACTTCACTTAAACGATAATATGTATATTCATGCACAGACTTACATATATTATAGCTTCTTAAGGCAGATATTAAATAGTATGGTTTCTTATGACTTTTTTTTTAGACATTCTTAATGTTATTTTACTTTCCTCTTTTTTTCTTGTGTATCTATCTCCCTAATTATCTTCCTAATTAGCTCCCACCCTCCATCAGATTACCCTTGCCATGCTATTCTTCTCTTTATCGCTCCTCTTGGCCTCCTCCCCAGGCAGTGTTGCCTCTTTACTTTCCTGGTTTCTGCAGTGACTCCAGGATGTGTTCTCTTTTTTTTTTTATTTTATTATTATTTTTTTTATCAGTTACATTTTATTAACTCTGTATCCCAGCCGTGTCCCGATCCCTCATTCCCTCCCAGTCCCTCCCTCATCTCCACCGTGCCCCTTTCCAAGTCCACTGATAGGGGGGACCTCCTCCCCATTCATCTGATCCTGTTTTATCAGGTATCTTCAGGACTGGCTGCAAAGCCCTCCTCTGTGGCCTAACAGGACTGCTCCTCCCTTCGGGGGTGGGGAGACCAAAGAGCCAGTCATTGAGATCCTGTTAGAAATAGTCCTTGTTCCCCTCACTTTGGGAAACCAATTGGTTACTGAGCTACCACAGGCTACATCTGAGCGGAGGTTCTAGGTTATATCCATACATGAGAAAGAAGGGGAGTTAGTCTGATGGGGAAAGGATAGGAGCTCCACAAGGACCAAATATATCTGGGCACAGGGTCTTTTCTGAGACTGACCATGTATGGATATAACCCAGGATGTGTTCTCACATCTGTAGATTTGGAGCTAGGAGCCTCCGACGAGAGAGAACATGTAATTTGGTGGTGGGTTCCCTCACTCGGTATGCTCTTTTCTAGTTCCAGTAAAGATGCAAAGTGTTCAGTCGTGAACATGTACCATACTTTCATTATCCATTGGCCGGCGGAATGACCTCTAGGATGTTTCCATCTCCTGGCTATTGTGAATAGAGCAGTAGCACCTCTATCTACACGTGATCACCGTGTAGATCACGGTGGAGCAAGTATCTGTGAAGAAGGATGTCAAGTCCTTTGGGCATACACCAAGGAGCGGTGTAGCTGGGTCATATGGTAGATTTATTTTTAGGTTTTTGAGGATTCTACGCAACTCATTTGCATAACGGCTGAAACAGTTTGCAATCCCCACAGTGAATGAGGGTACCCTTCTCTCCACACCCCTTCCAGTGAGTCGTTTCGTGGATCTTTGGCATTCTAACTGGAGTGAGATGAAATCTTAAAGTTGTCTTGATTTCACTTCCCTGACTGCTAGGGATGATGAACACTTATTTGAGAGGTTTCTTAGCCATTTCTATTTCTTCTAAGAGCTCTGTGTTCAAATCCCTACTCTAATTTTGTGTTTGTTTTTGAGCCAGTGTTTCTCTGTGTAGCGTTGGCTGTCCTGGACTCACTTTGTAAACCAGGCTAGTCTTGAACTCACAGAGATCCACCTGCCTCTGCCTCCCTGAGTGCTGGCATCACAGGCATGTACCACTGTACCTGGCTCCTAGCCCAGTTTTGAATGGGTTGTTATTTTTGACTTTTTTTTAATCTGTCTATCTACCTACCTACCTACCTATCTATCTATCTATCTATCTATCTATCTATCTATCTATCTATCTAATATATATGCTATATATATATATATATTCTGATATTAAACCTCTGTCAGATGTATAGCTGGCAAAGATTCTTCCCCATTCTTTATCTTATTGACTGATTTTTTTATGGATTTATTCTTTATCTAATTGACCGATTTTTTTTTAAAGCTGTGCAGAAGTATTTCGTTTTAGAAGGTCCTAGTTTTCAGTTACTGACCTCAATTTCCAGGCAAATAGAGTTCTATTCATCAATTCCTTTTGATGCATATATCATGTAGAAAATTACCTATTTTTGTTTGTTTGTTTTCTAGTAGGGTACTGCCTATGTTTTTCCCCCAGAGGTTTCAATGTTTGGGGTTTCACATTTTGGTCTTTGATACATTTGGAGTTTGTTTGTTTGTTTGTTTGTTTGCACAAGGCGATAGAGATGGAACTGATTTCATTCTTCTGCATGTGGACATCCATTTTCCAAGCAACGTTTGTTGAAGATGCTTTCTTCTCTGCAGCTTATGTTTTGGCATCTTTGTCAAATATTAAATGGTTGACATTCTGTTCCCTCGTGTTTGGGTCTTTGATTTTGCTCTGTTGCCTATACTACTGTTTTGAGTCATTACCATGTTGTTTTATTACTCTGGCTCTGTAATATACCTTAAGATCTGAAGTGGTAATTTCTCCAGCATGTTCTTTGTGACCAGGATTATTTTTTGGCTATTCAGGGTCTTTTGTGGCACTATATTAATTTAAGGTAATTTTTTCTATATCTGTGAAGAACGCTGTAAGGATTTTCATTGGGATTATATTGAATCCGGCTTTTTTTTTTTTTTTGTAAAATGGTCATTTTTGTAATGTTAATTTTATAAGTCCATGGGCTGGTGATGTCTGTCTACCACTCTAGAGTGACAGTGGAACCTGAGAGAATGGAGCCTAAAAATGAGGCAGACTAAAGTCTCATGCAACAGCCAACTTCATTCAGAGCATCAGGAAACTTAAAAAAGATCACCTGAATAAAGTTCTCATGAGCTCAAGCTGAATACAATCACAAGGACAAGCTACACGTGACAAAACATGTTTTCCCACTGAGGCATAGAACAGATGACAACAGCCCGTTGTAATGAATAATCTAAAGCAAACTCTCTCCTATCCACCACACCTGGGAGGGGCATGAAGGCACCTTCCAAGAACAGTTCTGTGTTTTCGAAGAAACTGAGGAAACAAGACTCTCTCTCTCTCTCTCTCTCTCAAACAAGCACTGAAAATTCCCCTTGCATGACTCTATTCTTGGACCATATTCCAACATCTTCCTCACCCTTTTTGTTTTTCAATAGCAGGATGTCCGGACTTGTTTTGATTCGAGATGTTGTAGATAAGTCTAATTGTCATTTGATGCTTGAGTATCCTATACGCAAGCAAATTATAAACATACTGAGTAATATTAGAACAGTGAAAGCCTTGTGTGTAATACTCGGCCGCCAAGAGCAGGGATCCAAACTATGTCCAGTACTATTGGTTACATTGCTATATTGATCAGAAAAAAATCCAGAAAAGAGACCCATGTGATCAGTATTTCTCGTCTCTGGTAGAACATAAACCCATATTTGCCTTTAATAGGAACACAAATGTTATTATGTCCTATGCAAACAGAAAGTGATTAAAACCAAAGGAAAAAACTAAATGCAGTCCTTTCTTCAGATGAATGAGTGCATCTGTTACAGTCTCAAGGTCCAGTCAGAAACACAGGGTCATTAGTAAAGACAGCAGGAGCTGGGTCCACCCACCCTATGAGTTAGAGCAAAGGAGGATGAGGAACATAACACCTATTCAGAGGTGCTCACCGCAGATGCACAGGTCAAAGCAGGTAGCATCACCAGAAAAGAGACTTTTGGAAAACAGATTGCTCAGTGTGTTTTATAGAACATCTTCTTTGCTGCACAGGGCCTTCATTTGGGTCCCAGCCGGGCAAACTTGACTTCTGATGATATGGTCACTATCTCCCTCTGCCCTTCGGGGGGCGGGGGGAGCTTGCCATCTTTCTGGTAACTTCAACCATCTCCTCACCTTCTGCCACTGTCCCTGATGGCCCAGAGCCAGTGGAGCTGAAGAGGAACTCATAATGTTTCAGTAGATCTCTCTGCAATGACATAGGCCTACCCCTTCCCCAGTTTTCTTCTGGAGAAGTAAAAATAGCGCGGGTTAATGCTCAGCTTGCTTTTTTTTTCCTTCTGCAATAAAACGAGGCGGGTTGGAGTGTGCACGAGTATGAGTCTATTGCTAGAAATAATCCTACAACATAAGCAGAATCTGAAATGATATTTAAGGGTTTATGAATTAACCATAATAGATGAATCAAAATAGTTCCACCTTTTGGGCTAGGGGAAAAGAAGTGTGACTAGATTGGTGACTACCTGGACCATAAAGCCCTCCTATACGATTAGATGAGCCACCACGCCGATAAATATCTGCCCGTGGAATGGGAGAATGGACATTTTCTGTAACTGTAAATTCAGTTCGTATGAGAAGAACCCCGTAACTTGCCAGCTGGATAACGACTTCCTATCCTTCCGTAGTAATCTGCAAGTGAAATTTGAAAATCCATAAAGTTCTGTAACACTCCATGAAAAATGATTGTTAGTTAAGGGTGATATAATACAGGAAGGTTCAGACCCCTCTGATTGTTGGCATCGGGTCCTCCTCTGATTTACTAATTGAGCAAGAGGAGTAAGGTAAGCAGTTAGTATTTTACGGCCCTCACGGTCTAGATGATTCCATTCCGAAGGCTCAACCTCCTGTGCTCTAATGCCTGGAGGAGGCGATCTGGTGGCGAGAACAAGTGAGTTTAAAGGCAGTGGAGGAGCCGCATGGTACACAGATGCCTCTTACTTTGACCCGGTGAAGGATTTTCATTTCCCTGCCCTGCCCTAGCTTGCCTAGGTTGTAAAGTTAGCATTTTAATAACAGCCTAGATGAATGCCCAAGGGACGCACAACTGAACGGGGATGTTTCCCCCTTGTTTATATGATTTTTTAATATTCTTCCAGCCTCGGTCCCACACTTTCTCATCTGAAGTTCCTTCTGGAAACCAGGGATTACAATCACAAACAACCTGCAGGCAATCTGATAGTTGCGGTTCTGATACTCTTGCTCCTCCTTTCTTTAAAAACCACGCACAAAGCTCAGCATAGGGCAGGGGTTTCCCTGGTTTCTGTTATGCCACACACCTCCTTCTGGGAGTGTCCTCGCCCTCACAGCTGACTTCAGGTTCCTCATCTGTGGTGCCACCTGCTTACTTCTCTTAAATGGTGTTGGGACCTGGGAGAACGGGGCCTAAAGATGGGGCCGATTAAAGTCTTATGCAATAGCCAACTTTATTCAGAGAATCTGGCAACTTATGCTCCAGCGGTCAAGAAAAATCACCCAAGTTCTCATGAGCTCAAGCTGTATACAAGCCACATGTGGCACAATCATGTTTTCTCATTGAGGCATAGAACAAATGGCAACAGCCCGTTGTAATCAATAATCTAAAGCAAACTCACTCCTATCCACCACACCCGGGAGGGGCATGAAAGCACCTTCCAAGAACAGTTCTGTGTTCTGAAGACACTGAGGACCAAGACCACTGTTTTCTTACAGGCACTCGGAACTCCTCTTGTGCGATCCCATTCTTGGACTCTGCTCTAATAGATGTTTTTCCATTCCCTTACTGTGTTTCTCTACCTCTTTCTTCAGAGTTCAAAGCTTTCATTGTAGAGGTCCTTCGCTTCCTTGGTTAGGTTTGTTCCTAGAGGTTTTGTTTATTTTGGGGGGCTGTTGTAAGTGGGAGTGCCCGTCCCTAGTCTCTTTCATTCTGTTCATTGTTGGTGTGTAGAAAAGCTATTAATTTTTGTAAGTAGATGCTGTATCCTGTCACATTGCTGAATTTGTCTATCCTTTGTAAAAGTTTCATGATAGAATTTTTGGGATCACTAACATAGAGCATCATGCCACCTACAAATAGGGATCATTTGATTTCTTTTTTCTTTATTTGTATCTATTTAATTTTCTTCTCTTGTCTTATCACTCCAGCTATTGCTTCTACCATTATATTGAAAAATGAGACAGTACCGTTTCATTCCTGATTTCAGTGGAATTACTTCAAGTTTTCCATTTTGGATGTTGCTTTTATTATGTTGAGCTATGTTCTCTCTAATCCTATATTCTCTAGGACTTTCACTTTGAGGGCATCTGGGCTTTTTTCAAAAGCTTTTTCTGCATCTATTGTGATGAACATGTGATTTTTATCTTTAAGTTCACTTGTGTGGTTTATACCTTTACTGCTTCCTGTATGTTGAAACATCCATGCATTTCAGGGATAAAGCCAATTAGTCATAGTAGATAATGTTTTCAACATATGTTGTATTCTGTTGCAAATATTTTGTTGAGCATTTTATAGTCTGTGTTCATCAGGGATATTGAACTCTAGTTATCTTTTTGTTGTGCCTTTAGCTGGTTTTGGTACTAGAATGATACTGACTTCAAAGAAGAAGTTTGGGAGTACTCCTTTTTGTTTTATCATTTTGAATAATTTAAGAAGGATTGGCTGTAGCTCTTTTTTGAAAGTCTAATATAATTTTGCTATGAATCCATTTGATTCTAGAATTTATTTTTAAGCTGGAAATCTTTTATTACTATTTCAATCTCCTCATTTGTTACGGGTCTGTTTAAGCGGTTGATCTCTCCTTGGGTTAACTTAGGTAATTTTGCTGAATCCACAAATTTACCCATTTATATTAGGTTTCTCCAGTTAATGGAATATAAGTTTTAAAAATATTCCCTTGTACTATTCTGAATTTCTTTGTTTATTCAAATGTTTCCCTGCTTATTTCTAATTCTGATAATTTAGCTCTTTTCTTTCTTTCTCTCTCCCTCTTCCTTTCTTTCTGTCTGTTGTTATTATGTGGGGCCAGGGATCCGCCAATTGTTTATCTTCTCAAGGAACCAGCCCTTAGATTCATTGATTCTTTGTGCTGTATTCTTTGCTTCTATTTCACTGATCTATCCTCTGATTTTTAATTTTTCTTGCCTTTCACTGGGTTTGGGTTTGATTTGTTCTAATCTTTCTAGTTTTTAAGTTGCATCATAAGTGATTTACTTGTGCTCTAGTTTTAAATGTAGGGACTTGGAGCTATAAATTTCCCTCATAGGACTGATTTTAACGTATTCTGGAGGTTTTGCTGTGTTTTCATTATCATTTAGTTCCAGAATTTTTTCATTTATTTCTTGATTTCTTCTTTGACCCATTCATCATTCAGTAATGATTTGTTTAATCTCTATGTGTTTATGCATTTACTAGAGTTTTGTTTTTCTGTCAATTTTAAGTCCTGTTGCTTTATGGTCATATAGGATATAAGGAGTAGTTTCAGTCTTTTTGAATTTGTAAAGATTTGTTTTTTGTCCCAGGATTTTAGAAAAGCTTTTATTTTATGTGTTGCTGGGTAGAATGTTTATTCTTTGGTGTTTGTATGAAATAGCCTGTAGATATCTGTTAAGTCCTTTTGGTGTGTGATGTCAATTAGTTATGGTGTTTTTCTATTTTTTATTCAGGTTGCTTGTCTATTGGAAAAGGTAGGGTATTGAAATCACCTACTGTTAATAGATTGATGCTAATCTGTGTTTTTAAATTTAGCAGCTCATTTTTTCTCCTGAAAGTGTGTGCACCAGATTTTGTTGCATATATGTTTTGGATACAGATGTTTTCCTGGTTAATTCTTTCCTTTATTAAAATGAAATGTTTTTCTTTATCCTATCTGATTAGTTTCAACTTGAGGTACGTTTTGTCAGATATTAAGATAGCAATTCCTGGCAATCCATCCTTTTACTCTAACTATTGTGGTGTCTATCTTTAAAGCCAAGAACTTTCTGGAAGACATCAGATAGATAGATTCTCTCTCTCTCTCTCTCTCTCTCTCTCTTGTTTTTGTTTTTTCAAGATAGGATTTCTTTGTGTAGCCTTGGCTGACCTAGAACTTGCTCTGTAGACCAGGCTGGCCTTGAACTCCAAGATCTGACTGTCTCTGTCTCCTGATTTCTGGAACTAAAGGCATGCTCCACCACTGCTCGGCTTGAATTTTGTTTCTTGATCCATTTATTTCGCCTGTGTCTTTTGATTGGAGTATTGAGGTCCTTGAGATTTAGAGTTATTCCTGAAATATGTGTGTTGTCTGTCATTGAGACGTTGATTTTTGGTGTTGTTTAATTTTTAATACAAAATAGTAAATATTTTGCCCAACATCTTGCTTCCTATGTTTTTTTTTATATCAAAATTTTTAGGGTGACCACCAGGCATGGTGGAGCATGCCTGGAATCCCAGCACTTGGGGAGTCAAAGGCAAATGGATTTCTGTGAGTTTGAGGCCAGCCTGGTCTACAAGGCAAGTCCAGGACAGCCGAGGCTACACAAGGAAACCTTGCCTCCAAAAACCCAAACCAAAAACCAACTCTCCCTACCTACCCAAAATAGGCTGTTTGTTTCGTGGAACGTTTTTCTTTATCTTTCAATTGTGATAGATAGCTTTGCTGGGTATATTAGTCTAGGCTGGTCATCATGGTCTTTTAGGACTTGAAATGTTCTTCTGGATTTCAAAGTTTCCATTGAGAAATCAGCTGTTATTCTGGTAGATTTTCCTTTACATGTGATTTGTAGGTTTTGTAGGTTTTATTTGCTTGTTTTTTTTGTTTTTGTTTTTGTTTTTGTTTTTGTTTTTCCTGGCTTTTCCCTGTCAAGAAAAACATAAGGTCTTTTAATGCAAGGGCTTCCACTTGGCTTCTTGGACTTTTTATTATGGTGGTGGGGATTTGGATAGAAATGCTAATAGATGTTGAATAGATCACCTGGGATGGACATACTGTACCTTAGGTATAAAAAGACCAGAGACCTAGCCCCATTTGAATGCTGCCACAGAACCTTGCCCATATGGTGAACTCTCAGACTCTTACAGGGTTGCAGAGATGTTAGGGTCAAAATGTGGGCCCTGGCAACTTTAACAAGGCCGGCTCAGTTATGTGTAAGCCTCTCCCTAAGCCTACTGACTGCCTACGCCCTGACAGGGTCCTGACAGAAGGTTTAAGGGAAGCGAGAACACATGCATAACTAGGTCATCCTGGCTGATGCGTGGTCCTAACCATCACCACTGTCTGCGCTCCAGCCTCTCCCGAGAGGTGGTCCGACAAACGGTCAGCGCTGTGTAAAATCTGTTTCTGTCATCGGTGGGCATTAGGTTAATTGATGTGGGAAGAGTCAACTCTAAATGTGTGTGACACCATTCCACAAGGCAGTATTCTGGAGTGGACAGAAAGAAGGAGGTGAATGTGACCAGTCACCTTACACACCTAATGTCCTGCCTGCCGTGATGGGCTTTTCTCCTTAAGCTGCAAGCCCAATTAAATGTCTTCCCTTAACTAGGGCTTTTTTGGGGGGACTGGGTGGGTGGGGTATTTGTACACAGCCAGGAGAAAAGTAAATAATACACACTTCCACATTCCAAGAAAATGTCTGGTGAATAAAAGACACCAGCCCGGTGTGCCGCCTGCCAGCAGAGCTGAGTGTAGGTTAGATTTCTGCCCTCACATCTTTCGAAGGTCTCTGTGCTGGATGCTAACACAGGGGCAGGCAGCAGCCCAGCTTTGGTCCAGCACTAGCCAGGAACCCACCAGCCCAGTACCCAGGATGCAGCCTTACCCAGGGGCAAGACCCAAAGATACGCCGGGAGCAGGATGAGGTTCAGATAGCCCTGGATGTCTAGGAAAGGCATGAAGGAAGGGTGACTTTCAGGTCAGAGGTAGTGTCATGGTGGGGACACCTCTCCAAGCACTGAGAAAAATCTCCTTTTCCACATCAAATAACTGGAAAGGGTGCCAAGAAGACCCTCGCTGAAGGGAAATGCAGAGAAGAGGCTTGGAGCCACATTGTCCCTATGGGGGACAGTGGGGAAGAGAGAGGGGAGGAGGTGGGCAGCATGTGGACGGTGGTGGTAGGCTGCTGGTTGTCATGTGGGCAGGCTTCCTTCCCTGTGGATCATGCAGACCTCCAGAGCACAGTTGGGGGCTTGGAGGAGAACAGTTGGGGGCTTGGAGGAAGACAGACAGTTGTGGGCTCGGAGGAGGACAGTTGGGGGCTTGGAAGAAGACAGACAGTTGGGGGTTTAGAGAAGGACAGTTGGGGGCTGGGAGGTTAGGACCCATCTTTGCTTTGCTGCCTGAATGTGAATCGACTTCCGACAAGGGAGCTCCTATCAGATCCCGTATCAGTATACATCGCTCAACCCCTCTCAGTGGCTCCATGACCAAAGCTATTTTCTGACCACACGAGATTTGAGTACATATCTGGCTGAGTGTAGCTGGCCCTGAAACACCGGAAGGATGGTGTGGATACACACATCTACCCAGTTCTAGAACTAAAGGAAAGGCAAAGCTCTCACAAACGGCCACACAGCATTCAAAGCGACTGCGCACTGATTTTGTTCTAAAGGGTTTATTTATTTTACGTTTGTGTATGGTTTTTTTGCCTGATGGCTGCAAGCAACCATGAGGGTGCTGGGGAGCAAACCTGGGCCCTCTGCAAGAAGAGCAGGTCAACTACTGAGCTCTCTCTCCAGCTCCAGGCACTGGTCTTTGACAGAGACTATACCTTGGAGCATGGTGTGTGATCCAAGTCAGTCCACAGGCAGGAAGCACACTGGCTGCCAGGCTCGGAGGCCTCCCGGGAATCCGTGTTCCAACGCTTCAGGCCATGTGCTTTTTATCCCGCAGCTTTTCGGCTGTTGTGATGATTACTATTCGGCGTGACCCTGACTAGATTCAGGATCACCATGGAAACACACCTATGGATGCTTTATGATGATACTCCAGAAAGGCTTTTTTGTTGTTGTTGTTCTTGTGTATATGTGTATTGTCATGTGTGTGTGAGGGTGCATTTACACACACAAGCACAGTCATGTGGAACAGCCTTGGGTGTTATTCCTCAGATACCACCCCCATTTTATTTTTTTTTTAAGAGGGTTTTTCATGGACCTGGAACTCTCTAAGAAGGTGAGGCTGCCTAGTCTGGGAGGCCGGGGCATCCACTTGTCTCCACCTCCCCCGTGCTGGGATTCAGATACACACCATCATGTCTGGCTCAATTTTAATGTGGGTTCTGGGCCCTGTGCTCGCAAGGCGCTTGTGCGAGCGTTCACTGACCAAGCCATTTCCCAAGTCAGCTAAAAACGGAATACCCAACCTGAATACAAGGAGTGACAGTGAATGCCGTAAGGACCCTGACTGAACAACAAGGAAACAGTGAGCTGAGCGCCAGCATCGTCTCTCTTTGCTCCCTGACTGCAGAGGCAAGGAGGTCAGCTGCCTGGGCCCTTGCCAGCATCCCTGCCATGATGATTGTATAGTCTGGACCAGCAAACTGGCCCCAAACAAACCCTTCCTACCGTGAGTTGTTTTTGTCAGCCATTTTGTCATGGTGATGAGAAAAGTAAGTACTAATACAGATGCCGACTGTCGTTCGGTAACCACACACTACACACACACACACACACACACACACACACTTTAAAATGTACTGAAATATGTGTGTGTAGGGGGAGCTTGTGTGCGGTACACTCCTGGAGCACGCCTGGAACACGAGAGCTGGAGGCGTGGAGCAGGAGGGCCTCTGGGACTTACTGGCCACTAGTCTGGACAAAGGGGTGAGTTTCAGGTCCAGTGAGGGACACGGTATCGAAAATAAGGTAGAGGGCCAGTGAGATGGCTCATCGGATAAGGGTACTTGCTGCCAAGCCTGGGACCCGCATGTGATCCCCATGACCCACGTGGTAAGAGAACCAACTCCCACAAGTTGTCATCTTATGCATGCGTACACACACACACACACACACCGAGCTCCAGCTTGCACACACAACATCTATAGCACAAGCTACCATGCTAGAGATGACAGCAGTTGTCCTCTGTTCAGCCCCTGCTTCTGCCAGATGCAGAGACACAGCTGGTGGACACGGAACAGTTATGGTAGCCGCTCAGCAGCGTCCGTCCTCAGAGGAAGAGGCACACGCAGATCTGTTCCGGGCTCCATGCTTACTGGTGTGCTATGCTACCCCGAGAACTTTGCAAACAAGAACCCCCAAACTTACATGACATCCAAAGAGGGAAGAGAGAGACGCTGTGCCCAGTAGCCCAGGACAGGCTGATACCCAGGGATCTGAGTCAGAGCTGTCTATCCTTTCTGGATGATCTCTTCTAAAAGATGGACATGTGTGCAGATGTTGGTGTGTGTTGGGGGAGTAGTTGCCAAAGGTCATTCTTAGGTGCTGCTGTTTAGGGTTTCCCACTGTCCTGGAGCTTGCTGAACAGGCGAGGCCGGCTGGTCAGCACAATGCAGGGTCCACCAGCGTCTTCCTCCCCACCAGTGAGATTACAGATGTGGGCATGCACAGCGAGCTTTCCATAGGTGCTGGGGCATTGCACTAGGAATCTCATGTTTGCGTGGCAAGCCATCTTGCCATGGGAGCCGTCTTCCCAGGCCCCATTTGTTAGTTTTATTGAATAAAGTCCACATGCTGCATGTAGATGCTTAAAACAGAAACATTTAAAACGCGATCTCCTTTGGCAGAGTGCTTTCACCCTCTGGATTTCTGCATTCTTGTGAGTGTGCTCTCCCTTGTCCGCTGAGAAGAGCAGGCTTCCGGCCCTGCCCCCACCTCCTCTGAGCAGGTGACTACACAGGAAAGGCTTCCTCTTCCAGAGGAGCTTGCTCTCAGAGAAGACGCTAGAGAACGTGCAAACGACTGCCCACCACCGCTTCCAGACAGCCTGGTGAAAGGTTTTCTGTCGGTGAGACAGATGGTGTGAAGTGCTTCTTCCTGCGGGAAATCACAGCTTCCTCACACGCCAGCCTCCCGGCTCCTCCAACTCTGGCCATTTCTCTCGTCTGCTTCACTATGGTTTCAACATGCTTCGTCTCCCCTTGAGCTTACATGGTGTGTGTGTGTGTGTGTGTGTGTGTGAGAGAGAGAGAGAGAGAGAGAGAGAGAGAGAGAGAGAATGTGTATGTGTGAACATGTGAGAGTCTATGTGAGTGTGTGGCATGTGCAAGTGTCACGCCCACATACTTGTACGGAAGTCAGGGAAAGATGCCACTGTCCTCCTCTATCACTCTCTGCCCTATTACCTTGAGACAAGGTCTCTCCCTGAACTGGAGCCAGGCTGGCAGTCGGGAAGCCTCCGTGAGCTTTCTGCCTCTGCCTGGCACAGTGCTGGGGTAGCGGTTCTGGCCATGGTCATGCCTAACTTTTTCCTTGGGTGGTGGGGGTTTGAACTCAGGTCTTCACGCTTGAGCAGCAAACGCTGACTTGCCGAGCCAAAGCCTCATGTTGGAATTTGTTGCAGCGTGCCCGCATAGTGAGGCAGGAGGAGAGCTGAGGCGTTAACACCTTTTGTGGTGTGGCAGTGCAATATTCTGAGAAGAACTCTTACATTCTAAGAGACTGGAACTTTGGCTGGACCTCACGGCCAGGGTTAATGGCACACCCACAGGTCACTTAAGACTGAAGTCTCCCGCCCCACTGTGTACTCAAACTGTTTAGCTTGCCTTTAAGATAACAATGTAATAACCACCCTTACTTGCCTTGCAGTTCCTGTGTAATGGGCACAAACTGAAGACATGACCTCTCCATGGTGCGGTTGAGGGGAAGGGTTCTCACTGCGGATATGAGAGGAAGAACAGACACAGCGAGACTAGCAAGGGCAGCTGGGTAGTTAAGAAGGGTGGGTAGCTGGTGGGACGGAAGCCGTGAGCTGGAGGGAGTTTAGGGTAGGAGAGGAGGTGACAAGAGCTAGGATGCTAGCGTGGACTTTTCAGTATGACAGGTACTAGTGAGTCTGAGGGAGCCTGAGGCCTTGCTATGCTGTTAGGCGCCATGTTCCTTCTGCCAGAGGTGAGGGAAACAATGCCTTTTGGTGTATGGGAATTGGCTTCACCCGTTCCCAAGTTTTCATCAAACCACCAGAAATCCCCCTACAGCCCAGGTTGAGCTCATCTCTGGACGTTTGGACCGCCGTCTGCAGTTCGGGGAAACTAGTTTCCTTTGGACCTGACGTAATCGGCTTCTGCAACCTGAAACAGTGCATAGCTGGAACCTTAAATTACGCGCTCTCCCACGGCGCGGACCCAGATAGTGCATGAGGACCATCCGCAGAAAATAGCAGACGCAGAAGTTGAAAGCATCTTTCTAAGATCTACAGTAAAGGTTAAAAGCAACCACATAGGGGTACCGGTTGATTAACAGTGATGTTGGCTGACTGGGTCGGTTGGGATGCCTCGGAGCCACGGACTTAATTCCTTGTCAAACCCTGTCCAGGATTGCGGTGAAGTATCTCACTCCTTCCCGGTGGGATGCTTTCAGGGCAGTTCAGTAATCACGGACAGCATCCCCCGATGAAAGACACGCAGTCACACACAAGTCAGTGCTATGACGAATGCAGTAAAGCCATGTCACGTGACAGATCGCTCGGGGGAGGTTTATTGGGAGGCGGTATACCGAGGCCGCCTCTGTGCAAGGGTGGAGAGAACCAGAGAGCTGGGGCGGGGAACGGCCTTTTATAAGGCGATGTAGCGCATGCATGGAGTGGGAGGGGGCGGCGCCACTTGTGTGGACAGTGGGAAAGTGTCGAACCTTGGCAGCTTGTGATGACGTCTCCTGCTGTTGCTGGGTCCCTGAAACAGGCGGGAAAGACGCGTGATTGCGAACGGTCAGAAAGGCATGTGCAGCTCTTACAACAGGCAGGCACATATAGGGACTGACACAGGGACACAGGGACAGATTCGCCAGGTAGCACAGAGTCAGACTCACGTAGCAGACAGACAGACAGACGACAGAGGACACAGGGAGCATGAAGTAGAGCATTTTAAATCTGGGCTCAATGACGCCAAGGGGAAGTGCGTTTCTTTCCTTAACGTGACACGGATGCATTATTGGTACCTTAGACTTCTTCACTAACGTATTATAACCTCCGAATTGTGGATTTGTCCTTCAGAGAGTGGTTCCCCCGTGCTCACGCTCCTGTTCCCTTGCTTCTGGTTCCTCTCCCACCATGAGCTGAAGCAGCACAAGGCCGCTCAACTCGCCGGCCTGCAGAAACAGGGGCCAAAAATAAGGCTCTGTTCTTTATAAATTACCCACTCTGGTACAGTAGAGAAAATGGAGTAAGGCGCATAGTTTTTTTTGAGTCGTTAGTTTTGTTTTTTTTTCTTCTCCAAATTCCAGAGTGGGATCGCCAACAAAGCGGAAGACCCAGGAAGAACTAGACTTTAAGACTATAGTTAGCGTCTCAAAATTAACGCTGCCTTTTTCTGCCTGTGGGCCTGTAGCTGAGGTCAGAGTTCCACAGAGGAACACGGTAAAGAAGGCCAATAAACTCATTGTTCTCCCGGAGTCAGCTTTGGTGGAATGACACTTTTTGGTTTATCATTTGGACCTTAGAAGGAGGTGTAGACTGTAAGGTCCAAGGGAAGCTGCATTTCTTCAAACTCCCAAAGGCAGTCCAAATGTCCAGAGGGGAGTCAGCCTGGACTATAGCAGGATTTCTGGCAGTTAGGAAAAAAGCCAGCTCCCATCCACTGGAAGGAGCCGATTCCCTTAACTCTGCCAAAAGGGACAAATGGCTCTCCAACTAACACACCTGCGGTGCCTGTCCGCATATCAGGGTTTCCCTGGCTCCCCTACCTGGCCCTGATTGCTGCGGCTTCCAAAGCTCCCACGGCCCCCACGGCAGTCTCCCGGCCCTCCCCTCCCCCAGCTGCTCACTCTTGTTATAACCCAGCTGTCCAGGCTGCTCTTGCTATTCCCGGCTCCTGTCCCTGCTCTCCTCACCAGGCTCTCTTCCCTCTTCTTCCCCTCCCTGCTGGTCTTCCCCGGGGCCCTGGCCGTGTCTTGGAGGTATTTCTCTTACTACAAAACACAAGAGGAAATGAATGAAAAACAGGAAACAGAAGACTTGGAAAGAGGACGCAGGCCTCTTTGGCCATTTTCGGATGCCTCTGGGTGTTCTTCCCCTCATATCTACAATAAAGCTTTCCCCTTAACCATACCGTGGAGAGGGCATGTTGTCAGTCTATACACAGTTGTCCCTTGTGTCTCCCCTAAGGGAGAATTTTAACTAAATTTGGCAAAGTTGGCGAAACAGACAAAACAAGATGAGTTTAGGGAGAACAGTACTGTTGTCCCTGATGTGGGGAATGAGACAAACAACTGAAGCCAATTGTGTGTGTGTGTGAGAGAGAGAGTGTGTATGTGTGAGTGTGTGACTGTGTGTGTGAGGAGTGTGTGTGTGTGTGTGTGAGAATGTGGGAGTGTGTGTGTTTTGTCTATGTGGTGATTTGTTCCTATAGGGCTTGTGGGGGTGGTGACAAGCGTGGACCTCGCAGAGTAATAGGACATGTAACGAAGGTGAGCTCGCCTAGGCGGGGGATTTCCCTGAATAAAATGATCTGGCTGCATCACCGTGATGCACTCTCACGGGGCTCTGTGCACGCCCCCTCCCGTGCTGTGCTGACTCAGTGGGGCTGGCTGGAGCTGTGAGTCACGGGCTGCAATCATAGCTGGTGCTGAGGCCTGCGTCCTCTTTCCAAGTCTTCTGTTTCCTGTTTTTCATTCATTTCCTCTTGTGTTTTGTAGTAAGAGAAATACCTCCAAGACTTGTCAGTGTCCCCAAGGAACGATGAAAAGGTGTGAGGGTTCAGTACTTTGCTGGAACTTAAGATATCTGTGGAAACAAAGATATTTGCTGGAAAGAGATCTCCCTGTTGCCCCCCTCCAAGGCTCAGGGGCCCCTTGCTGAAGAGGGTTTGATAAAGTGTAAGACCTGTGGCCCCGTGCGAACAATCACTCCAGCTGGGCTCCTTGACTGTTCACATCCCCTTTAAAAGGGCTGGGCGGGGCATGGGACTCCCTTCTGAGCCTCCATCCACGCCATACCACCTGTTGTGTGCAGTGCTGCTCTAATTGCGCATGGCCTAGAGGAGGTGTGTGCGGGTGTTTGTGTGGGTGAGTCCACGCGGGGATACTAGTGCACTTGTGCATGTGTGTGCGCATGTGTGTGGACAACCTTCACTCCTGCTTTTCAGAAGCCATCCCAGTCTTTGTCAGTGTGGAGACAGTCTCTCACCAGCCTGGAGCTCACTAAGTAGCCTAGGCTAGCTGGCCAAGGGAGTCCCCCTGAGGATCTGCCTGACTCTGCCTCCCTGGTGCTGGGACTTGGCTCAGCCATGCTCAGAAAACAGTGGGGAAGCCCATGGTGTCAGGGAAGTATGCTCACAACAGAAAGAAAAGGAAGAGTCCTTTCTTTTCTCCTGAGCAATTCAGAAAAACAACTGCGCTGTCGGCTGGCTTTTGAAGAGACTCGGCTATAGCCCTTTGCGTTACTGTGATGCGGGCTGGAATTCTGGGAAGGAAGAGTCTGCTAGTTCATTAACTATTGAAGGTAACTATTTTGCCTATCTCTACAGGCTGGCGAAAGGCGAGGCTGTCTTCCTGGAGGTGGTCCACCTTCCTGTGGTCCTTTGGCTAGGTGATTGACCAACCCAACCGGAATGTTAGGTCTCCAGGCCCAACAGAGATTTCATCTGCTTAACCAGAAGGAACTGGTTTTCTGTTAATGGCCTTTACTGTTAAGTGTCATCATCCCTTCTGAAGAGGCAACCCCCAAATCGTTTAGGAGGTGGGCTGAAACTGGAGAGTAGATATAATTCATTTTTGCCAGAATCTGGAGACTCAGTCCCAGTGCTGTTCACCAGAAGGGATCGATGTCTGGGCTGGAGATCTAGTTCCACCTTCATGTGTAGCCTCCAAGCAGGGTGCTCATTTAGGGGAGGGGAGAAGCCGGTCTCCTCTCCAGCACTCCTGGCTAAGGATGTCCAAAGGATGCTACTTTGAGTGCTGTCTCGAACAGCCTGTCCTTCTCCTGTTCTCACCAAACACGGTATATCTAAGGGCAGGAAGTTTTACCAGCTACTGTTTGTGCAAATACCCAGAGAACAAAAGAGATGATGTACATATATCATTGTGGAGATCATTTTAATCTCAGGAACCTTATAAAGGCCTCGGGGGTGTCTGTGTTGCCTCTATGGTGGGTTGAGAACCCACAGGTGCAAGCACCTCAGCCCATAGTGGTGTGTCTGCTCCATCTTTCCCTAGGAAGGCTCCTGAGTTTCCACGGGCTGGGTGTCTACTGGCTGAGTGGCTGGCATCTCTGCAATGGAGGTGCTTGTCACAAAGACCTTAGTGGCAAGAGTTGGGGGGGCCTTTGTCTGGAGACTGATTAGTTTGAAGCAGTGGCCAGTATACATATAAATGTGTGTGTGTGTGTGTGTGTGGTGTAGGCCAGAGGATTAGAGTCTCTCACAGAACCTGGAGCTTGTGGACTGGCTGGCCAGAAAGCCACAGGATTCCCGTTTCCACCCTCACCCCGCCACTGAGGTTGTGGTGTGGCCACCACACGTGACCTTTCACATAGGTTCTGGAGATACGAACTCAGACGCTCACACTCGTACAGTGGCACTTTACTGAGCCATCCCCCTAGTCCTGCTTTTTAATATTTTAAAGATTTTTAAAATTCTGCCTCAGGGTGTTGCCTGATATGGGATGAAGGGTTGCTAAGAGGAGAAAGGCAGCCCACCTAAAAGAGACCCACAGCAGTCCATTTCTTCTCCCTGGTTTTTGCTTAAAGTTATGATACAGCCCTTTGGCTTGGACTGTAGGCCCAACATTACATTGGCTGGCAGCTTCCAGGGTCCTCCTGCAGGATAGGCTGGGAAAGACTCAAAAGAGGTGACTGTTAGGGGTCCTGGAAAGCCCTGAGTGCTTTTGGAGCCTTGGATCTACAAGGGGGCTCTCTTCCTAACTAGAAGGGACTGTGGTCTTGGGAGGGAGAACTTCAGAATTTTAACATTCCACAGGGCAACATGCCGGTGAATGCAGCCTTCCAGAATGCAGCTGCTTTTCAGTTGTGTGGTGAGGTTGTATGTAGCCTTTCCTGGGGAGAAGCGGCACACATCTGTTCACCCCAGGAAGGAAACAGAAGGAAGGCCAGAGTAACAGTTGCACCAAAGTCCGGCTTGGTGAGCCAATGAATATATAGAGGTTAATTACAGGAATATAGGTAAGGGGTTACTAATAGGAGCAGGGATGGCTCAAAAGCAGCTCCATCTCTGAAAGGTCCACCCCAAAAGGGTGATCACGCAGGAAGGCTGCAGCCTGGGAGCTTTCTGTGTGACATGCAGATGGCTCAACAGGTCAGCAAGTGTCAGTCTCCTGTAGCTCAGCTGATTAGAGTCTCTCCGTCCCCATCAAGTAACCTTGGGGGAGGGGCCCAGTACGTCTTATAAGTTTCCTTTTCCTAGGATGGAGAAGCATGTGTAGTTCCCGAGTCTCATGAGATAGGTATGTTTCATTTGGTGGGAAATTGCTGCTCTACAAGGTGGGTCTCCTAAGTTCCCCAGAGCCTTCCATCTTGGTCTGTTTTGTGTTACTGTAACAAAATACTAGGAGCTGGATATTTTATAAAGAAAGATTCGTTTGTATCAGAGTTGTAGTGGCTGCTCATGACCACACATCTGGTGAGGTCATCTGCTTCATCCTAGGGAGGTAGAAGAGGAAATGGCTTCCTGCGGACAGAATGGAGCAGCATGATGTCATCCTGCTGCCTGAGTGTTCAACCTTTTGACTCTGAGGCATGCTATTGTCATCCACAAACGTCTTGGTCTGCATTCACAGCCAGCAAGCTACCAACTGAGCTGCATTCCACTCTCAGTGATCCAGTCACATTCGACATAGCCCATTCCTACGAGACAGCACAGATCTCTTCTCGAAGAGCCGTGGAGGTGTCACCGCCCCCTTGAGATCCCACCGCTAGAGTCTCAGCCATCTTCATAGCACCACACTGCTGTCCAAGCTCGCTGCATGAGAGCCCTTTCAGGAACAACTTAGACTCAGCCACGCCTCGGCACCAGCACCCTTTCCTTGGTCTCACTTCTCTTAGCAAGTGGCCACTGCTTCCCTAAAGGTGACTCTAATCTATGCCTGTGTCCTACTCCTCAACGGACCAGCCCTGCCCTGAGACTCTGCCCTCCAATGCCAGGTGGGCTCTCTGTCTGGGTCCTGTGTAGAGAGCCTGGAGCCTACAGGCTTTGATCTGTCACTGAGTCTCTCTCCTGGTGTGCTGCTGTGGCTCTGAGGAAAACGGGAGCATTTCAGATGTGCTTGTGTTTATATGTGCATGTATTTGTGTGTATGTGTGGTGTGGTTGTTGTTGTGTGTGTGCTCTGTGTGGTATTGTGGTTTGTGTGTGTGTGTGTGTGTGTGTGGAGGCCTGGTGATGTCAGGTGTCTTCCTCAGCTGCTCTCCACCTTCTCTTTTGAGGCAGGGTCTCTCACTGAACATGAAGCTCACCACTAAGTCCCGGGGATGCTCCTGTCTCTACCCCCCGGCTCTGAGACTGCAAGCACACTTCACTCTGCCTGCCTTTTTACACAAGCCCTCATGCTTGAATGGCAAGCACGTTACTGACAGCCATCTCCCTACCCATGAAGCTTCATTAGGTTTGCTTAGTACTAACTGTCCCCTGCCCCACAGGGTGAGGACCCAGGTCATTCTAACAAATTTCTAGTGTAAAACCACTGTTGATATTTTGTTTACTCCTTAAATTGACTATTCGGTAGGAATATCAATAATAACATTTGTTAATTATACTATTTTCATTTATTCTTGCAATTTTTAAGGGATGGGTACAGCATATTTTACTCATATCTACCACTTCTAACTCCTCTGCGACTCCCCAACATGTCCCCATATTTCTGCCTTTTTTTTTTTCTTAACTCAAGGATCATATTTTTTTAGCTAGATAGAAATCAGAGGCTACTTGTTCCTACACCCAGGGCAGATATAATCTGGCAGATGAGACAACACATAATTAGAACATTGAAGAGAGCTGTGCCTCTTGGGAGTGGTGGGTGTGAACTCCCAGAATAAACTCAGCCCATCTTTCTAGAGAGCTGATTTTATTCCAAATAATGTAAACCAAGTTGGTTTATATTAGAGCATTTGTATTAGTTACTTTCTTTGTTGTACAAAACAAAACAAAAACAAAAGCAACAACAACAACAAAAACCAGACAAAAGCACCTTGAGGAAGGAAGAGTTTACCCTAGCTCCCAGTTTGAAAGGACAGCCCATCATGGTAGGGATGGCATGACCATGGGGATATCAAACAGCTTGAATCTCCTTCTCAGGAAGCCGAATAAAAGTTGCTGTAGTCTGAGAGTGGTTGAAGAGAGGGAACATGACAGGAGCCTACCATAGATGTCCTCTGAAAGACTCCACCCAGGAAGGGATTAAAGCAGATACTGAGACTCACAGCCAAACTTTGGGCAGAGCGCAGGGAGTTTTGTGGATGAAGGGGGAATAGAAGGACCTGGAGGGGACAGGATCTCCACAAGGAGACCAACAGAGCCAACAAATCTGGGTCCAGGGGGAACTGCAGAGATTGATGCACCTACCACAAGGACCATGGATGGGAAGGACTCAGACCACCTGCTCAGACATATCCAATGGGCAACTCAGTCTCTAAGTGGGTCTCCTAGTATGGGCAGCAGGGGCTGTCTCTGACATGGACTCTGTTGCCTACTCTTTGACCACTTCCCCCCTGGCAGGATGACCTTGCCAGGCCACAGAGGAAGATGATGCAAGCAATCCTGATGAGACTTGATAGACTGGGGTCAGATGGTAGGGGAAGAGGGCTCCTCCTTTCTGCAGACTAGGGGAGGGTGATAGAGGGGAGGAGGGAGGAAGGGGCTACAATTGGGATATAAAGTGAATAAATTATAAAAAATAAATTACAAAAAAGAGTTGCCGTGGTCATGGTATCTCTTCACAGTAATAAAGCCCTAACTGAGACAACCAGTACTCTCAAAATATTAGTTCATAAAAATACTTTTGAAAATTCAAGAATGTAAGAACTAGGACTAGAGAGATGGTCCAATAGTTAGGAACGCTTGCTCTACAACCATGAGTACCTGAGTTTGGATCCTAATATCCACATAACAAGTTGGGTATCTCTGAATATGCCTGTAACCCCTGCTCTGAGGGGAGCCGACAAAGGAAGATTGGTGCTCATCTCACCTTCTCTTTGTTCAGTCCAGGATTCCAATTCATGGGAGGGAAGCACCCACATTTAGTGAGTTTCACCACCTCAACTAGCCTAATCTAGAAACTCCCCCACTGATATATCCAGAGACTTGTTTCCATGGTGAGTCTAAATGCCAACAAGTTGACAGTCAAGACTATTGATTACATTTGGATACATTTTAAGTAGAATGCCAGATGTAAAAGAGACGTGGGTGGAAATGGCAGAGTGAGGACTCTGAGAATTATCTCTATAAAAGCTGTTAGAAAAGGGTGTTGTGCAAGCTTCCAAGATAGGAAGGCAATCAATAGTCCTGGCCCGCTGTGACATCTATGAACCACAACAGTGACCAGCATGGCAAGATATGCTGAAATGTGCTAGAGTGACTCCTAACTTGACACTCATAAATTAAGGTCTGCTCAACAGGAGGGAAATCCTGCCTTATACTAGAAACCTAGCCAAATACCCAGGACTAATGAGGTCATGAATCTTAGAGGAGAATCTACTCCCACCACTTTACTAGACCAGCCAAATTCCTAACTGCATTATAAAGCTTATCTTTATACCTGCAGATAAGTGTAGCTCTCAGCCCTCATCTCAGAAGCTTCTCTTTGCAGCAGATGCAGACCATTATAGAAAACCATAACTGGTCAAAGTGCAGGGAACAGCTGAGTGTGGGGAGCCCAGGCCCATTCAGCTACATCTCTATAACACAACTCCTGTACTTAAGGTGCAGGGAACACCAAGAAAGAGGGGGCAGAAAGACTGTAAGAGCCAGAGGACCAGGAAATCTGTTGTGAGATTGTGTCTCCTAGAAATGACAGAGAAGCTACACCCACAGTACCCCAACAATATAGCTGCCTACACTACACTGAACAATAACACCAATAGACAGGTTGACACAGAAGATGTGTTAATCTCATGGGGTCTTACCTCTAAATAAAGAACTACAGGCAACAAATAACTGCTCACACAGAAAGAAAATTAGTCCCTCCCAGGAATTCACTTCCTAGATTATACGATACAAAGAGGTCAGCCATGAAACCATATATTCACACATAAGCAACACCAAACAGACCCTGAAGGTTGCATTTTATTTCTGACTATAACTTTAGTAAAGAAATGGAAGGAAGGCAATCTTTACCCTCCCTCTCTCATCCAAATCCTGCTGCAGCCTCCCCTTTCTCACTTCCCCAGTTTCAGCAGATCATGTATATCTTCTAAGGCTCCCTCATCCCCAAGCCCGTCCCTTTGTCTCAGCGCCACAGGCATACCCTGGGAATCCACCAGCCATTTTGGGACCAGGAAACTAAGAAGGTAATCTTCAGATCTTCACTGTACCTCCTCTGTAGAAGCTTACCTGCTGTAGCCTCCACTTCCTCTCTGCCCCCATTCCCAGGGAGCTAAGCAGGTCCTGATGACACACCCTCCTTTCCCCCATTTCCATTTTAGGCTAGTTCCATATCTAAGTGTCAGCTCCTAAGATGAAACCTTCTAACTAGAACCTCCAGTGGTTCCACCAGCTAGGCTCTCAGGAGCATTTCATACCAGACAATAACAACCTCAGAACCAGAGAGGGCAAGGAACAGACACTCACCCAACACAGATGGAATCACAGGCATTGAAGACAAGATAGAAGAAACGGATAACTCAGTAAAGGAAAATGTCGAATCTAAGATAAATAAATAAATAAATAAATAAGGCACAAAACATTGTTGAAATCTGGGGCACTATGAAAAGACAAAATCTACAAATATTAGGAATAGAGGAGGGAGAAGAAACCCTGAGAAAAGCACAGAAAATATTTTAACAAGCTCATAGAAGTTTCCCAAACTTAAAGGAGATGTCTATCAAGGTACGAGAAGCATGAGGAACACTGATAGACTGGAGCAGAAAAGAAAGTCTCCTCAACCCATAAAAGTAAAAACTCTACATGTAGAGAACAAACAAAGAATATTAAAAGTTGGTAGGGAAAACGACCAAGTGACATATAAAAACAGACCTATTAGAAAAAAACACTTGAATTTTCAATAGAGACTCTAAAAGCAAAGAAGGGCCTGGACAGATGTTCTACAATCTCTGAGGGACCACTAATCTGCCCAGACTACTATACCCAGCAAAACTTTCAATCACAATAGATAGAGGAAGAAAGACATTCCAATATACAACCAAATTTAATCAGTATCTACTTACAAATCCAGCCCTATAGAAGGCACTAGATGGAAGAATTAAATCTGAAGAGCCTAACCACACCCAAGAAAATACAAGAAATAATGATGTCAGACCAGCAAATAAAAGGAAAATAATGGGAATCAAAAAACAATGCTCATTGATGACTCTCAACATCAATGATCTTAATTCCTCAATAAAAGCACACAGACTAACAGAATAGATTAAAACAAAACAAAACAAAACAAAACCAAGATCAACCCTCCTACTACATCCAAGAAGCACACCTCAACATCAAGGATAGATACCATCTCAGGATAAAAGGGTGGGAAAAGATATTCCTATCAAGCAGACCTAAGAAGCTAGCTGGCATACCCATTTTAATATCTGACAAAATAGACAACTAAAACTAATTAAGAGGCACAGGGAAAGCCACTGTCTACTCATCAAAGGAAAAAAAAATCTACCAAGAGGATATTGCAGTCCTACACACCTGAACACCAAATACAAGGGCTTGCAAGTTCATAAGGAGACCCTACTACAGCTCAAATCACATGCTGACCCTCACACAATGATGGTGGGTGACTTCGGTATCCCAATCTCCCCAGTAGACAGTCATCCAGACAAAAACTAAACAGAGAAATTCTGGAGCTAACTGACATCATAGACCAAGTGGACATAATAGATATTTATAGAACACTATACACCAATACAAAAGAATGTACTTTCTTCTCAGTAGCTCATGGAATTTTTCTCCAAAACTGACCACATACTCAGATGCAAGGCAAGTCTCGACAGATACAAGAAGACTGAGACAACACCCTGCATCCTCTCTGACCACTGTGGATTAAAGCTGGATATTGATAACAACACAACACTCAGAAACTCATGGAAAATGAACAACTCACTACTGAATGAAAAATGGGTCAAGGCAGAAATTAGAAAGAAAATATAAAAACTTTTTAGAACTGAATGAAAATGAAAACACAACATACCCAAACACACACACACACACACACACACACACACACATATATATGGGGTATGGATATAAATAGAATTTTCATACAGGAAATGCTAATGGCCAAGAAGAACTTAAAGAAATATTCAACATCCGTAGTCACCAGAGAAATGCAAATTAAAACTACAGGTGTGAGATTCCGTCTTACACCTGTCACAATGGTTAGGACCAATGGCACAAACGACAGTGCGTGCTGGTGTAGAGTAAACAGACCACACATCCATTGCTGGTGGGAGCGCAAACTTGTACCGAACCTGATGGAAACCAATGTGACGCCTCCTCAAAAAGCTTGAAACAGAGCTAATTCAAGATCAAGCTATTCCGCTCTTGAGCATATGCCCAAAGATGCTTCATCCTACTACAGAGACACTCATTCAACCATGTTCATTGCTGCTCTATTCTTAATAGCTGGAAGTGGGAAACAACTTAAATGACTGTCAATGGATAAATGTGTAAAGAAAATATGGTATATTTACACAATAGACTGTCACTCGGCTATTTAAAAAATAAAATCGTAAAATTCACAGGATTTCATGGATGGAATAATCAGAAAAAAAAATCATTCCATGTGAGGCAAGTCAGTTCTAGAAAGGCAAATATGGTAGGTACTCCTTTGTTATGCCAGGTTCACGGGATCCTCAGAGACCACCAGGAGATGACTTGATGCAATTGCAAGAGAGCTTTATTACGAGAGCGATCGAACTCGGGACCCAAGTCTCACTGGTGCAGCAGTAGAGAAGTGGGACCCCGAGCTGTGAGTGAACAGGATTTTTAAAGGGAAAGTCTGTGAGCAGGGGGTTTCCATGGCAGCAAGCAGGGGGGCACAAGCCTTGGCGTTACAGAATTGGGTGAAGTTTAGCAGGGCGGGGTGACCTTTTCTGAGGCACATAATCACAATGGCTAAGGCATATAATCACAATGGCTATTTTTCTAAACCATATCTGAAACATTGGGGAGAATTTTCCCACCCGATTCTCAACCGATTCCCATTGATTATTGCCAGGGAGTTTGTCTCTATTTTCTATGAAGCATTTATTCTGTTATATTTCCTGGAGGCTGTTGCTAGGAGAGTTAACTTTGTTTTCTGCCAGGTGTACATTCTGTGATATTTCCTGGTACTTGAATTCAGTTCCCAGTCAAAATCTTTATTTCAAAATGGAGTTATATTCTGGCTAAATTAAACTCTTCACCTTATATGTGCATGATAGCTGTTAAGTCATTGACAAGCAAGCTACAATCTGTATAAACATAATGGTTATATAGAGAGCAAGGGATGATGGGAAAGGGGTGGATCTCCCTATGAAGGGGATATAGAATATATAGCAATAAATGGAAATGGCAGGAACTGAAATGGGAGGATCAAACAGGGAGGGACAGGAAGAAGTGGGTGAGGGATAGAATATGGAGAGCTAAGATTAAGTGCCATTTGAGGGGTTGTATGAAAACTGAATAAGTAGAAGCTTCCTAAATATATATGCCTATATGAAGGCTATCTAAATGAAATTGTCAAATAATGGGGAATGCAGAACATGAACTTGACATCTCTCATCACTAAATGAAGCTTCCGGTACTAAGAATGGGCTATCCGATCAAGTTCTTGGCCAAAGGGGTCCTATGGAAACCTCCAAACAAGACAGGCTATTGCTAAGACTATTGATTCTCCACAAATAGAAAGGCCCTAGTGCTGTAGACAACACCTACACAACTCATGGAACACAGAGAGGTCAAGCTGGTGCCTGCCTAGAGCCTTCACCTACAATGGTGACCTGCCTGCAAGATACACTCCTGCAGTAGTGGCCAAAGCTTTGGGACTAACCAACCAATATCTGATTTGAGTTAAGGCCCACTCCATGAGATCGAACGCATACCCGACCTTACTGGGTTGGCCAAGAACATGAGAAAAGATAGTCCAGGGACCAGGATATTACCCAAATACGACTGTTTTGCTAAAGAAATGTAGCAATAAAATGACTTCTAACAACCTTCTGCTGTACTCACAGATCTATGCCTTGATCAGCCATGGTCAGAAAAGCTTCCTCCTACAGCAAATGGGAACAAATGCAGAGACCTGTAGCTAGACAAAACAGACAGAAAGTGAGAGACCTTGGAACACTCAGCTGTAAATGGAATGTTGCCATTGGATCCCTTCCCCCAGGGCTCAGGAAACAGCAGAGGAGGAGACAGAAAGAGTATAAGAGACAGAGGGGTGGAGCACAATAGGGAATCAAGCCCTTTTAGACAACATGGCTGGCACGCATGTGAGCGCACAGAGACTAGGCCTGCACAGGTCCACAGTGGAATGGGGTCCTGGAGCTGAGAGAAATGCACCTATGCTCCCATCTCTAACTCAGAATTCATCTCCAACTGAAAGCCACTTTTAAATGAAAAAGTAATTTTCTCCAAGGAAGTCTCCCTGGGGAAATAGACCACTCTTAAGGGAAGGCAGCCTGGCCAGCAGTAGACGGCCAACAGAAAATGGACTCAACAGCATCTGGTTGTTCTTTGTCTTATAAGATTAATTAATGGCTTAAAAAAAATCTTATCGGTCCTTAGAATGTGTATACAAACATATGTGACTATGTATACATGCATTTCTTGTTCTTTTTTTTTTTGGCTCTTTCTCTTGTTTGGGTGTTTTGCCATACTCCAATTTGTTTTTGTTTTTGTTTACTTGTCTTACTGTATTTTGTCTTATGTTATTATTCCTTAAATGCCTGTTTTATAGCATGAGACAGAAAGGGTGTGGATCTGGATGGGAGGAGAAGTGGAGAGGAAGTGGGAGGCATAGGGGGAAGGGAAACCATAATCAGAATATATTAATTAAAAAAATCTGCTTTCAGTAAAAGGGGATAAAAGGAATGGAGGCCATCAGTTTGAGAGAGAACAAAGAGAAACAGAAGATAGAGGAGCGGCACAGGAAGGGTTGGGAAGATGATAGTGAAGGGGGATGTGATGTGATTATGTTTTAATTAAAACACTTTAAAAGCCTTTAAAATGGGTTAAAGCCATCAAAATCCTTTTTCCCCTTCCAAATATTAGAAATGAACTGAGTTTCACAAGCCTGGGAAGTATATAGTCAAGAAAAGTGGCTGGCTTTTGATTAGAATTGTAAGCCTTAGTTACATCTCCCGAAGTAACCTTTAAAAGTCACAGCCCACACTCACAGTAACATTACCATCTTAGCAACCGCCTAAGGAAGTAGACATGCTCACAAGATATTCAAAGCCCCTTGACCAAATGTCTACCATTATATGCCTGTCAAGCAGTCTACAGAAAACCCTCTCATAAGGATGTCTACCCGTGAACTGTTTCTGTGCTCACACAGAGTGAAAGGCATTTTTGTCACAAGGCATCTGTTGGAAATAGTTACAGGCAACTGAGTAACTTCATAGATGTTTGGGACAGACTAACACACAGCAGGCTGACCAAAATCTTTGAGAGGAAAATCTGGGGAAATGAGATACCATTGGCCATTGGACATCTTGGAAATAACCCTGGTAATTAAGGAGATTTCAGGCTATTCAGAAAAAATAGATTTTATAACCAGCTTTGTAAAGTACAATAAAACAAAAGAGCAAAACCAAAACACTCTGGGGATACAGAGAATTTGGTTTTCAGAGTAGTCGACAATGTATAGTATGAATCATCCCATTTTTAACAAAACAGTATGAACACTGAAAGACAGAAAGTCATGTCTCATTGACAGGAAAATGAAAGTAACCAGTGAATACTGTTTGCAAGAAAGTATAATTGTTAAAATTACTAGACAAGGGCTTTAGAGCAGCTGTTTAAATCCAGTTTGGTTCTCAGAAAGCTGAGGCAGAGGATCTCTTGAACCCAGGAACTTTGAGCTAGCCTGGGCAACACAGTGAGACCATGTCTCTTAAAATTTAAGTATATTTAAATGAAAAAAAAAAACAAACAAAAAACAAAACAGACAAACCAAGAAAATTAGGCTGTACTAACGGAAAGAGCAATATCAGAACAAACAGAAAACATCCATAAAAATATAAAAATGGTCTTTTTCTATGTCCATACAGATAATTTGAAGTGGGCTTGGTAACATATTTGCCATCCCAGCACTGGGGAGCTCAAGCTGGAGGAATGCTAGTTCTGGGCCAGCCTGGGCTATGGAGTGAGACCCAGTCTCTCATTCCTTGATGAAAAAAAATATTTTGGAATTAAAAATATAACAACCAAGATGAAAAATTCATCAGTGCAACTTGACAACAGATGTGAGCAGGCAGAAGACAAAGAAAACCAATGACTTCGAATGGAGGGCCATTGAGACATCACATCTCAGTAACAGAGTGAAAATAAAGATGAGCTGAGCCACAGGCCAGAGTCCAATGGGCACCATCAAGCATGCCAAACTATGCCTAAGTGGGTTTCAAATAGGGGTACTGATAATATAATAGATGAAGGCTTACAGATGAAGGCCTATACTTTCAACTACTCTACACACTTCAAGGAGGGTCAATTCAGAGTGACCCACAACAATGACATCATAACAAAATGTCTAAAGGCAAAGATAACAGACTCTGTTGGTGCAAAGGCGTACCATACAGCGAGGCCTCTGGCTTCTTAGGACCAGTACCAGAAAGTATCAGACGCCTAGGCCTCCAGCCTCTGCAGAATCAGAGATGGACTGGCTCGTTTCATGTCAACTGGACAAAAGCTAGAGTCTTTGGAGAAGAGGGAACCTCATTTGAGAAAATGCCCCCTTCGGATTAGCCTGTGGAAAAGTTCTGTGGGGCATTGCCCTGTTTGATGTTGGATATGGGAGGGCCGGGCTCTCTTTGGATGGAACCACTTCAGTGCTTGTGGTCTCGGGTTCATCTGTTAGAAAGGAGGCTGAGCAAGCCATGAGGAACAAGCCAGTAAACAGCACCCCTCCATGGCCTCCGCATCAGCTCCTCCCTCTAGGTTCCTGCCCTGACTTCCCTCAGTGATAGGCTGTTATCTGGAAGTGTGAGCTGAAGTAAACCCTTTCCTCCCGCCTTGCTTTGGTCATGGTATTTTATAACAGCAATAGAAGCCTGACTAAGATAGAAATTGGTGCCAGACACTGGACTATTGCTACAGACAGATTTGACTATGTTTTGGGGGAAGACTGTGGGAGAACTTTCAACCTTTGGGCTAGAAAAGCCTTTGAGTGTTCACAGCTTAATGAGTCATTGTGGAAACTTGGAAGACAATGCTGAGTACAGTGTGGATGGTGGAAGCCTGGTTTGTGACGTTTCAAAGGAAAGTTTGACAGTCCCTCAAAGACTTAGGGCCACTTTGAATTAAAAATCACAAAAGTGAAACCTTTGCTTTGTGGGGACACATAAAACTGGGGCTGAAAGATCAACTGTGACTAAGGAGAGACCAGCATCACTGAGATGAAATTTCCTGGCAAGTACTTCCTCACTGTCAACACAGAAGCTGTGGTTTAGAAATGACCAACGTGTCACCCAGTGGTGGCAGAAGAACTGGGTTGTAAGTGTTTCCCAGGTGATACTGGTTTTGAGAGTATGATGAAGTCATAGACAAAAGCAGAGGTTGGCTCTGAGAGAAGTCAAGAGAAGCCTTTGGTGAAGGAACAGCCTCAGTTGTAGTAAAAGCCCCAGGTTTGAAGGGGAAATGGAGAGAATCTGAGGCCTGGCACCATGTGGTAGGGTCAGAGTCTCTGAAGAGAGCCCTGGAGGGGACACTGGTGAAGGTATAGCCTCATTGCAGTGGAGACACCAACAGTTTAGAGATGCCGGGACCCTGGGTCAACCCCCAAGGCTAGCATCAGCCCGAGCCTAGGGACTAGCTGTGCTGTGGATGACAGGCATGGAATTGCTGCTTCGGACCCTCTGTCGCCTAGGTGACCATGAGTGAGTCCCAGACGCCAAACACTGAGCTGTTTACACCGTTCAGCTTTGGTTTTGCTTTGATTTGATTGTGACTGTGCCCTGGTTCTTCCATCATGGAGTGAAAAAGCGCTTAACTTGCTTGTGCTACTGGAGCCCACAGAACTTTAAGAGAGACTTTGTAGTTTTAAGGAGATGTCAGAATTAGAGATAAACAGTGTGCCATTACGACGGAGTGCAGTGAAATACAAAACATTACTAGCAAACACTTTGTAACCTTACCCAAGGAAAACCTAGATGAAATAGAAGAGTTCTTAAATGTGTGTCATCTCTCTAAAGCCAGAAGATGGGAATAACTTAAATACACTCGCTGCAACCAGTAAGATTGAAAACATAATCAAAAGTCTTTCATGAAGAAAAGCACAGGATGAGACATATTCACTGCTAAATTCTATTAAATTTATAAGGAAGATTTCAGACCAGTTCTGACTAACCTGTTCCTCAAAATACAATGTGAGATTTCTAGATGAAAACATAGGGCTTACTCTTCAGGACGCTGGAGTAGGCAAGGACATCGACAGCACAGGAACTAGTCCCAACTATCAACAGAAGTGACTACATGAAAATAAAAAGTTTCTATGCAGCAACAAAAACACAGGAGAACGCACACACACAGAATGGTGGACCCTTTCCCAGCTACGCCTCAAACAAAGGGCTAAAGTTTAGAATTTACAAAGAACTGCGGAAATTAAATAACGAGGGGATAAAACTGCCAATCAACAAATGGACGAAGGAACTGAATAGACAGTTTCCAAACAAAAGGTTATAAATGGCCAATAACTACTTTAGAAAGTTTTCAGCATTCCTAGACATCAAGGAAATTAAAACTGCTTTGAGATGCTGCCCCACCTGTCAGAATGGTTGTCCTCGGAGAATCTCCAAGTGTTGGAGGGGACATGCAGGGACAGGAGCTCATATTCACTGTTGTGGTGCAAATTAATACATCTGTTGTGGAAATCAGTCTGGAGGTTTTAAACAATTAAAACCAGAAATACTATATGACCCAGCTATTTCACTCTGGGCATATACCCAGAGAACCCCACAACACAGATATTTGTACCCCATGTTTATTGCTGTTCTAATAGGACCAACCTCGTCCAACAGTAGAGGAGTAGATAATACAAATCTGGTAAGACGTAATATGACTCAGCTCTGAAGAAAAATGAAATCACAACATTTTGGGGAAAATTAATGGACCTAGAATGTATAATATTAATTAAGATCATTCAATCTCAGAAAGAAAAACCACTATGTTCTTTCCCCACGTTGATCCAAGCCTACGGTGTATATAAGTTATATATATATATATATATATATATATATATATATATATGCAAACAAGTGTATGTTTGTAACATTTAGAAGGGAGAACAAGAAAGGGTAATAAAAAAGACAAAATGTTCACTAATAAATTCACATAAATAGTACACCTTATGTAAGTCCTTTGCAGGCTCTCTCAATGTCCTATGTATTTCCAAAACAAAATAGTTTTTAAATGGCAGAGTCTACATATGATTCCATGAAGGGCTGTTACCTTACCATGAGACCTAAATTTTACATTATGTTCTTATTGACTATTTCTATAGGATTTAGTCTTTGAAAGTACTACTAAACCTAGGGTACTTTATTCTTTAAAACAAAAATTTTAGATATTCAAATTATAACATGTGAAGATTGCTAGAAGAATATTTTTTTTTTCAATGCAGTTTATTCAGGAACCTTGAACAATCCTCGGACCCTGGGGAAAGCCAGCCCACAGCTTAAATAGCCTCTGGGTAGCCAACCCCAGCGTGCCACGTGGGCAATGCAGATAGATCCACATACATGGAAGCAAGCCAGATCCTCAGCCTTAGTCAAATGTGGAGTTGTTCGTGGCAGAGAGCACTCACCATCGGGAAGGTGGAAGGTGGAAACCAGCTCCATCTTTAAGTCGCGGCATTACGCAGCTCTCTACAGTTCCCCCTTTTTGTTTTAGACGCATCAGGTAAGAGTAGAGGTCTGATCTCTGATATTAGAAATAAACTGGGACTTTGTACTGATGTTCATTTAGGTGTCATCCACCCAAGGAGCATCAGACTCGTCCGATACCTTTTTCTCAGAGTCAGGACCTGGGGCATCAACCTGCATGCAATCAGACTTGCTCTTCTCTGGGTCAAAAGCAGCTGACCCTGAGTGCAGTGCTTAGCCTCGCATCCTGAGCGTAACATTTTAGCTTTTTATGGTAGCCAACCATGCTTGGGGAGACTGTCCTGCTTCAATGGCTGTAAAGGCCTGAATGGTCATGGCTGCATTACGCTGTTGTGAGACTCTAATCTTGCATATATACCACAGGCAAACCAAGGAGACCAACACCAGAAGGCCTGCTAACGCTCCCATGCCCGCCCATTTCTTCAGATGATTCATGGCTGCAGCAATCCATGGTGATAATCCTGTGGCTAGTCCTGCGTCCACTCTGGTAGAATTTACCGTGATAATGGCCACTCTCAGCTGCTCCATCGTAGTATCAAATTCTCCAGTCCAATTACCTAAAATATAGCTAGACAATTGTTTAGACAGATTTGCAGCACAGGGAAAATTCTCATGTTGTATGCTAGTGACTCAAAGTCCAGCATACTTTCATTGACAGCCAAGTTGAGCAATTTGCCATAGGGTATCAATTTGCTCCTGCACGAGGTCAATCCTCTGATTGAACACCATCAAGCCTCCTTTTAGTTGAGCATTAATTCCTTTTTGTACATCTAAGGCATGAGCTACATTGACTAAAAGGTTATTCAGGGTCTGAGCAGTCTGCCCAGTATGACTCATGGCTAATGCCATGGTGGTAGCTCCAACAGCCGCCAATGAGATGGCAGTAACAATGGCGGCTGTAATTCCAAGATCCCTTTTCTGTCTGAAGAGAGTCATAGCGTGAGGGGCATCAACGGGCACAGGCACCCAGTGAGGCATGCAAGTAACCAGCTAGTAAATTTACTAGCATTCCAGCATTGGGCAAAAAAGCAAGTATCATTACCACAATTACTTGGCTCTATCTGGCTAATAATGAATAAAAATGGGGGATATAGACAAACAGGTGTGGGCTTATAGGAAATATTATGAGAAGCCTTAACCCCCTCGTTGGAACATCCTGCATCAGTTGCTAGAAGAATATTTAACATAAAAATTTGAAAAACACTGAGAATACTTGGGAGTATTGATTTATCACATCAGGAATGTGAGACTACTGAGGAATTCTTTTCCCATCGCTTTGTTTCAATTCTAAATTATGTTACTGTTGGTGAGTCAGCATACTTTTTTAATTGAAAAAAAAAAAAGAAGACAAAACAAAGAGAGAGTCTTGAAGCCTGTGAAGAAAAACGAGTCATGTGTGAGGTGTCTCCAGTGAGTTTAATGGTAGACTTCTCAGCAGAAACAGTAGGAGCCAGGAAGCAAGGGGTGATATATTCAAAATGTTGAAAGGGGAAAAGAGAGAGAGATAATGAGATGACTCAGCAGGGGCTTAGCCCATGGCCTGGTGGCCTGAGCTTGATCTGTGGGACCCATGTGGTGGAAGGAGAGAACCAAGCTTCACAAGTTGACCTCTGACCTCCATATCATACAAGACACACACACACACACACACACACACACACATTCACACACTCACACATACACACATTCACATGCACACACAGGCACACACAGAGCAATTTTAACATCTCTCAAAAATGTAAATCAAAGCACTCAGGTAAATGAACTTTATTGCTAGAAGATCACCCAGAGAGAAAGATACTGAGAGGGATCCATCGGGAAGAAGAAGAAGAAGAAGGAGGAGGAGGAGGAGGAGGAGGAGGAGGAGTAGGTGGAGGAAGAGGAGGAGGAGGAGGAGGAAGAGGAGGAGGAGGAGGAGGAGGAGGAGGAGGAGGAGGAGGAGGAGGAGAAGAAGAAGAAGAAGAAGAAGAAGAAGAAGAAGAAGAAGAAGAAGAAGCAGAAGAAGAAGAAGAAGAAGAAGAAGAAGAAGAAGAAGAAGAAGAAGAAGAAGAAGAAGAAGAAGAAGCAGAAGAAGAAGAAGAAGAAGAAGAAGAAGAAGAAGAAGAAGAAGAAGAAGAAGAAGAAGAAGAAGAAGAAGAAGAAGAAGAAGAAGAAGAAGAAGAAGCCAGAGGCAGTGAGAAGGAAAGTTCTGGAAAAAAGCTGTGTGCAGGGCTCACGGGCTGATCGAGACCTGTGAGTGTGGAGCTTGGAATGGCGCAGTCTCAGAGCCTGATTTACAGTTTATCTTGGGGTCTTTGGTTGATGAAAGAGCCATTCGTCACTTGCTTATCAGATCTAACATTCCAATAAGCAGATAAAAACTTTTGTGATGTATTAAGAAAACGAGTTTATACCAGGTGGAAAGGCCAGGGATGTTGTCAGGGGTGCTGTGTGCAGGGCTGTGGCCTGTTTCTCCAGGGTACCCACCAATATATTCTAAAACTTGATTCGTGGCTTCCTGTTCTCTGCCATATAAGGCCTCCTGAAACTGCTTCTTTGTGGCAACATGGAACTGGGGAAACATAGATCCATGTTTGTTGAACTGTGGTCCCTCAACTTGCACTCCATAATAAACTCTCTTACTTCCCTTTGAGGCAAACGCCAGGTTTTATTTATTTATTTATTTATTTATTTGCTTTACAGGAGTGACTGGAATGTGGGTAAGGAATAAAGAACAATGGCAAGATGAGAACCACAAAAGCAAGCATGGGAGACAGGATGAGTGAATAAAGTTGCAGTCCTTCCCTCCTCTGCTCTGAAAGAGAGCTGCACGGGCATCTGTTCGCAGCCTGAAGTATAGCCACACGAATAAAACTTAGTGTCTATGAAAATAACCCCACAAAGAGAAGGGAGCGGAGCTTCATAACAACAAAGAGCTGTGAACTAATGAAACCAAGAAAGAATTAATAAAAGATAGATTGATGTAAATTTAAGGAGTAAGTGTAAAAATCACAGCAGACACCAAGAAAAAAATCTTGAGAACAGCAGTAAGGACCGTTCTCCACTAAAAACATCTGCTTAGTGCAAAAGAAGACAGTGACTGATGAACAAAAAAGTAAAAATAAGAAATACAGAAAACGAAAAGCAAAACGATAGACACAATCCTAATCATATCTGTGATAATATTTAATATATCTAGGCTAAACAAGTGAAGCAAAAGTCAGAAATTGTCAGACTGGCTTAAAAGCTAAAACTAAAACAACTCCCCCAATTTGCACGTATGAAGCCCTGTAGGACTTACAAGAAAGTGAAACTGTAAGTCAGTAACAAAAATAAATTTGAAAATGCATAAATGTATAAATAGCAAAAGGAGTCACAAGAGAAATACTTGCACAATACTTTGAAGTAAATTAAAAAAAAAAAAAAAGAAGGAACACCCCAAGCCAACATCATCCTGAATGGAGATTAAAATCAAGAAGAGACAAGGCTGCCCAGTGTGACGACTCTTTTTCAGCATAGTGCTGGAAACACTAGCCTAAGCAACAAGCCAAGGGGAAGAAATGAAAGAACTACAAACAGGAAAAGAAGTCACACTACCCCTGCTGGTAGAAGGCATGGTATTATCCATGAAAGGTTCACACGGCAGACAACGGCTCAGCCGTAAGAACACACCGACCAATGAGGGTGACTCTTGAGGACACTGCGCAGGTGTTACATAAAAGTAGCGAACCAAGGGAGGTCACACGGCGCATGACCCCATCTGCAGAGACGGAGAAGAGACGCAGGGTTTGAAGGGATGGGGTCACTGGGCGGTGGCTGAAGGTTCCGGGTTTCTTCTTAGGGTGATGAGCATGTCCTGTCAGGGACTGTGGCAATGGCTGTACGAACATGAGAATGCCCTCAAACCGTGGACTTGTGCACTCTAAGTGACAGAACTGTGTGATGTAGGAACCCTGCCTTAAAAAAGCGCCAGGCACTGAGAGATGGCTCAGTTAGCAAAGACCTTGTCTTGCAAGCGTGAGGACCCAAGTTCAAACCCGAGGGAACACGCTTAAAACAATAACGGTTGTGGTGACATGTACTTGTCAACCGCCACTGAGAAGGTGAGGACAGGTGTGTCACTGGGGCTCGCTAGGTCAGCCAGCCTAGCCTATTTGGTGACGAAAGGTCCCGTCTGGAAATAAGGTGAACAGCACCCGAGGAAGAGCACCCGAGGCTGTCCTTCAGCAGCCACACACAGATGCACACACGTGCACATGTATTCCTTCCACATACACATATTTACACACACAAAATAAAGGTGCTGCAAAGCACCTATGACATATGAATATTTTCAGGAGAAAATCTGGACTTCAAGAAACCTGGATGATGGGCTGGAGAGATGGCTCAGTGGTTAAAAGCACTTAATGCTCTTTCCAAGCATTGAGGTTCAGACCTCAGTACCCACATGGTTTACCTTCCAGCCTGTGCATGGGTACATACATACAGGCAGGCAAAACACATTACAAAGTAAATCTTGGTGTGGGGGGACAAAAATATGGATGCTCTCAGACAATTCAGAACAAAAAATTCGGAACAAAAAATATGGATGCTCTCAGACAATTCAGCAGAGACATCTAGTGTCTTTGCATAGTCTGTGAGGGGAAGGGTGTGTCCCAGAACCCTGGCATCTGACAGAACTTTTGTTGCAGGGCAGTTGCCATGATGAGAGGGGATCTGCACAGCGGGAGGGGGGGGGCTGGGAAGCCTTTTAAAGCCATCTGGAAGCATACACTGGGACCACAGGGCTTTTAAGTGCGTGTTGGCTGGACATACTTCCAACTTGGGCATTGTTGGGACAGGATTCTTGGAGCCCATTCGAGACTTAATCCTCAGCTGCAATGCGAGCTAGGCTCAGATGTTAAGCAGGGCAGCACAGCTGAGGGCCCAGCTCATCTTTCCCTCAAGACGTGTAGCCACAGGGATCCTCAGCCCTTTCCGAGCTCAGCATGCTGCTAAGAATAGGCAGAGTACTGTATGTGTGCTCCAGAGAAGTCACGAGTATTTATAGCTACCCCGAATACAGAGATCTATAGACATGCGGGGCTACTTTGAGAGTGCTCTATGGTGCAGGCCGGCCTTGTGCTCACAATCTTCCTGCCTCATCTTCCTGAGCGCTGGCTGGGGTCACAGGTGCACACCTACCACACCTGGAAGGTATACCATTTGGGTTGCTGATGACAAAGAACAAGAACCGAGCTTGGGCAGTAGTCATGGTGATGAGAGTCGACACTTGGCATCACCAGGGCGTCTTTCCCCTGTGGGCGCTTCCATGTCACTCTGCCTGCTGCACGAGGGGCAGCACAAGGCCACAGGACACTTGCGATTTACCTCATCTGTATTTGACACCTGACCACCTTCCTCCTGGCCTCCTCTCTGATTGGCTCATCCTGGGTCAGACGCTTACTTCTGAGCCTATTACCAAGACCAGAGAGGCTGGGCCAGCCACCTGGTGAGAAAGAGCAAGAGAGCAAGAGAGGAGAAAATCCTCAAGTCCTCTGTAGATGGGGCTACCTCTGTAGATGAGTGAGACAGAAATGAGAATGCCTGATGCCATATACTCCCTGCTGCTTGCTAGATGTTCTGCTGCAGCACCTGCTCAGGATTATAAACTCCTGGCCCAGCAGACCCGGGACAGGGCTCATTATTTGTCATTTGTCCGACATTCCTTTGGTCACAATAATGCTTGCTTCATTTGGGAGACATACTGGTCTTTCAGCCCACGTCTTTGGTTGCCCCACACTCCTAGGCATGGAACAAGATCCGGAGACACTATTCAGAAAAGCCAATGCCTTGCCATCCCAGCAGTGGCTCCTGGCTGACTCAGAGGCTCTCAGGGCAAGGGCTGAGTGTCCCTTGACTCTATATCCTCCATAGCTGTGGTGCCCAGTACTCAAAGACCGACAAAAGACTAGAGGCACTTGGTTAGATGCACTGAGTCAGTTTGTCTGGGCTAGTTCTAGTCGTTTGGTGTGTGTGTGTGTGTGTGTGTGTGTGTGTGTGTGTGTGTTATGTTCAGAGGTAGGTGTTCATATGTAGGCAGGTATATGAGCACATGCTTATGTGTGAGTGGAGGCTTGAAGATGGGACTGGGTGTTATTCTTTAGGCACTGTTCACTTTGTTTTGCTTGTTTGTTTCTTGAGACAGGGTTTATCACTGGCCTGAACTCAGTGATTGGACTAGGAGGCTGGGTTCCAGGATCTGGGTCTCCCTGCTGTGACGGTACCAGCCTTATAAGTTCTTGACATCACACCTGTACTGTTGTTTTGTTTTATTTTCTGAGACAGGGCTTCTCTGTGTAGCCCTGTCTGTCCTGGAACCAACTCTGGAGACCAGGCTGGCCTTGAACACACAATGATCCACCTGCCCCTGCCTCCTGAGTGCTGGGATTAAAGGCTTGCACCACCACCACCACCTGGTGCATACTTTTAAAGATGTGGGGTCCGAAGCTGGGCACAGTGGCACATGCCTTTAATCCCAGCACTCAGGGAGGCAGAGGCAGGTGGATCTCAGTAGCCTGGTCTACAAAGTGAGTCCAGAACAGCCAGGGCTACACAGAAAAACTCTACCTCAAAAACAAAAACAAACAAACAAAAAAGTGGGTTTCAGGAGAATATAACTCAAGACCTTGTCCTTACAAAACAAGTATTTTAACTTAACTACCATCCTAATGCCATATCTGCATTTAATTAAAAAAAATCCTGTGTGAGGAGGCGGGGTGGGGGTGGGATAGACAGGATTACACATGGGACATGGTGTGCATACAGAGGTCAGAGGACAACTTGTGGATATCAGTTTTCTCCTTACACCACGTGAGCCCTGGAGATCCAACTCAGGCCATTAGGCTGGGTGGCAAGCACTTTCACTCACCGGACCATCTCCCTGGTTTAGCATTTGTATTTTTAGTTATTTGTTGAAGGTGGGTGATCAGGTTTGAGACTCTTTTGCAGCACTCTTTACCTACAGTAGGTGGTTCACATTGCTGCCGAATTAGAAAAGCCTGGGGTGGGCGGGCTTTCTGCACCGGTGGTGTTAAGTGACGACATGCACAAAGCTGCTTTAAGGTGGCTTTGCCACTTTGGATGGTAACTGGGGCCCCTCCTGGTAGCCAGATGGTACAGACTAATAGGAACAAGGCCTGGCAATTTCAGGAGCTGGCAGAACCCCAGAGGGCAGGGCACTAGAGAAGACAGTGTTGAAACGGACCTGTGCGGTTAGTTCCAATCAGGCCATATCAGAATGACTCAGAGAGAATGTCAGGGTCTTCTAAAATTAAAGGCAGCGCCCAGCTCACAGGCTTTGGGCCCTTGTGGGGGGAGGAGTGGGGTGGATTGTCTCTGTCTTTCAGCTCTTAGACATCTGTCAGCCTTTAGATCCATTAGCAAGCAGTTTCCCTTCTTCTTCTTCTTTTTTTTTCCTCTGTGACATTCTCTCTGTCTAACTTCAAGCAAAGGCTATTTTTATGAGACCAGGGTTTCATCTCTGAAAAGAAGGATGCAGGAGGTAGGTATTTTAGTACAGTGTCTTGAGATTATTAATAAAACTTGAGGCCAAACTTTATCCCAACTATTTAAGGCTTTCTCCCCCAACCAGATGAGTGTTTAAGCCTTTGATAGGCATGCTACAGCCTGTATAACCATAAACGCTGGGTATAGAGTGAGGAAATGAGGAGGGGAGAGTCTTCAAGGAAGAGAGAACTGAATGTGTATTTGTAGAGAGACAGGGAGGAGATTGGAACAGGAGGATTAAATGGAGAGGGGGAGGGAAAAGGAAGGAGATGTGGGGAGGGACAGCTAACAATATCAGCAATTTGAGGGTCACATGGAAACCTACTACAGTAGAAGCTTCTTAAAATATATGCACAGTAGAACAGAATCTAAATGGAACAGCCAAGTAATTGTGGAGACAAAGACCCAACAAGACGTCTCTTGCCACGAAGTGAAATTTTTAGTGCCAGGAATGGGTTAATTCTAATTAAGTTGTTGGCTAAGGGGGCCCCATGGAAACCCCCTAAACAACTCAGGTGATTGCTAAGGCTATTGGCTCCTATCCACAGATTAATGGTAAAGCCCCATGGCTGAAAACAACATCACACATTTACTGAACGAGGAGAAATTGTGCTGGTGCCAACCTGGAGTCTTCACTCTAATGGCTGGTGGTCATGGTACTCAGAGTTACTCTGCACATCCCTGGAGGAGAAAGGTAAGTGCCAACCCAGCCACAAACCGTATCTACAATGGTGACTTAACTATAAGATGTGCCAGTGCTCCACTCCATGGAACCCATGCCTGACACTGCTCAGGCGGCCAGGAACCCGAGACTAGATGGGCCATTGACACGAGGGAAAGCCAAATACTCTTGTTCTGCTAGAGGAACGTAGCAATAAAATGACTTCTAACAACATTTTGCTATATTCATAGATCAACGTCTTTCTCAGCCATCATCAGAAAAAGTCCTCCTGAAGGAGATGGGACGCTTATACAGAGACCCACAACTGGACAGAGACGGAGAGACCTTGGAACACTCAGTCCTAGATGGAATGTCTTCATCAAACTCCTCCCCTCAGCAGGCCTCAGGACACACTGCAGAAAAGAAGGCAGAAAGATTGTAAGAGGCAGTGGGAGGAAGCAAGGAAGACAGCAAGGAAGCCATGCCCTCTAGACATAAATGCACGTATGAACTCACAAACACGATGGCAGCATGCATAGGGCGTGGACAGGTCCTAGTCAGGTGGGAAGTGAACAGGAGCCCCCATCCCCATCCCTTGCTCAGAAGCCAGCTGTCCACAGGTCAAAAGGAAAAATAGTTTTCTCCAATGGAGTGTCATCGAGTATACAAACTACATACACATAAGGGGAGGTCTCATACCCAATAGATGGCAAACATAGAAATTAACTCAATGGCAATTTTGGAAATATTCTTGTTTCGTGATGCTTTGTTTAGGCATTCTTACCTTAAAGGTCTTTTGTGTATATATTATTGTTTCAGATTTTGTGTTTTTACAGGTTTTGGGTATGCCTGTATATATATATATATATATATATGTGTGTGTGTGTGTGTGTGTGTGTGTGTGTGTGTGTGCATGTCTCTGTATGTGTTTATCCTGCCTTTTCTTTGATTTTTTTTCTTAATCTGTTTGTCTTGTTCTGGTTTGTATTTTAATTGCCTATCTGTTTTCTAAAGGGAGAGAAGAAATTTCACAGAGTTGGATGGGTGGAGTGGTGGGGAAGATCTGGGAGGAGATGAAGGAAGGGAAATGGTTATCAGAATATAGTGTACAAAAAAAATAAATTTATGTTTAATAAAAATGCTCAGTAGTTGGGGTTGAGGGGAGATGGGATAGATCCGTGAGGAGTTAAGGAGAGGTGACTGTGACCAAAAATACATGATATGAAATTCTCAAGTAATTAATAAAAATACTATATTAAAAAATAATGGGGCAGGAAAAGTGGGTCAGTTGGAAGAGTGATTGCTTGGTCAAACATGAGGCCTCCAGTTTGACCCTTAGCACCCACGATGGTGTTTTTGTAATCCCAGCACTAGGAATGTGGAAACAGGTGGACCAAGTCTTGCTGACCAGCTGGTAGCTAAGTCAGCAGGGCCAAGGACAGTGAAAGATCCTGTTTCAAAAATTAAAGTAGATGGTTCCTGAGGGATGGCAGCTGAGGTTGACCTTTGGCCTTCACATGCACGCACACGTAAGTGCATGCAGGCAGATCCCCCTGCAGACACACCCATAGACCTGTGCATGCAATCGTGTGCACACACCTGTGTACAGACACACAAACACACACACACACATTCAGATAATACAGGGAGCTATAGAGAAAAGAGCAGTTTCTGGGAGACCCTCATGCAGAGTGAACAATTACTATCATGTTGATGTGTTTCTTCTCAAGGTTTAAACGACAAACACCCACCATCCTACAGATAGAAAAGAACTCAGCATAATTTGCATATATGGAGATAAATATGAATCCCAGGAAAGTTCTTGGTTTCTTTGCGATAAGGAAGCCATGAAGGGAAGGTCTGGAGAGGTGGCTTGGTGGTAAACTGTTTGTGCAAGGGTGAGGACTAGAGTATGGACTACAGGATCTCACATAAATGCCAGTGGGTGTAGGGGCCTGCCTGAAGTCGCCTCAGCATCCTGAAGGTAGAAACAGAGATTCCCTGAGCAGGTTGGATGAGCTCTGTGTTCATTGAGGGACCCTGCCTCGATATACAACATGGAAAGCCATCAAACAAGATACCTGACGTCTTCCCCTAGCCTCCATCCATCCTCATACATGTCAAAGACACCCCTTTCTGGGCACATAAATGAGTCACCTGTATACACACTGCACAAAAACATTCCCCCAACATACACACATGCACACACACACACACACACACACACACACACACGATAAGCAATTCAAAAAGTGAAAAAAAAAATCAGTTGCTTGTAGCCTCTTTGTCAATGTATTACATTTCTATTGTCTTTCATTCTCATAATCTGGTGGTTATATTATAGATGTTAATCTGGGCAGAGATTTGGACTTAGATATAGGAAAAAAAAAATCAAGCCCATCTTCCCTTTTCCAGAGAAAATGAGGTATCTACCCGAGATCAGTTTTCCACACTGGCGCTGTAACTATTGGTTGTGCAGGACTAGCCTCTGGCTACATCTCCAGGAATTCAGCTGGGTCTCTAACCCACTGCACTGTCAGTAAGCTTAATTAACTCACAGATTCCCCCAGAGTGAACTTTGGTGGCGTCATACTTGGGTCTATCATTGGAACCATAGAAGGACGAGGTAGATATTGTCTATATATCAGCCAGGAAAAGCGTCTTAGCAACACTTGGCATAGTTGGCAGGAGAGACAAAACGGCGAGTTTGGGAAGAGCGATGATGGTGGTGTCTGGTTTTTGGAGAGCAAGACAAACAACTGAAGAAAAATTTTGTGTGTGTGTGTGTGTGTGTGTGTGTGGCAGAGGGTGTTTGCAGAGTAACTTTAGACATGGCAGTTTATCCCTGTAGCACTTGTGAGAGTCGAGACAGAGGCATGGACAGTGCAGAGGTATAAGTAAGGTGAGGCCGCCTGGGTGGGAGTTGTCTGTAGAGGAAATTCCAAGATGGCCGTCTTCTAGGTGATACAGAGTGAACCTGCCTGCCTTATGGGTGGGGCCTACCTGGGAATATGGAGAGGCTCTGAGACAATCTGGAGGTCTAAAGCAGACATTCTGAGCCCTAGGGGTGGTGCATCGGGGCGGAGGTATCAGCGAGCAGCTGCAGAGGCGGCCTGGCCTCCACCATGAGTAAGTAATAAGAGACCTCTCAGAGGCTGAGGCGGCAGCCCAGAGGGAGACTGCAGGGTGCAAGGGTGGAATTGCAGCAGGATAGAGATATGAAGCTGTCAACTTCTGTATCGACTTCCAACCTAGCAGATAGATCGGATAAAAGAGAAGCAGAAACGAAAGTGTTGGCCTGCCATTTCTTCTTATGGCCAGGGGCTAAAAGGGAAGAGGGTCTAAGTTATATGGTAACAAAGAGCCCTTCCTGAGATCCTAAAACCTGGGATCCATGAGAGGATTGTAAAAGAGGAAGATGGTGAAATAGAGGCATCAGAAAGTAGGCCTGGGTCTGCCTCTGATATTGAGAGAGGAAAAATCCATGATTCAGTGACATGGATCTTACAGTCTGGGGTGAGGAATTGCTGGAGATGATGTAAAGACTCTCTCACAGCCGGGCTTGTGAGGCTATGGGATGCAGGGACAGGTACAAATCAGTCTGAGTGCTGCAGACGGTCTGAGGAATATAACCATATAGCCATCCCTGAGACCTGAGCTGCATAGCCTGAGGCAGTGCTCAGGGACTCTGTCCCTGACCGACTGGCTAGTATGAGCTAATTGAGACCCTTGGCTATTGCCAGTGGAGGGCTGGCACACTGAGGGAAGCATGTGATGCTCAGTTCACAGGGCCCGATAGGACAGTGTTCACCATAGACTCAAGGTAGAACTGTTTTCAGCAAGGACCTCAAGACTGGAGATTTAGTAGCTTTGCTGAACCTTTGGTGAGGTAGGAAAGGGTTTGAAGGAGCTAAGTGACTTAGGCCAGCATGGAAAGAGTGCTCATAAACTGCAAGAACAACTTCAGAGAGAAAACGAAGGAGCAGGCATGGGAAAGTACTTCACGACTCGTCCAAGGGGACGCGCACAGCTGTGCACTTCTTGGGAACTTTTTGGTTGGATAAGGCACAGATGTGACCCACCAAGGTGTCAGGGAGAAGTCTGCCGGAGCCTGGGTGTGTAAATGTTAAGAGTAAATGAGGATAGTGTGTGAGGAGAAGGATCAGATATTCCCAGGAGACGCAGGTTATCGAGCGAGATTCAGCAGTGCTAGGGGTGGGTTACTTCTCTAGAGACCGTTGGCTAACGAGGCCCTAGATGTCCCCAAGGACACAGGTTGTTGGCTTTGCTGGTTGTTGCATTCAGCCTTTGGCTGAAGGTATCACAAGCTTTGCTTGCAGGACCTGGAGAAACAAGGCTAGGACTAAGCCAGAGGTGTCACCTCCCTTCCGTCTAGCTCCTGCCATGCCGGAAGTGGCTACTAAAGTTGCTGAGGAGGATTAACACCAAAAGTCTTAGCTCAGCTGTGGATCCCGGTTGCTTCACTGTGGAAGCGCCAGGCACGCCGCACCAGCTAGTGCAATCGTGGTATAAATGGTTACGGACAGAATCAACGTCTTGATTGGATTTAAGGCCCACCTCACAGGGGGAAATTCACATTCGGTTTTGGGAATGTCAGCAAAAGCCCTGGGATGCGGGAACTCAGGCTGCGGTGGAGAAACAGCTGCTGTCGCTCTGTTAAATGATATGCTGGCTAAGGCGCTTCCCCGCATCTGTGTTTATAATCATAGCTTATTTCCATAGTCTGTGTCCGTTTGGTTATTTTTTCATTTCCATTGTTTGTCTTTTCCTCTCTTGTGTTAGGAGAAATATCACTCATAGCGGCCATGAACTGGCCATGGCCAAGGTTTGGTACTTTGCTGAAGCTGGAGAACAATTAGACATGGACTTGGGGACTCATGGACTCCCTGACAAGGCTCAGGGAGCCTTGCTGAAGAGGAAGCCAGAAATAATGTAAGAGCCGAAGGAAGGGCCGGCATGCCGTACAGGACGACCCACGAGTCAGATTCCTCTCCTCTTTGGAGTTTGGCTGGGCCTGCTTGCAAAAGATCTCCAGAGCTAGACTTGCTTTGACCGTTGATGTTCCCTCACAGAAGGATGGGATGCAGAGTATCCGGAACCCTCATCTGGTACCCAGCCACCCCACTCCACATCCTTTCCTGATTGCAAATGTCTAGGGTGTCGAGGTGAGGAAGGCCTGGGGCTCCAGCTACACAGCAATGGGGAGCTGTCATCCGCTCTGGGTGCAGACCTTCCAGAGTAGGCGCTTTAAGGCCGCCCATTCTTACCCATAACCCCTCCCCCATTGCCAAATAAACTCACTGGTTCTCCAGGCTGAGCCGTGGAACCGTGCCTCAGTTACCTGGGAACCTTGAAGGAGACATAGATACTACTTATGTCTCCCCCAGGAAAGGACTTTTAGCAACACACTGAAAGGTGTGTTTCAGAGTACTTTGTAAGCTGAAAGAAACAACGAATAGTTCCATTTTCAAAGTAGCTACGTATGAAAAATAACATCTTTTCCTCCGAGTAAATTAATCATTAGAAAAAAATTCTTTTTCTTTTCTTTCTTTTTTATTTTTTTGGCAGATCAATGAGAACTTTATTTTCTTTTAAAAATTTTTTAAATTTATTACAGTTTATTCACTTTGTATCCCAACTGTAGCTCTCTCCCTCATCCCCTCCCAATCCCGCTCTCTCTCCCTCTTCTCCCAAAACCCTACCCAAGTCCACTGATAGGGGAGGGCCTCCTCCCCTTCCATCTGACCCTAGCCTATCAGGTCTCATCAGGACTGTCTGCATTGTCTTTCTCTGTGGCCTGGTAAGGCTGCTCCCCATCAGGGGGAGGTGATCAAAGAGCCAACCACTGAGTTCATGTCAGAGACAGCCCCTGTTCCCATTACTAGGGAACCCACTTGGACACTGAGGTGCCATGGGCTACATCTGTGCAGGGGTTCTAGGTTATCTCCATGAATGGTACTTGGTTGGAATATCAGTCTCAGAAGAGACCCCTGGATCCAGATTTTTTGGTTCTATTGCTCTCCTTGTGGAGCTCCCATCCCTTCCAGGTCTTTCTATCTCCCCCTTCTTTCATAAGATTCCCTGCACTCTGCCCAAAGTTTGGCTGTGAGTCTCAGCAACTGCTTTAATATCCTGCTGGGTAGAGTCTTTCAGAGGCCCTCTGTGGTAGGCTCCTGTCTTGTTCCTTGTTTTCACTCTCTTCCCATATCTGTCCCATTTGCCTTTCTGAATGAGGATTGATCATCTTACCCAGGGTCCTCCTTCTTACTTAGCTTCTTTAGGTATACAGATTTTAGTATGTTTATCCTATATTATATGTCTAATATCCACTTATAAGTGAGGATATACTGCTTTCTGCTTCTGGGATAGCTCACGCAGAATGATCTTTTCTAGTTCCCACTGTTTGCCTGCAAATTTCATGATTTCCTTGTTTTTAATTCCCGAGTAGTATTCCATTGTGCAAATGTACCATAATTTTTGTATCCCTACCGCAAGATCCAGCTATACCACTCCTAGGCATATATCCAAAATATGCTCAAGTATACAACAAGGATATTTGCTCAAGTATGTTCATAGCAGCTTTATTCGTAATAGACAGAATCTATTAAATAACCCAGATGTCCCTCAAATGAGGAACTGATACAAAAAATTATTTTCAAATCGCATGATTTGAAAATGTCTTTCTTCTTTTGGGGGTGGGGCAATGGTTTAGGCTACTAAGTGCTTTCTTTGTAACTGTGCTTTCTTTGTAACTATGCAAATTTGAGTTTACGCTTTAGAACCCACTACAAAGTCACATCATGGTGATATGAGCTTGTAATCAGTGATGGGGAGGTGGACCCCTAATTCACTGGCCAGCCAGCTTACTCACTGTCCCAGGACAATGAGAGACCCTGTCTCAAAAACCAAGAAGGATGGCTCCAGCAGAATGACAGTTGAGGTTGACTTCTGGCCTCTACATAAACACAGGTACCATTGTGAACATGTACCTGTTCACACACAAGCATCCACCTACTCCATAGCGCACACACACATACACACACACACACGTGTACATACAGGAATAAATTGCTCTCTGTGGCACTGTCATCCAACCCAAGACCTCACCCGTAACTAAGCACACATTATCACTGACAGCGTCTCCCTGGGTTCTTTTTAAAGTTTGCAGTTGAGTGACACTGGGCAGCAGCGTTGGCCACCAGCAGGTGTTGGAATGACGTCTTCACTGTTCTGGAGGATGGCAGCTTGCAGCCTGGAAGACCATTCACTGAAAGTCTGTGTGTGTTGGGCTGGCCATAGTGGCACATGCCTTCAATCCCAGCACTTGACCTCAGAGGCAGGCAGATCTCTGTGAGTTTGAAGCCAGCCTGGTCTACACAGTGAGTTCCAGGACAGCCAGGGTTGTGTAGAACGATCTTGTCTCAAAAAAAAAAAAAAAAAAGTATGTGTGTAATTGTGACTCAGGTCCATGTTTTCAGCACCAATCCTGAGTCTGAATCAGTGTCTCTAGTCAGTGAGGCTGTGCTGGACAGATAAACAAATTAAGGCACTGGAAAACCTGCTATGCTTTGCAAGTGGTTTTTCCTTCAAGTTCTCAGAGAGCGTGGTGATTAGTTTAGATGTGGAATCTTAGGATGATCTGTGGGCATCAGAGGTCGGGAAGATCTGGAGACAACAGCCTGGGGTGCCCATCTGTGAGGTGCAGAGAGAGGGCAGTCTCAGGCAATAAACAGATCTTTGTCTTCAAAGCCTACTTTGGTAAAAAGCTTGATTCAGGCCAGGTGTTGTGGTAGATGCCTTGAATTCTTGCACTAGGGAGGCCAGTCTGGTCTATATGAGTTTGAGGCATCCTGGTCTATATGGTGAGTTCCAAGCCATCTAGGGATACATAGTGAGACACCACCTCAAAACAAAACAAACCAAATCCCTGTGGCTTAACCAGCAAAGAGAGGGGATGTCATAGATCCACTTGTATCTGCCTCCCCGGCACTAGGATTCCGCTTGTCTGTCTCAGAAAGTTATGAGCAAGAAGAACTGAAACAGTGTCTGTAACTTGGGGAGAAAATGAGTCTGACAGCAAACTGCTACGCCATTAATACTCCGTATTAATTACTAGCTATTAACATTAATGTTTAGTCTTTCAAGACTACCCTTGCCCTCTAAGATTTATCTCTGTGTGTGCACATGGGTGTGCATCTTTATATGTGCAAGTGCATTTGTGTTGGCAGGTGCATGTGTGTGTGAGTGTGTGTGTGTATGTGTGTGTAGTGTGTCTGTGGGTTTATGTCTACGTTCATGCATGTGTGGAGGCCAGAATATGATCTGAGTTGCCCTATTCAGGCACCATCTACCTTCTCTTTTTTGAAATTATAATATGATTGCATTATTTTCCCCCTCTCCTCCCTTCATGCCCTCCCACCCATATGTCTCTAATCTCATTCTAAAATTCATGGGTTCTTTTTCTTTAATTATTGCTTTACCTAGTTTTCCTTTTTTTTAAATTTTATTTTTTTCTTATCAGTTACATTTTATTAACTCTGTATCCCAGCCGTGCCTAGTTTTCCTAAATACATAAATGCCACCTGCTCATTCCTTATGATGTTACTTATATGTTTATGAAGACTGTTTGGTATTGGATTACCAACTGCTGGGGAGCGCTTGGGGAGACCATTTCTCCTGCTCTCAGTGTTCTCCAGTTGCCCGTAGTTCTTTGTCTAGGACTCAAGTCCTGTGAGCTTTCTTCCTTCCATGTAAGCTTTCTTCCTTCCACTGGGGTTATTGTTATTTAGGTCTTGTTTAGACAACCATGCTAATGAGACTCCATCGGTGTAGCCTCTCTGACATTTCTAGGTGTTATTTCACAACAGACTTCCTGTTCCTCCGTCTCTTACAATCTTCCCCCTCCCTCTTCTGCTGTGATCTCTGAGCCTTGGGTGCAGGAATTGGGTTGTGGGTATGCCCATTGAGAGCAGGCACTGCATGGTCATTTGCTTCTTGTATTTTGAAAGGTTGTGGTTTTCTATAATGGTCTCAGTCTGCTGCAAAGAAAGAGTTTTTTTTTTTTTTTCTTTGATGAGGGGTGTGGGATACACTTACTTGTGGGTATAATTATGGACAATGTTTAGATGGTAGTTAGGAATGAAGCTGATTTAATAAAGTGATGGTTGTAGGTGTTCCTTCAAGGTCAATGACTTCAGCAGTCTCGGGTTGTTAGCTAGGTTTTCAGCACCAGGCATAGTTTCCACCTTTTTGAGCAGGCCTTAAGACCAATTAGGAAGCTATTTGTTCCCACCAAGTTATGTGTGACATTGTTGCACCTTTATGGATTTTGCGCTGTGCTGGTCATTGTCTTAGCTGATAGGCATCATAGCTGGGTAGGGTGTTTGCTACTTCCTGTCTTGGTTGGGGTCACTGTTGCTGAGATGAAACGCCATGACCAAAGCCACCTTGGGGAGGAGAGGGTTTCCGAAGCCCTGTTCACCATCAAAGGAAGTCAGAGCAGGAACTCAAGCAGGGCAGGAACCTGGTGGCAGCAGCTGATGCAGAGGCCATGGAGGGGTGCTGCTTACATACTTGCTCCTCATGGCTTGCTCAGCCTGCTTTCTTATAGAATCCAGGGATGACAGTACCCACAATGAGCCAGGCCCTTTTCCCATAAGTCACTAATTAAGAAAACGCCCTACAGGTTTGCCTACAGCTAGATCTAAAAGTGCCACTTTCTCCGTTGAGGCTCCCTCCTCTCTGATGACTCTAGCTTGTTTCCAGTCGACATAAAACCAGCCAATACACTTCCCTCCCTTGGAAGCTTGCACGGCACTTTTTATTTTCCTTCTTCTTTTTTGGAAATAGAATCTCTTTACTGGCCTGGAACTCGCTGGTTCAGCTAGGCTGGTATCCAGCAACTCTAGGAAGCTACCTGCCTGTTCCTCCCTGGTACTGTGATTAAAAGCATGTGTGATCATGCCTAGATTTTTTTTTTTTTCTTTTTCAGTGTCTATTCTGGGGATTGAACTCTGGTCCTTGCAAAGGCAAGCACTTAACTAACTGAACTATCTTCTTATCACCAGGTCAAAGATTCCTAATGACACTGAACTCTCAGCTTGGAGTTACACTAGTTAGACATAGAGATGCTCATTGCCCAGAGCCCCTGCTGTCTGCTCTAGCCTCCGTTCATAACTGGGCGACTCGACACAGGTCTTATCTTTTAGTGTCTGTCTCCCCCATCACTTTCTCTCCTGCTATCCTGCTTTCACAGCAAAGAGGAACAGGAAGTCAAAGCTTTAACTGCAGAGAATTTGTTTCTTACAATTCTGAAGAAAGATGAGGGCTGAGGCAAGGGGCTTCCTGCTGATAGGGCAACACAGAACCCAAGGTAGCCCAGGGTAGCATATGGAGTGGGGCTCATAAGAGTGGCTAATCTAAGTATTTTTTAAGTATATGTGTGTGAGTATTTTCCCTGTACGTTTGTCTGTGCACCTTGTGTGTGCCTGCAAAGGCCAGAGAGAAGATGTTGTTGGATTCCCTGGGACTAGAATTATAGGTGGGTGTGAGCCACCAGCATGGGTGCTGGGAATTGAGTCCAGGTCTTTAAGAAGAGTAGCCATTGTTCTTTATAGCTGAACCATCTCTTCAACTCCCTTTTATTTTGCTTTTGAGAACAGTTTTTGTTGTTGTTGTTGTTGAGACCAGTTTTCATGTAGCCCAGGTAGTCCTCAAATTTACTGTGTAGCTGAAGTTGACCTTGAACTTCTGATCCTCCTGCCTCCGCCTCAGGAGCACTGGAACTGTAGGCATGCACCACCATGCCCTGTGTTGAACAGACTTTTATAACAGACCTGCTTCCTTGCTAACTCATTAGTTCACTGATCCATTAATGGTTCATTTCATTCTTGATGACAGACCCATGACTCAACACCTGCCAAATATATCACTCCCGAGTTTCATTGACATGTGACTTTAGGGATTATGTTCCAACATGAGTGCGTTGGTCAATTTTTGTCAACTTGACACAAACCTAGACATATGATGTCTTCCTAGATATGACTGTAGGTAGCATGTGACTCTCAGTTGAGGACTTGCTTTCATCAGATTGACTTGTATATCTGGGATGTTTTCTTGATTTCTAATTGAGGTGACAGGGCCCAGCCCACTGTGGGCAGTCCCATCTCTAACAGATGGTCCTAGGAGGTATCAGAAAGGTAGCTGAATGTGTGCCTGCCAGCAATTGGGTGAGGAGTGTTCTTCCATGGCCTCTGCTTCAGTTCCTGCCTCCGGGTGCTTCCTAAATTTTCCTATCTTGACTTCCCTCTAAGTCAGTAACAGACAGACAGTAACCTCTAAGATAAAATAAACTCATTCCTCCCCATACTGGTTTAGAGAACAGTTTGTCACAGCACGATTTAGGAAGGGATAAACACCCACAGCACTGAAGGCCTTTTCATTTAAATTAGGGTGTCTCCTGTTCTGTTCCCTAAAGGATATCACATGGTCTTAGATTAGGGTTCTTTGAGGGTTTCAACAGGCTTTCCTGAGAGTCCTGTGTAGAATTACCTGGATAGTAAAGCATGGGATGGGAGAACTGACCCTCACAAGACATTGGTGCTGGCTACCCTAAAGTCAGAAGCCACCAAAGGTTGCCATGCTTGCAGACGAGCAACAAATGCTCATGCTTGTAAATTCCACCAGTACCTTCGGTATTCATTACCTTCCTCATGGACTTGACAAAATACCTGACTCTAAAGAGTTTATCTTGGCTCACAGTTTGAAGGTGCAGTCTGTGGTGCCAGGGAAGGCATGGTGATGGGAGTGGCAGGCAGCTGGTCACATCACACCTGCAGTTGGAGATAGAGTGCCTGCCAGTGTCCTAGGTAGTAGAGGCTAGCCCCCAGACCAGCACTCTGGGAAGGTGGTAGAACCTGTGAGAAGTGGGACCTCGTCGGGAGTTATTCAGGCAATTGGGGATGTGTGATATTGTGGCCCCTCTCTCCCTCTTTCTCTCCATTTCATATGAGCTTCATACACACCTCATGCTCAGCCTCACCACAATCCTGAATCAATGGGACCACCAACTGACTGAAGACTGAAACAGTGGACTCAAACAAATCGTTCTTCTTTTTAATTTAATTTACTCAGGTGTTTTGATACTGCGATGGAAAAGAAATAAACACCCTGTCTTAGTTTGCTTTCTATTGCTGTGGCGGGGGAGGCATTTGACTTACATATCTTGGGTTGTAGTCCATGAAGGAAAACAGAACAGGATCTTGAAGCAGGAACTGAAGTGGAGGTCATGGAGGAACACTGCTTACTGGCTTGCTCCCCATGGCTTACCCAGCCTTATTTCTATACGATCTAGAAATGCCTGGCCAGAAGCGCTGCTGCCCACAGTGAGCTGGGCCTTCCCACCTCAATCTTATCTTCTCAGATATGTCTACGTTTGTGTCAAGCTGGGCCACCCAGCACACCACTGAATTATGCAATGACAGATCAGTATGTAACATCCAGCACACGGTATATTTTATTTTGCAGGCAAGGACACTGTCTTCACAGTCCATCCAGTCATGCAAGGCAGATCTGTGGCAGAGCTCACCTTGGCCACAGTTCATCTTAGCTGAAGAGTGTTGTGCAATGTGAGCATAGTAATTCAGAGACTTATTTGCAGTTGTGAAAATTGGAAATCAGTTTTGATTTTCAAAAATAGGGTATTGATTAGACGATATAGTACAATGTAAGGCTCACAACAGGGTCCTTGAAGAATGGTGCTGTGGGCAGATGAGATGACTCAGCAGGTGAAAGTATTTACCATCACACCTGACCACAGGGGTTCAATCTGCTGGCCCCACACCATAGAAGGAGAGAACTTGCTCCTGTAAGTTGTACAAGCACAATAAATAAACATAAATGTAAGAAGAAGGAGGAGGAGAAGAATGTATTTCCTGACATGGAAGTACTTATAGAGCGTACTTTTCTCAAAAAGACAGATACACATTTGTCAACAATATGAGTAGCCAGGAGAGGTAGTGCATACCTGAATTCCAGCACTCTGGATGCTGAGGCAGGAGGAGCGTGAACTTGAAGCCACTCTCGGCTACCTAGTATGTTCAAACCAGCTTGGGGCATACAATGAGACTTTAAAAAAAATATGTATATGCAAAGGTGCCTAATGGAAAGTAGGGGTACGTTCATGATTGATTTCGTAAACCATGTAGGTTGGGTTTTGTTTGCTTTTGAGTGCTAGGGACTGAAGCCAAAGCAGGTGCACATTTGGCACACATCCCTGTGGCTTTTAAAGCTTTGTTTTTATTGGTAATTAGGTACGTATATCAGTGTACCTATGTAGATATGTGTATACAAGTGCTGGTGCCCTTTGAGGCTGGAGGCATCGGACCCCTTTTGCACTGGAGTTACAGGGGTGTGAGTCAACATGGCTTTTCATCAGGCCCTCTTCAAGAACTGTATGCATTTTTAGCCACTGAGTCATCTCTCTAGACTTTCATGTAGTTTTTAATCTATAGAAAATATCCAGTTCCTGGTCCAACCAGCAAAGGCCACATGTATGTGCCGTTTACTTTCTTTTTGTTAAAATGTTGACTTGCATGTAGTTTAAATTCATAATGTTTTTTTTTTTTTCAGAATTTGCTTTTTATTTCATTTTTGTGTTTTAGTTTTTCAAGACAGGGTCTCTCACCCTGTGGACAAGATTTGTGCTGGGATCAAAGGTGTGGGCCGCCACCACCTAGAGAAATTCATAAAGTTTCCATCTGAATCATTTAATGAAAAAAAAGTTACAGAAGACAGAATCTATATGTATGAAAGGAAAATTATAGATGTAGTGCAGCTTAACTCAAGCAGGATTTTCCTGCTTGAGCATCAAGGTTGCAATAACTGAAGTATGTCACATGTTCAGCTTCCAACGCATCCTAAGGAGGAATAACATGTAAAATTCGATTTCAGCTTTTTATATAAAAAACAAATGTTCCAAGGCCTACAAAGGAGAAATAGATATAGTGTGTAATCTAGTGTTCCAGCGATATCTACATATTATTGATTTTCAAAAGGCAAGGAATATTAGGTACCAGTTGTAAAAGGAGGAGAGCCGGCCAGGGCTGGGTGAGACCATGTGCTCTCGCAGGAGTGAGGGTCAATGCCACAGGACAACTCAGGTGTCACTCCCCAGGCAGCAGCTACTTAAGTTTTTTGAGATAGGGTCTGGGGTTGCCCAGAGAGTCCAGGGAGACCTCACTGTCCCTGTCTCCTTAGTACTCAGGTTTCAAGTGTACATGGACACAGCCAGCTCTCTGTCCCTTTAACACGTGAGTTCTGGGGCTCAGCTACACTGGCCTTCCAGCCCCTCTCACCGTGTGAGCTCGGGAAGTGTTTTCCCTTCTAAAGGTGTTAGGAAAAAACACCTGCGCACCGTAAATTTATGTCATAGAGAACAAGGTGTGGCCTCAATGGATCTGAACTTGTTCGGACACTGTGTGTTGTGTGTGGAGGGCACAGGTCAATGCTGAGTGTTATTCCCCAGCTGTTGCACTTCTTGTTTTGTTTTTGTCTTTGTTTGAGACAGAGTCTTGCTATGTAGCCTTGGCTAGCCTGGAATTTGCTATGCAGATCAGGCTGGCCTCTAACTCAGAAATACCTGCTTGCCTCTGCTTCCCAAGTGCTGCTTGGCATGTCTTTTTTTTTTTTTTTTTTTTTTTATGTTTTTTGTTTTTTCTCATTGGCCTGGAACTTGCCAAGTAGGCTGAGCTGGCTAACCAACAAGCTCTAAATCTGTTTCTGCCTCTGCCTCCCAGTGTTGGGACTGAAATTGTACCACCATGCCCAGCTTTTTTTTTTTTTTGTCTAGGTGTTTCGCCTGCACCTATATTTGTCTGCCTGGTGCCATAGAGACCAGAAGAAAATGTTGGGTCCTCTGGAACTGGAGTTATAGTTAGCTGCCACATGGGTACTAGAAACTCAAGCTGAGCACTCTAAAAGAGCAACAAGTGCTCTTAACCCTGGAGCCATCTTTCCAGATGCCATGAGCAGCTTTTTATGTGGGTGCTGGGGATTAAATTCTGGCTCTCATGTTTGCACAGCGGGCACTTTAGCAATCGAGATAGTGCCCCAGTCCAGAAGCTTTGGGGAATCTTTTGTTGTAAAGAGAGGTTGGTGCTGTTGGGGGGAAGAACTTGCAATGTGAGCAGAGAAGGCAAGCTGAACCTGGAGAATGTGGCTTTGCGGGTGAAGATGATTGATGGTCAGTGGCGGGAACTGACAGGGTAGTGTGCCGACTCAGGAATGGCAGAGCCAACCAGCTGCTTGCCCCATCCCCCACTTCCTCATTCAGCCAAACAGTGTGCAGCAGCGAGATGTGTGAGCTCCCCCACTTACAAAGGCCAAGCAGCAGTCCTTCCCCACGCTGGGCTGACATTACGCCGCTGCTCTGACAGACTGCTGAATAAGGGCGAGTCACACCACAGCACTCGGGGACTCAGGGCCTGAGCTTCAGGGGCAGTGGATGGGCAGCCAGGGTGACTCAGGATGTAGGCACTTAGGACATGTGCTCAGAGGTTGATGCTGTTTCACGGCCCTGGCCCAGGCCTCAGTGTATCTAAGTTTGGCCTACCAGGGCAGAAGCAGTCCCCAGCCAGCCTGTGGTCAAGGGGCCAGACGTGCATGGAGACTTCACCTGTTCCCTTCATCTGAGCCTTGCAGCCTCTCTAATTGTCCCTCACTGTTTCTGCTGAAAGGAAAAGGGGGAAAAGAAACTTGAAAAGCAGAACAGGAATGTATGCTTAGAAACAGATCCTATTTAAAGTTAGAGCTTTCAGAGAAGTTGGCGCAGGGAAAGACTGTTTAAGTAGGGATCAGAGCCCATGGCCCTTACACACCTTCCCATCCTGTCTGCTGTGAACGCTTTGGGGCTGGCCTAGGATGACTGTAATCCCTGGGCTGGCGGCAGGATGTGCTGTGCCTCAGCTTCCCCCTGTGTCTGCACATCCACTCCTTCATTCTCCACAACTCTGACTCTCAGCCAGAACACACAAGAGTAACCACAGGAACAGCACCGGCACTGCTGTGAAGCAGGAAAGCTGGTGAGGCCCGATTTTGCTTGTCACCTTGATGAGGTGTAGGATCACTTGAGACTTTGGCCTTTGTCAGGAGGGCAGTAATCTTGAATAGGTTTTCTGTGGGTGGCGCTGTTCCCTGGGCTGAGACCCTGGACTGTATTAAAACAAAAACAAAAACAAGGAAGCGAACTGAGTACAAGCATCCATCACTCTCTTTTTCTGATTGTGGATCTGATGTTCCATTACCAGCTGCTTCTAGCTCCTGCTGAGTTGACCTCATTGCCATGATGGACCGTCCCTTTGAATTCGGCATAATAGACGTAACAGTACTTTTCTTCTTAAAGTGCTTCCATCAGGATATTTTATCACAGCAACAAGAAAAAAAAAATAGACAGAAGGCACACAGAACAGACAAACAAGTCCGACCTCAATTGTTACTTATGTTTAGTAAAAGATTTTCATCCGACACATTAATTTGGGGGTGGGGAGCACAAACATGCAGTCTGTAGCAATGAGCTGGAGGTTATTGCTGGGGGAAAAAAGAAGTTATTTGTGCTTGTTGGTTTTATATATCGGTATGGTTGGACCCTGCTTTGTTAAACACTGGTAGAGCTGCTGCAGGAGGAGGAAATTTTGTAGCTATGATTGGCATACGTAGTCAGGTAATGTCAGTCACAACGGCAGCCCTTTGTAATGTGGGTGAATCTTGTGCTGTCAGATAAAGGCAGGGCTAGCCAAAACTGCAGTCTTCTGGAATTGAAAGCATTAGCTGGAGTGTGACCAGAAATCAAAGGAGTTTCCAGTCTGCTGGCCTGCTGTGTAGATTTCAGACCTGGCCAAACCTAGGATAATAAAAAAGATAAAAAACTAAATTGATCAAAAACTTCAACTATATAAAGACTCATGAGTTAGGCTAGGTGTGCTGGTGCAGGCCTGTAATCCCAGCACTCCTGAGGCTAAGTAGGAGGGTCACCTGTTCCAAATCAGTCTGGGCTATAACTAGTGCTAAGATAGCCTGGGCTATGTTGGGAGAAACTATCTAAAAAATTTTTAAAAAACAAACAAAAAGCCCAAAGCAAACCTAACCAGCCAAACAAACAAACAAAACAAATGAACAAACAAAAACCCAAATAATACATCTGCAGGAAAATAAATGAAACTGGAAAATACATTAAGTGTGGTAACCCAGGCTGGGAAGACAGGTGTGGCATATTTTCTCTAATTGCAGGTTCCTCCTGGCTTCTAAATCTTCTATGTATGTGTATTTGTGAGGCATAAGTGTGTAGAGGCAGGAAAGCTAAAGGGGAGCTCGATAGAGTGGGCAAGAGGCTTTAAGGGAGAGAGGTAGGGAGGAGGCTATCATACATTCAATATGGACATGGGAGAGGGAATGTTGGGGCGCAAGGCTCTAGCAGGAATGAGGGGGCAGAGAGATTGTAGCAAGGATCAATTGAAACTAAATATGTGTGAAAATGTCCTAAAGAAACCAGCTACTTTGTAAGCTAATTAAAGTAATAATAATAATAATAATGATGATGATAATAAAAACATCAGTGTGCTCACAGCAATGTTTAAGAAGAAAGTGAAAGGGGGAAAAAAACCACTTCATCTGTCACTACTGATGACTGTTCTACTACTTCCTCATTCTAGAAACAAGGATGTAGGATCATGCATTAGTACTTTTCTGAACACAGGAAAGGTAGAAAATTGTTAGAGTGAGAAAAAAAAAATCTCTGCTTGTGGCCCCCAGCGAGAAGTCAGGTCAAGGAACAGGATTAGCCTGGACACTGAAAGTTCCTGTCAGAGAGCCGCTGGGGGCAAGATTCTGTATAATGACAAGTGACCACCCTGCAACCCCGCTGCCCACTGAGAGGTGAAAACAGCCTGTCACAATGGAGACAGGAAGCATCGTCACCTTAGCAACGTGTCCAGCCAGCATCAGGCACTTTCCATGGTGACACGGGTCAAGCATGCCTGCTCAAAGTGTGGAGATCCATTTTCTTTTAATTAGAAAGTCGAGCATTAGTTTTCTATATTTGGTGTGTTGCGGAGGCAGGTCTGTGCTGTGCTTGTGTGTGGAGGTCAGAGGGCAAACTGGCAAGTATCTGTTCTCTCTTTCTACTACTTTGGTCCCAGGGATTGAGCTCACGTTGTCAGGCTTGGGGACAAGTGTCTTTACCCAGATGGACCAAACACAGCCAAGCACAGAGGTGTGTCTGAGAGGTGGAGGCAGCCTTATCCCTGGGGCTTGCAGACCAGGCAGCCTAGGTAAATTGGGGTTTTCCAGGCCAGCGAAAGACCCTGTCTTAGAAACAAGGTATATGGCTCTCAAGAATGACAACTAAGATAGTCCTCTGGCCTCCATATGTACACACACACACACACACACACACACACACACACAGCAACTTAAGAGAAAAGAAAAGCAAAAAGACAAAACAAAAAGCCAAGCATTTCTTGTGCAGGCAGGATTGTGGGGTGAGCCACACATCTGATAACATTGCTGTGACCAAGGGCTGAGCCCGCTGAATTGGACATTGTCAGATGTTTACTCAGAGTGAACAAAAACCATGATTATGTTGTGTCCTCTTCTGTAAAATGCAGAATGCAAAGCCCATGATTTCATTGCTGGAGTAATGCTGGCCACCTGCACTTGGGTGAATGTGCGTCTGTCTGTCCCAGCGAGCCCGTCCTCAGGGTCCAGCCAGCTGTGTCCCCGGGGCTTCCAGCAGCTCCTGGAATTGGGTAGCCGGGCGGAGTTAGTAGGTGTTCACTTCAGAAGCGAGACAGAGAGCGTCAGGAAAAAAACATGAGTGAAATATGACTTAAAATGCTTGAGTCCTGTCCAGACCCTAGCCAGAGTGCGTAGAGAATGGTTGGGCAGATGGCTTAGCTGCACGCCTTGCAAGCTGAGAACCTGCATTTACCCCCTAGAACCACTATGAAAGAAGGGCTGGGCCCAGTGCTCATGTTTGTGATCGTAGAGTTAGGGAGGCAGAGATGGGCCAATCCTTGGGGTGTAGCCGATTAGTTAAGACCAATGAGAGACCCTACCTCTAAAACCAAAATAGACAGTACTGGAAGAACGACACTTGTGGCTTTCCTCTCAAACGCACATGAACCCACCCCCACGGGAACAGGCACCCACAGGAGAGAAAGTGACAAGAGTAGGCATAAGTGAGAAGATGGACAGGCGGACAAGGTTAGACAGATACACTTGCCATGGATGGGATCGGGCTCTAGGGGGCCAGGACCTTTCCATTCTCTTCCCAGTGCTGAGCGCCATATCTGAGGTTGGACGAATGGTTCCTACAGCCCTTCCATGGCACATTTTCTGAATGCTTGGTCTGTGCCCAGACCCAAGGATGATACTGGGTACCACTGTTAACTGTGTGTCTATCTCCCTAAGTCAGAGCTGAAGGCTCTGGCTCTCTAATGGAGTCTCCTGTACTCAGGGGAAAAGCAATATTTTGCAAAGTGTGTTACAAGTCTTCAATGTGGTGCCTGAGCAGGAAGTGATTCTTTTCCTACAAGAGTGATTTCCTCCACAACTTTAATCACCATTTGGAGAAGAAGAACACACATCCTCGTTCACCATTGGGTTACCAATTGGGGCTAGAAGCTGGGAAACAGATCAGTCACTAAGGTGCCTGCTGCTCAGACACAAGGACCTGAGTCTGGATCCTTAGTCTCCAAGGTGTGGATGCTGGTGGGGAGAAGCTGGGTCTGGGTGGAGACGTGTGTGTGTGTGTGTGTGTGCATGTATGTGTGTACCTATGTACACCTGTTTTTAGAAAAAGGTAAATTTAGAGTCCCGTCTGGATATAGCCTGTCTGGGCAAAGCTGTGATGCCTGAGCACTGGAGTTGGGGACCACCTCTATCCACCCAGTTGTGTCCTGACACACAGTCACCAAGGACGTAAACACTGAAATGGCTTCATAGCTGGATTTTGCATATGTATTATGGATTTGGGTAGTAGAACAGACAGGAGTAAAAGACAAAAATATGGAAAGACCCACGCAGGAGTTTGCATCTTAAGTGGTCCTAGATCTCGTCAAGTTGACAATCAGTATTAACCATTGTACTGTGCTGATTGGCAGCTGTGGATTTTCTTTGGGGAAGGGTTCCTTTGAATTATTTGCCTGCTTGTTTTTAGCAATCTATTTCTTCTTATTAGGGAATTAGAGCAAGTCCTTGTGTATTCTGTATACAAGTCTTTTGTCAGATCTGCACATCACAGGCAGGTGTATCTGTGGGGATCACTTCCTCATTTTCACAACAGTGCCTTGGGGAGAGAAAGCTTTCAGGATTTTCAACTTCCATTTAGCAATATTTTGTGACCTCGAACTTCTTTTAAAACATTTATTTATTTATGATGTGTGTGTGAGTTTAGATGTGGATATGGCATGTGAAAGTCAGGGAAAAACTTTCCAGACTCAGTTTTCTTCTTTCAGCTTGTTTTGAGGCAGGGTCTCTCTCTTTTTTCTCTTTGTCAGCGGGCTCTCGAGATTCAGTTCTCCTGGGCCAGTCTGTCATCCACTGTAGGGGTGCTGAAAGAGAGGAACACCAACACATTGGGTGTTTTACATGGGTTCCAGAGATTAAACTCATGTCATCAGGCTTGCCTGGAAAGTGCTTTTACCCAATGAGCCATTTTTCCAGGCACGTTTAGCTATTTTTAATGGTAGATTCATATTCAATTTGTAAGTCAACCAAACTTGGACACAGCCGACTGCAACTTAGACATTTATTTGGGCATCAGTTTTCAGCACCTTACTCACACTGTGCTCTGACATAGCACCTCAGGGTGCATACATTTGTTGTGTACCCTGACACTGCCTTTCTAAGAGGCACCTGGTGCCCTGTAAGTGTGATTCCAGGAAGTGAGCAGCCGTCTTAGATACCCTTTAGCTTACCGATTTGTTTATAGATTAGTGAAATTTCAGCAATGCTTTAAAAAAGCTTAGGAAACCCCATTCTGATTGTTTGATATTTAATAACAAGGATAATTATAGTAAGCTTCCAAAGAGCATCTCCCAGGCTGGGTCTTCGCTCTACAGGATCTCCGCAGTGATTTGTTGCAGGAGTGCTGGGCAAAGGGCTGTTTGCTTTTCTGCACTTCTGTTTGCACACTGGTAAAGCTGGCAAAGGTCAGCCTCAGCCTCACCTGCGATATGGACCACACACTGCACTGATTGGGTATCACAGTAATAGTCACCATTAAGTAGTCCCCTCAGTGAAGGGGACTCTGGATGACTTCCATCTCCTAACAACAGCCTGGCCAGACAAGTGTGATTGCTTTCTTTGAAAAGAGCAAGTAGTAATCAGCCCGGGACCACGTGACCAATGGTGGATAGAAGAGCCATTCACTGGAGCACCAAGCACCATTGTTGTGTGGTCTTCTCAATCCACCACCTCTTAGAGTCAGCACAGACGGAGAGGTCAACAGAGACACAGAGGAGAAGCAAGGAAACTGTCTTGAAAAGTTTCCTTTTTTTTGGTTTGTGTGTGTGCGCACATGTGCATGCACTTGGGATTGTGTGCCTGAGGTTGAGTTCATCAGTCTTCTTCCATCTTATTCATTGAGACAGTCTTTCTCAATCCAACTCAGAGCTCACCGATCCAGCTAGTCTGACTAAATGAGCTTGCTCTGGGGGTTTCTCTACTCTGCCGGTTTCATAAATTCTGGGGAGCTGAATTCCTTGGGCTTACATAGGGAGTACTTTAGCCACCAAGCAAGATATTCAGCCCAGGCAGCTCCCCTGACATTCCCCCACCCTTCGAAGGACTTCATTTTTGGCAGGGGGTGGGGCTAACGGAAAGAACTGGGTTATATATTGTCAGGAGCCTTGTCGCTATCCTGGAGCTAGCTGGTGGCTAAGTAACTGACCCACTGCTGGACCCCTATAAACATCTATGTCAGTAGGTTTGGAAGCTGGGGTGCCAGGACAGAGGTTCTTCTGGAGACCTCTTTGGATATATATCTTCTGCACAGATGACCACAAAGAAGCTGGCCAGGCCCAGGGAATGGTGTGCGGACGTAAGGGCTCAGCACAGACAATGAAGGGCTTGTCCTGAGCCCCTCTTCCCACTCTTCTTAAATCTGTCCCTAGCCTGGGTGTGCAGGCAGGAATACGACCCAGTATGTTCATTACTTTTCTCCTTTGTGCAACAAGACACTAAAGAAAAGCAACTTAAGGGCAAAAGGGTTAACTCTGCTCACAGTTTGAAGGGGTAGTCCATCTTGGCAGGGAAGGCACAAAGGTAGAAACTTGAGGCGGCTGGTGACAGCCCGCAGAAGAAAGCTGAGAGCAATGAATGGTGGGGCTCAGCTCGCTGTCTCCATTTTATTCAGTCTGGGACCCAGCCTGGCGGAAGGGTGCCACTCACATGCAGTCTGTGTGGTTCCAGATCAGTCAGCCCTGTCTAGGAACTCTCTCATAGACATATCCAGAGGTCTGCCTTCTGAGGTGATCCCTGGAGCCTGTCAGGCTGACAATACACCCTATTTGCTTAGCATAACCATGGTTTATGCTTATTTCTCCGGTATAGTTAATTTTCTTCCTACTACTAAAAACTGTCCCATGTGTGACACTCCCACCAAACAGGCTGAGGTAGAGGCATACAAGAGAGAGTAGCTTGGAGTTAACTGTAAGACTAGAGATGTCCTGGAGTTGTCTCACAAAGGGACAGGTCACACACTAATGTCATATGATCAGGTCTCTTTTCATGACAAGTGATCTCTGAATTTATTTATCTATCCATTTCTTTTATTGAGACTGGGTCTCATTCATCGAAGGCTGGACTAGAAGTTAGTATGTAGCTAAGGATGACCTTAAACTTCTGATCTTCCTGTCCTCATCTCCAGAATGCTCTCTCTCTCTCTCTCTCTCTCTCTCTCTCTCTCTCTCTCTCTCTGTGTGTGTGTGTGTGTGTATGTTTGTGTGTGTGTGTGTGTGTGTGTAGGGCAGGGGTCAACTTTGGATATCTTCCTCAATCATCCGCCATCTAAGATTTTGTGGCAGTGTCTCTCAGTGAACCCAGAACTCATTTTATTGAGCTAGGCTGGCTGGCCAGCAAGTCCTGAAGATTGACCTGTTTCCACTTAGCTGTAGCAGCACTAGAGTTACGGGTACATATTTTTATGTGGATGCTGGGATCGAAGTCAGGTCCCCAAGCTCATGAGTGGAGCACTCTATTGACTGAGCCATCTCCCCAGTCTCCCAGGAAAGATTCTTAAATTCTCTGGATCCCATACACATGCCTTGAAGCATACTATCTTAATCCATGTTATGTTGCTGTAATAGAATGTCTGATGCTGGTGTGTGTGTGTGTGTGTGTGTGTGTGTGTGTGTATGAGAGAGAGAGAGAGAGAGAGAGAGAGAGAGAGAGAGAGAGAGAACTACACTACTCATGAGAGTGCTACACAAATGCTTTCTGAGAACAGTGCTCCATGAGTTAGCCACTAGGTCCTGTCCCTTAACAAGCCACACCTATTTCTTAATATAGTTGCATTAAGCATGCTTCCAGCACAAAGGAGTTCAAAAGAAGCGGCACTATTAAAAGGGAGGAGTGACTTGAAAATGCCTGGCATGTACTAAGTCACCATTTCCTTGTTTCCCATAATAAGCTAGAAAGGACGTTACTCCTACGTTACAAACAGGATTTGAACAATTTAACTGAGATGCCTATGAATGGAAAAGTGATTGATTCCCAGGGAGCTGATTTCTGACCCCATGTCTACCTATCCCTTCCACAATACCTTTAGACTGTTGGTATTTTACAAACAAGAGGAAATGAGAGTCATTTGAGGCCATGAGTTCTTGGATATCTTCTCACACTTTTGATTCCCTGAAACAATTGGTTCTACCTGTAGATTATTCTAGACCCTGGGCAAGATAGTTTTTCCCCTGTTTTAAGAGGTGAAGCCTGCCCTTCCAGTGTGCATGCGTGAAGCTGGTCTATTTCAGAGATGGCGGGTGCTGACTAAACTCACACAGGATCTACTAGCCAAGTATCGCCATTAAAGTCATTTCTGAGTTTCCATCTATAAAAGGATAGTAATAGAGTCATAAAAAGATACAAAGGGTTATTTTTTGAAATTAAAATATAATTACATAATTTCCCTTTCCCCCCTCCAATCCTTTCCATGTACTCCTCCTGCCCTTGTTCTCTCTCAAAGTCATGATCTTCATTTTTCTGATTTGATATAAATAACATATTATATGTGATAATGAATAATATATAATTATAATAATATTTGTTACATGTTTATTATATATTTATTATATAATATTTATTATATGTTATATAATATATAAATATACCTTCTTTTAATCCATATGTTACTAGTATGTATATGATTTTAGGGCTAGCCACTTGTTATTAGATAACCAGTTGCGGGGGAGGGCTCTTACCTGGAGAAGACTTATTTCTCTAGCTCTCAGCACTCCTCAGTTGCCTGTAGTTCTTCGTCTCTGGGTGAGGCCCGGTAGATGACCACCTTCCATATTAGCATGTCTATTGGTGTATCCCTTGTTCAGTTCTGTTTAGGCAGCCATGTTGATGAGACTGTAGGTGCAGCTTCTCTGACATTTCTAGGAGCTGAGCTCTCACAGTACACTCTCTGTGTTTCTGATTGTTACAGTCTTTCCTCTCCCTCTTCCTCCCTAGCCCTTGACCTTTGATGCTGGAGTTGTGTTAATAGATGTATCAGTTGGGGCTAGGCACCATAAGATAACTTGTTCTTTGCATTTTAATCAATTCTGATTTTCTGTAATGGTCTCTGCCTGTTGCAAAGAGACATTTCTTTGTTGGGGATGAAAACTATACTTACATGTGGGCATGGGGACAAATAATTAGAACGTAAGTAGACATTATGCTGGTTTTAATAAATGACAGTTGCAGGCTCTCTTTCAAGATCCATGAATTCACCAGCCCCAGGTAGCTGGCTAGGTTTCCAGTACCATGCATGACTTCCCTCTTGGTGACTGGGTTTTAAGTCCATTTAGAGAGATGCTGATGGTACTCGTACCTTTATTAAACCCTTAGGGATTTTGTGCCGTGGTGGACTCATTGTTTTAGTTCATAGGCATCATAGCTGGGCAGGTTGCTTCTTTTCCTTGAAAACTTTCATGGCACCTTCTGATACCACAACAAAAGATTCTTAAATGCATATTACTAAGTGAAAGAGGCTAGTCTGAAAAGGCTCCGCACTGGTTATGGTTAGCATCTGATAATCAAGAGTATAGGTGACCCAGGTTCGATTCCAATAATGCACATGGTGTCTCATAACCACCTATAACTCAGGGAATCTGTTGTCCTTTTTGGCCTCCAGCATTAGGTGTGCATGAATTGCAAAACACTTGCACACGTAAAACAAAATAATACTTTTTAATAAAAATATAAGCGATAACAATGAGATAGTTAAATAATATTCTTCTGTTCTTGAATTATGAAATAAATTCATAATTCAGCCATTAAAGATTTACAACCTAAAGCATAAAAGAAACATGGGGAAATCCTGTTTCTCTGCAAGGAAAAAATTACCATCATTAGCACGGCTATAAAATGGACATCACTACATCTATGAGAACCACTAAATCCAGAACACTGACAGTACCAAAATGCTGATGGGGTGTGGACAGAGTGCTAAGAATCAACTTTTGCTGGTAGGAATGCAAAATCATCCAGATACTCTAGCTTGGGAAATCCTTTCAACACTGAGTTTATTCTTGTCATTTGGTCCAGCAATAGTAAGTACTTCTTAATACTAATCCAAGGGAGTCTATTTCTGTTTATGAATACCAAGTATGGCTGTTTTCAGCTGCTTTGCTTAAAATTTTCCAAAATTAGAAACAAAAAATATGTCCCGTAATAGGTGAGTGTGACAGCTGTGGTGTTTTAGACAATGGGATGTTATATAGGGCTGAAGGAAAGGAGCTATCAGGCCACGGGAAGATACAGGGATCTCAGCCCTCCCCCCCCTTTATGTTCTATCTATATACAAATGCATGGGTTTGCATGTGGAGGGCTAAGGTTGATGTCATACATCATTCTTGATTGTTCTACCTTAGTCACTGATATCTCTCGGTCAAACCCAGATCTGGCTGACAGGGCTAGTCCCACTAGCTGACCGGCTCCGGTGACCCTATCTCTGCTTTTTAAGGCTGGAATTACAGGCGGACTATCACACCCAGCTAGCATTTATGTGGATTCCGCAATCCAGAATTTTGTCCTCAGTCTTGTGTGATGAGCACTTTAACCACTGAGCTGTCTCCCTACACCTGTGACGGAAGTGAACTAGGACTCTCAAATCCATAAGGGTAATGTGTTGTTATAAAGAATGAAAATCCCAACTGTTGGATTTTACCAATGAAGACTCAGGAGCCAGATGCTGGGGTGAAAACCTGCTAGCTCAGAGAGGCAGTGGAAGCACCCAGCTGGTCTTCCTACCCAGCTCATGTCCCAGATGGAAAACACACAAACAAACAAACAAAACAAACAAACAAAAAACCCCACAACCCAAAAAGCTCAGTAGCTCAGCTGACAGCCCAGAAGGTAAAGACTGAAAAACTCAAAGCAAAAGCTTGCTAGCTCAAAGCTCAAAAAGCCCCAAAGGCCAGAAAGCTAATGCTCAAGAGCTATAGAGCTAAAGCTCCTTCCACTTCAGCATGCTGTCTTAAACACCCATCAACGTACTCAAAATTCCTCCTACTCTTTAATCCCAGTCAGTTGGTTTCTTGCTCCATCTCTTGACCTAGGGTTAACTTTATCAAATCCCATGTACAGAGAGCTCTTGGACTAAAGGTGTGTGCTAGGGATGGCTGAACCACACCATAACCACCCGTTTACAATAAACAGAAAGATCTTGGATGAAAGGTGTGTGATAGGGCTCAACCACACCAAACATGAAACAGGGTTTTACAGTTCACAATCTCGGGGTTCACAATGGGATCAAATATCCTTGAAACAGTAATGTGCTGTGTGGTTCCAACTATATGACATTTTGGAAGAGGTGCACGAGTGGGGGTGTGATCAGATCATGGGTTGATAGGAGTTGGGGATGGAGGGGTGAATAACTGGAACACAGGAGACAGTTAAGTGCCCCATATATGGTGTTTATGATGCTATAGTTATTGTACGCTTGTCTAAATCCATGGAATGCATACCACCAAAAATGAACCTCAATGGAAATACACAGTTTGGGGGATCCTGAGATTATCAGGTTCATCAACTATAATAAAGGGGCCGCTCTGATGCAGATGTTGGTGGTGGGGAAGGCTACACGTTAGGGTTGGTTTTAACTGTCAACCTGATACAATTTAGAATCAGCTGGAAAGAGAACCTCTGTGCGAGTCTGTCTAGCTCAAGCTGGCCTGTGTGCATGTCTGTGTGTGTGTGGGGAGGGTTGTCTTGCTCAAGCGGGCCTGTGGGCATGTCTGTGTGTGTACGTGTCTAGATCAAGTGGGCTGTGCACATGTCCGCATGTCTGTGGGGGATTGCCTAGATTAAGAGGGTTGTGCGCACGTCTGTAGGGGATTATTTTGATGGCCTTAGGTGATGGGAAAAAGAGTTCATGTGAAAATGGGTGGCACCATTTCCTATTGTTGGGCCCTGGGTTGTAAAAGAGTGTCGAAAGCTAGCTGAGCATTAAGTAGATATTCTCTCAGCTTTTGATGAAACTAAGTCCCTTAAGCATTTGCGACTGTGCTGTTCTCATTATGAGGGACTAAAACCTGGAATTTCAGGGTAAAGCAAATCCCTCTCCCCTACATTGCTTTTTGTCAGGCATTTTATCACAACAACAGAAACGAAGCTAGTGCATGGCTGTGAGGGGCAGATACACGGGGAATTGCTGTGTCTTTGGCTCAGTTTTGTTGTAAACCTACAACCGTTCTAAAGGGAGCTGGAAAGATGGCTCAGCAGTTAAGCGTGTTCTGCTCCTGCAGAGGACCCGTGTTTGTTTCCATGGTCCTGTGTTGGGTGGATCAAAACTGCCGGTAACTCTGGCTCCATGGGATCTGAAACCCTCTTCTGGCCTCTCTGGGCAACAGCAGTCACATGCACATACACACAAGTTAGAACAAATTAATCTTGAAAAAGAAAAAAAAAAAGCTGTTCTGAAACATAAAGTCTATTAGAAACATGCAAACATTGTTTCTCGGCCTCTCTAAACTCAGGTGCACATACTCTGTTCCCTGTTAAGCATTTGATTTCTCTCTTACCACATTTTTGCTTCCCAAATACTGTTCTCAAAAACAGTTTCCTCATAACATTCATGTTTGGAATTTCCGTATGTGTGTATCTGTGTGTATGGGTGCACACGGAGACCAGACAACAATCTCGGACATCATTCCTCAATATACTCGTTTTTAGAGACAGGGTTACCCGCCTTTACCTGGGATGTGCTAACTAGTCTGGCTGCCCCCACCCCGGGTGTGTTTGTATGTGTGTGTGGGGGTGGGGTGGGGTGGGAGACTAAGCTTGGCTATGGTTCCTCAGGGGCTTGGTTTTTGGGACAGGGTCTCTCACTGGCTGGCTGGCGTGGCTTTTTTATTTGAGTTCTGGAGATGGAGTTAGGACCTCAGTCTTCTTTCTTGATGTTTAGTTGTTCTGAGTCTTTGATCCTAGGCATCTGATTAATTCCTACATAGATTTAAGGAAAACACATGCATATCTCTGGCTGTCTTTTCATTTATAATTATGCCAAGGGCATCACTTTCCTATTGTGTCCTGATTGCGAAAGGTTCCCCTCATGGCTTCTCTTACTGCTGGGCTGGCGAGGCTGACCCTTTTCCACCGAGGAACATCTCTGCTGCTTTGTATTTTTCTGTCATATTTTGAAAGACCAAAAGCCCGATGAAGCAGAATCTTCTCTTCCCGGGGGCTGACCGTAATAGAATTTGACTTCTGCTCATTTCTTTCCGCAAGGAGTGTTGGAAGAAATTGCTTTGACAGGCCTGGGGATGTGGCTCAGTTGGCTAGAGCACTTGCCTAGCATGCATGAGGCTCTGGGACCTACACATAGCACTTCATCAATTGGGCCCCACAGCACATACTTGTAACCTCAGAGTCTAGGGGGTAGATGCAGGAGGATCAGAAGTTCAGTCATCCTCAGCTACATAGCAAGTCAAGGGATATACGAGATTTGGGAGAGAGAGAGGGAAGGGATCGAGGGGGAGGAGGAAAGGAAAGGTGGGAGGGAGAAGAAAGTAAATACTTTGAGAGGATGGTAGACAATTGTAAAATTAGGAAAAAGACCATGAGGCAAAAACACATTTCAGAAGAATGCTGTTTTAGAAGCCCCGGCTGTTTAGATTTTGTTTTTTTTCGGCTCATAAATGGGGCATAAGTTTATAAAGATAAATTGCATGTTTGTGTATATATTTAAGTGTGTGGTGTACATACGTGTACATGTGTTTGTGTGTGCATGCTCTTGTTTGCCCACGGACATCAAAGGTCAATCTTGGACACCTTCCATGATTGCTCACCATTTTGTTTACTTATATATTTAAACAGTGTCTCTTCCTGGTCTGGGGCTCATAGACTGCCTTAGTCAGGCTGGCTAGCCAGCCAGCTCCAGGGATTGAGCCTCCTATTGGTGCTTCTCAAGCACTGGAACCATTAGTGTGCTTCAGTGCCTGGCTTTTATATGCATCCTGGGGAGCTAACATAGGTCCTGTATTGATATTGTCAATATACTACTTTCCATCCACAGTGTCTGGGGCTTGTGAGGCCTGGTTCTTTGCTTGTCAGTTGCTATCTGTGAGACTTTTGTCAGTGATCAGCTTCTGAGCCCTTCTTTTTGCCACAACAGGAAGACAAATGGGTCAGGAAAGAGTTCAGGATGGAAGAGCTAGAACTACATCCAGGAGAGTTCCTGGAAGCAAGACAGGCCGTCAGGAGTCTTGATTTTAGGCCCCAGTTTCTCCATTTGTACGAGGACTGGGTGCCCAGCCTGCAAGAGCACTTGCTGTTTCTGTTGGGAATCTCTCCCTGTGAGAATCTGTCCCCAGCTACCTGTTCCTGTCTAGTTGAGCTTTCCATAGCTCTCACACCCTGGTTCCTGTCCATATGTTGGACACATCTAGGCTCCCAGGAGCACTCTTTTCTGTTCAGCTCTAACTACAGCTCCCGAGGAAGGAACAGGGTAGCAATGTGGCCTGGAACTGGCCACAGGCCCTGGTAGGGCTTTGGGTAGAGGCTGTGGATACCAGCATACCACACAAATACATACAGCTGGTCCTTCTTATTCACATTCCTGCATTCTAGGACGGATAACGTGCGCTGAATTTTTTGCCTTGTCCTTATTCCCCAAACCATACAGTATAACAGCGAGTCACACACTATTTGCATGCATCAGACAGCGTGAATCATCAGAAATGATGTAAAGAATGTGAGGGAGTAGGTGTCAGTTAAATGCAAATACCCTGACACGTGCATGTGTGCACAATCGTGTTTGTATGTGTGTCCGTTCATGTGAGGCCAGAGTACTACCTAGGCCGTCATTTTGACACAGGGCCTCTGGCCTGGAACTCCCCAAGTACAGTAGGCTGGCTAGACACCAAGCTTCTGGTAACTGCCTGGTTCTGGTTTCCCAGGGGTCTTTTGCAAAAAAGGCTTGAGTATCCTACATTTTGGTGTTCGTAGGGGTCGTAGCAAGCCCCTCCCCCTGAGGTATGTGTCATGGGATAAACCCATCTTCAGAAAAACTGAGTGACCCTTAATCGGTTCTCTTCTACAGGAGCAAGTAATCCCCCCTCCCCCACACACTGGTGGAAAGCCTAGCACGCAGTTAGCTTCTTGGCTGTTTTCACTTGTAGAATGGTAAGACACTGCAGCCTCTTCTTCATTGGAACCCTGGACACTAGGTGAAATAATGCTCACCAAATTACTCAGCACAATGCCTGGCACACATTAAGCGCGCAGTTAAGGCTTAGGTGATCGTTAGAATGATAGTTAAAGGCAAACTGGAAAAACAGAGGACTTAGTTGGCTAAGGAAAAGAGGAAAAGAGAAAGGGACAGAGAGACAGCGCCCTAGGGTGCAGGAGGAGGCAGACGCTAGGCTGCCAGCGGGAGGGAAATCCCTGGGAGGGCACCTCGCAACCCGCGCGGACACCGGGATTCCAGGGCCACGTAGGCATCTATCCCCTCGTGTTGTCTTTGATTTTTATAAAGCACCCAAGTCGTTCACCTGGTTACCTTTCCAGGGTTGCAGGCGGTATCTGCTTGGGAGGAGGACTTTAAGCCGCAGGATCGCAGTGGCGCTGAACTGGGGACAGCGTAGGTAGTTCCCGGCCCTAGGCGAAGTCGCTAGCACGCCGTGGGGGGTGTCCCCGTCCCTCAGCCCCACGGCGCCCGCCCCCAGGCTCCCTCCTCCCGGGCGGTGAGGCTCGGGATCCAGGAATGGCCCTTTAAAAGGCAGCGTCGTGTCCGGAGGGGGCGGGCTGGGGGCGCTGACCCGCCCGCGGCTGGTCCCTTCTCCCCGCCCCCTCCCTCCTGCCGTGGGTCCCTCCCTCCCTGGATCCCCGCGCCGCTCACTCGCTCTCCCCGCGCAGGCTCCGTCTCCGTCAGTCCCCCGAGCTGTTCGAGTGCGCGGCGTGGAGCCAGAGCTCGGGCTGGTGGAGCGGCCGGGGCTGGAGGCTGGGAGCGCGGCGCGCACGGCCTCCCCGCGCCATTATCCGCGCTCGCCACGGGCGAGGCCGGCGCCGCGATGGCCGAGATGGGGAGCAAGGGGGTGACGGCGGGGAAGATCGCCAGCAACGTACAGAAGAAGCTGACCCGGGCGCAGGAGAAGGTGAGCGAGCGGTAAACCCGCCACACCTCTCACCCCTACCCCGGGGATCGAGCCGGTCACTTCCGGATGATCGCGGCCGAGGAGTCCCCCGGCTCGGTCTCCTTGCCATGAAGGTGTCCCCCCCGCCCCCACCCCCTTCTCCTTACCTGGGCGCCAGCCGGGGAGGGCGCAGCTGTCCACCTTGTCACCCCGCTTCCCCCACCGTTTTCTATCTCCACGGCTCCTCTGCAGGGAAGTGGAGGCCCCGCGCTCCAGTGTGATCCTCGAACGCGGGGTCCGCTCTCTACTGTGGAGTCCAAGGGTCGGGAGGCTTGGGGGGGGAGGTGACCCCCCAGCCCCACCAGACTCACGCGGGCAATCCAGGCGGGGCTTGCGTGGGGGTGGGGTGGGGGAGGCTGTCTCGCCGCCCCAGGGGCCGCGGGAGCCCCAGACTTCTAAGGCTATACTTTCCCAGCTGCCTAGTGCGGACGCTCACTGCCCGCTAACTGCCCTCTCCTTCCTACCCCATCTCTACCTTAGGCCCTGAAGGAGGGATCACTCTCTTCCTTCCAAGAGGTGCCTGAGGCCTAGAAGGTCCCGCCCAGACCCGCCGGGTAGTGGAGGGTTCTGCACCCCTCGCCCCTTCAGGGCTTTAGCGGTTCCAGCAGCTGGAGAGAGGGGTGGTGGGGAGCTCACGGCTCTCCGGCTCTCCGGGTGGCCCAGAGAGGGGTGTGGAGGGCGCCACGGGGAAACTCTGGTTTGTTTGTTTGTTTTTTTCTGCAGGGGATGGGATCAGGGCTTCCTGGGACACCCTGACTGTGCAGGAAATGCAGGGATTGGGGGCGGGGGTCCTTCCATGGCCTGCCTCTTACCCCAAGCCGTCCCTGGCTTATTGAATTGGATCACGCCAGCTGCTGACGCCACTTCCCCTGCCAGTTCTGACTCTGAAATCTGAGATTGTACAATCTGTGCTTCTGCCAGGCAAAGCCCCCCATGGCTCTATCTGGGCCGGGGCCTGGTGGGGACAGGGACAGGCTTGCCTTCCTCTGCCAGACTTGGGGCTGATTATAAACAATGACTTTTGCAGCTGAGAGCTGCAAGCTCCCCAAGGATGCAGCCACGTGATGGGGGGGGCGGGTAGAGCTTCCTTAGAGCTCTACTCCTCATCCTTGTGGTTACTAGCTAAGGAGGGGGTGACTGTGTGTGTGTTTGTGGGGAGGCTCTTGCTAATCTCCAGATCTGGCCAGAGCTCCTTACCTCAAGGAAGAGGGATGGATCAGAGCTCCTCCAGTAGTCTGTTGGTGACTAAGGAGCGGGAGGCAGATAGAGCCGCCCTGGCTTCCAGTGACCTAGTAATTCATCTAAGGTGCCTGGAGCCTGTTTCCCACTCCTGGAGGAAATGAACGGAAATACTGGGAGTAAGCTGAGACAAGTTCCCTGCCCTCGCCATGTGAAGACCGACTTCTTTAGGACTCCTCACGGTTGCCAGTGTGCACCTCTGTCCAGATGCATTGGGGGCTGGGGGGGGCAGTAGCCTTCTTGATGCAGTCCTGGGGGCCATTAAGTCCATGTTCTTTTCTTGTAGATAGCCACTGATCTGCCATCTCTCTTTTCAGTGTCTGCTTGGAGGTTTTGGGCAGTTGGCTGACAGCTGGTTGGCTATGGACCATGGCTAATAGCCAGCAGCTGGCCTTGCTGAGCCTGGGCTTCATGGGCCTGCACTTGTCTCTTGCCACGGCTGCTCACTGTCCCATGGGCATTAGTTAGGGACCATTTGCCCAGGGGAAGCCAAGACAGTCTGACAGGCATCCTGAGACAGTAGCTTGCTCCCCATCCTCTCCCTCCTTGGCCAGCTTCAGGCCCTGCTTTCAGGAAGCCCTGTGCCTCGCCTAGATACTGTCCTCTTCTGCTTGTCATCCCGCCACCTGGAATCTGCATTTGCCATAGCCTGGGTATAGTGATTGGGCTGACACCCCAACATCTTCACGAGGTGGTCCATAGCCTATTCAATGCTCACTGCTAATGGGGGGTCTCAGTCCCATTGTCTTACCAGCAGTCTTGATCCTGGGCCTACCTTCCTTGGTCAAATAAACTAGCCACAGGGCAATTTTATCTTATAATTGTCATAGAAGGGCACTTTCTGAGCAAGGATAGCAGCTGTTGTGGTGGGAAGCGTAGAGAAAGCCGGGGAGATGGCTCAGTTGGAAAAGCGTTTGCCACACTAGCATGAGGATCCGAGTTCCATCCCCCAGAACTCGCGTGTAAAACCGGAAACAGGAGTCCCCAGAACTCGCGTGTAAAACCGGAAACAGGAGTGTTGTGAGCCTAGCATTCCAGTGCTGGAAAGTTGGAGACAGGAGCTTCTCTGGGACTGGGTGGCCAGCAACATAGCTGCATCAGCAAGTCCTAGGCTCAGTGAGAGACTCTATCTCAAAAAATAAGGTGGGGCAATGGAGGAAGAGACCTGATGTTGAGCCCTGGCCTTTTACACAGATATGTATGCACAGAAGAAAAAAAAAAAAGCAAGCCTACAGTGTATTTGCATAGAAGGAGGTCCTATACCTCTGGTTTATTCTTCCCAACTTTCCAGCCCTAATATCCATGGAGACTCAGAGAGTGACAATAAAGGCCAGGGTAACCTCTGGTGTCATGGGGTCCTGTATGGGTCACGGAACCAGCTCTCCTCTGTGGGTCTTCATCTTTGCTTCATCTGCCTCTTTCACTGCTCTGGGCAGATCTGTGTTTGTGCCCCTCCTGTGTCTATCTGGCTTTGGTGGGCATTTAGTGAATGTTTAAGAGTGAATGTGCGTACTTGGGTACTTGATCTTGGCCCAGCCCTGGGAGTGAACTGGTTGTGTTCTCTTCGACTTTCCTGCCTGCACACATACCAGGCACCTCGTCCTAGGCTGAGTCCCTGCATGCTGCTTCAGGCAGGAAGCATATGGTTCAGGCCGACATGGTGGTTATTCCTGTACTGCTGCCGTGTAGCTGTGGTGAGCGTGTGTGCCTGGAGCCCAAGCCCGTGGGCTTCATGAGGTCATCTTCCCATTGCATTTGGCTTAGCTGACCCTCTATAAATGACTGTGTCCATTTTTGGGCCTCAGAAGGGTGGCTGGGCAAAGCCAATTTAGGGTGGAGGCTGGGTCAGATGACAAGAGGATTAGAGGCTGGCGAGCTGGGCCCTTTGGGGGATGGGAATGGTTGGGGAAGAGGACAGCTGGGGCCTGGGGGGGGGGGTGTTGATGTGTGGAATCTTGCCTGCCCAAATCCATGGCCTAGGAGTCCTCAGAGAAGGGTGTGTGAGGGAGGCTGGGCCTTGTTCTGACAGTATTGGGCCAGTGGTTGAGCACAGATAGAAGGTCCCAGGTATGGTGGGGATGTTTCCTTGATGGCTGTGGCTGTCCATGAGTGTGCTTGGAGAGATACAAGCCAGAGTGTGGGGAACACCAGTAAGAGTGGAGAGTCTGGGGCCGTCAGTGCATGGCACTTCTCTGGCATGTGGAGCAGATGCTCGGCAAAGGAAGGGGCAGTCGTGGCTATTTATAGGACCTTGACACATGGTGGACTGCGCCATGTTGTTCTGTTACGCCACCTTGACACACGGCAGTGAACTGCGCTGTGTTCCAGCGCACAGTCAAGTTCTTCCCCGCGTGGTAGGCACGTCAGCTTCCTTAGTATGAGCTGGGTTTGAACAACAGGCTTCTGACGGTGACCCAAACAAAGGGAGGGAAGGCTAGCTGGAGGGGCAGGCCTGTATGTCTTCCTTAACAGAGTAGGCTTTTGCTGCATAGCCCAGACAGCCTGCTGGGATCACATAGCCCTTGCAACGGAGATCAATCCGGGCCACTGATTTTCCTTACAGTGGCTTTTCTCCTCCTGAGGACCCAGCTGCTGTCCTCCATGCAAGGCATATTCTACATCCCCTTTCCTATCTGCTTCCCTCTGCCCTGGAGAGTCTAAGGCCCTCTTTTAGTCTCCTCTCCTCTTTTCTTTTCTTTTCTTTTCTTTTCTTTTCTTTTCTTTTCTTTTCTTTTCTTTTCTTTTCTTTTCTTCTCTCTCTCTTTCTGCCTTCCTTCCTTCCTTTCTTTCTTTTTCTTTTTTCTGTAACTCTATGTACTAGGTCTATCTCTGCCTGAGCTTGGACAGGCTCTGTTGAACCTTCCCACCTAGATCAGATTTCCTGAAAATTCTTTATGTAAATGATTTATCTTCCCTTCAAGAGCCTCCATTCTGGATGGGGTGTTGGGTGCCTGGGAGTGGGGCCAGGGGCCATGCTTTAGAGACATTGGGCTCAGGAAGATGTGGGAAAGCTGAAAACATGCCCCCTCAGGCCTGGTGGCTTCAGTGGTATACTTGCTGCAGCCGGTGGAAGCCAGGCAGTTGCTATTGTATTGGGGGGTGGTAGACAAGGGGGGGGTGGCTGCTGTGATGCCTAGGGTACAGGTATGGGCCAAGGTGTTCAGGGCCAGTGAGGATGGTGAGAATTTCAGTTCCATGGGTGAGAGACTCAGGCCAGATTTAATTAAGTGTTGCATGCTGAGATATATCCCTGGGGTCACAGAGATCCCCACAGCAGTTGTGGGCAGAGCCACTTTTGACCACTTCCTCACAGATCATCCTTTGAGGTTCCCTTGTCACCTTCCTTCTCTGGCTCCTGCACTGGGGGGGTTGGGTAAGTTTTTTTCCCAAGTGGTGAGGCTGGGACCTTGCTGAGAATGCTTCATTCCCCTGCTGCTGCCTCATACAGCATTTTCCCTGAGGTAGATCTAGCCTCCACATCTCCGTGGGTGGAGAGCTTAGTCCGGCCCTGACTGGTTGCAGGACCTTAGTCAGGTGGCAGGTCCTTCCAGACTACCTCCCTTCTTCCAATGGATCCAATGGGTCGGTTAGAGGTAATGATGGCTCCTTTTCACAGGCGTGTTTGTGAAGGACAGAAAGCCTTTGAGAGACACGTGTTCCATAGTTGACGCTCATGACATATCAGCTAGGTAGGTAAACTGACACTACAGAACCTCCTTCGGAGCCCTGTTTCCTTGCAAGGTCCACTACTCAGATCCCTCCCTGGGCGTGTCCTTTACAGGCCTCTGTAGACAGCTAATCCCTGCTGAGCTGTTAGCGGGTCAGGGCTTAGGATAACAGCCTCTGTGTGTGTGTGTGTGTGTGTGCACGCGCGCATGTGTGTGCACACGTGTGCATGTATAATGTATACCACGAGTAAGTGGTGTGTGCAGGGGCCGTCTTACAGGCAGAAGGCTTGGACTTCAGCAGAATATTTTAGAGGTAACTCAGCTCCTACGGATAAATTCTAACCTGGACCGCCTTCTCTGGTCTTTTGTTTCTTGACACTGTTAGGGTGGCGATGGATTTCATTCTTCATGAGTGAATTCTTTTATTCATTCTTCCTGTAGCACCTGCTGTGTGCTATCCACTGAGGACCTAGGGCTGGAGCCTTAGCGGGAGATGTGGTCATCACACAAGCGGCCACAAGTAGGGGTGTGCTCCGCGTGTGGAGGCCTAAGCCTGAGCTTAGGATTTAGGTACGACTACAGATGTGGGTGGCTTGCTGGATGGGAAGGCGAGGGGAAGCTGCTAGTCTCCAGGTGGGAGGCCACCTCTCTTGGTGGGGACTTCCTGTTGAATGCCTGGTATGTTGAGCTTTTCCTAAAAGCTGCCTCTTTGGCAAGATTCCACCAGGTCTTAAAAATGCAAGGAAAAGGATGCTAATCCTAAAATTTTATACCGGAGAGAGACAGGTTGGGGTAAATGTGTATCTTGAGGTGGGTGTTGGTGCGGGGCCAAATGTGAACCTTGTGTGGGCGGGGGTGCCTGTTCGGAGTGCGCTTTGGGGAGAGGCGCCTCAAGTATGTTCCCGAAGGTGTCAAAGATGGCCTGGACTGCAGGGCACCGCTTGCAAGATCCCCATGTTGCAGTGGAAGATCCTAGGCCTGGAGAACCGGGGCTGAGTCATCTCTCCATATCCACGCCATGTTCCTTTCCATGGGCAAGCCTGCCAGTCTCTCTGACCTCAGTCTTCCCTTCTGAAACAGGGGTAATAAAACCTGCTTCCCCGGGCGCTTGGAAAATTGCAATGCAAATTTGCACAGATACTGCTAGGCCTGGCCAGGCCGGAGAGCCACTGGTAGGATCGATTTACTCTCTCATTGTTCTCATGCCACAGAAGGGGATTCCTTGAGGGAAAACTTGGCACCCAGGCTTCTAAAGTCCTCTGTAAGAAGCTGCCACCTCCTCACAAGGCTGCTGGATTCTGCATATGCCATTAAGCCATTAAGGGCTCAGGGCTGGGGAATGGAGAGGAGCAAGGCTGCCCAAGAGAAGCTTCATCAAATACCAGGTTAATAAAAATAGCCGCTAATAATCGAGGTCCTGCCATCATTGCTGCAGTCTTGTGAGTCTCACTCAGTGAAGAAACGGAGGGGCCGGCGAGGTGGCTTGGGAAATAAAAAGGCTCTTGTCATCCAGCCTGACCACCTGAGTTCTCTCCCAGATCCCTGGGGTTTCCATGTGATGAAAGAAGAGAGCTGTCTTCCACCTGCATGCTGTGCTACATATGTGCACATACACATGCAGGTACACATAGATAGATGATAGATAGATAGATAGATAGATGTAATAAAATTTATTTAAAAAAGAAAGAAATGCAAGTTTAGTGCTTGATGCTTCAGACTCTTTGGTCCAACCAGACTTATGGGTTAGTACCTCCCCTGCAGTCAGAAGGTAGGAAGTCATACACAGGTGAGGTAGACTTTGGCCCCTGAAACACCTGACCCTTAAATAAGATGTACCCCACTTGGGGTAATCCCACCTGGGGGTGGGGGGGGCTTCTACTGTGCATGGTAGACTACTGATGGAAGGCCTGGGTTCCCAGAGCAAGGCTGAATCTCACAATTGAGGATGGAGGCCAGAGGACCGTGTGTGTGTGTGTGTGTGTGTGTGTGTGTGTGTGTGTGTGTGGTGGAGGGACGGACAAGGCGTCTCATTGAACCTGGAGCATACTGTCAGTGAGACCAGGCATCTCCCTCCTCCAGTGCCGGAGTTGTGGGTGCACACTGCTGTGCCTGGGATTTACATGGGATCTAGGGATCTGAACTCTGGTCCTTATGCTTGCATTTATCCATGGAGTTGTTTCCCTGGCTCAGAAACACTTTTTATTCTGAATTATATATTGCACACTTTAGTTTCCACCATTGCTATAAATTACTTTTATAAAATGGCTGAGATGCTAGGTGCTAAAAAGTGTTCCGGGGAGGAGATAGCTGTGCTGTTGACCTGTTAACACAAGCTAGGAGATCTTTTCTCCGGGCCTGGCCCTGCACCCCCTGTGGCCTGGATCCAAGCTGGAGAATAAATCTGTTCTCTCTGCTCTCAAGGGCCAGGTACTCCTGCCTCGGTGGTGTCCAGACCTCAGCTCAGGACACAGCAGGTGTTCTAAACATGAGGTCATCCCTAAAGGTCCTTAGAAAAACTTACTTAGGATACCCACTTGCAGATGCCCACATCTTCCAGCGGTTAGTCTGTTACATAAATTAATGTAGTATTTGCATGGAAACTATGCACATCTTCCTATATGCTGCCAGCTCTCTCTAGATGGTTTATAGTGCTCAATATTGTTCAGGATACAACAGCAAAGGGAAACCATCTGTGCCTGTTCAGACAACATTTTGTCTTCTGAAATGGTTTTGATATTCGGTTTGTTAAATCTGTGGCTGTAGAATCGGAGGACCAGTGTACTTATTGCCGAAGGAGGCAGGGCTTCCATCATCAGGAGCCAGTGCTGGTACCTGACAGGCCTGGAGGCTGTGTTTCACAGTGGAGAGAGGGCAGAGTAAGCTGCAGGCCTGGGTTATTTAGATTGGAGGATGCTATCCCATCTGCTTTGCCACCTTAGGGTAATCTAGGGCTCCCTTCCTCCATGGTCAGACGGAGGAGTAAATAGCTCAGGCATGTGGGGGAGTCAAATCTCATCAGGTGGCTGTAGATTTGCTGCCTGGTGAAATGGTTCTTGTGGCTGGTCAGGGTCCTGGTGTGTGTGTGTGTGTGTGTGTGTGTGTGTGTGTGGTGGGGCTGTCTGCTTTTAGGTCAGATGACAAACAGGACCTTGGCCCTCAGCAGAGGAATGCCCTATACGAGCAAACTTGCAAGTGACAGAGGGCTGGGGCAGTGTGGTTTGCTGGGCCTGTGACCTCACAGCTACATCAATTGAGTTTCCAGCCATAGACACGGTTCTTAGGCTTTCTGTTTTTGCTTCTTCTTCTTCCAGACCCTGCACTTTTGTCCCACTCTCTGCTCTAGATCCCCCAAGTGTCAGAACAGATGGAATGGGGTCATAACATGGAGTTTGAAGAGAGCCTCAGGCTATCTCCGGGTATCCCCGAGAAAGGGCATTTGTATCTCTAGTGTCCTCTGGAAGGGTGCCTGGCTGCGTCATCTTCCCACTGCAGCGTGAGGGCGGGCCCTGCACTAAGCTGAGCCCCAGGTCATCACGGGAGTGAGTGGGTGGCCACAGACAGCAGCCACTACGAGACTAGCTAGGGAGGTATTCCCTCTGTCAGAGCTGCTGCAGATCGTAGACCTTCCAAACCGCCACAGAGGCTGCTCCTTACAGAGCCACCCCGGCACATGCAGGGCAACCCCTGTGGACTCGCGTTTTTGTAGGCCTCACAGCCGAACTGAATTAGACTCCAGAGCACCTGCAACTCACTTGGACTGAGGTTGTGTCTCCCACTGAGCACCTGGCCATTATGGGTCCAGAGGCTGAGAGGGAGGTAGGGAGGGCTTTCCCACCTCTCACCCAGTGCACCCACAGGCCTGGATGATCAGGGAAGACTGCTGAGAGGAGGTAGACCTGAGCTGAGTGCCGGGGCAAGGTGGCAGGTTCCCGGCAGTTGTGGAAGTAGAATTTTAAAAGCCGGTTTGAGATGGAAACAATGCAGTTGGGAGGATAAGGCCCGAGGCTGAGAAAAGATACATGGATGCCAGGTTGGGGAAGGTGACTGTGGCTTTGCCTCAGATGAGGGCTGGCTTGTGCTTGCAGGCGTGTGTGCGTGTGTGTGTGTGTGTGTGTGTGTGTGTGTGTGTTCGCACATGTGTGGAGGTCAGAGGTCAACTTCAGGACTCAGTCCATCTTATTTTTTTCAATTAATTTTTAAGTTTAACGGATCTACAACGTGTATGTGTGTGAGCACAGATTTGTGTCCCTGTGTGTGTATGTGTGTGTGTGTGTGTGTGTGTGTATAGGTTTGAAGACAACTTTTGGGAGTTGGTTTTTGCCTTCTGCTTTGTTGAGGATGGGCCCTTGTTTGTGATGCTGCTCTGTGTACTCCAGGTAGCTGACCCATGAGCTTCCAGACAATTCTCTGTCTTTTGTTTTTTCCCTCTCTCACTGTAGGTGTGCTGGGATTACAAATACACATTATTAAATCAGGCTCACATCAAGTTCACATGGCTATTGCCTTTAACCACTGACCCTTCTTCCTGGCTTGCTCTCACCTTGGTTTTTTTGAGATAGGGTTTCTCGTGGTTTGGAACTTGCCGAGAAAGCCATGCTGCCTAGCTGATGAGCCCCAGGGACCTGCCAGTCTGCACCTCCCGGAACTGGAATTGCAAGTGTGTGTCACCACATCTTGGCCTTTTTATGTGGGCTTTTGGGGGTCACACTTGGGTTCTTTTGCCCCTGTGGGAAACACCTCACCTGTTGACCTGTCATCCTGGCTTCCTGGGTCAAGCAAGCCCTTTAGCTTTCTTCCGTAGGTGTAGCCAGAACCATTCTGTCTCCCCAGCCTGTGCTCAGCCAAACGGCTTCCTGACTCCAGGCGTGGAGATCTCAGGACAGCTGGGGAGAGGAAGTTGGAGCTCTGCATTCCCACGGGGAATAACTTTGGCCAGAGTAGAAACCAACTATTTCCAAGAAGCCTAAGGGCCTAAGGCAGGTGGGCTCAGTAGAAAGCCTCTCGCATTGGTTCAGTAGTGTTTGGTCCTGCTTATGTCTTCTTCAGAGGCTGCCCACTCATCCTCCTTAGCCATTGACCTAGAAGGGCATGGGACTGTCCCTCACTTGGGTCCTGCCAGCCGTGGGCATGCCTGGCTGTAGGTGCAGGTTGTAGGGTGGAAGATGATGATAATGAATTGTGTTGAATGGAAGAAGATGGGGTGGTTGTTGGCTGGTGAGGAGGTGGAGATTTCCATGGCTGTCTGTGGTTGGAGGACCTTTGCTGGGGCTTCAGGGCCGGAAGGGGGATAGGGTGACAGGACAGCCTCAACTAGTTCAGCCCCCTTCCAACAGCTGCAGCTTCTTTCTTTGGACCTTTTTTCTAAGTTCACCCTCTCCCTGGGCCTTTAGCCAAGATGCCTGAGATCTGGCAGGCCTGCGCCCCACCACTGAGTCCTAGGCAGTAGCCTGATACCCAGAGGTCTCCAGTGGACCCCCATTATATCATCCCTATTTTTTTTTAATTCTTTTTTTTTAATTTTTTTTTATTTTATGTGCATTAGTGTGAAGGTGTCAGATCCCCTGGAACTGGCTTTACAGACAGTTGTGAGCTGCCATGTGGGTGCTGGGAATTGAACCTGGGTCCTTTGAAAGAGCAGACGGTGCTCTTAACCACTGAGCCATCTTCCCCCGCCCCATCATCCCTATTTTTTAGGTCCAAGATGGCACGGGCTATTGTCTTCAGTGTTGCACAAACCACAAGACTGGCTCAGTGATCAGACATGCATGATGGGATAGGTAGGGAGTTCTGACTTTGATGGGACCACTGGCAGGTAGACAAGGGTAGGATTGAAGCTGGATGGAATCAAAGGGAAGAGGAAAATTTAGCGACATCTTAGGGATAGTTAAGAAGATTTAACTTTCAGAAAGGGGAGGGAATTTGTGCTGTGGCCCTAGGATTTGCTTGCTCTCTAAAAGTGAGAAGGGAGAGAACCTATTCCCCCAACCTTCCAACCATGTCCTCCTTCTGACAGGACTAATCTGCTCTGCCTCAGAGAGATCCTGGGAAGAGTCCTGGTGGTCTGCTGGTAGCCACCACTGTGGCCTTCTGAGATTGAACTTCAGTGTGGTATGAGCTAGCAGGAGTCAGACAGGGCCTCTGAGTATATTTCTTCCTTCTTCCCTTATCTGCTTAGGGAAGCCCTGGGGTGTCCTCCTTCCTGAGTTCATTTTGGGGGCCCAGGTTGATTTTGCACAGAGAGAGAGAGAGAGAGAGAGAGAGAGAGAATTGGGGTGGAGTGCATACAGGGAGAGCAGAAGGTCATTGAGTGACCTGATTTTCTCTCTTAGCTTTACTCCTTTCAGGTCTCAGAACCTGAGGCTCGGCTGGAGTCCAAGCATCCCTGCTACCCACCCAGTGTTGGACTTAGGGACTGGAACCCAGGTCCTTATGCAGTCTCCTGCCGAGCCATCCCCTCAGTCCTGGCTCTGCCCACCTTGTGTGGTCCTCCTCTTGAATCCAGGGAGTGAGAGGATGGGTGAGGGGAAGTGTCTACCCTAGAGCGCATGGCAGAGCCTCTGTGTTTATAAGATGGAACCCCTGCATGGGCTGCCTTCATTCCTGAGGCCCTGGCATGCGTTTGGCATGTGGGCAGGGACTTGCTACCTTGAAGTGCTCCAGAGAAAGTGAACGGGGCCCTTCACTGTGTCAGGGATTTCTCCACAACCTGGGATCTCCGATGGACTCCAGAGATGTGTCAAGGTGAATAAAAGCTGGGAGTTCTTATGAATAAAGGTCTTCAGGGGTTCAGGGATGGTATGAACACAGTTGGCCTGATGTCGTGGTAGCACCCAGGTCAAGAAATACCCACCATGTCCCGTGAAGGACATTGGGAACTCTAGGGGTCATTAGTGGCTAGCAGGAGACTTATGGATCTGTTTCAGCAGTACAGGCAGAATCTTTTCCCCTGTATGAGGGGCAGGCCCTCCCCCCAACCCCTTTGACATTGGGAAAGTTGCTTGTGGAGGACCGTATCCTCCCTCCATGGTGTAGCTGAGCTGTCACTATTTGTCAGTGGAGTACGCTGGAGGTCAGTGTCGTAACCTTTCACAGGGTGTGTGGTGGTACTGTAGATCATTATGGGCGTGTGAGGCCGCTCTGTGGCCTCCACTGGAGCTCTTGGCCGTTATGCTCAATCCAGGCCCAGCTGCAATCCAGATGGTGGAGCCTGAGGCTCAGCGGGGAAGGAAGAAGTAAGTCACTTCTTGCAGGGGGCCAGCCCCTAGCCACGCTGCTCTTGGCCAGCTCTTGGCCAAGGGCAGCCCGGAGGATTTGTGGGGTCGCCATCTGCTCCCAGCCTCACCTTTTTCTCCTGGGCCCTGCTTGGGCTCATCCTTGGGATTGGCAACTGTGGCGTTTAAGCGGCAGCCCTGTGGGCAGGAGCAGCTAGGTGTGAGTGGAGTGGTCTAATCAGAGGGTGTATGAGGATTGGGTTTGGGTTCTGGGACCTCTGCCCTCTCTCCTGCTGGGGAGCCCATGCCGTCCTCTCTGGGCTCACCACCTCAGCCCTGCCACCACAGGAGGCAGAGAGTAACAGATGGTGGGACCCCGCTCTTGGCAAATGCTCTGTGAGAGTCCTGAAGTATGGAAGTGTCTGCCCCAGTGGACAGGAGGCCGGGGTGGCTTGCCCAAGGCTGCAGTGTAGTGACTGTCCTCTGGCTTCCGTCTTCACTTCATGTTGTCTTTCTGAGCTGGTGGTCCTCTTAAATTTGAGCTCAGGGGTGCTCATAGACCCAGGCAGACATGCAAGATATTCATTTTGTAGTACTCTCTATGCTGGGCAACAGGCAAGACAATGATCAACCTCTCTGAACCTCTTCACATTCTCTTGCTGTGGTCATTAGTACTTGGAGCGTGGAGCCTTGTGTTGGCCTTGATAGAACCACACGCGCTGTCAGAGCCCTTTCCTTCCAAACCTCCCTTGACTTGCATCTAGAGGTAGGAGGACAGTGGCTTCTCTGGCCTCTTCTCCTTCTCTCCAGTCTGCTCTTTTTGCCTGCCATACTGTCTAAGCCACCTTCTTTGGCAGGACAGGAAAGGAAGGAGTCTCACTATGCAGCCCAGGCTTGCCTTGAACCTACATTCCTCCTGTCTGGGCCCCCCAAGTGCTGGGACTACAGAGTACGCATCCCCACACCAGTGGTTATCCCTTATAGGAAGGGAAGTTGTAGGTGAGACAGCAATGCCCATGATTTACTCTTTCCTGTGTATTTGTGTATGTTCACGTGTGTGCTCATTCATGTATAGGTCAAAAGTCAACCTCAGGCGTTATTTCTCAGGTACCCTGTTTCTTTGAGACAGAGGTTCTTACTGACCTGGAACTCCCTGACCCAACCAGGCTGGCTAATTAGTGAGCTCCACAGAGCTCCCTGTTCTGACTGGGATTACTGGCACATACTACCGTGCCATTTAGTTTTGGGGGAAAGCGTTGAACTCGTGTTGGTAAGGCAAGCACTTTACTGACTGAACTATCTCCCCAAGCCCTGTGATTCATTCTTCTTGTTGTTTGGAGAGGTGGTAGAAATAACAAAACAAGACAAACACAAACAGTCTGTTTTCATGGAATAACATTTTCCAGTGCTTTTGCTTTTGTTTTGTGGTGCTGGGAGTGGAACCCAGGGCTTCATTCCTGCTAAGGCAGCTGGTACACTGGGCCCCTGTATTCTCCCCCAGCCCAGGCAGCAGGTGTTGAGGGGGTGGGAGATGGTGGCTTTGGAGGCAGTCCACCCCCTACCCCCAGGCTGGGCTGGGAATAACACCACACCCGTGTTGGGGCAAGGAGGGGCGGCTCTGATGACATATCTGTACAGAACTACACCGAGGTGTAGGGCATGTGCCTGTTGGGACAGTGCCCCTCTCAACATGACAGGCCCCCGGGGTCACCCTGTACCATTCACATTCCACTAGCCCTGCCCGGTTGCCAGCCTTTTGGCCTATCTCTGGGGTCAGGCTATTGAGGCCCACTCAGGGCTCCCCATAGCGGCCAGTGCTGGTTCTGTGGAACTGTCCCTACAGGGACACAACTTTGAGTTTCCCTTTTGCTGGTTTCTGAGGGACTTGTACTGCCTTACCCTTGTGTCTGTGGCATGTGCGTGGAGGCTCAAAGTTGGGGTTGGTCTGTCTTCCTTATTCTTCTGGAGCAGGCTCTCAATCAAACCCAGGGCTCACCCATCTAACTAGCCAACTTGCTGTGGGGAATTCCCTGGGTCTGCCTTCTAAGGCTGGGGTCATGTTAGCTGCCATGCTCATTTACAGGATCCTTGCCCCTTGAGGACTTCCAGCGCTCTTGCTTTCATACTAGCCTTTTAAGCACTGTCCCATCATCTCCACCAATGAGAGAGAGGCTGTCATTGTTCTGATAGGCTAGGTTGACTGGGGTCCTCCAGTGCTAGGATTTCAAGCGATTCACCATGCCTGTCTTCTTATGTTTTGAACATAGGTTCTCATGTTTACAAGGCAACCATTTTACCAACTGAGCTACTTCTCCAACCTTTTCACCTTTTAAACCAAGGGCAATGGGCTGCAGTTCTTGTAGGACCAAGGAACTGTAGCTAAGCAGACTGCTGGACAGAGCTTGGCTGTGAGTTGTGGGCTTAGCTGCTGTCTATCCCTGAGGAAGGCTAAGTGTGAGCTCAAGAGAGCTATAGAGGTGTGTGGGGTACATGTGGCGGGGCTGGGTAGCGTGGAGACTAGGTGGAGTGGGCTGGCTTGGGTAGAAGCAATCCTACCTAGGTTAGTATAGAGGAGAGGGACAGGAATGGAACCAGCCACGACTCTGAGGGTGAGGTCTGTGTTCCTCACCCTTATACCTCCACTTCTTGGCATCTCTAAGCCCCTCACTCACTGGTATATCGCTATCGTGGGGAATGACATCCTTTCTCTGATTTCCCAAACCTGGATCCCTCCAGCCCCAGGTTTTCATATCACATTTGGTTATTCTCACCATTTCCTGTCCCTGTCTGGCCACTGCAGTCTCACCTGAATGGGATTCCCTGAGCTACCCTTTTGAAGGATGTCCCCAGACAGCAAGAACTGATACAGTGGAAGTCAGTCTAAATCAGGCTGGATGGGTGGGAAGATGGCTTGGTCAGTACGGTGCCTACTTACAGACACACGGACCGGGGTTCCATCCTCCAGAACTCGGTGCTCACTGACTAACTAGCCTGCTGGCCAGCAGGCCCCTTGGTCACCTCCCAGTTATTCTCCCTTTCCTCTGTGAGACTCAGTAAGAACAGAAAGTTACTTTGGAGGGTTGGGGATGTGGGCACAAGGCCCTGGGTTTTCTCCCCAGCATCACATGAACCAGGGCTGGTGACACATACCTGTAATCCCAGTACCACAGTGGAGACACAGGATCAAGGATGCAGGTTCATGGTTAAAGAGATGCAGGAGCTGGACTGAGAGCAGGACTCAGGTCCATCCCTTAGTGGGTTGGGGAGACCCTTCAACCTCAGGTACAAAGCTGTGAGCTGTACTCTGTGGGTTTCCATTACTTTGGGTCCCATGTCTCTTGGGGCCTGGCTCCCTAGCTTCTTCCTGAGTCTTGTTATCTAACATAGGTGACTGGAGGGCATGGACAGGGGTCCTTGCTGAGAGGGACTGTATAAGCACTCACGTCATCTCATATCTGGGTGTATGTCCTGAGTGCTTGGCATGAAATTGTGCTACCTTGGGGGCAGGCTGTCTGAGGACTGGGGAATGTTCTAGTCTTCTATGGATGGAAGTCTGCCTCTGGCTTCTTCCCAAGACCAGCACCACAGACACTTGTGTTACTGTAGAAGGGGGAAGGCAGAGCTGGTGGTGGCTGGCCAGCTGGTGGTGCCCTGCAGCAAGCATCAAGGGTTGTTCCAGGGTCTTCTCCATCTTGGATTTGCTTTCAGAGACTGAGCCCCTGCGAGAGAACTTGGGCTACTTTTCTCTACGAGGACCACGGCTGGGGCAGGTGCAGGGCTTTAGGCCCAGCGCCTACAGTCCTCCCAAGAGACTAGCCCCAGTTCTAGCCTTTCTCTCTTTGGTTGCTCTCTCTTACTTCTTGGGGTGAGGGTCAGGCACAGCACAGCTTTGGATTGGCTCCTCAGGCCTAACCTGTCAGTAGCAGGGTCGGGTGCTTTTGCTGGGGCCACTCTGAAGGGATGGAGCATGCATTAGTTAAATTCCCACAAAAGCAACCTAAGGGAGGAAGGAGGGGCTTATATAACCTATTGTGGTGGGAAAGGCCTTGGTAACACGAGGCAGGTGGTCACACAGCATCCGCAGTCGGGAAGCAGAGAGAGATGAATGCTGGAGCTCAGCCCACCAGCTCCTTCTCAGTCACTCCAGGACCCCCACTTACAGAACGGTGCTTCCTGCACTCATGCTGGATCCTCCCAGTCTACACACAGCCCTTCACAGACACACCCAGAAGCTTGTTTCTGCTGATTCTAGATCCCGCCAACTTGACAGTCAATATGAATCAGCAGAGTCCTGAGACCTCAGTGTCTGAGCCCAGGCTCTGAGGAGAGGTTGGCAGAGCCCACCTGGGCCCCGTGAGATAGAAGCTGCCCCTGGAGCACCAGTGCACATGGCAAGAGCCACCTCCAGGGCCCACCTGGTGACAAGGCTGTAGTCCTGTGTCATCATACTTGGTGGGCCTCTGTCTCCTCTCTTGAAAAATGGCTACCCTAAGCCTGCTTGTTCCAGAAAACAAGAAGAGTGAAGGCTGTGGTTAGGCCCAGATGACAGCGTAGACCAAAAAAAAAGGGTCTGGCTAGGCCTGTGTGCATCCCTGAGCCAGGGAATCCTGTTGGAGGAAGGTGATCTCTATGGAGCTCACCATTCTTAGCACTGGCTAGAGCAGCCTCAGCTGCTGCAGCTTGGTCCCAGCTCCAATAGGTGATGGTCTTGGTGGCTGCTGCTCCCTGTCTGTCTCTCTTCCCACGTTGACAGATCTGAGCTGCACTGACTCATGACTAGTTCAAGACCACAGAATCCTGGCCCTGGTCTGCTTAGCAATGTGACCAATTGTGTCTTTGCTTCCCTTTTCTTACTTAAGAAATTATTATCATTATTATTTTGTTGTTGTTGTTGTTGTTGGTGGTGGTGGTGGTGGTGGTGGTGTGTGTGTGTGTGTGTGTCAGCGTCTGCTCTCTCTTTCTACCATGGGTTCTAGGGATCAGATTCCGGTCTTCAGTCAAATGCTACAAGATGCTTTCCCATCAATCCATCTGGTCCACCCTGACTTGCTTTTGTTATCTGTGAAGGGGAGGGTGCTTTAGTTCCTTCCTTCATTGCTATGATCAAATAGCTGACACCTAGCAGTGATACCTAACAGGAAAAAAGGGGAAGTTCCTTCCTTCATTGCTGTGATCAAATAGCTGACACCTCACAGTGATACCTAACAGGAAAAAAGGGCTGATTCTAGGGTAGAGGCAGGACAGGAGGGGCCTGGAGCATTTTGCAATACTAGGAAAGAAGGGCAGGAAGATAAATGGGGATATGTCAGGAGGCTCCCACTGGCCATATTTGGGACTTTTGAGCGTCAACAAGAATAATGATGGGAACAGATTTGTGACATAGTGAATGAAAAATGAAAGCATGGGTTCTTGGAGCTATTCTTCCCACTGTCCTTTCAGAGGTAAGCAGGGAAGCTCTTCGTAGAAGGCCAGGGCTCACGGAGGGGGCTAGGCCGCAGGGAAGTGTTTCTCAGGCTTCCAGGCCTGTGCAGAACTCATGAACGCATGGGGGAGGGGCCAGCAGGATGGGATGGGGCCTGGAATTCCTTTTCTTCATCAGGCTCTTGGCTAAGAGCTATGCAGCTGGCTCATAGACCTCCTGTGCTGACTCGTTTTATTCAGTTTGACACAATCTAGAGCCATTTGGAAAGAGGGAACCTCAAGTGAGGAAATGCTCTTACCAGATTGGCCTTTCGGCAAGTGTGCGGGCAATTTTCTGATTGCTGATTGGTGTGGGAGATCCCAGCTCACTGTGGGTGGTGTCACCCCAGAGCAGGCAGGCCCTGATACTCTAAGCAGGCTGACCTAGCCATGAAGAACGAGCCAGCAAGCAGCATTTCTCCATGGCTTCTGTTTTCATTCCTGCCTTGGCTTCCTGCTTAGATTTTCTTCAGTGATGGACTGTGATATGGAGCTGTAATCGAAATCAGTCCTTCTAACCCTACGCTGCTTTTGGCTATGGTATTTTCTTACAGCAATAAGAACTCTGAGACACCTCACTTTGAGTACCAAACGTGTGTGCATGTGCGTGAGTGTGCACGAACATGTATGTTTATATATGTGTTCAGGTGAATGCACATGTGTGTAGGCCAACATCAATGTTTTTCTCAGTTCCTTTCCACCTTATTTTGTGAGTCAGGGTCACTCGCTGAACCTGGGGCTACTGATTCTGCTATTCCGGCTATTCCAGGCATCCATCTATCTCTTCCTCCCTGGGCTGGAATCAGAGACGTGTCCTCCCACGCCTTACTTTTCTGTGTGGGTGCTGTGGATCTGGATTTGAGTCCTCATGCATCTGTCTGACCTTATAAAACTGATCGTGGTAGCCACATCTCTAATCCTAGCCCATGGGAGGCAGAGCGCATAGGAGGATCGGAAGTTCAAAGTTATCCTTGGTTGTATAGTGAGTTTGAGGCTAACCTGGGCTACATGAGACACAAAAAGAAACAAAAAAGACACTTAAAAGAAACAAAAGCAACCTTCCCCCCCAAAAAAAAAAAAAAAAAAAAAAACTACGAGAAAAAAGGTAAATGTGGCAGTGGCAGGAGCCGGCTCATGAGTATGGAGGAGTGTGGGTGTGTGGGAGTGTCACGGTATCTATCTGTTCAGCTTTCTACAAGGTCTATAAGACCTGTCCTCTCAAGATGAGAGTTTGAAAGGGGCCTGTGGTGGCTGCTCACACCTTCTCCTGGCCCTTAGGAGAGCCATCCCGGGTCACTCCAGGGTCCTAGCTGACACAGGCCTTCGGGGCCGAGCCGGGCCAGCGTGGGTGGGAGAGGTAGGCTGGGAGGGGCTTTGGAGGCTGTGGGTGCCTGTAGTAGAGAACTGGGGGTTCACCTTTGCCGTTGCTACTCCAGTCTGTGCGCCTGGCGTGAGAGAGCCATCTGGGACAGAAGCGGGGAGGTGGGAGGGGAGGATCTTGCAACCCTTTTCTGCCTGGGTACCCGCCTCTGGCCACTCCCACACCACTGGTTTATCTTTTCATATCTCCCGTAATTTCCCTATAAGGCTTACAGTTGGCCACTCTGCCTCTGCCGACCTGGGAGGCCCTTTAAGTTTGGGTCAGGGGGAAGGTCAGGGGAAAGAGGCTATGCTCTGAACCAAAGCTCCTAGCTTGGCTGATTCCAGCTGCGTGTGTGTGTGTGAGTGTGTGTGTGTGTGTGCACATACACACGTTTGCATGTTTGTGCATGCTAGAGGGATACAGGAGTGAGGAGGGACAGGAGAATACCCTAGAGTGTCAGAGAATCAGTCTAAAATGCAGGAATACCTGGGCAGATGGACAAACTCTTGGCCTGATTCTGGGGTCCCTTCCTCATTTTGCCTCCCACAGGGGAAAACCTGCCTGGTTTCTCACAGGGCCTATTTTGCCTGCCTTCCTGTCAGCCCCAGTGTGAGTTTGTGAGAGCGTTAGAGTGTACATCCTGTCTGTTTGGTCCCCAACCACAGCCTGTGCTGGGAAGAAGTTCAGTGGGGAGGGTGGTGGAGACGCCCTACTGGGGGGGTGACGCTCACTCGGAGACAGCTTCTTGCTGAGGTGACAGCTCAGACTCGACAGGAGGAGATGATGAGGAAGGTGAAGATCTGGTGACTTTTTGAGGGTCTCAGCAATGGAGTGGTGGGTCCTGGAAGGGAGGTGTGTGGGCACACGCTCTCATGGCTGTGTGTAGGCATGCCAGTGTGTTAGGGTGCTGGCAAAACGGGGTGAGTGGTGGATGGAGCTCAGCCTCTGGTTCCTACAGTTTCCCTGCTTCCCTTGATTTCTTTCTCCCGCGCTCCTGGATTTGGCCAGGAGTTCTGGGTTCTGAGAGTGGTTATTCATGCCTATCCCCAACCATTCAGACTCTGTGGTGTGTGTGTGTGTGTGTGTGCGCGCGCGGGCACACATGTGTGTGGTGGGGGTTGTTGTAGAACTATTGGAGGGTTTGCTGGGGTGTCTCATGTAGTCAAGAAGAATGCTGAGCCCAGAGCCTCTGTTCTTTCTCTAGGCTATGAGGAAGGCCATGTTGGGCATTGGAGGGTTTAGAGAGACTTCGTCCCTTCCCAGAGGCACTGCCCTAGGCTCAGCCCCTCACCCCAGCCCTCCCAGGGAAAGCAGGCCATCTCATTTTGCCACCACAGAGGGCCTATGCAGATGGATGTTTGCGGAAGGAGGCCTGGAGCCTTGCACTGAGCCATTCAGGCAGCCGTTGACAGACACTTCAGCTGCACTCACATCTGGCCAAAGGCTGAGGATGTGAGGAGAGGAAACTGTGATAGGAGGTGACTTTGAGTGGTGCTGATAAGGCTTCCTGGACTGCCGGCCGTGGGCCTGTTTAGTGACCTCCTGTGCTGGCAAGCACAGGCACACGGAGGTGTGGCCAGTCTGAGCCTTACCCTTTGTCCCACATGAAAGCTCCTCTTTGTTCCTGATGAAGCGAGACATGCAGGGTGAGTGCGTGACGCTGAAAGTGACACTGAAGGTCTGGGGCTTCCTTTTGTTACGTGTGTGAATTCAAATCTAGATGACACCCACTGGGATTTGCAGGCGTGCCGTACAACAGAGAGTTGAACCAGGAACACGTAGTGATAGAGATAGACAGCTCATGAGAGAAAAGAAGGGTGGGGCTTTCTTTTCGGTGGCCAAGTGCCCACCACTCAACCGTGATGACCTGAGCTCGGTTCGCCGGAAGCCATGGAAAGCCCATGTCTGGGATGCCAGCCGTCTACGGTTAGATGGGAGATGGAGAGAGGAACGTTCCTGGAAGCTTGTGGGGGAAGCTTGCCTTTACATGGTGTAAAGTCGTGTCCTTACGGCTTTCAGGGCAAGCAGCTTACCCTCTGAGCCACTTCTCCGGCCTCTCCTATGTCAGTCTTAGGCTTCTGGAACCTCCTTCTCAGCCTTGGTCTCCTGCTTCCCCTGTGCTCTGTCTGTGAGCTCAGCTCAGGAGACTATCGGTGGGTAGAGGAGCGTGTGTGTGTGTGTGTGTGTGTGTGTGTGTGTGTGTGTGTATTAGTGAAAGCAGTGGTAGACCTAAAGAGAGTACCTTGTCTCCTTACTTCAGAACAGGGACAGCTCCTATCATGGCTGAGCAACATTCATGTTAGGGAGCGGATTTGGCGCTAGCTGGTCAGGAAGGCTTGCCTCAGTGGGCAGGGTATGGTGGGATGCCCAGTGTGGATGGGATAGATAGGAATCTGCTGTGAGTTTGTCTCTCCTCCTGCTGTGAATCTCTTCAGAGCTTATGTGCAAGAACCAACCATGCAGACAGATTACAAAAAAAAAAAAAAAAAAAAAAAAAAAAGAAAGAAAAAAAAAGGTAATGTCTGCCATTTTGTGTTAGGCTGTGTTCATAGCCATACTCTACAGCCAAGAGCCAAAAGCTCTCATTGGCTCAGGTCTTTCTGCAGTGGGGTACTTGGGTGACATGGGACCTGAAGGGGACCACTTCCTTGCCTCTTGGCCACACCTTAGTGTCTGTCATTATTACTTACCACTGCAGAGGCAAAAGTTTACAAAGTTATTCTCTACCTCTGTCATTCTTACCTTCCTTCCCATCCAGTGACCTTTAGTGGCCTGGAGCCATATCCCAGGCCCCTGCAATATGACTGATCCCTTTCCTCTTCTCTGCCTGAGCAACCTCCTCCCTCAAGCCTTTCCTTTCCTGACTGCCCCAACCTCTTGCTCCGACATCTGAGTCACCTATGTAATTTTAGCAGAGATGCAGGACATAACATAGATGGAGTAAATGTGAAAGAAAGTATTTTAGTCAGTTTGCTGTTACTATAACAAATAGGAGACAATCTTTTTTTTTTTTTTTTAAAGAAAGATTTACTTGACTCCCATAGGTGAGAGATTTTAGTCCTTGGTTTATCTGTTGGTTTTGAGTACATCTTGACAAGAAATGTCTGTCAGGGGCTGGGCTTACTGTAACTCCTAGGGTACAGAGTGCTGGAAAAGGAGCAGATGAAAGCATAGATCCATGGGGGCTAGTGGGATGGGGAAGCTGAGGCCCTGAGTAGGCCAAGCGTACTTTCCAGGTTGTGTGGCCCAGCTCAGGGTCATCAAAAGGAGGTGTTTATCAGAACATACTGGTGTTAGGCGGATGTTACTGGGCCCCATGATCACTGGACTGTCTGTCTGTCTGACTGTTTCCTCCCTGGACAGCTGTAGGGTTAGAAAGAGCAGGGCCCAGGGAGAGACTGGAGAGGCCTTTTGGGCAGGCCTTCTGGTCAAGGCTTCCTTTTAGCCCTTTGACCTAGCTTCTGTCTTAGCCTTGGGTCTACTTCTCTGCCCTTGCCTACCCAATATAGGAATTTTTATATAGGAATTTTGCCTACCCAATATAGGAATTTTACCCTACACCTCATTTTCCCAACACTGATGAGGAAGGCCAGCAGTCATTAGAGGCAGGCTACCTTGGAGGCTTCCAGTTGGGAGTGAACTGTTTTGTGTGTGTGTGTGTGTGTGTGCGCGTGTGTGTGACTGCAAGGGACGGTATGGTTGGGTCCAGTGTTGCCTGCTGGCTATGGAGAAAGAAACAGAGCAGCTATGCCCGTGTCACCTCTAATAGTCTCAAGTAGGAAGCTGATTGAAAGGGACTGCAGCCAGGCTCAGCAGCCCTTGCTACCCTCTGTGGTCTGCGGTGTGTTCTGTCCCACTCTGGGTCTTCCCTGCAGTGTCATAAGCCTTGGTGGAGGCAGCAGCGCCGTCTGGGTATACGAGGACACCCTGTTTGTCCCTTTTCCTGCTTGGCCCACTTTGAGTGGGAGGGGCTCCCGGCAGTACAGTGAGATCAGTAGGGCGTTCAGTCTCTTACGCTGTCTCTGAAGCTTTCTTTTGGGTGATGTCATGACAGCCTGTCTGGGACTCCCCGTCTTGGCCGTTGGTAGAACTTTGGGTTGGAGTGCTTCAGTCTCACATTGACTATTCCTTGCTGATATAAAACAGGCAGAGCAGGTTATAAGAAAAATGTTTTGGGGTTGGGGCGATGGCTGACTTGGTGAAGTGCATGCTGGGTAACCCTGAGGACGTGAGTTCAGTTCCTCAGCACCCACATAAAAGAAGGAAGAAGCAAGAAAAGTATTTTAGTCAGGGGACTATTACTGCAACAAATACTTTAGACAATCGCCCCAAAAAAGAGGAAGAGTGAGTCTCTGCCCCATGGCAGCCTGCTTGCAAGAGCCCCTACTCTGCCCTAGCTCCATTTGCTGGGCCTTCTGCCTCTTGGTTAGCTTTTTCCCCCTAGACCCTCTCAGCCTTCCCTTCTAGCACACTTACATTCCTTTGTGTCAGTCACTGATACCCCGAAATGCTACCCTGAGCCCACAGTGGCCTCAGGTACTGAGCACCTGGATAGGGACTTTCCACCATCCTTCTGTCCTTCCTTTGTGTTCTGTCCAGACTTACTCTGACAGAGTCAGACTTGACTCTGCTTTCCTGTAGCAGCCTGCTTGCTGGAGCCTCTCCTCCCACCCCCACTCTGTGCACTGGGAATGCCATCTGTTGCTACAGACCTAGAATCCCCGTCTCATCCCTGCCTCTCCAGACTTATTCTTTGTTCTTCTGTAGCCTTCTTGCAGGAGCCCCTCCTCTCACCACGGCTCTACTTCCTGGGGACTCCACCTCTTGGTGTGGACCGAAGCTCTCTAGGTCTTTTCCACAGCCCCTCTTAGTCTTCCCTCCTAGCCCACCCCCATTCCTTCTGCCACCCACGGACCCGGCAAAGCATTCTCTACCAAGGTCTCCACAGCCCCCACATTTGCCTCAGATCCAGAGAGGGCAACAGAAACTGAAGAGCAAAACACCCACCCAACAAAGATAAGACTGGACGTCAACACCTAGAAACAGCCAGATGCTTAGATACCGGTGAAAAGACACAAGCATGAATAGCCAAGACAATATGCCTTCACCAGAACTCAATAACTCTATTACAGTAGGCCTTGAGAAATGCAGTATAGTTCAGACACAAGACAAGGACTTCAGAAAAGTAGTTATAAATATGTTCAAGGATATTAAAGAGGCAATGAATAAATCCCTTAATGAAGAACAGGAGAACACAGAGAAGTAGTTGAATGAAGTATTAAAAACAGTTCAAGAAATGAAAGTAGAAATAGAGTCACTAAAGAAAACCAAAACGGAAACAAAACAGGAAATGAAAAATTTAGAATGTCAAACACAAACCTCAGAGGTAAGCCTTACCAAGAGAATGGAAAAGAGGACCTTAGGCATTGAAGAAATGGACACCTCAGTCAAAGAAAATGTTAAATGTCAAAAACTCCAGGCACGAAACCTCCAGGAACTCTGGGACACTATGGAAAGATCAAATCTAAGAATAATAGGGATAGAGGAAGGAGAAGAAACTCAGGTCAAAGGCACAGAAAATGTTTTCAACAGATCATAGAAGAAAATTTCCCCAACCTAAAGATGAAGGTGCTTATCAAGATTTAAGAAGCATATAGAACACCAAATAGAAAGGACCAAAAAAAAATTCTTACAACTCATAATAATTAAAACACTAAATATACAGAACACAGAGAAGATATAAAAAGCTGCAAGTAAAAATGACAAACTAACATATAAAGGAAGACCCATTGGAATAACACCTGGCTTCTCAGTGGAGAAGGGCCAGGCCAGATGTTCTATAAAGTCTGAGAGACCACAGATGCTGGCCCAGACTACTATACCCAGCCAGACATCATAATTAACGGAGAAAGAAAAACATCCCATGGTGAAATATATTAAAACAATTTCTATCTACCAATCCAGCCCTACTGACGGCACTAAAGGGAAACCTCAGTCTGAAGAGGCTGACTATACCCAAGAAGACACAAGGAATAAGAAGTACCAGAGCAATCAATTAAAAAGGGGGAAAAACCCACACCATAACAACAAGATAACAGAATCAGTAAACACTGTTCATTGTGTTTGCTCAATTAGTGTACTCAATTAATATTGAGAGTTACCATCTAAATTCCCCCAATAAGACACAGACTAATGGATTGGATTAGAAAGCGAGATCCATCTTTCGGCTGCATCCAAGAAATATACCTCACCACCATCTCAGGGTAAAATCCACCAAGAAGATTTTGCCATCCTAAACATTTATACATCAAATACAAGGGCATGCAAATTCATAAAAAGAAACACTGCTACAGCTAAAATCAAATATTGGCCCTCACACAATGATAGTGACTGACTTTAGTACCCTCCCCTTGCCAATAGACAGGTCATCCAGACAAAAACTAAACAGAGAAATCCTGGAGCTAACAGACATTATAAACCAAGTGGACCTAACAGATATTTACAGAACATTTCACCCAAGCACCAAAACAAAAACACAAACAAACAAAAAACAAAACAAAAACCAGCCAAACAGAACAACAAAACATTTTTCCCTTCTCTTTCTTCTTTTAATTTTTTGAACTCTGTCCAAAATTGACCACATACTTGGGCACAAAGCAAGTCTCAACAGATATAAAAAGATTGAGATAATACCCTGCATCCTATGTGATTAAACCTGAGTATCAATAACAATAGAAACAATAGAAAGCTTACAAAGAGGCTTATGGAAAAATGAAAAAATGACTCAAGCAGAATTTACGTAGGAAATTAAAAAACTTTTTAGAATTGAATGAAAACAAAAATGCGACATACCCAAACCTATAAGACACAGTGAAAGCAGTTCTAAGAGGCAAGCAAGAAGTGCCTATATAAAAACAATGGAGAGATCCGATATTAACAACGTGATAGTACACCTGAAAGATCTAGAACGCAAAGAAGAACTTATACCCAAAAAGGAGTAGATGACAAGAAAGAATTAAACTCAGGACTGAAATCAATAAAATACAAACAAATAACATCAATATAAAGAAATGAATGATGAAATGAAGAGTTGGTTCTTTGAGAAAATCAGTAAGATTGATAAACCCTTAGCCAAATTAACTAAAAGATGGAGGGAGAGAAGATCCAAATTAACAAAATTAGAGATGAAAAGGGAACATAACAAGAGACACCAAAGACACCCAGAGAATCATAAGGACATACTTTAAAAATCTGTACCCCAAACCTAAATGAAACGGATACATTTCTTGATATATATGACCCATAATTCATCATATAAGCAATTTAAACAGACTTCATAACCCCTAGTGAAAGAGAAGATGTAATTAAAAATTTTCTGAACCAAGAAAAGCCCAGGGCAAGAATGGCTCAGCATAGAATTCTATCAGATCTTCAAAGAAGGGACTCCTTAAATTATTTTACAAAATAGAAACAGAAGGAACATTGCCTAATTCTTTTTATGAGATCACAATTATCTTCTTATCTAAACCAAAGATCCAATAAAGAAAAAAAAAAAACTACTAACAAATTTCTCTTATGAACATAGATGGAAAAATTCTCAACAAAATACTTGTAAACTGAATCTAAGAACACATGAAGAAGATTATTCATGATGGTTGGAAGCTGACTGTCAGGCCCTATTTCTGATGACAGCACTTACATATCTAGTTGAACACAGAGAAGCTGAGGTGGTGCCTAACAAGAGCCTTTACCTTTACTGACTAGTATTCACGGCACTGGAAAGAATTCTGTGCACTCCCAGGGGAGGAAGGTATCAGTCATGGGACCTACAGTGGTGACCGCCTGTGATGGATGATGGTGCAGTAGTGGCGAGAACAGTGCAGGAGTAAACCACCACTCTCTGATTAGATTGTAGCTGCATTCAGTGACCTGGAGCCCATGCCTGACACAGCTCAGGTGACCACAAATCTGAGACTGGATGAACCACGGGGCCTAGGGGAAAACCAACCCTACTATTCTAGGAATGTAGCAATAAAATGACTCCTAATGACATTCTGCAATAGTCATAAATCAGTTGCTTTGCCCGGCCCTCATCAGAGCTGAGAACTAACAACTGGACCATGTGCAGAGAACTGGACAATCTGGAGTGCTCAGTCCTAAATGGGATGTCTTTTTCAAACTCCACCGTCAGGGCTTGGGAATCTATGGGGAAGAGAAAGATCGCAAGAGCCAGAGGTGGTGAGTGACTCCACCAAAACAGTATTCTTCAGACGCCACAAAACTGATGCACACAGGAACCCTTAGATACTGTGGCACCATGCAAAGGACTTGCACAGGTTTAAACAAGAAGGGGTCTCAGTGTTGAGAGGGTGAAGTAGAAAGGGCTCCCATTCCCAGCAAGAAGCTGTCTGCAATTGGTGCTTACTTCCAAAGGAAGAATCAAGTTTTCTTCAATGGAATCTCACCAGGAATATTAACCACACTTCAGGGTAGACCCCATCCCCAGGAGTAGATGGACAACAGAAAGCAAAGTCAATAGCCTTTTTGTATACTTTTTGTTCCATATTACTTTGTTTGGACATTTTTTTTTTGGTCTTATTGGTCTTTGCTTGTATATTTAGATTACTGATTTGTATGTGTGTATACTTATTGTCTTCTCTTTGTTTTTGAAAGAGGGAAAGTGTGAAATTGGGTGGGTTGGAAGATGGGAGATTCTGGGAGGAGTTGTGGGAGGGAAACAGTCTGATCAGAATATGTTGTTTGAAGCAATTGTTTGCCAGTTTGAGAAAAAGGCAAGCAAGCAAGCAAGCAAACAAACAAACAAACAAACAAACAAAACCAGAAGAGAAGGGGCTAGGTCTGTTTGGTGCATACATTAGAAATTTAGAAGTTAAAATCCTCAGTTGGTTTGACTCATTTCTTTTGGGATGAATGCGAGCTGGTATGTCATATTTAGGTCTCCCTAAATGGTTTAAAATTTTCTCATCTTGTTGCGGATAGCAAGCAAAAGAGAGAAAGAGAAGGGGATGGGGTCCCAGTAAGCTCCTCAAAGGCATGTCCTCAATGACTAAACTCTGTCCCACTAAGTCCCACTTTGTGGTTCTACCGTATTCCAATGACACCAAGTCTTGTGACCAAGACTTTAGCACAAGGGCCTTTGGCGGAGAGTTGAAGAGATGCTTATCCAAATTAATATGTACAAGGGAGGATGTGAGCACCACTGTGGACTACTACGCAAGGAGCCAACACCCATGGAATCTGGTATCCAGTCACATGTGGATATTGAGGAACCCCACACAACTGAACCACTCGTGATAACCGACCTACTACTCCCTTGATAATGACGTCCATTATCCACCCATGAAGAAAAAGCCTCTTGGCTGGGTGACCTTCCATTGAGTCTTACCCAGCCACGCTGCCTGGTGAGGACAAACTTTCCCACAAAGGAAGTGTGGGCATACATTCTGACCACTGCACAGTGGCAGTCCTCATGTCTGCACCCCAACCTTTCATGAATGAGTACCCTTGTTCCAGCAGCTGCGCTTCTCAAACTGATGGTCTCCCTTTTCGCTGTGCTGGCAGGTCCTGCAGAAACTGGGCAAGGCGGATGAGACTAAGGATGAGCAGTTTGAACAGTGCGTCCAGAATTTCAATAAGCAGCTGGTGAGTATTTATGGAGGTGGAAGGGCGGTTGTCAGGTTGGAGATGGTGAGTAACGTATTGTGGAGTAGGAACGCCCAGATGGGAGAATGTTGTGAGTTGGTGAGGTTGTGGAGGACTTCCTGGAGGCAGATGCCCTGGTCCTGGCTGAGACCATTAGAGAGAAGAGGCCAGGTTCTTGGAAAGACTTACAGTGAGAGACAGGGAGGGGGAAGGCTGAAAGAGAGCAGGCGACTGTGGCCAGACCCTGGAAAAGCTCACATGTCAAGGCCAGTGGGCGCTAGAGTAACTTCTTGCTGGGAGAGGGGCTACTGTAGCATTTAATGTGGGGCCAAGCAGGCCGGATGTGACTTAGACATCATCTAGGCATGATGGGTGCCCAGCTGTGTGGCAGGCTCCAACTAATCCTTTACAGGTGGCTTATGGGTATCTCCAGACAGCCCTGGAGAGCAGCTGTACCAGTGCTCCCCTTTCATAGATCAAGCCGAGAGGCTCAGAGAGATAGGGTCAATTACCTAGGGCCATCCAACTTTGGAAGTAGATTCAGATAGTACTTGTCTGGTTCTGAGGCCTGGAACCACTCCCAGGGCATCTGTACTAGGACATACCCCAGGCTTAATTACATAGACAGCATGGAGGCAACAGTTAGATACAGGGGAGGGCTTCCCTACCCAAGGGAAAATCCTGAGCATCCCAAATGGAGATGGAGTTCACCATCCACTGGCTGGAGGATGGGGAAAGGCAAAAGGTAGCAGGAGGAAGGCTGAGCTGGCCATGCCTATGGCTTCTTCAGGACAGACCCATGAGAATCCGAGGCTACAAGAATGGGGGAGGTGAGGTTAGGGCTCTGCTGGAAATGGGGTGGTGTAGGCCCAGGTGGCGAGACTCTAGCCTCATGGTACTCCTAGTCTATAACATGCCTTGGATATCACTGAAGGTGCCCAGCAGAGCCTCTGCAGCTGGCCAGGGAAAGGGCCAGGGATCTGGGAATGAGTGATAGCATGCTGGGCGAGAACTGGAGCATGGTGGGAGAGGGCTGGGGAGAAGCAGGGGGAGAATGGGAAAGCATGTGAGGAGAGTACTTGAGGACAAGTTGCCATGGCCTGCCAGAGATAGCTAACGCAGGAGGTTCCTGAGGGCAGGAGTGGGAGCCACCATGACTACCTTTCCCTTAGGCCAGTAATGGGAGGTGCGTATGTCCCCTCATAGGGGTCGTCTGTCACCTTAGTTTCTTCATCTGCAAAATGTAGTCTGGAACGAGAGGTCGGAAGCCTGGCTTCTGGTTCTCTGTCTTGTAAGGCGGGGCATGTCCCCTCCTTAGCTGTTTCCCTCAGGCTGTGGGCAGCTTTGAGCTGCTTTGCAGACCATCATTACCTCTGAACTTACTGTGGCCATGTATAGCCTTGTCAGCCGCTCAGGTTTACTCTACCACACAGTTTGTAGTGCTTCGGATCGAACCCAGGGCTTTGTGCATGCTAGGCGAGCATTCCCCCAACTGAACCCTCCCCCAGATCCTGGTATTTTCTTCGTCGTCAGATGAAGCCCAGGGGTACAGCGCAGTTAAGGCCACGTGGCTAGTTTAGGGAGCTTGGAGATTGAAATTTGGACTCTGAGCCCTTACCTTTGTCTAAGTTCACCCAGCCGTGAGGCGAGCTGGATGTTGTGAGCTTGGGGTGGGGCTGCCCAGGTCACTTTAAAGCAGGCTGGGCTGGCAGGGGGGGGCCAAGGAAAGCAGACAGGAGCCGAGGTCCCTGTGGCCTGGCCCAACAGAGTGGCAGTCCTGATTGGTCCCACAGTGTTTATAGGCGTGGGTTTGGGCCCAGAGGACACCTTCTGGAACCATCAGCACATGTACAATGATAGAAGTGTGGAACTCTGCTGAGTGAGGATGTGGGCAAGAGAGCTGGGAAGGGTTAGCATTCCCATGACACTTTTGCTCGGCAGAATGGGGTCGGTCATACATAGTGCATTTTCTCTGCGCACACGTTGTTACAGGTCAGCCTAAGCGAGTTGGCTTCTGCCGGATGCTAATCTTCGATGCTTTACCCTACAGCCTCTTCAGAGTCACCCTTGCTGGGTCTGGCCCTGGGAAAGCCCTCCTTCAGTAATCCTTGGGCAGAGGCTAGGCCCAGAGACCAGGACTAAAGGAAGCCATGGAGGTTCCCCTGGACTGGGGCTCAGGCTGCCCCAGGGCTGGTGTTCTGCCTGACTGTTTAGGGTCAGGGGTAATTTAAGGTGTCCTTTGCATCTAAGTGGCCCTCACTGGGAGGTTACACAGGTCTGGAATATCCTGGTAAGTTTGTGCATGCGTGTGCGTGCGTACGGGCATGTGTGGTATGACTTGGCAAGGGGGTGTGGGTGAGGTGTGGATTGGAAAGGTTCTTGAGGGAGAGAATCCAGGAGCTGTAGAGTGCTTGGTCCTCTGCTAGCCTAGAGAACTGTGATCAGAGCTGGGGTGTGGGAAGCCAGAGCCCCACTTTCTCTGTGGCTCTGGCTGGAGCTCAGTATAACGAGCTCAACTCCAGGTTACTACAGGGCTGACAGGGTGTTCAGTGTTCAGGGTGGTGGATTGCCTATTCCTTCTTGTGTTCCCTGGAGGAGGCAAAGGTTGCCTGCTGGTACTCTTGATGACCCATCCGGATGGCTTTCTTTGGGTCCTGTTGTTGCCAGTCCCAGGTAGCGCCCTTGACTTCTGCCCTGTCCTGAACGACTGCAATGAGCAGAGCCGGTAGGCTGTGAGGCACTTGGCAATGAAGATTCAGGTTTGCCTTCCAAATACGCTTGGTTTATTCACACAAACATCCCTTATGATCCCTCGATATACAAAGATTACGGTAGCCTCATGTAAACAGACACCTCACCAAGTGGTGAATTGCTGGACAGGAAGTGCCGGCCTCTCCTGGGGAGTCCTCTCCAGGGAGGATGATTTGGGAGCACGCTTGACCCATGCTGCCGGGTCTTTCAGCTGTGGCATGCTGGGAGGAGGGTAGCGTTGGAAGTTCTGGATGGTCTTTGAGAGTGATGGTCAGCGCTGACAGGTACAGCAAAGGTGCAGGAGACTCGATGGTCACTGGAGCCGGAGTCACATGGTGGACAATCTCAAGGTCCCGTTGCCAATGGGGATCTTTGCATAGGCTTGAGATGGCATCGTGGGAGCACAGCAGTGCAATTCTGGGACCACCTCTAAAGTTCCGATTTTTCCTATTGTTCCAGTGGGCCATCTGGGCTCCCAGCTTAAGGCTGGTTCATTTACATGTAGGAGCTGCCTTAGGCTTGGCCCGGATCAGAGCTGTTTGTGGTTGGCTCCTTAACACATCTTGCAAGCATTACTTTATTCCAAGTTATACAAAATAGTTTCACTTATGTCCTAACATGGATCCTCAGGAGACTACCTGTTGCTTTCAGCTCCCAGCACTGCATATCTGATTCAGGCCCTCCTGAAGCCATCATGAGTTTCTGGGCTGGCTGAGCTCTTACTTGTAGGGCTGGTCTAGACTCACTAAGGTGCACAAGCCCTGCTCTTGGGTCTGTTTAAAGTCCTGTCCCTGTCACTGAATGCCTAGTAGCAAGACTTGGGGCTGAAGTCAAAGGTTCCCTAAAACTACTGGGAGATGGGAGCTTGAGTCTGCAGGCTTAGGGTGGGACTGAACAGAGGAAGGCCCAGCGTGGGTGTGTGGAGGCTGGCTTGGCTCAGCCTCCCCTGGCTCTGTGTCAGGCCCTTTCTAACACTCATGGGCCCAGATGAGCAATGGCCCAGAATATTCTTCCCCAGCTGGCCTCTAAAGGCATTGTGATTGGGACCCAGGAACTTCTGGAGAATTGCTGCCCAGCCATCCTGTTTAGATGCTGAGAGAGCCAGTTCGGGGCAGCTCCTTGCTCAGCTGAGTGGTACTTATCTGCTCACAGCTCAGTGTCTGGGAGCCTTGGTACAGCCTCAGTGTAGCCCACCCAAGGGGAAACCTCTTATTTGGGTACAGTGTCAGAGCATGAATTAGAAGACACAGGAAGTGGACTAAATGTGTGACTGGGATGAGGGGTGCTGGGCCTGGAAGGTTCTATGGCGTCAGGTAAACAGAATAGCATTACTTCCCTAGCACACTTTAATCCTCATCTCTAAACATAGAAGCACTTAAGGTGTTAAAGTCGGGGTGCTCTGGAGTGCTGGGACTCTTCCTGTCCAGTGCTACAAGCTCTGCATCCCATCTCGAAACACTTGTAGGTCAGGCTTTTGTTTCCCCATTTAATTTGCTCTCAGAGAGCCTTGAACTTACATCTGACCAGGGCTACATGCCAGGTGGTCAGCCCGCCTGGTCTGTCCAACGATGATCTGTGGATTTGATGAACTGTGGAGTGAAGGTGTTTCTAGAAAGAATAACAAGATTGCACAAACAAAAGTGCTGCTTATATGTCATTTGCATTATGAATAATGCAGAGATGGCGTCCGGCACACAGGAGGACACGTATGGGCCCTGTGCATAGTCTCTGTCATTTCATACGCCATCCGTGTCATTCTGTGCTTGTGCATCTGTGGTTGTGGGTGCCTGACGGTTCCAGGATAAATCTCCAATGTTTCTCAAAGTGCAGCTGTCCTGTAGGGGGACTGAAAGAGTTCTGTTCCTTTCACCCTCTCTGGTTATAATCTGGCATTTGACGTGTTTTTTTTTTTTTAAACTGCCACTGCTGGTGTCCTCAGCTGTGAAACAGGGTACAGAGTACAAAACAATAAAAGGATTCCACCCAAGGCGAGTGTAGTGAACCAGCGAGTTTACTGGAGCAAGCGTGGGTGACTCAGAGGCAGCTGTGTACTAAGAAGCCCACCCAGCGTGGGTGATGACTCACCAGAGCTGCAGCCCCTAGAGTTTCCTGGCGTGCAGACGCAGCGGGGCTGGCTGGAGAGTGTCCTCTCCCCGGCAGTTGTTACTGTTTATATAACCTTGGCAAGGGACCTTCTAGATCTGTCCATTTCAGGAGCTTCTTGGGAGCCATGTTATGGGTTACCCACCTAGCCTGAGCCTCCTTCCGGTGGGAGGTGCTCCCTGAATCTCCTTGGTTTTGTATGATGTTAAGCCTGTTGCTGACCTCAAAGCATCCTTGTCAAGTGGTGAGGCTGAGAAGATGGTACCCAGGGCTGTGGGCACCAGGGGAGAATTGCAGGTCCCAGCAGACGAGGAAGGGCCTGCTGGCGGCAGGGGAATAGAGGTTGGAGGGTGCTGGGGTGAGCCAGGAAGGTGGCCAGTCCCTGAATGCCCTTCCTGGACCAGTATGCGCAGAAATCATCTTTAGGCCAGAGTGCTGCACTCTCTAGATCTCCTGTGGCTATGTCATGGCCAGAGTGGAAGGGGCCAAGATGGTTCCTTCCTGAGACACAGCCAGCCTCAGCTGCATGGCCCCTGCCCAGTGTAAAGCCTACCCCTTGAGGCCTGACTTCACGGCTCTGGGGCCTGGTGTGTCATCTGAATTGTCCCAGCACTTGTGGTGTGCCAGGCAGGGTTGTTATTTGTTCTGTATGCCAGGCTCAGGGAGTAAAGTGACTTGTCTACTTCATGGCCCCCAAACTTGTGTGTTCTTTCCCTCCTTACGTGGCTTCTGGAACCTTCCACTTAGCACTCTGGGTAGCCTGTGGTAACCCTCCTGGTACCTTGGTCTTAGTGTTGCTGGCCCATTTCTGTATCATAGGGACTTGGTTCTGGCCCATGGTTCTACCCCCTGTGCTGCTGGCTCTGCAGCCTCAGGATCGCTGCTACTCTCCTAGCTCGGGAAGCTGACTCCTTCTCTACAGCCTTTTCTACTGTCTCTCTCGCCCGGGCTGGAGGGCCTGAGAGTACTGGGCAGCATCTCTATACTTCCGCATGCTGCTACCGTTCCATTTTGGGCTTTTCTTCTCCTTGGCGTCTGCCACCCCCTGTCCACAGGCACCATTGTCCCTGTGAAGGCTCATTGGAGCTTGCTGTCCTCTGGTACTGTGGGAGTCTCTGTTCCCAGGTGCTATCTCAGGTGCCTGATGGTCCTTGGACCTGCCTGTCCGTGTTTCTGTGCTCTTTCGTCCCTCGTTCACTGTCATCCCAGACTGGGACCGCTTCGTTCGCATACTCTGTGTGTATGGTATTCAGCAGCGCCTCAGCTGGCATCCGCTGTGCGGGGTTCTCCTCCTCTCGCCTTCCTTACACCACTAAGTGGTGGCTGACAAGAGGACTGTGGGAGTACAATGACAGTAACAACAGCTCAGGGGCCACAGCTGCTCTCCTCTGGGGTTCATCTCATAGGGAGAACATGGTTGGTTGCTATGGGCAAGAAGGAAGCCTGGCTTGCCATGAGATGGGTGATGGGAAGGAGAGAGTTGGTGACCAGTGTCCCCAGGCCCTGACCTAGTTCTTGGCTTTTCTGGCAGACAGAGGGCACCCGACTGCAGAAGGATCTCCGCACCTACCTGGCGTCTGTTAAAGGTAGGGTACATCTGTCTGCAAGTTGGGGCTGCAGAGCTGAGGCAGGCAGAGCTATGGGGCAGCTGGACCACATCTGTGGTGGTGATGGTTGCATGGGGGATGACAAGTGGAGCCCATGGATCTTCTCCCTACCGCACAGCCATGCATGAAGCCTCCAAGAAGCTGAGTGAGTGTCTCCAGGAGGTGTATGAGCCTGAGTGGCCTGGCAGGGATGAAGCTAACAAGATTGCAGAGGTGAGCATGGGAGGGTGGCCTCAGTTCTCCCCTCCCCCCCCCCGCCAGGGTCCTTTTTGGCCTCTGCTTCTGTCCCCGCAATGTCTCACCTTCTGACGCAAGCTATCCTGATTCTCTGGCGCTCACACACAATGCAGCCTTGGTCAAGTTGCCTTCCTTCTGCAGGCTGTGCTTTTGGTGCTCGCCACACTGGCATTTGAGAAAGTGCACTACGGCCGTGCCTGTGTGCTAGTGCTCATGAGTCACAGTCTCCCCTGACGACCCTGCCAGTCTTTACTGTACTTGAACCTTGCTGACATCCCAGGGGCACTGCGACCTCAGGAGAGCAAGGCCCTGAGAGTGCACAGAGCTCTGAGGCCATGGGCTCCGGGATGAATTCTGGGGACTGTGTGGCTTAATTCTCCAAAACACTCTTGTTCCTGCGTCTCAGAACAATGACCTGCTGTGGATGGACTACCACCAGAAGCTGGTGGATCAGGCTTTGCTGACCATGGACACCTACCTGGGCCAGTTCCCTGACATAAAGGTAAGAGACCCCTTGGCCCATGGTCTCGCTTCCACGGGAGTCTGGGAGAAGCCTCAGGCTGGCTCAGGTGGAAGGCGACGGCCCTGTGTCAGCTGTCTGCTTAGCCTGGCAGTTTGTCTCTTCAGGACTGGCTCCTCTGTGACCAGTCACTAGCTGGCTGTATCTCCTGTAGGAGATACAGGGCACTGAAGATCCACCAAAGAAACGACTTTGCCCAAGCCTGGCTGAGTTTCTTGGGGTCGTGCTTAGCCTAGAATGAGTGGCGACTTCCAAAGCTGCATGGCCGGAGCTCCCGCACAGCTTGCAGGCGGTGTAGCAGCCCAGAGCATCTCCTTTCCAGTAATTGTTAACACTTACATCGCCTCAGGCGGGGCCTCAGGTGTGAGGCTGTGTGTGGAAGACCCAAGCATCTGTGGACCGCAGGTCCCGGTATCTATGCTGTGTGTTTGGTAGGGCGAGTGTTGCCTGTTGACCGTGTGGATGTGTTTATGTTACCGAATGTACGGAAACCTGGAGGCTTCTGCTGGAACTGAGCATGTGCCTGGAGCCCTGTACGCTAAGGTCTCTATCAGCGCTGCTGGGTCCCCGGGTGCTGTGTCCCTCGGGCCTCAGGAGTCTGAAGCACCTAGGAGGGATGTCTCCCTGATGTGCGCCCGTGCAGATATATAGTGGTTCAGGAGATCTGGCGCCTGAGAAGTAGCTCTAAAGATCCCGGAGCCTGGCTGAGGAAGAGGTTTGACTCCCATGATACTGGCTAGAGGGTACTGGCAGATGACTTCCTGTCACCGGGAAAGTGGGTGACACAGAGAGGACAGGGCGGCCTGCGGCATCAACCTCCTGCCTCCAGAAGGCTCTGTTGCCAGACTGGGGTCTGGCCCCAGATATGCAGCTTCAGGGCTGCTGTGCTTACCTTGCCTCCTTTCTCTGGGACCAGCCTGGGCATCTCGGCATTAGGCCCCATTGAACCCTCCTGTCTCCTGCTTCTTAGTCACGCATTGCCAAGCGGGGGCGGAAGCTGGTGGACTATGACAGCGCCCGGCACCACTATGAGTCCCTTCAGACCGCCAAAAAGAAGGATGAAGCCAAAATTGCCAAGGTAAGTTCCGGGGCAGGGGCAGGGGCAGGGGCAGGGGCAGGGGCAGGGGCAGGGGCAGGGGCAGGGGCAGGGGCAGGCAGGGAATCAGAGGTTAGTTCAAGGGTCCCAGCTGTGAGTAGGGATGGTGCTAAGACCAGGGCCATCCAGTAGCAGACCCTGTGGGTGCCTGGGTAGGCGGGTAGGGCTGTTGCTGGCCTCTTTCTGCCCCTTTGCCCTGCTCTGAGGCAGTTTTCCAGAACCAGAATAGACCCAGCTTGGGTTTCCCTGGCGTGGCACTAACTTGCTCAGTGCACCGAGTGGAATTCTGTCACGGGATCCGATGTGACCCTGCCTTGCTGGAACAGGCCTGTGGGCTGGTCACAGGGCTGGCCACACAGTCCTGTGGTGGGCGGGTGGGCAGGCGGGCAGGTGGCAGAGCCCCGTGTGCTGAACCCCCTCGACGCTGCCCACTCCTCTCATTGCCGTTTTGCAGTTGCAGTTCAAACGCCCTCCCCACGCCACTTGGGTGGGACTCCCCTGATTCTCTCAGCCCTGGGGGTTGGCGGGGGGGGGGTGAGACGCTATACCCGCTGCAGGCTGGCCTCTAGATGGGGGCTGGCCTGACGGTCCCTGCGTGGGATGGTGGGCCTGCTGTTTAATTATTTATGTCTCTGTTGTTTTTTTCTTCTTCTCCCACCTCCCTCCCGTCTGTCCATTCTCCTTCGCCTTGACCTCTCCTTCCCTCCCGCCCCTGCCCCCAGCCTGTCTCGCTGCTTGAGAAGGCCGCCCCCCAGTGGTGCCAAGGCAAACTACAGGCTCATCTTGTAGCGCAAACTAACCTGCTCCGAAATCAGGTGATACTGGCTTCTAACCTTGCACGTGCTGGCGCCTTCTGGTCTGTTGTCCACTCTTGGGTGTCTGTCTGCCCAGCCCCCACAAAGCTTCCCCGGGATACGGGAGGGCTTATCTTCTTTCTGGGGTTTCGAGCCAGGTAGGGCTGAAGTCTGAGCTGGAGGCCTGTGGCCTGTGGGTGCGGTGGGTGGGGCTTTCGAGACTGTTTTAGAGGAGACACCTGACCAGGTTCCTAGCAGATTGGGGCCTAGGAGTTGTGGCTGACTTGGGCACCCAACCCGGGTCTGTGCTCTTTTCAGATGGCTGGCATCCTGTAGCGCTCCAACCAGGAACTGCCTTTACCTTTCTCTAGGAGCCCTCTCTGGGACTCCTGCCGTGTTCCTCAAGCTGTTTGAAAGATCCAAAGTTATTCCGAGGAGACGTATCTTACCCCACAGGCACTCTTAGTCCCAGGAATCCCAGCGCTGTCTGCAGCCGAGTGCGGCTCCTAACTCAAGGCCTGGGGAGGTTAACCTGGCCCTTGGTCTGGGCTCCAAGTAGGGAATCCTTGCTACAGAGGACTCATGACCTGGCCGCTGGAGGAGACTCTAGGAGGCCTCTATCTTCAGCCTGGGATGCTGAGACCCATCCGGGAGACCTGGGTCCAGAAGGGTCATTCTTTGGAGGTTACACAGAGGGCAAAGGTTTGAAGGGACTTTCTGCTGAACCCTGGTCATACCACCACCCTGCCAGTAGATCTATAGCCCTCTTGGTGTCCTGCACCTGGAACTGGCTAAGTTTGGCTGAGGTCTGCTGAAAGTGAGGCAGGTGGACCAAGAGAGGTGGGCTACATCTTTCTTTATTCTTCCAGCCTCGCCAAGACTAAGGAAACCTTACAGTGGGGGATGAGGCAGGTAGCTGAGACATGACCCAGGAAGAGGTCGGATTTCTCCTGGACAGTGCCCCATTTTTCTGGAGCCACCTCCCAATCCCGTCATCTCCAACCTCATGGTATCAAATGTACAGTATCGGGGAGGGAGGAGCGCCAACCTGACATGGCTAGATGCCTAATTTCTGACCTGACCCACTGCCTAGCTTCTCGAAGGCCGAACCTTGTAGCTAACCTTGGAGGCTCTGAGGTTAGGATCAAGGTGATTGGTTATTCAGAGCTTAGTAGGTATAGACTTACAGGTCTGGAAAACACCCAGTAGGCCTTGGGAGGTGGAGCAGGCGGACTTTGGGGAAATGTGTGGGGCTGAGGGCATAGAACCCAAGCCGGGTTTATGTTGACGCTGCTCCCTGACCAACATGGAGTACTTTGAGTTGGAGAGGCCCCTGGGGGAGGTTGTAGGGCTTGGGGTAGGGTCTGCTGGATGCCCTAGGGCTCTTGAGTTGAATGTGGGTTGGGGGATCCTGATTGGGAGGCCAGCAGGGGAGGCTGAAGCACGGGGTCACCTTTTCAGATGTTGGCTTGTTTTACCTTTCACATGGATCTCTCTCTCTCTCCTCTGCTCCTAATGCCTAGCTGGAAAACTAGAGCAACTGTAATTGCCCTTGTCACCTGTGGACAGCTAGGTAGCTAGGTGACTGTGAGTTTGAACTTGAGACCCTAATCCACCCTATGGGTAGATTTGACTTTGAAGAGACAGTGTACCCTGTTCCCGCTGTGCTTGCAGGACTGACTGGCTTCCTATTGCCCTGGCTGACCCTGGGAGCTCTCCAGACTTGCTCCAGCCTCTTGGGCTTGCCTGCCAGACAGGTCCGGATTCTAGTCAGCTCATTGACTTTAGAATGGAGAGGGGGAAGGATGGGGGCTGGAAGGCCTCCTGCATTACCCATAGTGCTCGCCTGCCTTTTGCTCTGGAGTGCTTTCTACATTCTGAGGTGTGGTATTTGTGGTATAGCGAGCATAGCTGCCTTCTGAGTGCTTCCTAGAAGGCCAGGATATGAGGCACATATCAAAGGACTCAGGCCCTTACTATGGGGAATTTAAAGTGCGCCTGCCCTTGTTCTGTGCACTGTTGCTAGGACACCGGACCTCTGCTGAGAGGCTCCGATCTGACCTTTCTGAAAGGAATCACTTATGTTTACGCCATCCAAATTTGCCTTTAAGTATGTGAGTGTTTGTCTGTCTGTCATCTTTGGGGGTGTGTGCCGTGTGTGTCTGTGTGTGTGTGTGCACATCCATCTGTCTGTCTATCTGTGTCTGCCATCTTTGGGGGTGGGGGTTCCCCTCAGAGGCTAGAAGAGGGAGTCAGATCACCTGAAACTGGAATTTAAAGGGAGTTGTGACCTTCCTGGTGTGGGAGCTAAAACTGAATTTGGGTCCTCTGGATGGGCAGGAAGCACCCTTTAACCCAGCTACTAAGCTGTCTCTCTGCTTCCTGACCCCAAATTTAGAGTGGGTTTTAGGAGTCAAACTCAAGTCCCTCCACATGCATGGTAAGCACTGACCTTCCCCAGCCATCTTACCAGCTTCACCTTTAAAGAGTTTCGGTTTTAGTTTGTTTGTTTTGCTTTCTGTTTTTCGAATTAGATTCTAAAAAGTCTGCTCAGGAGCCCATGTGTTACCTGGAGGGCAGGGTAGTCAGAAGCCAAGGCTCCAGCTTGGGGTACCCTGGGCCTGGGTGCTTAGTGGGCGGGTCCTGGTGTGCCTTAAGCTAGGCGGAGGGGTCAGCTGGGCCTGGTGGGGGGAAGTGTACTTTGGTCTTAGTGGTGTCCTGGCCAGCTGTGGGCCCAACACCAGCTTTAGAATGTGAGGCTGCGGCCTGCTGTCCATCGAGCCGGGGATGTGAGTCAGACCTGAATCCGGGTCACTCCCCTCACCCTTGTCTGTGTGACCCAGAGCTCTGCCTGGCACTGGGGTCTAGTGCCCCCTCTTGGTAGGCGTGAGCACTCTGCAGAGTAAGTAAGTGATGTAGGGTGAGCCCTGGGCACCTCAGCCCAGCTCCGTCCTCTCCAGTCCTCTCCAGTCCTCTCCACCTTTGCTCTTAGAGGTGCTGAGTCAGTGCCACTGGTCTCTGGTTGAGATGGGTTGTAGTAGAAGGATTTGTGGGGAAAACTTCCCCAGCGAAGGAATGAGAAGCTAGGTACCAAAGCCAAGCAGGCTCTCACCCCAAGGAAGAGGCAGGAACCATTAGTTGGGGTCGGAGAAAGCAGTAGTCCGCTAGTTGAATCTCGGGGCTCACGCTTGGCTCCAGGGGGTTGATGTGGAAGAAGGCAGGGCTCCACTGCGTTTGTGCTCTGCCTCTGTGCTCCATTCTCTAGGTTGTTTGCTTTCGACTCCTGCCCCCTCTGTGTATTTCTGTGTGTGTCTGGGTTAGGGGACAAGCTCCAGTATTGCCCCTGAGAAGTCAAGGGCATTCATATTTTGAGACAGGATTTCTCTCACTGGGGCCTGAGACACATTGGGACCATTCTCACATTGGGACCTGGTTCAGTTCAGCCGGCTCGCCAGTGAGCTCTAGGGATCTTCTCGTGGCCACCTCCCCGGAACTGGGGTTTCAAGTGTGCTCTACCACATCTGGCTTTTCATGTGGGTGCCTGGGATCAAACTCAGCTCCTCCTTCTTATTCTGCAGCCTCTTTACCCTCTGAACCATCTCCCAGCCCTTGCCTCCAGCCTTCTTATTGGCCTTCTCTTCATATCCTCCCTTTGTAACGGTAGCTCAGCTCTCCCATTCCTAGAGTGTCCTCTTAGGTCTAGCTGTAGGAGTCCCTAGGGCTCCAGTGGGAGGTTGTGGGTAGCCATCCACATGCAGTCTAACCTCTATCCTGCCCAGGCCCTGGGGCCTACGTCCAGGCTGGAGAGGGTGCCGGCTCTGGGGGTAGGTCTGGGTCAGTGCCAGACAGAGTCTAACACACCCCACCGCCTCTCCATCCCAGGCAGAGGAGGAGCTCATCAAAGCCCAGAAGGTGTTCGAGGAGATGAACGTGGACCTGCAGGAGGAGCTACCGTCCTTGTGGAACAGGTGAAGTCAGGAGGGGCCCACATTCCTGGCAGCCAGCCTGGCCCCGTGTCCACCTCCCCGCCTCGAGGCTCTGTGTCTCTGAGGACGCAGCATGCAGTCACATGTGGTTTTCACCATCTCACCTCCTCCCCTCCCGCAGCCGTGTCGGTTTCTACGTCAATACGTTCCAGAGCATCGCTGGTCTGGAGGAAAACTTCCATAAAGAGATGAGTAAGGTAGGCCAGGGTGACCCTCAGTGCAGAGGATCAGTCATGGGCAGAAATGGGGAGCTTGGGTGCTCTGGTCACCACGCTAACTTTTCTACCTGGGGCAGCGGTGGATGGTCCAGTCCAGCCCCAGCCTTCCATGCCCAATCCTGTTCCTCTTACCTGGACCATGTTTCTGGAATGTGATCAGCCCCTTCTCAAACTATGACCTGGCAGCTCCGAGAGCTCAGGGCTATAAATGGTGATGGATAGTTTCCCTCATCTGTGGGAAAATAGTAGATGTTACCAGAATTTTTGTAATAATAATAAAAAAAAGTCTCAGCTGGGTGCGGTGGCACACACCTGTGATCCCAGCACTCAGGGAGGCAGAGGCAGGAGGATCTCTGTGAGTGTGAGGACTACCTGGTCTACAAACTGAGTTCAGGACAGCCAAGGCTACACAGGGAAACCCTGTCTCAAGAAACAACCACCACAAAAAGTCTCCTGTGTTTCCTAAGGCAGTGAATGGGAGGCTTCTCTTCCCGAGTCTGGCATGGGAGGCGTGATCAGCTCACACGTTCATGTTGTATTAGAATAGAGGCTGGGTAACTGGCCGTTGGGGTGACAGCTCCCCCAGTCCAGATGGTGGCTGTTTTGCTTTTGTTTCTTAGACCCAGGGGGATGAAGTAATGGCAGCTTATGGGCTTGGGGGCTGAAGAGAAAGAGCTGGTTTGGGGCCTTTTCCTGACCACAACCCTGCTGTTTAAGGCCTCTCTTTTCTCCCTGTTCTTCCCCCTTCTTGAAGATCTGAGGCAAACCATACAACAGGGCGGGCAAGATGGCTCAGCGGCTCTTGTCACATAAGCCTGATTAGTGACTTGAGTTTACCTCCTGAAACTTAAGTAATGGTAGGAGAGAATCGGCTCTCTATAACTGTCCCCCAATCAATACACAGATTGAAGAAAAATAAAAATCAAACAGGTATTTTAGGGAAGGAAACCTTCATGAGTAGTTAGTGCAAGGCACAAAAGGCGGAGTTATGTCTAAGGGGGAGAAAAAGTCATCTCTGCACTTCCTAGTGGCTCATCATTCTCAGCGATGAGACCCAGAGCCTGTGTGCACGGAACCTCGTTTTCTCTTACTCTGTGTTTTTGGAGGAATTTCTGGTAGTTGTGGGAAGGCTCGGAAGCTTCCTGGCAAAGTGACCTTAATCATGGGGATTAACATGAAAGCTGCAATCTGCGAACACGAGGTTTCAGAAATAAAATGTTGAAGTGCTTTATTATGCTTGAAATCCAGCAAGCAGGAAGACTAAGGGGAGAAAGAGAGTTGCAAGTCTGAGGCCTGGGCAGCTTACCCTCCAACTAAAATAGACAGAAAGCTGGGGGTGTGGTCCAGCAGTGGACAGCCATGGATTCAGCCCGAGGCTTCGCATGTGCTGCACAAGCGCTCCGAGGGCCCCTCCAACAATATTAAGATATTCCCTTAAACAGCAATAGAGAAAAGATGGCTCCCAGAAACAGTAGCTGTTGGCGGTACAGCCCATGTCCCCTGGTTTCCATGGCACTGGCTTTGTGGGGCTCCTTGTGCCGGTATCCTCTTTCATTGATGGGGTCAGGGGAGCTTGCTCCTGTTGGAGGTAGGGTAAGGAGTGAGGAGGCACGCCTGCAGAAGGGGTCCTTGTCCAAGCCTGCTTCTGTTCACTTCCTCCCGCAGCTCAATCAGAACCTCAATGATGTCCTGGTCAGCCTAGAGAAGCAACACGGGAGCAACACCTTCACGGTCAAGGCCCAACCCAGGTAGGTTAAAGTGGGGAGGAAGAGGCCAATGGGGCCCTGCGACTTGATGGTCAGCACCTGAAACCCTTCCTTGTCCTGTGGGCTCCGCGGGTTTGGCCCTGGGCCTCTGGGAACCTTCCAGGCTCTGCCTCCTGCCATCAGGGAAGCAGCCCTGCAGGGAAAGGAGTGTAGCTAGGGAGCCTGCAGCTCCGAGCCTTTGTGGAGTAGAGGGCAGGGTGGAGACGGAGCTCCTTGTTGACACAGGGCTGTGGTTCCTGGCTTCCGTGCAGGCCTTCCTGCCTCCTGCTCAAGGTAAGGTCCAAGGATAGTGGCAGTGCCCCGGCGCTTTGTCCTTGGGTGCCTTTCCTGGGCAGCTGCCAGGAGATCCTGTCTCCCGAGGAAGACCAAGAGGGGGAGGAGCAGAAACAACCTACAGTCTGGGATTGTGCCCTTTCTTGGTGTGTGTGTGTGTGTGTGTGTGTGTGTGTGTGTGAAGAGTGGGGGTGTGGGGCGTTGACCACATACATTCGTATAAGTTTGAGTGGGTGCACGCTCTGCTCGCGTGTAGACAGCGCCGTTAACATCATTCCATTGTTCTGCAAAATCTCTATTTGGGTAACTGGTCTGCTGCGGAACTTTGGAGGGTTTCAGTGATAGCCTCATTCCTTTTTCTCCTCTGCAAATAAAGCATGCAATTGACAGAGAGGAGCCTACAGGTGTTCTGGGGACCATGGGGGAGGGGAGGGGAGGGGAAAATGAGGACAGATAGGAGTCTGTGGTCACTTTAGAAAGACCTTGCCCACTTGGAAAGATTGTGGGGCCCAGACTGGATGAGCAGGCTCTTGGCCATTCTCTCCACTAAGGTGCCCATTGGTGCCTTACCCTGGCCTCCTGTAGCCTTCCTGGATCTGTCAGCAACTGCACTTGGCCAGCAGGGATACAGGGCAGACAGGGGAATGGGGTGCAGATTAAGGGCAGAGGACAAGTCCTGGGAGGGCAGGGGAGGAGAGAGAGAGGTGAAGAAAGTGGGCATCAAGGGCAGGTTGAGGAGAGGAGGAAAGTCCTGGGGGAGGGGCAGAAGGAGGAAGGCTGAAGACAGGCTGAGGGCAGGGCAGGCTGAGGGCAGAGTGGGGAGGTCCATAACAGGCTGGGTGTAAAGGTAAGGCTGAAGGACAGGTAGAGGACAGGCCATTTCTTAGAGGCCCCTGAGCAGACAGGAAGGAGAAGGTGGCGGAGGAAGGCCTATTTCCCCGGGCTCCTCCTCCAAATGAAGCATCCACACCCCCACCATCCCCACAGAAAGAAAACTAAACTGTTCTCACGGCTGCGCAGAAAGAAGAACAGGTACCGCTGGGAGTGCAGTGCCATGGGCCTTCAGGCCCCGCCCTGACTGCGCATGCGCCTTGTGTCCTGTGCCCTGATGAAGGGTCCACTAACCCCTAACCTGCCCGTGTGTCCTGCTGCTTGGGGACATGTGTAAGAAGGGGATGGAGGACCTGGGATACCAGGGAGGTAGGAGGTATAGGGCAGGTGGTTTATGGTTAGTGTAGCCCTGTTCTGTATACACCCGAAAGTCTGACCGCAGCACACGGGTGGAAGAGGAACAGAGCGGGAACGAGGAGCCGCATCGCCTGTATTTTACATTGCTTTGTACTCTTTAAGGAGGCAAGTGCACCCCCATAAAACATGACCGCCCCAGGCCAGGCACCTGGGGTCCCAGTTGTAGTGTCCTAGAATGTAGTAGATCTTCACATGCCGCCACTGTAGCTGGTTGCTTCCTGTGGCTCGTGAGCAGATGAGCTGCATCCACTGTGCGGCTGGTCGCTGCGCTGGTGTTACTAATTTATTTAAATTAAGTAGACCCTTGGTGACTGGTGGCTACCATCTTTTGCAAGCACGGATGATCCCTTGCCCCTGTATGCCCGGTGGCTGGCTACAGGGCGCATCCCTGACCCTGCGTGTCACCAAGTCCTGCTGCTCAGGACTTCGCACTCGCTCAGCTGTCAACTTGCGGTGAACCCACCAGTCTTTATTCCAGCCAGCTCTGCCTGGCCATGTTTCTGCAGGGTGCGGGCTAAGTTGCGGAACCCTGGGAAGGAAAGCTTAGAGGTAGTGAGGGCTCCCGAAAGTCTGTGCGGTTGGGAAGAGGCGGCGGGAGGCGGCACAGGCGTCTGTGGATCAGGTTGGGGAGCAGGCTGGGTGAACAGGCTGCTGTCTGATGAGAGAGAGACTCACTTTGCCTCTAGGGTGTTTGGCTTTGCTTGTGCTGTGAACATTGGGCATTGCGGCACAGGCGGGGAGGAGACTGGTCCTCGCTCGGATACCCCTGCCTCCAAGACAAGCCCCTTACGAGCCACACGGGAGCATGGCCTGTCCTTTTATTTCCACTGTATACATGCGCAGGGTTCCATAAAGGGATTCACATCCACACTTAGGTTTCACATATGGGGCCATGGGGCACACAGCTTCCCGTGTGGACCCATGGAGCTCAAACATATATACACAGCTCTACATGTGGATCCATGGAGCTCATGCATACACACATGTAATTCCCCGTCTGCACCCACCAGGTGCTCACAGGTTACTCCGGGTCCTCTAGCTCTTTGTCCTACTGACGTCACTCCCCCTTTGTCCTTCTTCTACAGTGACAGCGCCCCCGAAAAAGGGAACAAGAGCCCTTCACCTCCTCCAGATGGCTCCCCCGCTGCTACCCCTGAGATCAGAGTGAACCATGAGCCAGAGCCGGCCAGCGGGGCCTCACCCGGGGCCGCCATCCCCAAGTCCCCGTCTCAGGTAGGCACGTTGTTTGTCTCTAGGTGCATTTCTCTTCTTCTCTTCCTCTTACTTTGCTTTTATCTTCTTCCCTTTCCCCATCATCCCTGCCTGGGCCGGAACAGGTTTTGAGCCTAAGGCTCTGCTCCATGGAGGACGGGATCCGACCTGAGTCTGCATGGCCTACACAGAACCTCAGCTTTCTCAGGGGCCCTGGTCTGTTTCCCAACCGTGGAAGTACAGAACCTCCCTTTCCTGTCTCCCTGTTTCCCTGACTCTTCACCTTTTTTTCCTCCCTAGATAGCTGCTCTGGGTTTTCGGCCCCTGCGTATCCAGTTTCTCTCGAGATCCGGGAGGTCTTGCCCTTTCTCTGGCAGGGTCTGAGGAAAGAGTCCTCTCAGATGGCCTCACAAGGCCATCAAAGGAAAAGAAAGAGAATGGGCTCAATGAAGAAAGGTGGGGGTCGGAGGGACCATGGCCTCAGTCATCTTTATCCTGTCTCATTCTGGCAAGCCCTCTGGGCTTCTGCAGAGGTCCCTAAACTGGCAGCTGGGTGGGGTTGAAAGGAATGAGCCCTCTCACTTCCCTTCGTGGGGAAATGGACAGTGATGCCAAGAGATAGTAAGAACCTGCACCTGGACAATGTACTGCCCATTGGTCAGGTTGGCTCCCAGGCCAGTGCTGGCCACACTTCCATTCATGGGTCTTTTTCTCTGTCCCTGGGAAGTGGCTAGAAAGCAAGATGAGGGTCTCCTTCACCTGGTCTGCATACATGAGGTCCTTGCGGGGACCTAGTTCAGGCTGGCTTGCCTAAGGACAGCCTGAGCTGGGGTTCCTTTTGGGTAGTCACAGCCTAGGCGGGTGGAGGGAAGGTCTGTGGGAGGGCAGGAGAGGCACTATTTAACTCCAAGTTCCTGCCTAGGTAGGCGGGGTAGATCTTCCCCCAGTCGGCTACGGGAGCACATCAGGGCTACCCCTTGACTTCTGTCTCCTCCCTCTTTCTGCTTTCTTTTTGCTCAGTGATTTTGGACCTCCTGTCTTGGCCTGTTCTCTTGGGGTGTCCTATCTTGGTGTCTGTTTAGGGGAGCAGTGACTCATTTGTTCTCCCCAGTGGCCTGGGTGGGGCTGTGGCCTGGGAGTGACTGACTAAGTTAACCATGGCTTTGTCTCTGTCTCCCTGTGCCGTGCTCTGCCATGCCTCCCACGCTCCCCCCTTGCTGGCCCACAGCTCCGGAAAGGCCCACCCGTCCCTCCGCCTCCCAAACACACCCCATCCAAGGAGATCAAGCGGGAGCAGATTCTCAGCCTTTTTGATGACGCATTTGTCCCCGAGATCAGCGTGACCACCCCCTCCCAGGTCAGCCGTGTCCACCGCGGCCCAGTCTTCTCCCCTCATCTCACTCTTTCTCTTGGAGCATGCGTGGCCTTCCATCCTTCACCCCGAAACTCTGAGCTTCTTCTCAAGAGCCAAGAATTTGGCTGGAGAGATGGGCTTGGGACCTTCATCTTTGACCCATCCATTTTCGTTCTTCCATCATTCTTCTGTTATCATCCATCCCATCCATCAGAGCATGCACCATGTCTGGATAAGGGGACGTGACAGGTCTTCCCTGTTTCTCAGCGGTATGGTCAGCTTCGCAGACATCTCACAGTGATAACGGGGACATGGAGTGGTTGGGCAGTCGTGGGATGTTTCCTTGTGCAGGTGACATTTGGAGTCACAGAGTCACTGCTTTAGCTAGAGACAGCAGAAGTAGGCCAGAAGGATTAAGAGACAGGCTCAACTAAGTGATGCAGGTGGCTTACAAAGGCAAGAACCAGGCAGAGCCCTGTTGGATACTATAATGACCAAGATGCAGAAAGCCACCTGTCAGGGCTGCTGTTTTGTGTCAGGAAATGCCCACCCTCGGATGGAGGTGCCTTTTTTGGTGAAAAAAAACAAAACAAAAACAAAAACAAAACAAAACAAAACATCGTAAGACTGGAGGATGCTGACACAGAGTCAGACCAGCCTGGGGTGGTCAGTTCCTTGCTTCAAGCTGGCCTTAAGCCTCCCAGCCTTCCCTTTTGTGGAGGGGTTTCTAGAAAGCTTCCCAGGTGTCTCTAGCCTCTGCCTTCCGTATAACGTACCACCCTGATACCTGGAGGAGGGGGACAGGGTCTGAGGGCGGAGTGCGAAGAGACAACTTGGAATGGAGAATGGAATGGAGAATGGGACCTAGAGAGGGTGTGCCCTTGGCTCCCGTGGAAGGGCAGCACGGTGGCACCGAAGCCCCTCTCTGCAGGAAGGTGTTGCCGAGGCAGGTGGGTTGGGCAGTGTGGGAATGGGGCTGAGAATCTTCAGGCTAGTTTGTTGCTGGGACCCTTCCCTTCCTGAGGGACCTGCCCGCACCTTGAGGTTCCCCGGGCAACTGACCAGCACGTGTTTAGATGAGAGAGAAGGGCTAGCCCAGGAGATAGCAGATGCCGGGCGGAGATGGTATAGCTACTTACTGTGACATCTCGTTTGCTTTTCAAATGCCCCCCGTGAGGGCACATACCCCCCTTTCCTGGTGAGGGACCCAGTCTACAGCTTACTGCATGGCATGTGTCGGAGGGAGCCCGTCATGCTGCATGTATGTCTGTCCTCCGTCCCCCATGTCATTGCATGCCTTGCCTGCTGCTGCTATGTCCGTCTTCAGGGACCCGGGGCTACCAGGCTGTCATGGGGTGGAACAGCATTTTGGGTGGTATTGCATGGGTCAGGGTGGGGGTGGGGGCTCACATCATCCACGGTGCCTGGTGCCAGCAGGTGTAATGTGGTGAGCAGCCTGCCCCCATTCGTTCTGTTGGTCTTGCGTGGGAAGGAGTCATTTGCCACAGGCAGGACTGAGAGATGAGTGAAGCCACTGAGTGCAGGCCTCCCCGTATAGCATTTCGGGAATATTGCTATCTGGGCTTGTTGTCTGACAAGTGTGGAAGGGGCAAGGATGGTGGCTGTAGGACAGGGTTTCGGCCTCAGACGGGTGGGAGGCACCTCACAGTCCTGAGGCTGTGACATCCCCGGCCCCACTTTCAGACAAGGCTGGACTGGGAGAAAAGAAGGGAAACTCCTAAGGGTCAGTCTGAGTCCGCTCATTCTGGGAGTGGCTGCCCTTGGCTTGGCCCAATTGGAAGGGATCACATGTTCTCCTGCTGCGGGTCGTCCGGCCCTTATGTCCCCAGGACTGTAGAGGCTCCTCTGAAGAGTCACAGGCCACATCACAAAGTTTCCAGCCTTTCTTGGGATGGACACAGGCCCGGGGCACCTTCTCTCAGAGTTGGGCTCCCGCGGAAAGCAATCGGAAGTAAGAAGTTGCTGACCCCAGCTTGTAGGGTCACAGTCCTCCTGCCATCCCCTAAGGGCTGGGGTTGGGGCACCCTGAGCCATGTCCGTGCTTAGGCTGGGGTGGAGTTTTCCGAGGCTCTGAGGAGAAAGCCCGTAAGCCAAACAAGACTGCAGCTTCGCTGAGTCAGCTTGTCCTCTCCCGGGCACTAGCCGTACCCTCCCAGCCTCTTACCCTGCTTAGCTGCTACTGAGTTGTTTGAGGGGTCTCCCTTGCAGGGCAGGGGAGAGACACCTTCCACGATGTGCCAGCCTGGGGTACATCGGAGCTTTTTATATTGTTGGTGGAGGATTAGCTTCATGTATCTTGCTTGGCTGCAGCTGGGTTCCCTCAAAGGGAATCTGGAGGTAGCGGGGCCTGTCGTCTGTAGCTAACGCAGGTATTCCAGGGCATCCATGGGATGCCATGCTGAAGACGCCCTCGGCACACGTATGCTGCCAAGTCTTTCCACATCCCTGGAGCTGAGTGGCAGTCCCAGAGGGTGACTCGGTGGGTGTCAGTGTGAGGCCCTTGAGACTGAGGTGGGCATGTCCAGCCCGGGCCACAGCCTCGTGCTGCTTTTAATACACAGGGGTAAGATCAGATGAGCTTGTTGAGGGCAAAGGGCAGAGGAGATGGGTGTAATCCCATCCTGGCTGCTGGAAAAAAAAAAGCCCGGCCAGTTGTTGGATGTCCTAGTTGGGATCAGGTATCTTAACATAGGTGGGAGAGCCTATCTATACTACTTTGTGTAGCTGTGGACAGTACTTAATCGTGTGTGTGTGTGTGTGTGTGAGTGTGTGTGTGTGTGAACTTGTTTTCCTCTGTGTGCACAAGGCATAGGCCCTACCTGTTACTAACTGCTTCCTTCCTTTGCTGCTGCCGCCACCAAGTTTGAGGCCCCTGGGCCTCTCTCAGAGCAGGCCAGTCTACTAGACCTGGACTTCGACCCCCTTCCGCCCGTGGCCAGCCCCGTGAAGGCACCCACACCCTCTGGTCAGGTTGGTTGTGCCCACCAATGCGTGGCCCGTCTGCCTCAGGACCAGGCCTTGTGCTTGTATGAGCCGCATAGGCTCAAGTCTTTGGGGATGAGGCCTTTTGCCCCGTGTCCTGTCCCTCAGCCCTCTTCACCTCCTTTGGATGTGGGGCAGGTGTGGGCTAGCTGGGGAACTCTCACTCAGGACACATCTCGCAGCCTGTGGTCATTCCAGCATCCTGCCCCTGCATTAGCCACCCTGAGCTGGGGTCTGAAGCCCTCAGGGCCTAGCTTGGAGCCTCCTGGGTTGGGGTGTTGGATTGTGAATGGGGCACCTGGGTGAGCTTGCTACCCTGTCTCTAACCTGTGAACTAACTCTGTCCTTTTCCTGTTACTGCTGCACTCAGCCAATCCCATGGGACCTCTGGGAGGTAAGCCACACACTTCCTCTGCACCAGAGCCCTCTCCGCTAGGGGCTGCTTCTCTGTACGCAGGCCCAATCTACCCAGTCTGCGTATGGCACACTCCCTTATCCATGCTCATCTGCACGGGGGGGCCTGTGAGACACGGCCCCTTATCAGGACCGTAAGAATGGGCCCCTTGTTAGCTCAAGACCGGGTGCTCCATTGGTTAGGTTTCAGGTCTTGCTGGTGCTTACCTTGACAAGCAGCCAGACGGTCATCTAGACTAGTCAAACAGTCCTGACGACAGGGACAGGGAGGTATTGGAGGGCTGTTTTTCTGGGGACTCTGCCCCTGGGATCCCTAGACATGGAGATTCGGAGAGACACAGAGACTCACACTTGGAATGCGCCCAGCAATTGGTGATAATAAAACCTGGGTCCCAGGACACAATCCAGGAAGGTGGAGGGGTGTCAGTGTGGCAAACAGGCGCTGCTGCGCAGCACAGTAGCCAGGACTCTGGAGCCTCAAAGTTTTTATAAAGGCGCTTCATTCTCTAGAGTGCTAGCTGAGTTTGATTCTCAGTACTCAGGTAAAAATCCCAGGCATTGGGCTGGAGAGGTCGCTCAATGGTTAAGAGCACTTCCTGCTCTTTCAGAGGACTGGGTTCCTCGCTACAGACATCAGATGGTGTGCGACCGCCTGTAATTTCAGTTCCAAGGGGTCTGAGGCCTTCTAGGCTCTGCCCGCCTCTGCACACATGTGGCAATACACACTTAGATAGGCACACCTACACATACATGAGGAGGGAAAAATAGCAAATCTTATAAAAAAGGTACCAGGTGTGGTGCTACCCTCTTGTAATCTCAGTCCTGGAAGGCAGAGCTGGGGTGTGGGGGAGGGGAGGGTCTCTGGATCTTGCTGGCCAACCAGCCTAGCCGAAACCTACCCAGTCTGTACACCAGGTTCAGGAGAGACCCTGTCTCAAAAAAGCGAAGTAGGCAGTGACTGAAGAAGACACTCTAGATGGGTGGGCCAGCAGCTCTGGCCTCCACACACAATATCTCACATGTAGTGGCAGGCAGGACTGGAAGAATGGGAGGCGGTTGACCCTACACAGCTCTGATCAGGCCGATACCCCAGGTACATCCCTTGTTGATGCGGGCACTCAAGACCACCCTCTCTCTGTCTCCCGCCCTTGTCCAATATGCCTTTCCCACCTGGCCTTCTTACCCCTCCCCCATCTTGGTGGCTTGTCACTAGCCCACAGAGAGTCAAGCTGGCATCCTGCCTTCCGGGGAGCCCACTTCTGCTGAGGGCACCTTTGCTGTGGCTTGGCCCAGCCAGACGGCTGAGCCAGGGCCTGCCCAAGTAAGTGCCTCCCTGTTCCCTTCTGGCTTCTTCCCATCTCTGGGGTCTAGCGAGGACAGAGAGCCAGAGGAAATGCGCAGTACGGAAAAGGCCTGGCAGTCCCCGGGTGGCGTCGCTAGGGGGAGCCAAGGGTGGATTCTCATGGCTCAAGTTACATCTACCCTCCCCTACCTCTCTTACCGCAGAGAACTCCCCCAACCCAAAGAGTGGGGGGGAGGGGCATTTTCAAGCACCCAACAGGTTATTTAGGCATTTCCTAGAATCTTCTTGGCCTATCTTCATTTTAACCGTGTTGAACAGATAGTTCTCTTCGTGGCTGCCTTTGAGGAGGTGGAGGGCAGGAGGGTTGAGGAACTAGGGTCCAGCGCTCAGCAATGGCCGAGTCTGAGCATTGACAGAGGTTAGCCCGTGGTGGAGCCTTTGCTGTGGTCTACTGTAGAGTGCTGGCACTGACGCCGTATCTGTGCATACATGGTGGGTCCAGGCCATCCATCAGGCTCCAGTGAGGGGCCAGCGTGGCTGGCAGAGTGGCAGGACAGAGTGGGGTATTTAGAGGCAGAGGTAAGGCAGAGGTGGGGGCAGCATTCATGGTAGTGTGCCCCTCACGAAGGTGCAGACCATTCTCTCTACACACTCTGACTCGCTCGCCGCTGCGTTGTCAGCCAGCGTTTTCTCTCTAGCTGCCTCCTGTGCAGGGATGGCCTGGCCTGCGGGGTGCTCCTGGATTGTGAGAGGCACGTTTCCAGGCCAGCCAGGCCAATACCTGTGGCCCTCCCACCTGCACGCTGCCCTCCTGCAGTGCGTCCTGGACATGGCTGGCACCCTGCTCTGAGTCTGACCCCTTGCTGGCATTTTATGTTGCAGCCAGCAGAGGCCTCCGAGGTGGTGGGTGGAGCCCAGGAGCCAGGGGAGACAGCGGCCAGTGAAGCAGCCTCCGTAAGATGGCAGGGACCATGCCCTGTTTTTTCTTCCCCCTGCTGTCTGTCTGTCCAGTGCTGTCTGTCTCTGCCTGCCTGCAGCCTCCCTGTGTTCCTCACCCATCCTGGCACTATCCTGGAAGAGCACAGGGCAGGGTAGTTTGGCACTGGACGTGAACACGTCTCCTTCCCTCCCGTGGCCCTGGCTTTCCCCGAGCTGCCATTGCTGCAGCTGACTCATCCCCTGTCTCCAGAGCTCTCTTCCGGCTGTGGTGGTGGAAACCTTCTCAGCAACGGTGAACGGTGCCGTGGAAGGCAGCGGTGGGACTGGGCGCTTGGACCTGCCCCCCGGCTTTATGTTCAAGGTGAGCTTAGGCTAGCTAACCCTGCAGCCTTTGTCCCAGGTGCCTTGGGAGCCAGGGTCACCCTTGTTGACTAAGACATTCAGCCCGGGAGACTGTGGCTCACTCAGAGTGTAGCCCTGAGTCATGGGGACACAGCCCCCTGACACGCTCTCCCAATTCTTGCAGGTGCAAGCCCAGCACGACTACACAGCCACTGACACTGATGAGCTGCAACTCAAAGCTGGCGACGTGGTACTGGTGATCCCTTTTCAGAACCCAGAGGAGCAGGTGAGTCTAGCAGGGTGTTGAGAATCCTTAGGCTGACGCAGTGGTGGATGTGGCCAGCAGGGGGCGACAGAGCCCCACAGGAGCAGGGCGTGTCTAGCTTGTCAGTCGCTTGTGGCTCCCTTCCCTTCATCCTATTTCTATTCCTCTCCCTGCCCCACTTCCGTCTTTCCCGCTCATTGATCCCCTCTGTCCCTGCCTCTCTTGTCTGTTGTATTTTCTTCCTTTCTTCCACGTGCCCTGCCAACTTTCTGCATCTAAGTTTCTTTCTTGTCTTTGCCATGGTCTTGGCCGCGAGGCTGCCTGCCTACAGTGACAGAGCACCAGGCTCACATTGGCCTTCTGGGCTGGCTCCACTCTGTATGGCTGACCTCTCACCCTAAGTAGGTGTGGGCTGAGCTGTAGGGAGTCCCACTGTAGTGTGTGTGTGTATGTGTGTAGTTTTTGTTTGTTAGGAGGTATCTACCTAATATTTTTGGGAGAGGGTCGGCCTGTCTCCACTTCTTCAGTGCTGGGGTTCAATATATGCCCCTACTTCTGGCTTTTTTATATCGGTTCTGGGGTGGAACTCAGACCCCCTGAACTTTGCTGAGGAAAGATCGGAATTCCAAAACCATTCTCAGCGGCACGGTAAGTTGCCGGCCAGCCCCAAATACGTGAGACCTTGTCAGAGTCTCTAATGTTTCAAATACATTTTAAAGGACCTGCTAACAGAGCCAGTTCTCTAGCCCCATCTCCTGACCACCTCAGTAGGTCTTTTTAGGGGGTAGGATTTTGAGAAGCGTAAACCCTGGCCTCCATCCAACAAGGAGGTTGTATATGGGTCCTGGAGGGGTTGAGTGAGGATATATACAAGGCCGGTAAAACCGCAGCAATCTATAACAGCGCAGATAATGATAGGATGGAATTGCAAAGACCCAGGCGGTTGCCAGGCAGGGTCCAGCTTTGGGACAGCCACCCTAACTCCAGCTGGGAGGGCCTGCAGAGAAAACCCTTGTGGGGGCTAGTGCTGAAGGAAAACAGCAAGTTGGAATTGGAGGGTGTGAAAGAATGGATTCGGGACCTGCTAGCAGCATGACCTGTGGCTCGAATGTGTTCCGGGATAGCTTTGGCTGCAACCGAACAGAAGATGGTAAACTTTTTTAAAACACCGTGAGACTCTGACTTGCGCTAAGACAGGGTCTCGTGTATCTGGGGCTGGCCTGGAACTTAGCACGCAGCTGAGAATGGTCTTGGAATTCTGACCTTCCTGCCTCTACCTCCAGGGTACGGGTTTATTTTTCTTTTTAATTTTTTTTTACTTTTTCAACTTGAACGGTTCTTCGGCATGTAGGCGATGAGCAGCTCCCCCAGTGTCTAAACGTTCAACACAGCTGCTGGAGGTTTTACTTTTATCACTTATTTGTGTGTGCGCTTGCCTGCATATGTGTGTGTGTTTGTGCCTGTGTGCGTGCGATCATGCTTGCGTGCCTGTGACAAAGCCCGTGGGTGGAGGTCAAGGAGCACCTTACACAAGTCCTTTCTCTCCCTCCACCATGTAGACCCAGGGCTGTAATGCAGGCTATTAGGCTAGACAGCAGATGGTGGAGCCGCCTCACATGGAACCACTTCCCTCTTGGTTTTTGTCTTTTTCCAATGCTGAGTGTTGTATTAAATCCAGGGCCACCCACATGCTCTACCGCCACATTGTATTTTTGATTTGGGGTCAGGATCTCGCTTAATTGTCCCCAGGTAACCTGGAACTCACTGTAGTTCGGTCTGGCCTTGAACTTGTGATCATCCTGTCCCATCCCCCACCTCCAGAATAGGTAGGCGTGCAGGCCTGTGTTAACAGGTCTGACTAGAAGCTCTTGACTGCTAGCACTTCCGGAACCGTCTGGCTGGTCATAGAAGTCTGAGGACTTGGGAGGACAGTTGGGGTCCTCTTGGAAGTTGTTAGGGTTTCAGAATCCCCGTTCCAGGGAGACACACAGGACTCAGAAGACCCTCCAGGTTTCTTAGAGTTGACAGAGCACTTGGCTGAAGGAAGTTTCAGCCTGTGGGGAGGAAGGGAGGTACAGAGAGGGGGAAAGTAGGGACAAGAAGAGAGGAGAGGAGATGGTCTGTTGGGACAAGGGAATGTGTCCGTGATCCCCTGACATCGGCCTGGACCATCAGACACCATGTCAGCTTATATTTATGGCTGAGGCAGGTGTTGTAAGTCCCCAGGACTGCCGGGAGGAACAGTGGTGTAGTTAACCCGTGACAGCTGTCATCCGTCACTGCCTATAGCCTGGCTTCACTTAGGACCCCATCCCAGAACAGGGAGAGGCTCGGCTCCTGTAAGGGCTGTGAGAGGAGACAGGGGCAGCTGGGTGTGGCCGGTCCTGGCCCTTTACTGTCTCGAGGGTCTGGGTTCTAGGAGGGATGCATCTGCGGATGGAGGTGGACCGGGACGGAGAGCGTGGTTCAGGCCTAGATCAGCGCAGCGCCCAGGCACAGAGGGTTCAGCGCAGCAGGCGGGCTGGCTCCTCCCAGGTCTGCAGGGGTCTTAGCGCACGGGGGGGTGTTGTGGGGTGTCACTCATGCTCTGTTGGTCTCAGGATGAAGGCTGGCTCATGGGTGTGAAGGAGAGCGATTGGAACGAGCACAAGGAGCTGGAGAAATGCCGGGGCGTCTTCCCGGAGAATTTCACAGAGCGGGTGCAGTGACGGCCGAGCCCCGCAGCCTCCGGTGTGCGAAGAACACCTTCCCCCGAAGATGTGTGCTTTTCTTTTCTTTGTTTTTCTTCCTCTCTTTTCCGTTTGTGTTTTGAAACTCTCGAAGAGTGTCGGGAAGTTGGGGAGCGGAGACCTAAGCCAAGGGGTGTACCCTCAAAGATGAGGTGGTTTTCCAAAGAGCCGTCCGACCCCTTTTCAAGTGGACTTCTCCAGTGTTCCCGAAGCTGCTGTGTCCCCCCTAGCTGAGTTCCCGGTGCCCGCATGTTCAGGGCGGGCCGGGGGCGCAGAGCCACCGCCGCTCTTGCCTGACGCTTGGCCGCGCCACCGGGCAGGGCTTGGGTCCTCTTCTGGCAGCTGCCGTGGGCGGGACCTTCACACCGGCCCAGCCTGGTCCCGCTCTGCAGACCATCCGTGTGCTGTTTGAAAAAAAAAGCCCTAGTGTTCAAAATGCAGCGAAACAAACAAACAAAAAGAAAGAAAAACCTGACAAAACCACCCGGGACAGTGCACGTGTCTTTCTTCGCCTCTGTTGTGTGAGTGGGACCCGGGCCTACTGAGACCTCTTCTATTGCTGGTGTCCCCGAGGTGCTGGGGGCGGAGGACTCTGCGTGGACGCCACCTCCCCTAGACTCACGGCACATGCTCCCCGGGGCTTTCCACTGGTGGTGGGTGAGAGGGCCAGTGATGGACGCTCTCTGCGCACTGACCTTATGTAGCACACGTCAGCGCTTTGGGGGGGTGGCGATCGATGCCCGGGCAGCATTCAGTGGATGTGAGCACCAAAGCTTAAGAAATCGAGGGAACCTGCAAGGGGTGGTGGCCTGTGATGCCGGCCTCAGACCCCACGGGGAGCCTGAGTCCAGCTGGGGAGGAGCCAGGGTAGAAGGTGGGCCAGCTCTGGGGTTGCTCCTCTCCGCCCTCTCCCCGTGGCCCCTCTGGACATGAGCAGCTGGAGAAGCGCAGGGCCCAGAAACAGCCTAGCCTCCAGTGAAGGCCAACTGGGCATCTCCAGGACTTGGGTTTAGAATGAAGTCCCTGTGCCTTGCCACGGGTGACTGGACTGCTTTGCCGTTAGCTCCAGCTTGAGCCTTCTTTAGGTGACAGGTAGAGCCGGGTACCTCAGAATAACACTGTTGGCAGGGGTGTCCAGCCTGTGAGCTCCTAACAGCCCAGGAGAGCTGCGAAGGTGGCTCAAGGCAAAATGATAGTGTGAGATTTCTTTTGTGAACTCCGGTAATTCAGTCCCTGGTTCTCAGGTCTGAACTTCATAGATGACATCTCTCTTGCCCTGACGTCAGGAGACTGGGCACTCCTGTAGAACACATTCTTTTCTAGTCACCCACACAGGAAGCTCTAGATTTACCCTCCTTCCTTTCCCCGTGTCTTTTCCCTTGGGGTCTTGGTTTTGGAGCCCAGACCTGAGTTCAGGATGCCAGCTGTATGGGGAAATATAGCCAGTGTCCTCAGTGTGGAAGATTTCCAGTCGTTTTCATTAGAAACTAATACAATCAGAAAGTATTTGCATTAGGTTTTACTATACTCCAAGATTCAATGACATGGCATTAGGGTTTCTTGTCGCCTAACCACCATACCCATTCTCCGCCCCGCCCCCCAAGATTTATTTATATAGCCCAGGCTGACTGTGACCCACCTGCCTCAGCTTCCTGGTCCTGGAATTATAAGCTTGTCCCACCATACGTGATGGTGGCGTGTACCTAGGAGCTGGGTATAGCTAGGTGCCTGTCATCAGGGGACTCCGAGCCAGGCAGTGTGTATTAGTTACTTGTCTCATTTCTGCAACAAACTACCTGGTAAAAAAAATCACTTAGAGAAGGTTTACTCTAGCTCACAGTTCCAGGGACTGCAGTCTGTCACGTGGGGAAGGCGTGGTGGTTGGTAGGGGCAGGACGTGTCTGGTCACTTACATCCAGAGTCAGGAAGGCCAGCAGGAGGGATGCTGGTGCTAAGCTTACATTCGTTGGGACTTCAGCTCGTGAAACGCAGACACTGAAGAGAGCAAGTCTGGTAATGGATTAGTTAAAAGTGGACCAGGCTTTAACTAAGACTTGCAGTGCTGAAACTGCAAGAGGGGAATATGGGAACTACTTCAAGATAGCACGGAAGCAAGAAATGGGACTGTTGAAGTGGGAACTTCTCGGCTTGTGGGGCTGGTGGGATGGCCCAGTGGTGTCAGAGGATCTGAGTTCAGTTCCTAGCACACGTAAAGGAGTTCAAACTGCCTATACGGCCAGCCTCTGTCTGCACTTACACACACACACACACACACACACACACACACACAGGAAAATTAGAATTAATTTTTTTAAAGTTTCTGTTCATCAAGGGGATTATCCCCAGAGTAAATAGTCTATAAAACCAGAGAAAGTCTCTAATAGCAAAACCTCAGGTAGGAGATTGATATCTAGAGTATGTGAAGAACTGTAGAAATTAAATACCAAACCCATGAAACCAAAAGTGAACAAACAAACAACAAACACAAAACAAGCAGCTGAGGGGAAAAAAGGGGGTGTATGTACTAATGACAGTTCCTAAAAGAACACAAATGGCCAATAAATACTTATAAAAAGTACTAAACATCCTTACCCATCATGAAAATACAAATGGAAAGTTCCTTAAGATTCCATCCCTGTGCCTGTGAATTGGATGGCTCAGTGGTTAGGGCACTTGCCACAAAGCCTGATTGATGACTTATGTTTGATCCTTAGGACACTCACGTGATAGAAGGAGAACCAGTCCCTGCTCACTGACCTCTGACCTCCGAGTACACACTGGGGCACGTGTTCCTCCGCCTTCATTTCATTTCCTCCTAGTCGGGGTGGTTGAGGTTGAGAAAGCAAATGCTAGTGAGGATGTGTGGGCAGAGCAGTGCGTGCGGCCATTATGGAGAGCAGCGGGGAGCTTTCTCAAAACAAACAAAGAAAAACCAGAATCATGCAACCCATGTGCCTCCTGGGTGTAACTGCACGCCCATGTCTAATGTTGGATTATTCACAGTGGTCAGGAAGTAGCAGCAGCCTGGATGTCCATCAACAGAAGAACAGATAATCAAACTATGCTATACATACCACAGTGAAATTTAATTCGACTGTAATATATATATATATATATATATATATATATATATATATATAGGGTGGATCTGCAAAGTCTATTAAGTGAGCTAACCCAGACTCGGGAAACAAGAAGAAAGCACACCAGGCTTTGAAAGGAGATGTAGGTGCGCTGTGAGCTGAGGTTGCCCGAAGCCTGCGTGGTGAGGAGATGTGACCATCCCCCCCTGCAGCATCAGGGCTTCTTGTTTCATAGTTTCTGACCGTGAGCAACCTGAGGCAAACCCCCCTGGGTTTTTTGGACAGCGTGAACAGTTGGTTAAGGGATGGAGCACAGGAGGCAGGTCTGTACAATACCCAGCAATAATAAATAATAAACAAACAAACAAACAAACAGATGAGGAGGCCCCTACCTCTGGGGTTTGGGCAGGTGTTAGACACTCCTACCGTCTGTTAGCTGTTGGGTGGCGTCGCTCAGCACCTCCTGTGCAGTAATCAGGATCTGGGTTCAGAAGACGAACAAGAAACGATCCGGGGTGGTGTACACCTCTATTCCCAGACCAGGAAAGTGAGGACAGGGGTTCATTCCTGGGGCTTGCTGGCTAGCCAGTTTAGTCCAGTTGGCAAACTCCAGGTAAAAACGGAAGATCCTGTCTTAGGAGAACTAGTTGGCTCGCTCCTCAGGGACAACTTTGAGGGTGAATTATGGCCTCCACGTGCACACGTGCACACTTGAATGCGCACCTGTGCACACACAAACACGTATGCAACACATACACGTAAGCAAAAGAAGTAAGTGTGCCGGATTGCTTGAGTTGTAGGTTAAGCATACCTGATGATCATTTTCCTGTAAACAAGCAAAGATGCTAAGGGATAGGATAATTCCATTCCTGAATAGCAGCCATTGGACCCTCTCAGTTTGCTTGCTCTCCAGAGTAAAAGAATTGCTAAACAGCTAGCACCAGTCATTGAGTCCTACGAGCACTGGCTCAGGAAGGTTTGGACCAGATCTTTCCTCGTCCAGAAGCTTTGAGGAACTCTAGCTTGCACCCCCTTGTGGTCTAGCTGAGGAACTGCTACAACTGGGACTTTGTGGTTAAGACTGATCAAACCTAAGTCGCTGAGGCTGTGACTGATTTGTGGAAGAGGAAAAACTGTGGTTAATCCAAAACAGCGCTTCTCAGCGGCTGAGGCTCTTGGAGTGAGTGGGTTCCCTGGGAGAAGACCTCCGGTGCCGCCTTCCCTGAGGTCACAACAGGAGGCCGGATAAAAGTCTGTCTTAGGTAGCCTTTCCTCTCCCGCTTCTTAGTAGTGAGCTGAGTGGGAAACAGGAAGGAAAAGAACAGAAGAGAGCAGACACTTCGTGGTCAGCGAAAGTGGAGCCATTGGCAGGTCCAGCTGTGAACACCAAGGCAGCTGTCTGCTGACAGCTGAGTAGAGCTAGTTGAATAAAACTACCAAAAAAAAAAATTAAGATATGAAAATAGATTGAATAAAGAGAATAAAAAGCCAAAATGAAACAAAACTGGTAATGACAGAAACATACAAGTCAAAGGCACAGAAAATAATTTTCAACAAAATTATAGAAGAAAATTTTTCTAATCTAAAGGAAGAGTTGCCTGTCAAGAAATCCAAGTAGCATACAGATAGATCATCAAATAAAGAGGATCAGAAAAGAAGCTCCCCATGTTACATTAGTCAAAAGAGTAAGTGTGGAGAACAAAAAAAGTACATTGAAATCAGCAAGAGAGAAGGATCAAGTCAAATACAAAGGAAGATCTAATTAACCTAGAACACAATGCTGGGCAATAGTTACTCCATCCTAAACCACGAAGCCTTCATAATTTCCTAACATTTAGATTTCCCACATTATACTTGCTTTTAAGGAAATCCTAGGTCCAATCCATCTCTCCAAGTCATTCCAAGATCTCTGCTCCTCAGCTCTGCATTCCCAGCTCTCTTCTCACCCTTTCTCCTCCCACTCATTTCCTGCCTTCTGGCTCCTCCCCTCTTTCCTGTCCTCTGGCTCCTCCCATTGCTCAACATTGTGGCTAGGTGCTTTATTTTGGCCTGTTTACACAAAGTTGAGACAGGATGCTTAGAATAAGTATCACAATGCAATATCCAGATTAAAACCAGAGAGTGGGGAGGAGATATCAGTATTTGAATCAACAAGGGTAAGGTGCATACATTTCAAAAGAACATTATACCAACATTTCCCCCTTTAAGTTCAATAAAAGGCTCCTTTTCTTTCAATACAATAATAATTATGAAATTATGAAAACTGTTAGGTAAAATCTACATGTGTAATGTCCAGTCAATGTGTATTTAGCAACTTAGGGGAAAGTATCTGATTATCCTATCTATCTTGACAAGTTTTAATTTCTATACCTAAATTAACTTTTATCCTTATTGGTATTATCTATATGAAAGGATTTCTTAACTTCTAAACAACTCAAGCTTAATTGTGACACTATAACTATTTGGTCTTCAACCCCATCAGAGACTTAAGAAGGAATACAATTAGTTATTAGAGTAAATAAGAAGTGCATGTTAGCAGCTTCCAAAAAAATAAAAATTTGACAGAGGCAGTTTGGTGCCTGAACAGTCACCCACAACTCTTTATAACGTTGTAGCATCATCTTCAGTCTTCTGGCTCAGAATATTTGACAGACATAATGTGAAGCAGGAACTATTTAGGACCTGCTTACCCTGTCTTGGCAGAGTTCAGCAGTTGGCTTGTTCTGCATTTAAGCTTGCCCATTTTTGGCAGAATTCTGTCTGTCATGATGTGAGGGTATTTTCTTTACCCAAGTGGCTTGTTTGCCACATTTGAAGCCATCTCCATCTGGAGGTTCTTTGATGCTCATCATCTTCTTTGAGGTAGGTAGGGTGCTGCAAGGAGATGACCTGTCTCATTCTCAAAGAATATTTAAAATAATAAAAACATTTTTAAATGCCATATTCTGTAGGTCTCTGAAGTTTTTGAAGACTACCTATCTTTATGTAATCGATCTGTCTACAAAATCATATCTATTAAACCTAGGATGCATACTCCTGTGATAAATTAGACTAGTGTCTAACATGACTATGAGTTCAATAAGTAGCAAATAACTTGCATTACCTAAAACCTTAACCCATTTTTAATATCTGTTTAAAAGTATTGGAATTTGTATCAATATCCTAAAGCTTATACCAATGTATCAAAAATACTTATTTTTGCATCCATGTGCAAAATCCTATACCATAATTAAAATTAACCTTATTTGGGAATAACAAATAAAACCCTAAGTTGAGTAGATTAAAAAATCTGCCTTTTTTCTTATTCCTATGATATCCCTGTATATTCCTATCTTTTTAAACCCTTTTCTCCTTAGCTAAGAAAGACAGAAAAAAGGAAAAGAGAGAAATTCCTGAATATAATATTTTTTTACTCTAAACACGACCATTAATAATTATATACATCTCCCAATGACAATAAAATTTCATAGCTATAGAAAACAACCAAAAACATACCCAGCCCCCTTTAAATTGGACATCGTTCTCATGGATTTCTTCTAGCTGACATTCTGGACATGCAGAAATCCTATTAGGGAGCCCAAAGAAAATTGGGGAAAATTGGTTAATTAAGCAAGCAATAACATTTGTGGTCCAGTCTTTGAATGTTGAGAAATTTCAGGCTTAATAAAAGTCCTCCTTGGAACAGTCTAAAATGCTGGACCAATTAAGATTAGTAGCTTTCTTCAAAGTTCTTTTGGGAGCAGGCTTTGATGAGAAACAGCAATTAAAGCAGTTGAGGCAGGAATAAGCAGAATGCTGGAACATGCAAGGTGCTGGAGCAGATGTGTCAATGTCTCAGCAAGCTGAAAGATGAATCCTGTCAGGTTTGATCCAGCATCCCTGGTGTCCAGTTCTTTTGTTCTGCAAACATATAACTTCTCAAAGCATTATACAGTTCTAAAATTATGAATGTATGAGATGTACAGGATGAAACTAAACTGTAAGCCAATTTTATCTATGCAATTAAAAGATTAACATAATATATTTTGAGGATATTATAGCCAAGGATTTATTGGCCAAGTATTGTTGAGGTTGGCTGGAGACATTTTTTTTTTAATCTCTCAGTTAGTTTTAGAGTTGTTTCAATGTAAAGGGTTCAGCAATATAAGTTACCATTATTATTGAACATACAATCATTATCATGTTGAAATCAAAACAAGGTTGGATAGATTAAAATATCTTTTTGGGCTCTAGTGTGCCTGTTGTATTAGGCCAAGCTGCTACCTATTTCCCTAGAGAAGCCTCCCATTAGAGAGACAAGCTGGTTGCCTTGAGCAATAGAAAATGCATGTTTTAAGTAAACTTTATATAAACTCCTTTTTAATTTAGAATATAAGCATACCATAGGTATCTTGTACCTGTTTTGAGGTTTAGTCCTAGATTTTTATATATGTTGTGGCTATTTGTCTTATCCCCATTTATATACAGAATGGGCAGTTATGCCTTTATAGCCAAACTTTATTTAAACTCCCTTTTACCTTTAGCATTTAAGCATACCCTTGGCATCTTGTACCTGGGGTTTACATTGATAGTGGCTATTTTTTTGGATTGCCCCCTTTTTATATGAGAAGGACAGTTTTGTTTTTTAAACATATGAATATAATTTTTGAATTTTTAGGACTAAACTAGGTTGGTATGTATGTTGCCATCTTTAAGCCTCTTGTGTCTTTTTTACATAGGCATGACTAACATTTTTCCCCTGTGAAAATGTCTCACGTTTAAAAGGATAAGGCAGTTTCCAGAGCAGTGTGACATTATCTCTCTTTACATAAACCTAAAATGATGTGAATCCAACCTTTAGAGCAATAAGGACATAACATCTATTATTAAGAAAAAAGAATTTACATGGTAACCTTAAGGAAAATTTTGACATTTTAAATCTTAGACTATCTCTGCAAATGGCTAAACAGCAAGAGTTAACATCCTGGCTTTTATTATGTAAATAAACTTGATCCAGAACTCAGAAACTTGCCTGTTTCTTTTTACTTTGTGTTGGGAAGAAAGGCAATGTGCCTTTACCAACTTGTTCAAATACATATATATATTCAAATCAGTATCATTGTAACTCAAAGCCTTTAAATGAAAATCAAGCAGAGAGACAAGAAAATTTTAAGTTTGGGGTCAGTTGTGCTAATTTACGCTGTAACAAACAAATCCCAGTTGGTTATTTTAGTTGATGTTTCAGTGAATTGGAGGACCCTTACCAGAAAGAGCTGACAAGTATCTTGCAACCAGATAGCTTTGAATTTTAGCTGTTATTAATCTAATTATTAGGAAGAGTGTTCCTTTTTCTTGTCTGTAACTTAGTATCCCAATCCTTAGCTTTCCCCCCATTTTCTCCTTGAACTTTCTTGGAGAAGGCATGGAGAAGAACCATCACCATTAAACATATTGCAACCAGATCCATGATTATGACAGCCAAAATGAAGCCAAAAGGGATTAAAACACCCTCTGCCATGGCAATTTTTTATTTTAGATGCAGTTTTAGAACAAACCCTGTCTAGAGGTTTGTCTGCCTCCAGTTCCTTTCCTTCCCACCATGGCTGTTGAGCTGAGCCAAGCTGAGCCAGCTACAGTAAAAAGGAGCCATGCGTGTTTACCCCTCAGTTAAACTGCAGCAGCAGCCAGTCTCAGGTCTGCCCACAGGAGGCTGTCTTTTGCTCCTGGGCAGGTTTAAGAGTCTCTCTTAAGGAAACAGTAATTGACCTGGGAGTTTTTAGGTTTTAAGTTTTATCATTGGGAGCTTATTCCCCCCCACCAAATTATGATAAAATATGACTTAAAGGGTGTGGGTACTTAGATTAGTTGGGTGACATTTGTTGTATTTAGGATTTACTATTAATATATCTTCTGGTAAAGCTGCTGTTAATCCTAAAGAGCTGTATAACCAAATCACCACACAGACACTGGGGTTTATTTAGTTAACCTAGAACACAATGCTGGGCAATAGTTACTCCCTCCTAAACCTCCAAGCCCTCATAGTTTCCTAACATTTAGATTTTACCCATTATACTTGTTTTTTGTGAGATCTTAGGTCTGGTTCATTCTCCACGTAGTTCCAAGATCTCCTCCTAGCTCAGCTCTCTTCCTCTCCTCACCCTTTTTCCTCCCATTCATTTCCTGCCTCTGGCTCCTCCCCTCTTTTCTGTCCTCTGGCTCCTCCCATTGCTCAACATTGTGGCTAGTTGCTTTATTTTGGCCTGTTTACACAAAGTTGAGGCAGGATGCTTAGAATAAGTATCACAATGCAATATCCGGATTGAAATCAGAGAGTGGGGGGAGAAGTCAGCATTTGAATGAACAAGGGTAAGGTTATACATTTCAAAAGAACATTATCCCAACAATTAATGGTTAATAATTCCACAATAAAGAGATCTTTGTCTAATAAATTGGATCAGAAAACAGGATCTATCATTGTGCTGCCTTCAAGAAACATAACTCTAAGCTGAGAGTCGCCATATAAGGTAAATGGATAGAAAAGGGAGAAATCTACCAAAAGGCTATCCAATCCTAAAGGTATGAATGTACTGAATACATTAACAAGCAGCTTCATAAAAGACACACTATTAGACTTAAAACCACACTAACACATGTAAACATGTCTTAAGCTTTGTTGTACACACTGGATTGAATTAATCATAATTATGAACCTTTTATTTCCCCCAAATTGTGCTGTGCTTAAATGTAGCTAAAATAAACTTCCTGTGTCAGACTCTAGAAGTTTGAACTGACACCAGCTACTGAGTATTGTTGAACTGGGTTTCCTTCTTGCCTCATATGGATTGTTATTCTGCCAGCCCTGGTGTTCACCGAGAGCCTCACAGAAATCAAGGAAGCAATATGATTCCCATTTTTTTCTTTCAATGTATCTCACCAAGAAGGTGAAAGACTTATTCAATGAAAATCTTAAGACACTGAAAAAAAAAAAAAAAAAAGAGGACAGCAGGCACTATAGAGACCCTCCATGCTCATGGATTGGCAAGATTAAGACTGTGAAAATGGCTATCCTACCAAAATCCATCTACAGATTCAACATCACCCTGCCAGTATTCCAACACAATTCTTCACAGACATGGAAAAAAGCAAGCCCTAAATTTCATATGGCTATAGATGAAACAAATTTCATATAGAAACACAAAAGATCCTGGATAGCCAGAACAACCCTGAACAACAACAAAAACTGCTGGAGGTGTGACCATTCCAGATTTCAAGTTTTACTACACAGTTATACTGATGAAAATAGCAGGACACTGGCATAAAAGCAGACTCGGTGATTAATGGAATAGAATTGCAAACCCACGCATGTCAATACATGGTGCCAGGCAAACTGCATTGCTTCATGCAAGAGAATGAAAATTGATCTTTATCTCTCACCCTGCATAGAACTCAACTTCAAATGAATCAAAGATATCAACATAACGTTTGACACCATAAAACTTGGTAGAGAAGAAATAAAGGAATAGCTGAACTCATTGGCATATGAAAATGTTTCCAAAACGGGATCCCTTTAGTGCTGGCATTAAGACTAACAATTAATAATGATACCTCATGAAACTAAAAGTTTCTGTGCAGCAAATGACACCATCACTTGAGAAAAGGATCAGCTCACAGGATGGAAAAAAAATCAGACAGAAGGTTGCTCTCTAGAATGTATAAAAAACTAAATAAATAACAAACATCATGAAAACAATGTAATTAAAAACAATGCATAGAACTAACAAACTAATTTAAAATGGTGCTTAGAACTAGATAGTCTTTCTGACATGAACTCAATGGCAGGCTCTTTGACCTTCCCACCCCCCAAGGGAGGAGCAGCCCTGCCTTATAAGCCACAGAGGAGGACTTTGCAGCCAGTCCTGAATATACATGATAAAACAGGGTCAGATGAAAGGGGAGGAGGTCCTTCCCTATCAATGGACTTGGAAAGGAGCGGGGAGAATATGAAAGAGGGAGGGTGGGATTGGGAGGGAATGAGGGAGCAGGATACAGCTGGGATACAGAGTTAACAAAATGTAACTAATAATAAAAATAAAAAATAAAGAAAAAAGAGAACTAGATAGTCTTCTCAAAAGACAAATAGAAATGGTTGAGAAACACTTTCTTAGCCATCAGCGGAATGCGTATTAAAATGCTTTGAAGTTTCATTTTACCCTAGTCATAATGGCTAAGACTGAAAAACAAATGACAAATGCTGGTGTGGGTGTGGGGAAAGGGAAATACTTATTAACCATTGGTGGGACTGTCATCGGGTGAAAGCGCTGTGGAAATTAGCGTAGAGGTTCCTCCAAACGGTAAAAACATCTATTACATGACCCAACTACATCCATCTTGGTCATATACACAAGGGCTCTATATCCTACTATGGAGCTACTTACTCATCCATGTTCACTGCTTCTGTACCCACAATATCCAGGAAACGGAAAGAGTCGAGATGCCCATCAACTGGTGAATGGTGAAACCTAATAAAGTATTATTGAAGCATGAGATTACAAAACCCACAGATCAGTGGATGGAACTGAAAACGATTATTCTGAGGGACAACACTCACATGTTTTCCTCATGTGTGGCTGTCAGCTTTGAGCCTGCAGATGTGTGCTTCATTTGGGATACCGGTAGAGGTCAGGGGATTACTAAAGGATCATCTCAGTGGAGCGACACTGTAATTATATTAGTCAAGGTTCAAGCACAGTAAATTGATTTATAATATTAGTGGTTGTATGAAGTATTTGTGTGTGTGTGTGTGTGTGTGTGTGTGTTCTGTGACCAAAGACCTAAAAAAAAAAAAAGGTGATTTAAAACGAAGAAGACCTATTGTATTTTGGCTTACACCTAGACAGAATCATTCCAGCATAACAGGGAAGACGTGCTGGTTAGTTACCGGCAGGAAGCTGAGCCTGGACTGGAAGTGGGCCGGGCTGGAAAGCCTCAAGTCCTGCTGCCAATGACCCTCCAGGGATCCTCCAGCTCCCCAAAGTTCTACAACCTTTCCAGACGGTGCCACCAGCTGGGAGCCAGGTGCTTAAACTCACAGGCCTGTGAGGGACGCTGCACACTCCAACCACAAAGAGCGGTGCACCGCTCGTCAACTCTCCATGGAGGCAGTGATAGGCTACAACACAGCTTCCGTAAGCTCATCTTACTTGGTGACGCGGCACCGTCCCAGACTGGGCTGTTCTTTGTGTTGTGCAGCAGTAGTGAGCCAACCCATCATGCGTTTCTCAGAACCCGTTTCCTCCAAATATGGCGTTGGCCGTATTTGCAGATGCGCGACGGTCCTCCGAACTTCCTCAGTTCTTTTGGAGCTGGAAGCCAGGGTCTAAGTGCTGAGCGGCTCCGGCAAGCTTTCCAGGTGCCTGGATCTGGTCGTCCAGAGAGGACGCAGTGTAAGAAGAGGGAAGGCCATGCTAAATAAGAGGGTGTTAAACAACACTGTGGAGAGATGCTGTTTTATGTCCCGCTCCTGTATTAAGCCCAGTCGTCTGGCCCAAAGCAGATTGGAGCAGATTGGAGTGACTTGTGCCAGGTACCAGGTTAGTAAGATTTAGTTTTGAGTTCATTTTTATGCTTTTCAAAAACACAAGAAATTCAAAACAAAAAAATAGAAACTGAAGTCAATGCAAGTTGATGACGTCTCTTAGGCTTCTCTTGGTGTGATGATACACCGTTACCAAAAGCAATTCGAGAAGGAAAAGGTTTATTTTATCTTGCACACCTCAGCCCATCGCTGAAGCAAGGCAGGGTAGGAACTCCAGGCGAGAACCTGGAGGCAGGAACTGAAGCAGACGCCATGGAAAATCAGGGCTTACTGCTTTGCTCTCCCGGATTCTTCTTATAGTACCCGAGACCCTCAAGCCCCGGGCGGTGCTGCGGCACAGTGAGATGTGGCCTCCCACACCATCAGTCAGGAAAAGGCACCACAGGCTTGCCCCACTGGGAAATCTAGTCATGATATTTTCTTCTAAAGGGTTCGGGCTTGTTGTAAGTTGACATAAAAACTAGCCAGCACAACACGATTAAAAAAAAAATCACCACCCTGCCTTCACCCACACAAAGAAAGTGATTTCTAGGCCTAGAGCTGTAGCTGTTGGCAAAGTGTTCCTAAGTGATTTTAAGTCCAGCCAAGTTGATGAAGATTGACTATTGCATCCAGTTAAAGCAAGTCTCCAGAAAAAAAAAAAAAAAACAAAAAACAAAAAACAAAAAAACAAGAAGAAATGTTTTTAATAAAAGAACTATTTACAGGGAAGTATGTGTTGGAAGGGAGGAGAGAGGGAAGGAAGGAGGGAGGGAGGGAGAAAGGGAAAAAGGGAGGGAGGGAGGGAGGGAGGGAGAGAGAGAGAGAGAGAGAGAGACTTGTCTGTAGAACTGCAGAACCTTAGAGCTCTCCTGGCTTCAGGGAGGAATGTTTTGTGTGAGGGACAGTCACCAGAGTCACAGAGGAAGCAGTTTTCAAAAACCACCTATTCTGGCTGCTGCTCTGGTTTATGCTCTGGAAGCTGCTCTGGTTTATGCTCTGGCTGCTGCTCTGGTTGCTGTACTCTTCGGGAAAGAGGTAGCTGGCTGCCTCTTCCCTGCAAAGAGGAAAGAAACGGGACCTTCCAATGTAATGCCAGCCCCTCTGACTTACCCTCCCACCAGCCAAAGCCACCCGGGAGTATGATGACAAAGCTATTATTACCGTGTGGCCCTGTTTGCGTCAGTGTGCTGGGCAGAGAGGGAAGGAATCTCTTCAGGGACACCCTGCTGAGAACAAGAGGCTTGAGAAACTTTGCTTATCTGTGTGTCCTTGGTCCCAGCTTCAAATGTCTCTGCATACAGCAGACCCAGAAGGCAAGAGCCAGGCCTCAAAGCCTTACTAACCCCAGACAGGAGTGCATTTCCTAGTACCTCATCAAGCTTCTCCTTCTTCTTCTTCTTCTTCTTCCTCTTCTTCTTCCTCTCCTTCTTCCTCTTTTGCAGCCAGAAACAGTAAGCACTGAGCAAGAAAAAGGTGAGAGATAGGTCAGGTGAAGAGTGGGCGAGTTCCTGTGGGGACGCTGAAGCTGAGAGGGGTCACTCACCAAATGGCAGCTACAGCCAGGGCCAGCAGGATGCTGACAAGAATCACGGCCCACTTGTAGGTCCCAACAGACTTGTCTGGAGAGGAAGAGGAGGAACCACGTGTTTGGAGGCTCAGTTGGGACACCTGATTTGCAACAGGGTGTTTCCTGGGCAGTTCTGTCCTGCTGCAAAGTGTTTTCAGTACTTGGGGCTGCTAAGACCTGAGGAGTAGGAAGCAGCGAGGAAAGGCTGCTGCAGATGAAAGACATGAGGCATGCCTGAGGAAGCGTGGAGTAGGCTTGAGGCATAGGCAGCAGAGGGCTTGCCTTGCAGGCACAAGGACCTGAGTTGCATCCCACCTGTAATCCTGGAGCTTGGGAGGATTGGGGGCAGCTTCCTGAATCTCACTGGCCAGCTAGCCTAGTGTATCTGATGAATGTTAGGCCAATGAGAGACTCCCAAAAAGAACATGGGCCACTAGAGATGAGATTCCTGGAAAAAAAATGCTTGCCACACAAGCCTAATGGCTGGAGTTGGGGTGCCTGGCACCTAGGTAAAAGTCAGATGCAGTAATATCTCTCTCTCACTCGTGTGTGTGTGTGTGTGTGTGTGTGTGAGCTCTTCATTCCTATGGGGGAAGATGAGAAGCAGTAGACACAAGAGGACCCCTAAAGGCCTGGCTGTGCAGTGAGCAAGAGAGCCTGAGAAGCTGGAGAGCAAAGGCAGATGCTGGATACTGTGAGACATCTCTCTTCCTCCCTTCCTCCTCTGTCCGTCTACACACACACTCACACACACACACACACACACACACACACACACACACACACACTTGGCAGAAGCTGGAGTCAAATGCAGCAAGATAGTGAGGAGTCATTTAACTTGGGCTTTGCTGAGGGGGAGGGAGAAGGTAGAGGGAGGCTTCCGGTTTAGGCTCTGGGGTCTGAGTGAGGCCAGTTGCTAGGAAGTGCACTGAAGGTGGACTAGAGCCAGGAGTAGAGATGGGATGGGAATGTTCCAGATGTGCCCAATCAGAGGACCCAGAAGGAGGGGCTCCCGGGCTCTGAAGCCAGGCACAAGGACATCAAGGGACCTCAAAGATTGTGCTGTCCTTCACCCAACACAAAAAGAAAATCCAGAAACACTCCAGGCTGGATAGAAACGAGAGATGGACAAAGATGGCAAAACCCAGAGGTGGAGGCCCTGGGGAAGGGCAGATGAGTGGAGTGAAGTCCAGTGAGTGGGGCAGAGGCCACCGACCTGTGCAGACGGTCGGGTCATTGCAGGACAGGCTGTGCATTTGGCAGTCGGCACATGCGGTGACTTCCATTGGGGAGAGGAGGTCTGGGAGAGCAATGGGCAGGAGCCTCAGGCATGGCAGGGCCTCTCATCCCTCCCTCCACCTCAGCCCTGGGCATACTCACCACAGGACTCATTGCAGGCTGCCCAGGAAAGTGAGACAATGGAGAAACTGAGGAACTAGAGAGGCAGGCAGAGCTGGGAGCCTGAGCAGGACATGGGCCTAGGGGACTCATGGAAGGAACCTAAGAAGTGGGCAGGCCAGTCCTGGAGAGAGCTTAGGAGGAATTGCCAACTGGGTTCTACAGGCCATGGTCTCAGAGGTGATGGGTGGGGTAGTGGACAGGGACAGGCCCATCTCCTACCCTTCTGTGTCAGCTCCTGCGACCTCTCCATCAGCCTCTCAGCCAGGAGACCCATCTGAACATGAACATCGTCCAGCAGTGCTGGCTTATCTGGGGGTAGCAGAAGGGAATAAAACTCACTGATATAAAATTAGCCTTTGCGTGAGCGCACGCACAATGTCTGTACAGGCGTGTGTGCACGTACATGTGTGGAACTTGGAGGTCAACCTAGGGTGTTGTTCCTCAAGAATCACACACCTTGTGTTTGAGACGGGGTCTCTTACCGGCCTGGGGACCATTCTGGCTGGCCAGCAAGCCCTAGCAGTCCTCCTGCCTCTGCCTCCTCAGCACAGGGCCCACAGGCACAACCGCTAGGCACTTTTAATGTGGGTCCTGGGGACTGAACTCAGGTCTTCGCGTTTAAAGGGCAAATCTTTCAATGACTGAGCCTTCTCCCTAGATTTTCTTAGCTTAAAAAGAAAACTCTGTGTGTGTGAGAGAGAGAGAGCGAGAAAGAGAGCGCACATGGGTATGTATCTGTCTCTGTGTTTCTCTGCTTGAGTGCAGGCATGCCCATGTCCCAGCATGCATATGGATGTCAGAGGAAAACCTTGGACAACAGTTCTTGCCTTCCATCTTGTTTCTTGAGGCGGGGTTTTGTGTTGTTTGCTGCTGTGTGTATGCAGCTAGCTGACCTGGGAGCTTCTGGGGAAATCCATCTCTGCCTCCTATCTCCCTTTAGGAGCCTGGGATTACAGACGTGTGCTCCTGAGCCCCACTTTACTTGGCTGGAATCTGGGGATCCGAATCAGCTCCTCATGCCTGTGCAGTCATTGCTTTGTCTCCTGGACCAGCCTCCCAGCCTCTCCAGACCCCCAAACTTGGTCTCGTGCATCCCACACTGATGATGTTGAAATTGTGATCTGTTGGGGGTCGGTCTGATGCTAACTACTGAGATGTGCCAATCCCGAGCTGTGGTTGCCGCCCGGACAAGCACGTTCTCATGCGCATCTGTCCTTGTGCAAGCCTTGCCAAAGAAACAATTCCTGTTTGGACTGAGAAGAAGCCTGCACCTGGACAGGGCCAAAGGAAGACAGGTGTGGCTAAGCTCTGAGGGGTTTGGGCACAGAAGGATCCCGGGAGAGGAGGAGAGATACCAGAGGAGGAAGGAAGCAGGGAGCCGCAATGGGTTAGTGTGGGGAGGAGCACATGGCCAGATCAGCATAGATGGAGGAAATTGGCCAAGATGAAGAACATTAGCAATCATTTTGGGATTATAGATGAGAGGTAGCCCAAAGAGAAATTATTAGAGCAGATGGTGTGGGATGGGGTCTTGGGGGGGGGTAAGAACAGCTTAGGAGGTAAATCTGCCATGCCCGAGGTGGTATGAGGCTATTCTAAAATTTATCAGGTGCCTGTGTCTTTATTGATTGTGATAGCGAGTTAGACAATACTGCTAAAATAATTATAGGGTTAATAATAGACATCATCCGACCCTACTTTTTTATTAACCGCAACAATGATCCCCTTACCTTCACCTCATTTGTGCTGTACCACCATGGGATGGACAATGATACAATGATACCCTGTGCTCCTCGAGGAAGCCTCCCTGCCCACCACCAAAGTGACCTCCCGGGGATGCTGTGTAGGATGGGAATCGGTAATCCAACTCAGCCCCTGGGGGCTGGACACTTGTCTTCCTTACCGTCCCTCAGCTTTTTAATGGAGTGATCTAGATGGGTGAAGAATGCAGCCGTTTCCTCTTCCAAGTGGTCTCGAGCTGGGGATGGGACAGGGGACAGGGATGCTGGGGACAGGATCCAGTCAGGTGAAAGGGTGCTCCCATCCCTGCCCGGCTGTGCCTCACCAAGATACCCGGGCACTGGTAAGGTGTTATCGTCCAGGAATAAAGAGCGGAGCCTCTGTGAGAGTTCTGTGGGTGGCCCGGGGCTGCCCCAGAGCACTTGCAGGTCATACTCCAGCAAGGCGGGCAGCTCTGGCCAGCACCTGAAGCAGCTATTCCCCTTGGTCACTGGCAGGAGGCAGAGCAGCAAGACAAGAAACATTTTCTGAGGTCCTTTCCATGTACTCACAGTCTCATATGGAACATGGTTGCCCTGGGAACAACATTCTCGTGGTAGAACAAAGGTAAATTCCGTGGGGCACAGCAAGGGTCAGCTGAGGTCAATCCAGGTTTAGGGGTCACAGCCAACATGGAGGAGAAGAGAGACTGGAGAACGTGGCAACATTAACAGAAGAAAGAAGCCAATTAGTGGCGAAAGTTCTGGGGTTCAGTCAGAGGTGAGGGGTCGAGACACAGAGTTGGATTGTCTATTTGGGTAAAAACTTTACTAAAAGAGTTATTGATGTCACTGACATACATACAGGCAGACAAGCAGTGGCATGGCCAGGATCAGGCCCAGGAGATGGAGTGCCTTAGAGGAAGCAGAAAGGTTTCACAGCATGAGGGGTAGAAATCCTGGCTTAGGGATGTAGGACTGTGCAAAGGCAAGGGAGATGAAGAGGAGGGTCATGTCTAGGTGAAGTGTAGTCATTATACTGGTAGGAGGCATGGCCTCCGTTATCCCACACCGTCTGCACTGGTATTCTGGAGTCTGGAAACCTGGTGTGTAAACTCTCTTGGGCAGGTGAGAAGAGCTCCCATCACTGCGGAATCTGGACACTAGAGGAGTTTCTTCATGTACACTCATGGGCAGGCTTGCCGTCTGCTCCACAGCGGCTGTAAGAAAGAGGCTGCTCCTGGCGAGCATTGCATCCACTGACCAGCCTGTACCCTCCAGTGTTCCAGGGAGAGAAAGACTAGAGAGCCTTCCTTACCTGAGCTACAGGAAACACGCTTGAGAAAAACTCTCGATATAGAATTGGGAGAAGGAGGCTATCAGTAACCTAAAGGTCACTGATAAAGCCCTCCAGGGCTTTTTGAGGGCATGCCTTTTTCCCAGCTCGCTAGCTCACTCACATTTACATGCATGCTTTCCTTTTCTTAATTAATTGCCTCTAATTCATATATATATATATAATGTGTTCCTGGAGCAGTTCTTTGCCTCAGGACATGAGAACCCAGACTTCAGCGGATGGTCCCGAAACTAAGATCCATGCCTTTACCACCAAGTGAGCCTTAGAGTGATCTCTTGCCTCAGAAAGGGCCACAGGTGTTTGGCAGGGAGGACTCTCTGATGATTCATGTGTTAACACGAATGTGAGGATCATGTTTCCAACATATGAAATCTGAGAAGCACATTCAAAACAGAGATTCTCAACTTTCAGTTCTGTCTACGTGCCTCTCTCACACATTCTGAGTCCTGTCTCCTAGAACTGTTCTCTGCTAAAGCAAGTCCGATTTCCCGCTGTCTCACCCTTTTAGGCTGGCCTTCGAAATCCTCTTATTTCCCTGGTTGCTTGTCTCATTGTGGAAACAAAACACCTTACAAAAGGAGCTTATGAAAGGAAGGGTTTATCTTGGCTCACAGTTTGAGAGGACACAGTCCCTCCTGGTGGCAGGAGCTTGAAGCAGCTGTCCCATTGCATCTGCCTTCAGGAAGCAGAATGCGGGCGCTCGGCTCCTTTCTTTGTTAAATCAGTCCAGGGTCCCAGCTAACTGAATGGCACTGACGGCATTCAGGGTAGGTCTTCCTACCTATCCCAATGATCCTGATACAGAGAGCCTTTCACAGACATGCTTAGAGGTTTGTTTCCCTGGTAACTCTAAATCCCACCAGATGGACAATCCAGATTAATCATCATGCCCTCCAAGTACAGATTCATGTGTGTCTTCATGTGTGAGTCCTCATGTGCGAGTCCCCAGTTCTCAAGCAACATTTGCTAGAACTTTGTGGTTCACATTTATTTATTATGCTTTCCTCGTGTCTGAAAGTTTGGGTCTGACTGAACTAGGTTCCCTGCTCAAAGGCTCTCTCATAGGGCTAAATTTGCCATGACATCTTCGAGATCCAAGATTATGTCAGATAATCCCTTTTTGACCTAATCAGTCAAAGCCCATTATTCTGGGAAAGTGTCTAACTGTACAAACCTTCCTTGCTGGTCTTTGTCGTCCTGTTTCTGGCTAACTGTTCTTGTTAACTGAGTCAGTCCTCGGCTGGGTAATAACAGACTTCATGTTGACTTACACCGATGTCCACGTAGTCAGTCTTCTCTTGTGGCCACAACACAGGGAGATCACATTCTAGTTAAGCCTGAAATGGCCTCAGCGAGAATACAAGATGCACTGTGTTGCCCTGTCACACTCTGGATGGAAAAACGGGGGGCGGGGGGGGGTTGGAAAGTGCTTGCCAAGCAAACGAGGACCCGAACTCAGATCTCCAGTTTCCAGGCAAAAAGCTGGGTGTGTCAGTGTGTCAGTAATCCCTGAGCTGGGGGAAGTGGGGAAACGGAGATGGCTCGATCCGGCCAACTGGCCTAGCCAAATTGTGAGTTTCCATTACAATGAGAAAGCTTTCCTCCAAAATAAGGTGGAGCCCAACTGAGGAAGAAAGGCATTAATGACCTTTAGCCACCACACACACACACACACACACACACACACACACACGCACGCACGCACGCACACACACACACACACACACACACGAGACAAAACAAAGAGTGTCTAGGCACCAGAAACTGGAAGGACTTAGAATTCTAGGCTCTCAAGATGATCTTTGGCCTGATTCTTTGATAACAAATGAGTCAATTGAAAATAGTGTTTCTCCCCCTCCCCCCAAGACCCTGGACTCCTTTCTGTATCGTTCTTGCACTCTGCGCTTGCGTTCTTTTCAGTGGCGGTTCATTCATGTGTTAACACACTCAGTATACTTACATATCATTGCTTCGTTCTGAAGCTCACTATCCAGTCCTTTTCCTACTGATTCTGACTATCAGCTCCCGGAAGTGACAATTTGCAGACAATTTCCCTTCTCCCTTCTCAGCCCAGACCAGAAGACTGTGCAAAGACAGTAAATGGACACTAGAGGGCGCGTGCCGCTCGCTCATCCAGACCAGCAGGTCCTTGAATCTGGTGCAGTGATGAAGAAGAAAAATTCCTTGCTAAGAGTGTCTAGCCATCTCAGCCCGTGGGTTTCTAGCAGCCTAGGTTGGGGAGTGGAGAGGCCAGGATACAGGGAGTGGCTGATGCAGGGTCACGGGAGAGAGAGGCGCTGGACAGGAACAGAAAACATGCTAAGGGGAGTGTGTACATTGGGGATGCAAGGGGGGGCGTGGCCTGGTATGCCAGCAGGTGCAAACCAATCCCTCTGGAAATGAGGGTGGAGGGAAGCTTGAGCACAGTCAAACCTCACTGCAGACCATCTCTGGGGGAAATGGGCTGATCCTGTGGGAGAACTCTGGGCTACTGCCCACCCACATAACTGCAGATTCTAGCGGCAGGTCCAAGGCTGCTTGGTAGGAAAAGGGCAAACTTCTGAACTTTCTGGACCTCCCCAGCCGTGTCTACAGAGTTTCTGAGGGGCAGCTGGAAATGGGCACCTGTTCAGAGTAAGGGTCCCGGCAGTGTCTCCAGGAGGGCGGCTATCTTGGACTCCCTTGCCTATGAATGCCTGTCCCTCCTGGGAATACCCAAGGTTGAGGATAGAGCTGGGAGGATTGAGGGAGTGCCTGGTTCCTCAGGAGGGCAGGAGTGGGTGTGGGTGTGGGTACAGGGTGGATGGTATCCTGCCATCTCCACTGCATGCCCTCGTTGAAAAGCTCCAAGATGCTCCCCTCCCCTAAGCCACTTTGCCTAGAGTCCAGTGTCTTAACAGGGTGAGCAGACTTGTGAATTCAAGGCAGTGTCTCGGGAAGTCAAGGATGGAACCTATCAAGGGTGGTGTTGAATGCAGGTGGGCTCTGGACCTGGCTTAGAATTCCCCAACCTTCCTCTTGGATGGCCTTCATCAATTAAAAAAGGTATTTGTATATTGAGAACTTCATGCGTGTATATGCTGTATTTGGTCTTATTCCCCCACTCTGTCCGCCTTTATTAGGGGACCTTGCTCTTTCCCTTGCCTTCTGTCTCATATGCTGGTTTCCCTCGGCCTCTTAGCTCTGTCTCCATACTTGCTGATGTTCTTTAGGGAAGAGGTTTCCCCCTGTCTTCACACTGCTGAGACCAGGCTGAGTCCTGCCCCAGATGATACAGCCAGATTGAAGGGTGTGCGAACATTAAGTGCCATCTTGACAGCATCTGGAGTCACTTAGGACAAGCCTAAGGGATGTGAGGGAGAAACTTTCTAAGCTGGATCTATTACTATGGGATGAGCCACCCTAACTGTGGTTGGCACCATCCCATGGGCTGAAGTCCTGGACTGAGTGGAGGAAAACGTGAGCTGAGCACTCGCGTTTACCTTTCTTTGCTTCCTGACCTTGGATGCATCATGATCAGCTGTCTCAGGTTCCTGCCACCGCAGGACTGTGAACCCTCAGACTGTGAGCCAAAATTAAATTGTTTTTTGCCAGGTTATTTTCATCACAGACAGGAGAAAAGTAATACAGAGGGTTCATAAGTAGGGAATTGCCCTGGTTTCATTTGGGATTAGAGTTTTCTGCTCCTGCCTTCTTAGTTTCATCCCTGCTTCCTCTCATCCCTGTGGCTACTCCAGTTATCCTAAAAGCTCTCTGTTTGCCTTGTCTCAGAGGGTTTCCTCCACTTAGGGAAGCCTGGTTAATATTCCTCTTTTGAAGGCAGAGGCATTATTGGAAGAACTAAGTGTAATCCCTAGAGCTACGAACACCCCTCACACTAGGATTGACTTCCAGCTTTTGCTGTGTGCTCAGGATTCCCCAGTGTCTTTCGGCTCCCAACAAGGCTCTGTGTCATTCTGTGTTTCCCCTCTTTTAAATCCCAGGGAAATTACCAAGAAGGTAGTGCTGAGGAAGATTTGGCTTCGAAACAGAGCTGTGCAGTTGCTTGGTTCTGATGTCCTCCACACAGATTTACCTTCTTGGAGTTGCATCAGGGCTAGAAAAGGTACAGATAAATGTACCAAAGGCATCCCTGGGCTTGGGAGAAGAACCAAAATGAAACAGAACCAGCTACCCAAACAACCACACGCTCACAGCTCAGCAGGAAGTGTTCTCCTGGCCCTGTGATGGGTGACTTTTATTTTATTTTAAGTTCTTTCTTTAAAGAAAGAGTCTCTTACCTACCTGAACCTGGCCACGTAGGCTAGGCTGGCCAGCCAGTGAGTCCCAGCTCTGCTTCTCTGCGTCTTCCTAGCATTGGGCTTGTGGACAAGAGCACCAGGAAAGAGGCTGTGTCTGCAGATGCTGGTTGCCTGGTTAAGGCTGCAGTGCTGTCGAGAGCCTGGGTGGCTGCAGGGCCAGTCTCATGACCATCTGTGGCTCCCGAGAATAGTCAGTCCTTGCCCACCTTCCTGCTGGAACTAGCGTCTTGTAATCAACAGATAAATCTATTAGCTTAGCAGACCACTTGCCTCCATCAACCCAAAAGCTAAGATTATATATAATTAGACAATTTTTTGGGCCTTTAGTAAAGTTTTTTTTTTTAAAAAAAGCAAAAAAAAAAAAAAATTCTTGACTTATGTTTTTTTTTTTTTTTTTTTTCTTCTGTAAAACTATAAATAAAGACTTTGTGAAACTGCTTCAGTGTTGGAACATGGAATTTGGGGTAACCTCCATCGATGTTTCTGGGAAATGGTCACTCAAAATAGCTCCAGAATAAACTGTATCTTATTCCCTTTAAGAGTTGTGTCTTTTGCAACTCTTTTTGTTACAAGTATGCTCTAAATGGACAAGTTACAAGCTACAGGTGAAATTTGGACGTGGTGGCACACACCTTTAATCTCAGCACTCGGGAGGCAGAGGCAGATGTCAGTTCGAGGGCAGCCTGGTCTTCAAAGTGAGTCCAGGACAGCCAGGGCAACACAGAGAAACCCTGTCTCACACACTTACACAAATGTTCCAGGTGCATTCCTCCACATGGGCAGGCAGGTTACAAGGGCACTCTCCCATGCCTGTTTTATTTTCTACAGGATTCAGGAGACTGGACTCAGGTTCTTACCCTTGCAAGAAAAGCACTTTTCTAGCTGAGTTCTCACTCCAGCCCCCGAGTGAAAATCAGTTTTGTTGTTGTTGTTTTGAGTTACTGTGATGGCTGTTTGACTACATCTGGGAGTAATTTAATCCTAAGAAGCTGGGCATGCCTGCGAGGGATTTTTCTTGATTAAATCATTTGAGTTTGGAAAACACACCCTAAAATCCAGATCATCTGAGGTCAGAATATCCACCCTAACTCTGAACCACAGCTTCTGGCGGCCGACTAGTTAAAAGATGCGGTGGAAGAAAGCTTTCTCTCGCTCGCTTGCTTGCCCTCACTCTTACTAGCATGTTCATTCCTTCCCTGGTATCAGAGCTTACTTCTTCAGGATTCCACCATGTGTTGAAGACCAGCTAGGACATCCAGCCTTGTGGGCAGAACAACTATTGGAAGTTTTGTCCAGAGTCAGCCATTGTTTGAATAGAGGGACCACAACCTGTAACACACACACACACACACACACATCACACACGATTCAGTCTGTCAGTTCTGTTTCTCCAGAGAACCCTGACTTAATACAAGTACACTGTAAGAGAGCAGCAGTGTGAACTCTCCCTAGAATGCCACTCGTCACTCACAGCTCCTGGAGCAGTTTTTAGACCCCACAGAGGAGCCATCTGCTTAGCCTAACAGAACAGCGCCCGGGAGGCGTGGCAGGGAGGTTGTGGTTACAAGTGTGTTTAGGCTCTGGGCTAAATCTGCACTTTCTAATCATGCACACGCGGTCAGCTTTCTTGTCTTGCTACTTGCATTGTAAGAGGGAGGAAAAGAGTGTCCCTCGCTCCCAGTTATTATGTGGATGAACAGTTAGCATCAGTAAAGGGCTCAGAGCAGTGCTGGCGAGCAAGCAGTGAGCGCGCATGCTAAACAAACATCTGCTCTGCTCAGACCTTCGCTTCAGCTCTGCTTCTTGCTGTTTCTCAGGTGCACTTAGATCTGTAGCACAGTGGGTTTGTTAGCCATCCGCTTCCGTAGTCCCATGATCTGTTTTCACTTCCGTTTGCTTTGTAGCTCTCTTACCACGAACAATTCACTCTTGTTACGCTCATTTTCAAAGTGGCGGCAGAACATTTCTCCCCTCTCCTTGAGTCACATTTCCTTCTAGGTTGGTTTTTTGTTGTGTCATGTTGAGTTTGTTTTTCTCAGTGTGTGTGTGTGTGTGTAATGTGTGTGAGTGTCACTCTCATGTGTGAAGTATGCACATTGGCTGTTTGTCCATTTGAACCTTTTCATCTCGGCTCCCGCTCAAACATTGTCCACCGGTTTTGCCCAACCTACAGGTGACTTTTTCTAGTCCCTTTTCCCTTTGGAGTCTCAGCTCTTTGCAGCTCTGGGGGGTGATGGAGGGATGGAAGGAGTACAGTTGATCAGAGACTGCAGCGCTTCGCTTTTTCCTCTTTTAATAAGGTATTCCCTAGCGGTTCCACACATGAGTAAGTGTATTCACATCATCTCCACCCTCTTTACTCCCGCCTCCTCCCGTGCAGTCTCCTGGCCTGTTGCAGTCTGGTTTTGAGGGCTGACATAGAGACCCTGGAGCCCAAGGCGTGCTCGTGTCACGAGGGGCCTCGGATCTTAGCTCACTCCCCAACAGCCTACAAACACTTTAGCCTTGGTGTGCCCCAGTGTAGATTCAGACACCGGTGGGAGTCCTCTGGACAGTGCACATTTCCCACAAGTCTTTGGGCTGTGTCGGGTTAGGTGGTTTTCCTTTCGGGGGATGGGGGGTGCTAACCCGTGTCTCATTCCTGTAGTTATTGCTAGAGAAGTATTTGTGCCCGAGAAGAAGGCTCTGATTTATTATTTGTACCTTTCCTAGCTGTTTTACTAGGGTTAAATTTTTATATAGTTGGCACTCCATCTCTAAGGGATCTGCTCCATGACTTAAAATACCAGTACTTTCAGGGGTCGGAGAGATGGCTCAGTGGGTAAGAATGCTTGCTGCGAAAACACAAGGACCTGAGTTCAAATCTCCAGCCCACATAAAAAGATGTGCATGGTTGTACGTGCCTGTGACCCCACCAACACGGGGGACAGGCAGGGGCAGGTGTGTCCCAAGAGCTCACTGGTCAGACAAACCAGCCTAAACGGTGAGTGTCCTCTTCTGTGAGAGATTATCTCAAGACAGCAAAGGAGACAGTGACAGGGAAAGACTTGTTCTGGACTCTGCAGGCATGTACCCACAAGGCCATGTGTTATGTACCGCACACACACACACACACACACACACACACACACACTGGCTACTCGTGCAGACAGCCGCATTTAAGCAAACAGGAAAGCAGAACAGGGATTTGAAGGGGAGAAGGGGTTCAGTAGAAGTGTTGGGGGGTGAGGAGTAAAGCAGGGGGCATGAGACTGACAGGATTACATGTATGAGGTTGTTAAAGAAAAACAAAGCACCAACAAACCTCAGCCCCCCAAAATTGTTATCAAAACCAAAACCATGACCATGCAGATATTCCTGTCACTATCCATTAACTAACACACACACCCGCGATTTAGGCTTTCTGTGCTCCTGACGTGCCCTTGTGGTGATCTGGCAGGCTATCCCTCCTGTGGCTTTTCTCCTGTCAGAGATTTGCTCCAGAGCCAGCTTTCTTCTTCCTCCTTCCTCGCTAGCTGGGAGACAGTCTTCGACAGATAGGCCACACATTAACTAAACTCTCCTCCCTCCCTTGAGCACCTTTAAGAATGGTTGCCTCACTTTGTTTAGACACCCCCACAGTACTGCCGGTGGAGCGAATAGAGCTCTTGCCTGCGGGATGGTCCACGAATCTCCACATTTCCGTTTCCCTGTATCAGTCTGTCACTAGTGTGACCCTCAAGCCGCAGGTCCACATGTGTGACTGTGAGCAATGATAACTGGCTGGGCTTGCACTCAGCCTATTGTCCGCTGGCATCTGCATAGGCACTCACCCAGAAGCCTCCGTGATAAGCATCCTATCATCAGATGACATGAACCTGGCCTGGCTTCAGGAAAGGATTGGCTTGCTTTTTAGGAATGTTAGGATGTGGAAGAGGTAAGGTGCCTCCGGCCTTTGCTCTTTGGTACCAGGAAAACCTCATTGCTTACACTCAGGCTGGTGATTACTGTCTTTGGCTGGGCTGAGGGTCAGGCAGGAAGTGTCAAGCCTCACTTATCCTGCTTCTCACTGGTGCATGTGGTACACACCAAGGTTAACTTTGATGGGCCAGATAGCACCCAGCCCAGGGCAGGCGGCTGAGTTGGCATGGTACCTTGGCAACTCCAGAGTTAAGTGTTCAGTTTCCTCTGAGACTTCAAGTTCACACACAAAAGACAGTAGGTTTTCTACTGAGGCTGTCATGGCTTTGCTTCAAAATCCTACGACATCATACAGAGCAGCCTGCCAAAGCCCCAGGGAGCATCCCTGCCTCCATGAGTGCTTTACAGAGACACATAAAGGCCAAAGCAACCAAGGATTTTCTACAGAAGCGGAACTTTCCCTTGTAGCCTGAGGAGAGGCTGGAACCCAAAGAGCATGTGAGAAGCTCTAAGGATTCAGAGAGCCTCCTGCCTTGAGCTTTTATTAGCAACAGCTACATACGAAGAAACTGTATGATCATCAAACCATGTTTATAAGAGATGGTTCTGCTGAACAGATCACCACAGAGGACAAAGACGAGGAAGTGTGAGTAGGGAAAATACGTGGGGACGTAACAAGCTACCACATCTTAAGGAATACCATATTCCAACTTTCCTGAGGTGGAAACATCTGTTTTACAAATCATTTACCTTAAGTTGCCAAGGGTCTGGGTGCTCTTAGATACAGAGCATGTTTTGCTTTTGTTTTTGTTTTTCAGTCAGACAAGGCTGGCTGGCAGCAATAAACCAGGTGTTGTGGCACTTGTAAGGAACCCCAGTGCTTGGCGAGCAAAGGCAAAGGGTCATAAATGCCGTATCACCCCTTGCTACCTAGCAAGTTCAAGGTATAGGAAACCCCAACTCAACTGAATAAGATTTTTCCTTTGTTCGGGGCTCCACTCAAAACTAGTAGCTTTTTTTGTAGTGTTTATTACAGGCTGGAGTAATCCACTCCACTTAAAGAAAGTGCTGCCATGACAATTCATGAGGTATTGAGCTTCTTGCTTCACTGAATGAGGAACTAGATGCATTTCGTTAGCCTTCCCATTAGAAGGATTACCTCAGTGTACCTTTGACCCCACAATACTGAAATTTATTTCCTACTCTGCAGCATATAAATGTTTTAACCATGTGTCTAGAATCACCATTGCTTCTTAGGAACTGGGTCCAACTAGCATATCATCTATGTGATCGAGTTAATGCAGTGATGCCTTTTGGAAGAAAAAGAGGAGGCCAGAATTCCTGTACATCTACCTGTGAGATAAGGCTGACTGGCCCCCAGGTCGGACATAAAGCATATTCCTGACATTGGCTCCTAGAAACAAACTGTTTCTGGTGGCCATTACCCATGAGTAAAGAGGGGAGGGGGAAATATTTACTAGTTGATCGTTATGTAACAGGTATTAGGGGATGTATAGATTTCCCGAGGCAGTGGAAACATGTCTGATCTGGCAGCTATAATCCAAGACACTCCCTGGTTAACCCATAATCCCTTGTCATTCTTCAAGGTCTAGCCTCTTGCCCATACAAGATGAACATACCCAGTGTGGTTGTGGTGGGACTCATTGGCCCACAGTCAGCCCACAACTTTCCAGCCCACCATCCTCCATATTTTCCACTCCAGTATGAGAAATCAATGTATTTTTTTTTATGTCAAAACAATCATTGGCTTCCTCTTGGTCTGCTACCAGACTTGTTCCCACTGTCATCTGTCAGAAAGCTTGTTCTGCTATTTGCCAAGTATATATCTAATGTCTTCTATACCTGGGTGCTTTAGTCAGTGTTCTATGATAGAGCTGATAGAATGAATGGAGTCTAGGGTGCATTGAAGTAACCCTTCAAAAGAAAAAAAAAAAAAAAGCCAGTGAGCTGATTATTATTAGAGCGGCTTACAGAATGTGGTCCAGGTAGTCCCCCAAAGGCTAGGAATCCAGTAGTTGTTCAGTCCATGAGGCTGCACATCCCTGTGGTCCGTTCTTATGCCGAAATCTATGAGGGTTCCTGGAGATTTGCCGGTCTTCATCGGAATTCTGAAAAGGTTGGAATTAATACTGGCTACAGCAACAGGGGAGATGAAAGTGCCAGTTGGAGTGAAGGAAAGAAGGCAAAAAAAAGCAAAGCTTCCTTCTTCTATGTCCTTTTATGTAGGCTGTCTCCAGAAGACACAGCCCAGGTTTAGTGTGGGTTTTCCAGCTTCTAATAATCTGAGAAAATCCCTCACAAGACCAGTTTATTGGGTTTTGTAGCTAAACTGACAACCAAGATTGTTCATCACCCTGGAGAAGCAGGATGACGCTGGGGACCGACAGGACCCCTCAGACTGAGCATGTCACTGACCATCTTCTAGAAGTCCTACTCTGACTAGGGATACGCAGTGAGACTTGGAGCCTCCTGGATTAGTTCAGAGCCCGTGTCAAAAGTTCTTGAGTGCTTACCCAGTACACGTTCACCTTGGGAAGTGGCCATGGGTTCTTTGGCGAGATCTTGAAGGGAGATCTTGGTGGTGTAATAAAGCATGTCCTCTAAGGGAACTGGCCCATATTTCATTTAAGTCAGTATGCCTCCTGGGCCTAGGCCTGATCTTGATACGACGGCTCATACTTGGCTGGTTCTAGAAACATCTTGGAGCTGAATCTCTGGACTTGTGTATGAGGGAGTTGGTAGGTTAGGTTAATTGAGGTGGGGAGACACACTCCAGATGTGGGGTGGCACCCTGTTAGGTGCTGGGCTGCCCTGGCATTAATTCTTTCTGCTTCCTAACTGTGGATTCACTGTGAGCAGACATCTCATCCTTCTGCTGTTAGGGGTTCAGGAATAGCCGCACATTAACCACTTGAACACCAGACTCAAATTGATGGATGTTTATTGAATGTGGAACAAAAGCTGACAGGTCAGGGACACAGTCTTGGGAGACAGGTTATGACGTCCATATCCTTTGCTGGTGTGTTTCTGAGGCAGGCTTTTTATATGAAAAGCCATAACTAGGTAACAACCAGGCAACCAGGTGTAAGAAGTGAGGAGGGGGCCATTCATCATTTTGACTAGCTAAACATAATTGATTTTGTTCCAAGTACAATGTATCTAGGTAGCTAGACAAAGCATTTTAAGCTGATTGGCTATTATATATTATAAACTTTTTAGTTTCCCGCTGTTCTGGGAGAAAGGAACATAGCAGGATGTTTCAGTCTTTTTTTAGTTTTTTGGATGTTTCAGTTTTAACGCTAACAGAACATACATTTATCTTTAACTCAAGCATATCATCTCTTGTTTTATTCTAAGCATCAAGTATTGAACTATTGAATTGTATTCTGGTCTCAGGCAGGTGGGGCCTGAGAGCTTGAACTTTATACTCAAAATGTAGACTTAGAGGCAAAATGGCTTCTGATATGCTAAAGGCAACAGCAGGTTTTAACAGAGAAGCTGCAGTTATGCTAAGAACTAAAGTAGGTCTCAATGGAGGGGCTACAGAGTTTGTGAAGGTTAAGCAGGTTACACACTGATGTCATACCTTCCCTGCCATACTGGAACATTTCTGTCTCAGGGTTTCTATTACTGTTGTAAAATGCCACAATTAAAAGCATCTTGGGAGGAAAGGGTTTATTCCATTCACAGGTCCAGGTGACAGTTGATCACCAAGGGAAGTCAGGGTAGGAACTCAACAGGGCAGGAATCTGGAGGCAGGAACTAAAGCATAGGCCACGGAAGAGTGCTGCTTACTGACTTGCTCCTCATGGCTTGCTCAGCTTGTCTTCTTATAGGACCCAAGACCAGCAGCTCAGAGATGACACTGCCTACATCAACTATTAGTCAAGAAAATGTAGGAGAGGCTTCCCCACAGGCCAGTTTGTTGGGGACATTTTCTCAGAGGAGGTTCTCTCTTCCAATATTTTTCTAGGTTAAGAATGAAGACTGTCGTTTGGCTATAAAATGTGTCTGAGTGGAAAAAAAAAAACAAGTAGTGATTTGCTTTTTCTTCTGCTTACATAATTCTTAAAACAAAACAAAACAAAACAAAAAAAATCCCTTGTACCAGGTGTGGTGGCATATGCCTGTAATCCCAGCACTAAGGGAGGCAGAGACAGGTGGATCTCGGTGAGTTTGAGGCCAGCTTGTTCTACAAAAATGAATCCAGGACAGCCAAGGCTACACAGAGAATTCCTGTCTCAAAAATCTCACCTCCCCCCCCCAAAAAAAACCCCACATTCTTCCGTTGTATACGATCTTGTTTGTCTACTAAATCTGAGGGTTTTGTTTGTTTTTGTTTGTTTGTTTTCACCACTGTGACATCTCCTTGCTCATCTCTGCACATCCAGGCTAAGGCAGATTCCTCTGTACTTTTGTGTACTGGCTTGGTCCTGCTGATAATTTCCTGCTTGATGCAAGAGTTTCCAGGGCCTGGAGAGTAGAACTTAGAGGGGTGCAAAGCCTGGCAATGCAAGACTTTTTAACCCTTTAATTACAGGTCCTGGCGCAGCATTGATCTCAAGCCCTAGCCAGGGGACCAGCCTCTCCATAACACTACTCAAGAACAGAAACTCCTACACGCTGCAGAGCTGGCTCCCCTTACTCACTTAACCTCATGCTTCAGATACTGCTAGTCCCTTGTAGTGGAAAGATTTAGAATTAAGAGTTAGAATTAGAACAATAATAAAGAATAAGAATTAGAACAATTTAGAGAAACCTCTGTTGACAGACAGCAGATGCTATCAGAAGTTAAATAAAGACATAAATAAAAGCTGTTTAGGGCTAGAGAGATGACTTAGTGGTTAGAAGCACTGACTAGTCTTCCAGAGGACCAGGATTCGGTTCCTAGCACCTACATGGTGGCTCAACAGTTATAACTGTCTGTAACTCCAAGATCTGACATAGACATACATGCAGATAAAACACCAATAAAATAAAGAAAAAAATCCGTTCAGGGTTTGTCAAGCCTCCATCTTTTTTACTACATAGGGGAATGGAGAAGTTGGAGAGAAGTCTGGGGACACACCTTGTACACCAGTTAAACCTGGAGGGAGGACTGTAAGTATATCTCTCTGGAACAGATAGATGACAGTTCTCTGGCAGGAAGAACTCTTGCCGGGAGAAGGAAAGCATGAAGCCTGGTGCCAGTCAGAAGAGGAGCTCATCTCCCAGGAAAAGATTTCACACAGTTCTGACAACCTTTCCAACTACCACATTACAGGAGAGACTGGAGCTGAGACAATGATGGCTCAGTGATGGGTGCTACCATTTGTTGACCAGACCTGCTAAGTTCTTCATACATTCTGATCTTTAATCAAACCTAAACTTCATGAGATGCCCTGAAGATAGACTTGGGGGTCACTGTGCCTCTTTGATTTCCTCAGTGTGACCTCATTTAATAATATCCTTTCTATGCTTTCACTGATTAGCCCATCTCCATCATTGGCCATCTGAGAAGAGGTCACTGAGCCTGCCTGACCTGTTAGGGATGCCAGGGTCCAGGCTCTGGCCCTAATAACTACTGTAACGAGAGTGCCAGTGCAGCTTTCCAAAGTTTTCAGCACTGGAGTTTTGAATAATACCAGCATGGAATAAACATTCTCTCTCTGCTGGCCAAATGTGAAGTCCTGCCCTGGGAAAGCAAAGGTGTCACATATAACCTTTCCCTAGAAGAGCCCACAGCCCTTTCAGAAAGTGACAAGGAAATAGCAAATTAAAAATCAACAAAGGAGTATAGTATAGGAATAGAGTACAGGAAATCTTAAAGTGAAGACAGGATCTTTTTGACTGAGTAACACTGAAAGGTAGAAGAATATTCTGGGTCAAAGGGTTTGTACCATAAAAGGCTCAGCGTTCATGTGGTTTGTGGCCTGACGAAGAGAGAACTTAAGTCCACTCCCTTTGATGTAGTTGGAACTAAGCCCCAGACAGGGAAAGGAGAGAGTCAAGGCTGAAGCAAATGGAAATCTGGGGCAACTTACCTAGTAGGCTAAGGAACCCAGGGGCAGCAGAGACATGCAGCAGTCAGAAAAGCCTGACCCACCAAAAACAGTGACCTAAGGGTCCTTGAGAAAGAAAAATATGGGCACCTGATAAGTTCCTTCTTTCTCTCTGTAAGCAGAATTTGGGCTTTAATGAACATACTCCATACTGGGTCTCCCATAGAGAAAGTCTCAGCTGGCCCATCCCCAGGTAAGGCAAGGACAATAGATATTTTACTTAATGGTTGTGATAAAATACTTGATAAAATCAACAAAGACACAACAGCTTGTTTTGGCTTTCAGCCAAACTGTGGGCTGGGACTGAAAGGGTTAGACTAACTTTGTAACCTGTATGTCTTCTAAAGCCTATAGTTTTGAGTTTTAGGTTCAGGTTAAGCTAAAGCCTCTTAGTACCTCTCCAGAGAACAGAGAAATGTGACCCTATCTGTGAGGACAGATTAAAAAAGCAAGTACACAATGACCTTCACTCAGCAAAACGAACGACCAGACCCTTATCTTTGAGATAGTGTTTCTTAGCAACCAACCCGGACTTCTTCCGAGTAGCTTCTGACCTCCAGCCAAGAGCCCGCAGCCCTAATCTTCAAGGATGAGCTAACCACCCCACCTTCAATTGCAGCTGCATCTACACTTGGCAGGACTGGCCAAGCTTGAGCACCTAAGACTAACCAATTAGCTTACTTTATAGCTTCCTCGTCCAATCCTAAATTGCCAAAACTGCAACTTCAAATTTCCCGCAAATTTTCTTTTAAAAACCTAAGGTCTTTGTCTCCCGGTGCCACTCTTTGCTGACAGGCAGGGGTGACCCCATTGCGCAATGGTTAATAAACCTCTGGCTTTTGCAATGAGTCATGGTCTGTGGGGGTTTCTGGGAAGGGCGCGATCTTGAACTCCTGAGCTGTGAGACCCCAGGTCCTTACAGGACTACATTCAGATATATAGAACCCAAGTGTTTAGGTAAGGGGTTTTAAAAGACAAAACTACACCTGGTATCTTGGTCAGTAGATGCAAGGGAAGTTTTGAGCAAGCAAGCAGTTAACAGACACTAAGAGAATCAGGTAAATGAAGGGTGTTCTGCACAAGCAAGTAGTTTCACAGAAGCAAAGAGGAGTTAGTTCGGGTATTTTGACCTCAGGTTCCTAGAATAGATCTGGGCAATTTTCTGTAGTATTCACTATTAAGAAGATCAATTCCTAATTAAACATGAAACGGCCTCATCAAGAATACAAGATGGAGGAACCTCTGTACTGTTTTATCTTCTCACAGTTTTACTTATCTGTGTCTTCACTGGAAGCTGTTAATGTTTTTATCTGCTTATTTACTATTTTTAAGCAACTAAATGCCTTATTGTTATTTTAAAGGCTATGTAGATATAGGGTTTTATGTGTTGGTTCAGTGTTAAATTTGTGTGTGATAGTTTGAATAAGAATGTTCTCATAAGGTGATGTATTTGAATGCTTGGTCTCCAGTGAGTAGAACTGTTTGAAAGTATTACAAGAATTAGGAGGCATGGCCTTGTTGGAGAAAGTGTGTAACTGGAGGAGGGCTAGGCCCAGTTCTCTCTCTCTCAGCTACTTCTCTAGCACCGCTTCTGCCAGCTGTCATGTTCCCTGCCATGATGACTAAGCCTCTGAAGCTGTAAACAAGCCCCCAATTAAATCCCTTTTTTTTATAAATGTTGTCTTGGTCATGGTGTCTCTCATAGTAATAGCACAGTGACTAAGACAGTGTGTGTATGTGCCTCTGTGTGTACATGTATGGAGGCCAGAGACTGATGCTAAGCATCTTTCTTGTTCAATGTTACTGTTGTTGTTGTTGTTGCTATTATTGACAGGGTGTTGTGAAGGAGAAAGCGGTGGTAGTTCAAAAGAGGTGCTGTCGGGATTTTACCCTTCAGACACGGGCCCTATTAGGAAGGAGGAGGACCAGGCAATCACAGGGGCAATGGTCCAACCATGAGGTGGGATAGTTAGAAGGAGCAACAGGGAACACAATGTGCTGTGAGGTGGGAGATTATTACAGAAGAATTAATAAAGTTAGTCTAAGGTGAGAGGTTAGAGGAGATTACGGTCATGGAAGCCTTGGCAGGGGGCTGAAAGAGGGGAAAGAGAGATGGAGAGGAGGAGGAGGAGGAGGAGGAGGAGGAGGAGGAGGAGGAGGAGGAGGAGGAGGAGGAGGAGGAGGAGACACACACACACACACACACACACACACAGAGAGAGAGAGAGAGAGAGAGAGAGAGAGAGAGAGAGAGAGAGAGAGAGGAGAGATTATTTTCCTTCATAGTGTTTCTTCAGGGATAAGAAAGAGATAAGAAATAAGGGAGCATGTTTGTTTACAAAATCCTGTCATGTCTATAGGAGATAGGAGCCAGAGAAGCAGGGGCATGTAAATTCCTATGCTTTGTCTGAAATGACAGATCAGAGAGGGAGGCACCATGGTCTTAAAGCAGTAGGCCCATGATCTAGCAGGTTTCTCACTGAACCAGGAGTTCATTAATTTGGCCAGAACAACTGTCCTGGAAGCTTCAGAGACCATCTTGTCTCCATTTTCTCAGTGCTGGGATGACAGGCACATACCACTGTGCATAGTTCTGGGGGATGCAAACACAGGTTTTCATGCCTACAGAGGCAAGAGCTTTCCCAAACTAAGCACTCTCCCCTGTGTTTACAAATCTGAGTCAGTTCTGCACTGAGTCACAGTGGAATGTATAATATGCTGAGGTCAGGGGGCAGGAGAGCTGCTCCTGTGGTCTAAGGAAAATAAGGCAAATGGGTCCCTTGGGGTAGACAACATCTCTTTAATTTCCTAACAATTAGGAGTAATTCTTCTTCTTTCCTTTGGCTTTGTTCCTACTTTGTGCTGCTGTCTGCACGTCCATAGCAACCAAGTATACTCAATGAGAAATAGTCTTTAAAATCCTTCTTCCGTCTTACAGCACTTATTTATCTTGAGACATTATTGTATCTATGATACTTTTGCATTCTTTATCTGTTGGACATTCAGTTACCTGGTGGCAGGAATCACAATAGATTGTCTTTATGTTCCTAATAACTGCTAATGACAGTAGACATTTTACATTTAAGGAATGAGTGAACAAGTAAGTTAAAAAAAGTCAGAGTTCAATATGTTATGAAGAACAGTACTGTCACAGAAACAGACACACACACACACACACACACGAAAGAAAGTCCTGGTGACCTTGAATTCATAGAGTTCCTCCTGCCCTTTCCTTTCCTCCCACATGCTGGGACTAAAGGTGACCATGCCTGGCCATAGTCTTACTTTTTTTTCTTCTTTTAAAAAAATTATTTATTTATTTATTAATTACAGTTTATTCACTTTGTATCCCAACTATAGCCTCCTTCCTAGTTCCCTCCAATCTCACTCTCCCTCCCTCTTCTTCACCCATGTCCCTTCCCCAGTCCACTGGGAGGGGAGTTCCTCCTCCCCTTCCCTCTGACCCTAGCCTATCAGGTCTCATCAGGAGTGGTTGCATTGTCTTCCTCTATGGCCTGGTAAGGCTGCACTCCCCTCAGGGGTCAGTGATCAAAGAGCCAGCCACAGAGTTCATGTCAGAGACAGTCCCTGTTCCCATTACTAGGGAACCCACTTTGACACTAAGCTGACATGGGCTATATCTATCTGTGCAGGGGTTCTAGGTTACCTCCATGCATAGTCCTTGGTTGGAGTATAAGTCTCAGGAAAAACCCCTAGCCTCAGAATTTTTTTCTGTCCTTGTTGAACTCCTTTCTATCTCCTCCTTCTTTCATAAGATTCCCTGCACTCTGCCCAAAGTTTGGCTATGAGTCTCAGCCTCTGCTTTGATACCCTGCTGGGTAGAGTCTTTCAGAGGCCCTCTGTCTGTGGTAGGCTCCTGTCCTGTTCCCTGTTTTCTCCCTCTTCCAATGTCCACCCTGTTTGCTTTTCTGAATGAGGATTGCATATATTACCCAGGGTTCTCCTTCTTGCTTAGCTTCTTTAGGTGTACAGACTTTAGTATGATTATCCTATATTATATGTCTAATATCCTCTTATAAGTGAGTATATACCATGTGTAAGCAGAAACACACACATAGTCTTACTTTGTAGTCTAACAATTCCTCGGGAACTCTGAGGCAGAAGCAGGCACTGTCTGGCTCTTGCCAGGAAGAAACAACATGCTTTTAATATTCAGAGAGCTTTTTATCATGGTGACCATCACTATCATGTCTCCGTATGAAAATGGGCAGTTTGCCTTTGTCCCAGGCTAGTCACAGGTCACGGTGTGAGAAAAAATAAAAGAGTGTGAAGTTGGAGAGAGAAGTGATTAGGATGGGGCCACAGTCATACAGGGTCTGCCTTGATCCAAAGACTCAACTTACTAAACAACAACAACAACAAAAACAAACAACAACAAAAAACACTTCAGTATAACAAACAGACTTGGTAAAGTGTCATGGGTGCTCCTAGGAATGCTCCAGAAAAGCAGAATTTGTTTAGATTTAGAGCAGTTTTAACAAAGACGTCGGGGAGAAGAACAAATCTGCTCTAGGGATCTCGGGCTGCGAAGGAGGACGGAAGTGTCCCAGGGTATTCTGGGTGGCCTGTGTCTTTGAGGACAGTGACTGTGTCTGGCGTGTGTAGAGCCATGAGTCGGCTCACAGGAGTCCTGGAGAAGGGAATCGGGGTGAGGGTACATGGTAAGGGGTAAAGTGGCTCTTCTGAGAGCTTAATTTAGTTTGCTTAATGATGACATGCCTAATATTTAATCTTCAAAGAGAACTTGTTACCTACCCCGTATGGCTGCGGAAGAACAGGCCTGGTGTTCGCAGGGAAACAGCACACGTAGGGGGTATGTTCAGTTACTCATCTGGCTGTCTCAGAGTTAGGAATAAGGCACACCTGAGTGGACAAGTCACATTAGCTTGTATTGGTTAATTTTCTCTTTCCTGTGACCAGCTATCTGAAGGGTTTACTTTGCTTCACATCCATACAGTCCATCTGGGAAGGTGAGGGCAGCGGGAACATTCTGCAGCTGGTCACTGTACATCCGTCCCCAGGAAGCAGAGGGAGACAGACGCAGGCCATCAGCTCTCCTTCTTTTTCATTTGCGTAGGAATGCAGGCCATTTGATGACACCACCTACATCTAGGCTAGACAGTCCCACCTCAACTAACCCAGTCTACCAGCTCCTTCATAGACCTGTTCCCTGACAGTCAGTGTCTGAGGTCATGCTGACATATGTCCACCACTTTTAGGGGATCACAAGGTGAGGATCATGTCCGCTAAGACATATGAAGACAATGCTCATTTAGATGAATGTTCTTTTTTCCTTCTAGGCCTGAAACGGGGCTAGAGAGGTGATTTCAGCAGTTAAGAGTCCTTGCTACCCTTACAAAGGAGCTGACATCAGTTCCTGGTGCGTTAGGAGGCTCATGGCTGCCTGTAACTCCAGATCCAGGGGTCTACTTCTGCACTATCCTAGCCTTCCCAGGCACCCACATACATGAGAACACACATACCAAACAGAAATGAAAGAAGAGATTAATCACTAAAACATAAAACAATGGGTTATTTTCTGTACATGTGATATCTGTCTGAGACTTAATTCATTTCATGTGACCATTTCCAGTCACATCTATTTTTCTGCACTGGGAAAAACATTCAGATATAAATGATAAATGAAGAGTCTTGCTGAGAGGTCTCCCTTGTTCCCGAGAGCTTATACCCCAACATCTGGTCGGTGGAAACATTACCTCTCCAGACCCTTGTACTAACACGAGGCATACACTGACTTGGCTGTTCTGATCCCGTTAAATAGTTAATGAGTCAGTCTACTTGATCTCCTCTGTCTACCTTAATCTGTCTCCCCACCCGCCATCGCAATCCAATCCCAACTGCCACTTACAAAGGCAGCTTTCTGATAGAGATGAACACTGTGTGGATTAGCCCAAGACAGCCCTTCCTCGTGCCATAGGAACCAATATGCCGCACAAACTACTTCCCTTTCCTAAGCCTGCATGGAACTTACAGGTGGTGTCACAAGTCTCTTCATGCATTATTGAGGTAAAACTGCTTTTTAAAAAAATTTTTATGCAAAAAAATTTTTTTTCATGGATGTATGTATTGTATGCTGAGCTTATTCCTGGGTTTCTTTCCCTTTCATGTCTTCCCCTTCCCCTCCCTGTTGTGTGACAAAACTCCTGGGGAGACACAACATACACACGTACTCACCCGGATAGGAAGCCCACCACAAAATGTGCCCCCCAAGTCCAGCTTGGGGTGAAACAATGAGTTCCATGGAGGACACTTACAGGGCTACGGACGGGTGAGGGATTACCTAGGGGAGCAGAAATGACTTAAAGACAGCTGCCTCGTCAAAGCCCACCCCAGCATGGCTGACAGCTCACTGGAGCCCACTGCTCGGCCTGCAGGCCATCCAGCAGGTTGGGGAGTGTCCTTTCCAGGACTGATTTGTGCTTCTTCCAGGAAGCTCGTCTGGTCTGTAGGTTGCAGCTAGGTTTGCCCGAGAGTCTTTGCAGCTAGGCTTTGCCACCCTGGTGGGGACGGGCCTAGTAAATCCGGTCATTTGCAGGGCGTTCTTGAGTCTATTTTTAGTTGTTTACCTCTCTGCTTACGGAGCATTCCTGTGGGACGGAATGTTTTAAACATAGAGGAAACTGTTACACAGCAGTCCCCTGCACGATTTCATTTCTGCTTTGATACCATACCACACACCTTTATGTGACTATGTAAAATATAGGGGCCCCAAATGAGACAAAACATGACATTTATCTTTCTGATACTGGCTTAATTCATTCCATATAAATAATTTTGGTAGCATCCATTTTCCCGGGCAAGGCAGACAACTTCAAGGTGCAGGTACTTTCTGAAGAGGACTCCAGTTGTTCAGGAAATAAATCCAACAATCAACAAATAGGACCTTGTTTTAAAGGTCCTATTAAAAACATCTGTACAGAAAAGGAAACAGTTCATCACATGAACAGACAGCTCTACAGAGTGGGAGGAAATCCCCTAGCTCTATAGCTGAGAGTAGAGTGTCTATCTACCATACAGAAGAGCTAAAAACTGCACATGCATTCTTTTTTAAAGCTAGCAAAGATCTTATGTATAATGAAAACAAAAATAAAGAAAAATCCTATAATATAGAATCTATATTGTTATACGTAAATGTCTGGTTCTTCCTTTCTAAAAATCTGAAGTTATCAGATGTTCATACTTATGATAAAACAATGTGGGTGATGGAAAGGAAACACACACTCTCTCTCTCATGATTTCTCTCTCTCTCTGTGTGTGTGATCAGTCAGTAAAATACATGCCACACAACCATGAGGATCTAAGTTCAATCTCCAAGAGTCCCTAAGAATCCAGGCTTGGCGGCACACACTTGTAAGTCAGCGATGGTGAGATGAGGGGCACAGTCACACGTGCAATCTCAGCCACTTGCACATCTAGCCACACACAAATGTGTGTGATGATCGCACCTTTGCAGAAGGCTCACATTGTGAACACGCGCCCTTTATGTTTGACATTTGGAAGAGAGGGCTGAAGAATACGCGCAAATGTCTTTTAAGCGTTATGACACTGCGACAGACACAGAGGCTGATTCACCCAGGTGGTTTGGGGATAAAGATGGCTTGACTCATGAAGTGCATTGTGCCAGGACTTTCCCCAGAGGAGAGTATCATAAAGAAGCATTTCCCCCCAACTTTCACGAATGCTGAAATCTGAGAGGAAGCATGAAACAGGGCAAATACACCATGTGTTCATAGGATGTGAAGATCAAATACAACCGGGCTGCTGTCCATGTGAGTTCAAAAGCAGGCTTGGGATTCCTCTATGCACTAAAGTGCCGTGCATCATGTATGTTGTAGGTTTATGTGCATGTTCCTGTGTGTACACATGGGTGTGGGTTCACGGGTATGTTCAGGTATGTACGCATGCACGTGGAGACCAGAAACAGACAGCAAGGCTCTTCCTCAGTTGCTCTCCACCTATTTTCCAAGACAGGGTCTCTTACTGGACCCGGAAGTGACAGATTAGGTTCAACAAGCGAACCCAGGGGATCCTCTGCCCTTGCCTCCCTAGTGCTGGTCACAGGCACACATCCCCGCACCGGCTGGGGATCAAATTCAAGTCCCCGAAAGTGACAAGGGTTTCATTGCCCAATTCATTTTTCCAGCCCCCAATCATGTCAATCATCCGAGGTTCCCTATAGAGTCCCAAGGTTCTCCTCATGGTCGGGGTCAGACGTGTCTGGAGCCACTGGTGGTCGTGTGGAGGGGTAGTCCAAGAACTTGCCACTACCTGACCACTGTCTTGGCGTGTCTGCGCACAGGATCAGCCCTGCCACTTGCCTCCTGGTGCAGATGTTAGCAGTCACATTTTAAGGGCATAAACACTGAGACTTACTTACTTGCTTAGCACTTTGCTCTTCTAGCTTATCTAGAAAGGGATCAGCTCTACCACCAGGCATGTCCAGACAGTTTCTATTACAATTCCTCCACACCGCCCCTTTCTAAGTTCATGTCCAGGAACTGTGCAATTGAGTTACAAACCCCCAAAATCTCACGCTTGTCCTCTGCTAATATTTTCAACCATCAAGGAAAACTAGAGTCAGTGCAAGAATTTCCACTGCAGTGGGAAATCCAAATGTCGATTATTCCAGTAAGTGTGAAATAATTATAGAGTCATGCCGTGGTGTGCAGGGCCAGACTACTAGGGATATGGAACAGGAGGCCGGGGAGACGTTTCATGTTTCAGTCCTTGAGTAGTTATTGTGGTCATTTAGGGTTTAAGATGTCATTTCTGCTCAGAAGCGGCTGGTACCAATGCACACTTGGTGATGGATAGCAGCTCCAGAAGTCTGTATGATGTGTATACAAAAAGCCAACTCCAAGGGCAAGGGTCTTCTCAGGCTCACACATGAACACATTCCCTTCTCACAAATGCTCATGTTCTTAGTCACTTTATGCAGTCCTGTGGCTTTAAACACAATCCAGGACATGCCAACTTGCAAGTGTTTTCTCATCTTCTAGTGCCTCTTCTCTTCACTGTAAATTCGCACATGCCTCACTGAGTTTCCATGTTGGCCTGGATTTAGTAAACCTTAATCCACGTGCTTCAATTCTATACCAAACTTACTTCCTCTCATCTCAGTAACTGGCAGTTGTCCGTGGGTCCAAACCTTTTGGGGAGGTAAGAAAGTTGGCATCCATTTCACAGATGTGGAAACTGGTGTGTAGTACCAGCAAATAGGGCTTCTTATGGGTACTGTGAGTGGAAAATTATTTGCAATATGGCTCTTTTCCTTTTTGCATGACCGTTGAGTAGTGTCCTCCTCCTGACTGCAAGCTGGCCAGTTGAATTGCTTTGCTCAAATAATACGGAAGAAATGGTGTGCAACTTTCTGAGCCTGGACCCTGAAAGGCTTTATAGGTTCTCTTCTGATTCTTTTGGATACTTCCTAGGAAACACCACACAGAAAGACTGTAAGGTTTCCAGGACAGTGTGATACTGCATGCAACAGAGATGAATCTTCCCAGATGGGATCCTCTGCAATGCATCATGCATCATAAGATTCCATGAACTCTGCCCAATAGTTGGCCATAAGTCTCAGCATCTACTTTGATAGTCTGCAGGGCAGAGCCTTTCAGAGGCCCTCTGTGGCAGGTTCCTAACTTGTTTCCTGTTTTCTTCTTCTTCTGATGTCCATCCTCTTTGCCTTTCAGGATGGGGATTGAGCATTTTAGCAAGAGTCCTGATTAGTTTCTTTAGGTGTACAGATTTTAGTAGGTTTATCCTATATTATATGTCTATATGATTGAGTATATACCCTGTGTGTCTTTCTGCTTCTGGGATAGCTCACTCAGGATGATCCTTTCCTGTTCCCACCATTTACCTGAAAATTTCATGATTTCCTTGTTTTTCATTGCTGAGTAATATTCCATTGTGTAGATGTACCACAATTTCTGCATCCACTCCTCAGTTGATGGGCATTGGGGTTGTTTCCAGCTTCTGGCTATTACAAATAAAGCTGTTACAAACATGGTTGAGCAAATGTCCTTATTGTGTACTTGAGCCTCTTTTGGATATATCCCTAGGAGTGGTATGGCTGGATCTTGAGGAAGTGCTATTCCTAGTTGTCTGAAAAAGCACCAGATTGGTTTCCAGAGTGATTGTACAAGTTTACATTCCCACCAGCAGTGGAGAAGGGTTCCCTTTTCTTCACAGCCTCTCCAGCATGTGTTGTCACTTGAGTTTTTGATCTTAGCCATTCTGGTGGGTATAAGGTGAAATCTCAGGGTCGTTTTGATTTGCATTTCTCTGATGATTAATGATGTTGAGCATTTCTTTAAGTGTTTTTCTCTTAATGGTGACACCTTGCTCCCTACATGCTTCCCACAGCTCCAGTGTCCTGCTGGTAAGTGCTTCTTATTCTCATGATTCACTCACTCAACAGCTGCTGAGCTCTTTCCTAGCAGTCGCCATAGGTCAAGCACTGCAGAAACAGAGGACCCAGTTTAAGGCCCAAGGAGAAACACACTAATGTTGACCTCCATCTTGGGAACAGAGTCCAAAGATGAAGGGGGCCACATTGGAGTCATAGGCAGAGCACACTCAACCAAGCAAGGATCGAGAAGCCAGGGAATCTTCTCACAGTTCATCTCATTGAGTCCAGAATGGAAGTGAAGGGAGGTGGCTGGAGAGATGGCTTAGGGGTAAATGGGCTTGCTACCAAACGTGGCAACCTGAGTTAAACCTCCAGGATTCACACTGTGAAAGGAGAAGCAGATTTTTGCAAGTTGTCCTCTGACCTCCACCTGTAAGTGCATGTGAGCACACACACACACACACACACGCACACAAATATAATAACCCCTTAAAGCAGGGAAAAGGAAAACAGTTCCCCTTGCTCTGGAAGGCACAAAGCTGGCCTGTGGCTTCATGTCATTTTTGGTGGGCTCTGTAGGTGCTGTGGCTGGACCTGCAGTTTATTCTCCCTGCTAGCCCTCCTGCCTTATGAACATCCACAATTCATTACCCATTCTGGATCCAGGGACCCAGGGTTGTTCCCAGTTTGTAGTGAACACGTTTGGAGACAGCATTTGGCACGTGTGTGCACACACTTCTGTTGAGAGGGTACTGGGGGACAGAGTGAGCATTGGCAGCTTCCAGAGGTGCCCCCAAGCCATGGTCCCAAATATTTCACTTATTCGTCTGTCTGTGCTAGTGGGGAAGGAAGACAAATTTCTCCAATAAACTGTGCTTTCGCTGGCACTGTGGCACAATCTCAACCCTCTGATGGTCTCTGGGATGCTCCCTGCCAGTTTGCGTTTGCTACTTACGGATTGTGAAGCCCTAAGTGTGTGATTGCCGATGCTGTTTCAACATGTTACCTGGAGCTAGCACTGTCACGCCAAGCAACCCAATGAAGTAGTGTGCCCAGCACATACCGGTGTGCATGGTGCTGTCAGTAATGTAATGATTTATGCAGGTGGTGACAGGGCATAAGAAGGATTCAGTTCAGAGTCAGAGCTATAAGCTTGCATGCAGACAAAGCTTCTTTTGCAGTGCTGCGCACTAATTCGCTTGCGGGTTGCACGTGGTTGCAAAGATTTGGCGCAAGCCTGTGAAAGGAACACCTGTGGCGTGGGCTCTAAGTGTCTCAACTCTCTATCCACTCAACTAACTGTTGTGGCTTTAATAAACAACAGATGGAAATGGCCGCTTCTCATCAACATCTGTCTAAACACGAGCGGCTCTTTGAAGCAACCAGCCAGTCTTCACACCAATGCCCGGGGCAGGCACCCAGCGTGTGGCATCTGGCTTGTTATGTTTCCAAAGATCTTCTGGGAAAAGAAGCTTGCATCCTGCTAGAGATGGCGCAGTCAACCCACAGACATGAGCTATGCTCTGTACAGGAGAACCCAGGCAGCCCAGCTATGATGGGCCAAGCTGGAGCCTTTCTTGCAAGCATTTGCCAATGCCTAGCGTGCTCCCCACATGCAGTTCCTACGGACAAGGTGGGTGGAGACGGAAAATGCTGCAGTAGTTCTGGAGGCCACTGAGGATGGGCATTTTAGGGCTCTGCTCAGGCAGAGAAAAAAAGGTGATTTTATCGGAGGAGAGGGGAATGGAATCTGTCTTTGTCCCTGTGTGGAGAAATGACGTCTTGATTGGTCTTAAAGCTTACAGAATTGTATACTTATTGTTGCCTCTTTTTGAAAGAGTTGACTTATGGGGCTGGAGAAATGGCTCAGTGGTCAAGGTCCCTTCCTGCTCTTGCAGAGATTTGGTTCCCACCACCCACAGAGCAACACATACCTTCCTATAACTCCAATTCCAGGGGAGCCCATGTTCTCTCCTGGCCTCAACAGGCACTGCCTACACATGGCATAAATACACACATGTGGATAAAACATTCATACACTTAAACAAAAATAGACATCTTTAACAAGGAGTTAACTTAGTTGGACCTGTCTACCACTCAGCCAAGAGAGCATCCCTTAAGAAGGCTGATTTACCTAAAGCCATGTTAAAGACACAGGAGAAATAGTTATCTCCTTAATGAGACAATATACTTTTCTGTCATTTTTTCAGTCCTGCTTCCCCGTCAGCTGGAGTTTTGGGTGGGATTTCCAGAGACTGATGTCATAGTCAAAGCCCAAAGGGACTTCATGAGCGCAGGAGCCAGTCAACATTGGGGTGTTACTTCCTATAGAAGAATGACAGACATGGCCCAAGACTACCAGCACGGGGGACCGTGTGAGGGCTGAAAGGAGGCAGCTTCCCCTCCCCTCTCCTCCAGGTTCAGTCCTGGAAGAGGCTTCCAGGAAGAGTCTTCAAGCCTTCACCTAGGGGAGGCAGCTCCTGGAAAACCATCTACCACAGCTTTCGAGAGACTCTTGGTGAGACCCAAGACCCAGTGGTTTCGTTAAAGGGGCCAGTTGGGGAACCCCAGGATTCACCTGTATGCATCTCACAGTGTTGTGATCACAAGCACGTGGCACCATACTTGACTTTTTTTTTTTTTTTTTCACGTGGGTTATAAGGAATTAAACTCAGGTCCCCATGCATGTGTGGCGCGCCCTGTTTTAACTGAGCTATCTCATAGCCCCAAGGCACACTGTTTCTTAAGGAACTGCTTCCGTCCTGCCATTATATGCCTGTCTCTGGTCCAATTCCTAGTTCTAGGACACAAGAGTCTGAAAGTCCCAGCGGGAGTCTTTTTATAACACTGAGCCTGGGGAGGGAATGATGCTTGTCAGCCTGGCTTCTACCCTTGGTGTTTCTCATGCTTCTGGGCCATTGTGGGCTTGCCAGGGCCCCAAATCCAGTGAACTGCAAAGGCAGTTCACTAGGTAGCTTCTTTGAGAAAGCAGTGATGCTGGGCGCATATGCTAAACATTTTCACACTCCAGAGAGGGGGGGAACCAGGGTCTTTCTTTAATCATATGACACTGAGCTGACTGCTGGGCATCCTGGCAGGAATGCGGAGCCTCCCTACTGGCTTGCTGATCACGTTTTCTGAGGAAGCAGAAGCCTTTCAAGTCATTTCTGTGAATGGCCTGGGTGAGGGTGACTCAAGACACTGATGTAACAAGGGAAGTGCAATCAGGCCTCACGTGGCAGATCCTCTGTCCATCCACATGCCTGGGGGACGCGATCCCTCTTTATCAGAATTCTTGGATGCTCAAGTGCTTGTACAGCATGGCATATAACCTGAATACATTCTCCCATGTGCCTGGTATACTCAATAAAACACGAGCGCGATCCCTCTTTATCAGAATTCTTGGATGCTCAAGTGCTTGTACAGCATGGCATATAACCTGAATACATTCTCCCATGTGCCTGGTATACTCAATAAAACACGAGCATCAGGTAGATAGTTGTCAGGCCACGTTACTGAGGGAATCACGACAAGAGAAGGTGTTCATTTTCAGCACAGATGGCCCCATCTTTGGATGCTGCATGGTCCATGGCAAGTCCTGATGTGACTAACACTGCAACAATGGGTACTGAGGAGAGCTGAAACATGGGTGACTTAGTGGGACAGTGGTAAAAATCCTCTGTCCCACTTCCTTTAGTGGGCTGCTTGGAACAAGGACTCTCTGTGGCAATGCTTATTGAGCTTGATCCTGTGTGCGTGCATATGTGTGTGTGTGTGTGTGTGTGTATGTGTGTGTTCATATGTGTGTATGCGTGTGAGCAGGCTCAGACACTAACAGTGTGTGTTTTCCTCAGTTGCTGTCCATCTTAATGTTCGAGACAGGGTCTCTCACTGACCGTGGAGCACTCTGATTTCACCAGGACTGGGTGGTCAGCGAGCCTCAGGGATCTACCTGCCTCTACTTTCCCAGTCCTGGGGAAGTGCAGGGCACCCAGGCTTTTAGTGTATTTTTTGAGGCTCAGTCTCAGGTCCTCGTGTTTACATGGTGAGGATTTTACCAACGGAGCCACCTCCCCACCTGCACTTGACCTTGAAGATACTTTGTTAGTTAGAGGAGCAGAAAGTTATGTGAAGATCCAGATACCGGATGAAAGGGTCAACAGCCATTCAGCAATGATGATTTGCTAGCTTTAAAAAGAAGTATCTAGGTGTCCTGAGAGGAAAGGAGAGACAAGTGATACTCCCAGCATACCTGTGGGAGAACTCTAGACCGAGGAGGAACCAGTGTTGGAGGATGAGGGAGAACAGCCAGAGATGGCAGATGCAAAGGTCCCGAGACAGAAAGGAGATTTATGTCTGTGGGAAGAGAAGAACAAAGGTGTCCCATGGCCTCTGTGAGCTAGTGTCTACTCACTTACTAAAGGAGGAAATGACATATCCTACACAGTTAATATTAGGCTTAAAGAAATGGCATATTTTTAGCTCACACTATGATATGCAATTTATTCTTTGCTTGCACTGAACATGAGATGAAGATCCATTATCACATTTCTCTGTCTTCTGGAATCTCAACCACCTCTACGTCCTCTGCTCCCAGGCAGTGAGTGGAATGTACCAGGCTGCATGAGAGGGAAAGGTTATAAGACTTTTTATAAAATGGCTTGCTTGGAACAGAAAGACACAGGATGGCAGATGAAAACTGAGCTACTAAATTCCATTTTTCTTTTCTTTGGTTAGATACCATGAGAAGTCATGTTTAAGACACCAGCCCAATACTGTCAGGTAACTAACACACAGGATTTACCTTTCATGTTCTCCCAGACTCTGCCAGCGAAAACATGCATTTTGGGCTCTTTCTGGAGAAATTACATTTCTATTAGTTGGAGTATTCAGCTATTGGAAGAGTGAGGAATCTGACACTGCTGTGGCTGGACAGTACCCTGACAAAAGAACTCCAGGGAGCCTTGAAGGGTTTGGAGTGGCTCCCGTTTAAGAAGAGATCCAGTATCTACATGTAGAAAAATGCAAATAGAGCCACACTTATCACCTTGCACAAAAGCAAAGTCCAAGTGGATCAAAGATCTCAACATAAAAAAAGACACACCAAACCTCGTAGAAGAAAAAGTGGGGAAGAGCCTTGAACTCATTGGCACAGAATACAACTTTCTGAACAGAACACCAACAGCACAGGCTCTAAGATCAACAATCAATAAATGGGACCTCATGAAACTGAAAAGCTTCTGTAAAGCAAAGGACACTGTCGTCAGAACACTCTGCACTCTGCCCAAAGTTTGGCTTTGAGTCTTAGCATCTGCCTTGATACCCTGCAGGGTAGAGCCTTTCAGAGGCCCTCTGTGGTAGGCTCCTGTCCTGTTCCCTGTTTTCTTTCTCCTCCGACATCCATCCTCTTTGTCTTTCTGAATGGGGATTGAGTATTTTAGCCAGAGTCCTCTTTCTTGATTAGCTTCCTTAGGTGTACAGATTTTAGTATGTTTATCCTATATTATATGTCTAATATCCACTTATGAGTGAGTATATACCCTGTGTGTCTTTCTGCTTCTGGGATAGCTCACTCAGGATGATCTTTTCCAGTTCCCACCATGTACCTGCAAATTTCATGATTTCCTTGTTTTTTTATTGCTGAGTAGTATTCCATTGTGTAAATGTACCACAATTTCTGTATCCACTCCTCAACTGAGGGGCATCTGGGTTGTTTCCAGCTTCTGGCTATTACAAATAAAGCTGCTACAAACATGGTTGGGCAAATGTCCTTGTTGTGTACTTGAGCATCTTTTGGATATATGCCTAGGAGTGGTATGGCTGGATCTTGAGGAAGTGCTATTCCTAATTTTCTGAGAAAGTGCCAGATTGATTTCCAAAGTGGTTGTACAAGTTTATATTCTTTTAAGGAGCAACTTAACCATGCCTGGTAGGTGGAACACCTGGCAGGCTACACATGATGACATCATAGTTGCTAGGTAACCCAGAAGCAGGATGCCTAAATACTAATATCCCTCCCTTTTTCCATAATTAAAAAATGAGGAGCTTGGGCTGCTTCTCATGTAAGGCAAGTTAAAGTATATAATGTAGGTTCATTGGAAGCAGCTCTTGGTTGCCATGCAAGGGGGTAACAACAAAATGTTCAGATTACATGGTCAAGAGGAAGAGGGGAAGTCCCTGCCCTGGAAAGTTCAGAGTAGAGGGTTGCTGTTAGAGCATTGCCAGCCACACAAGGCAGCAGGTAGGGACTGAGGATTGCTGGGAGAACCTGGAACTACTTGTCCTGGGCCTGAAGCACACCATTCCAGCCTTTTGTTAATAATAAGTGAATAAAAGGCGTAGATTCTCTTCTGGTTACTTCCTGCTGGCACTGGGGGTGCTGTAGGGAGGTCAAAGGCTGAAATGCTGGGCCAAGTCCAGGAAGAACAGGCTGTTTCAATGCTATCCAGGGACTGTAAGAACATCCATGGTTGTGAGGGAAAGTGCAGGTCCAGCTTGATGGAAGTCTGTGAGGTCAGACTGGAACACTTGTGGTTTGGTGCTGTTGTGGATATAGGAAACACCTGGGTCTGGCAGGATACTGGAACATGTTTATGGCAGAAGACAAAGTTAAGTAGATTATGGAGAGAATTCTTTTATGTGTACATTTAAAACTTTTGGGAGAACAAACAGAGGTGAAAGGGTGTAGGAATGTAACAATCGGTAGCCAGGAATTGATGCCAACCAGAAGCGAAGACTCACCAGTCATCTGGTGTTGGATATAGGCATGTAGCAATCAGTAGCCAAGAAAGGGAAGTCAACAAAACCAGGGAAAAGGGAGTATCTCTCACCCTCTGAGATAGTCAATAGGTGCAGTATTTATCTGGAGCCCAATTGACCTGAGAGGTGAATTCAGGTGGATTTCCTGCAGCTTACAAGAACTACTTTTAAGTTTTACAAAGGAGATAAAACTTTAGACATGTTAGCATCACAATTGTAATCTGCACTGAAATATAAATTGTAGAAAAGGCAGTAGACACACACATTTGTGTTAACAGCATGAACATTCTTTTAAGGTGAGCTCTGAAAAGGCAGAAGCCTTTCATGAAGTAGAAGGTACAAAAGCTTATTTGACCTTAACCTTTAGTATGATTACACATTACAGAGACTTAAAGGAGATTTAAAATCTTGAGCTTGGAACCAGGATAGTGGGTGGTATAGTGGAATGTTTTTGTATTAGAGTTAGATTAATAAATCAGAGCTCTGTTGATAAAGGTCAAAGCTCTGGATAGTCAATATAATAGTAGCGTAGCAACTGGAGGAAAAATTAAGCATTTTTACCCATTTAAAATACCTTAAATCACCTTAGACCTTGCCACCTTTTTACCAACCTTAAAACACTTTCTTAGATCCTCAAACAACATTTTTATTAGGCCTTTGTATCTAGTTATTTACCATGAGACATAGGTGAGACTGCTATGAACATTTATTGTCCTTTAGCTAAAGTGATGGTAAAAGGTTACACCTGAGGCCTATTTCTTGAGTCTGGCAACAAGGAATATTGTTTTGTTCCTGTTAAGTTGGAGTCTTAACATAGTCCATAAACATAGTCCATAGCTTATAAAAGTCTAAGGCTATACTATAGATTAATAATGTTATTATGTTTAGAAAATAAGACTAAGCGTGTTTTAACCTTTTGATAGTGAAGATATAGCACAATGACCAAGTTTTAACATAAATAAATGCCTCTAAAATTAATAGATCTTAATTTAGTGTATTAGTAAAAACTTGTACGTAGTAACCCCTGAGTTATGAGTTTTAAAACCAAAATTAGAGTAGAACAATATAAAGCAATTTTAAAATTACATTTGAATTTATTATAGCAAACCTATTAGCCAGAAAGCCTAGTGGTGAATCTGGATCATAGGTAGCTCATGGCAGGAGAAACAGCATTTATTAATTTAGGAATTGATAAAGACATAGGCAGTTAGATGTACATTTTAAATTAGCTAATTTGAATAGACCTTTATAATTTTGAAATCTTAGCATTATATCAAAATTATTTTGAACCAGGGCTGAATCATATATATTGTAAAATGTAACTTTGAATATTTATAAAAATCCATACCAACTTAAAATGAGGCTTGTTGCTGTCCTAGTCTAAAAGGGGATGAAATAAACAGAATTAATTATGATTAAAATTGTTCATACCACATGGTCACCTTAAGGTTTACAGCTTAATTTTAAGTATAAAAAAGAAACCACAGAGCATATTTAGTGAGACAGCAGGCAGAGAGAAACAGACAAGACTTTGAAAAAAGAGAAACAGGAAATTGTTTTTCACTTCACGGATCTCTCAGTGTTACTGGATATTACTGGATATTAGACATTTGAGTAGGGTAAATATAGGTGTAGAAGCCAGAGGTTTCCCTAAGAGGAGAGAATATGAAGAAGCCATTCCTGCAAAGGAGAAACGGGAAATGGAAATGGACCATGTGGCTAGAGGTTCATCAACTAAATAGCACGGCAGGTCATGGCCTTAGGCCAGCTAAGCCTGAGAACCTTGATGCCTGGTACCAGGGCTTTATTAACAGTAAGGCCAAGTTCTCATAGAGGGAAAGGACAGGGACAGATAGGCAGCTTTAGAATAGAGGTAGGAAGAAGAGCAGTGGCCTATTAGGGTCTGCAAGAGACTGCAGTTTTGCAGCTCCGAAAAGAGCGGGACAGAAACAAAGTAGTAAAAGCAGATGACAAGAGGGGGAAACCACAGAGTTTTTGTTTTGTTTTGTTTTTATAATCAAGATAGCTGCCAATCATGTGACTGCCCTTGATAGCCCTATGTTAAGACAGTGGTGAAACCATGTGCTTGCCCTTAGTGGAAATGGCAGTGAAGCCATGGCTCAACCCTCCTTATCCCAAATCAACATGGCAGCTAGCCATATGCTGTGCGTGGCCATAGTTGCATAGCGAGACCAGGTGCTTGCTGGTGGGATGGCTGTCCCGGCCCAGTTTGAAACTCTTTGCATGTGTGTGTCCAGAAGTCTGCACAACTGAATACCCTCCTCTGCAAGCCAGCCTCTTGTGGCAGGCTTTCAGGAGATTTAAAACCTCGCCATGGGGCCTGAGGCAGTGGTGCAATCTAAAGTCATCTGTGTGTGTGCAGGGTCTCCAGCAATTGCTTACCTGACAGCAATAGTTTAGAAACAGGCTGTGTCAGTGTCTGAAGTGGCAGTTTCAGCATCTGTCATAAGTGTTTTAGTTTCCCTTAGCTGATTTTGGTCCAGTGTGAGTGTCTGCCATGTCCCCAGTTCTCAGAGCATGTGGCAGGATACTGAGTCTGAGCAGCCATGAGCAGAGGGACAGGTGTGCACAGTAAAGGTAGGGAAGTTGAGAGAAAGTGCAGGTTTTAAGGCAGAGTAGAGTGGTTGAGTGGTGGTTAGGGATAGGTAGAACAGAAAAAAAATCTGTTGTAGGCATCAGATCAGGTGCTACCAGGAGAGCCCTTCCCGGCCAATGCACCAATGTTAGAACCAATGAAATGATGATGCACACAACAGATTTTATATGAAAGAGGTTTATTAGATGGGGATGAAGACAGAGACAGAAGGAGAGAGAGAGACATGATGGGGGAGTAAAGAGGGTACCCCAACAGAGAAAGGGGAGAGAGCAAGAGAGTAAGAGCAGAAGAGGGCAAGAGAGCAAGAGGGCAAGAGAGCAAGAGAGTAAGAGGGCAAAAGAGTGACAAAGTGATGTGCTGATCCTTTTAAGGAGCAAGTTAACCATGCCTGCCTGGTGTGACACTTGAAGGGTGACATATGATGACATCATAGGTTGCTAGGCAACCAAGAAGCAGGCTGCTCAAATAATAACAGCAAGTCCACTGTTTTTTGTCCAGATACCAGCAGTCCAGTCCAAATGCCAACACCAAACAGCAACATGATTCAGCAGAAACTGTAAGTCTCCACTGAATTGGAATGAGTCAGTGAAAGCTAAGATACTCAGTTGGATTTCCCCAAGAAGTTCTCTGGAATGTTTCTCTTTGTGAAGTGAAGTGTAGAAGAACCAAGATGATGTTGATCCAAAAAGTGTTGTTTCACTGTCTGTGGGCTTCTATATATCTCCTCTCCTCAGAGTCTACCCACAGATGTTTTCAGCTGGCCAAAATCACACCCCTTGTGCGAGACAGCTCACAGCAAAACATCTCATGTCCTCTCACAAGACAGCTTCTAGCAAAACATCACATGACACATCTGAGTCTTCAAAGAAACCAGAAACTTCCACTTCATTGGTGTACTTAAACAATTCCGAGTCTGGCAGTGGTGGCACACACCTTTAATCCCAACACTTAGGAGGCAGAGAAAGGTAGATCTCTGTGAGTTTAAGGCCAGCCTGGTCTACAACGTAAGTTCCGGGATAACCAGGTCTACACAAACCTGTCTTGAAGAAAAGAAAAGAAAAGAAAAGAAAAGAAAAGAAAAGAAAAGAAAAGAAAAGAAAAGAAAAGAAAAGAAAAGAAAAGAAAAGAAAAAGCAATTTTGGCAATGTTTTTGCTGTGTAAATCTCTCACCTTGGCCAGACTTGCAGTCTCCTTTCTCTGTTTAAATTATTTAAAATGTAACCTGGGCCTGGGACTTGCAGGGGATTTAAGGATGATACTGAATACCATTTTGGAAGTAGAGACCATGTCCTTAGCAGACACCAAACCCGGCAGTGTTTGGATTGACACTGGAGTCCCCAGGTACCAGAACTGTGATCAATTTCTGTTCCTGTTTAATTTATTTCATTATACCAGCAGAAACAAAAGTACAGCCATAAAAGACAAATCTTAAGGTTGGCATTCTGTGGAGAACATGGCCTGTCCTGAGAAAAATGAATTCAAGGTAGAACTTCTAGCTATCTATCTGCTGCCTTCTGGCTTCTTTGGCTGCAATGGGAAGTCATCCTTCAGGTCCATGTCTTTTCTTCAGGACCTTGCTGTGTTCCTCAGTGGTTTCTCTAGGCTTCATGGGGAGGTGTCGGTGTGGAGGTGTGGGCGGGAGGAATGGAGGTGTGAGTGTAATCTTGTTCTGTTCTCAGGAGGTCTAATTTCTCTGAGAATCGGGCTTTCTCAGTCAACTTTCTCCCCTTCCAGAAGGACACTCTAGCTTCCTGTTTCTGCTCATTGAGCTGGTGCCTCTTTGCCTTTTGGCTCTTTTTTCTGTCTCTGTATAAATGCCCACCTGGTGTTTGCAGCTTCCTCTTTAATCTTATAGCCATGTATCTAGGACAAAAAGGATGTATCTGAGACAGAATTTGCCTGGAGCCATTGTTTCTGAAAGAATATATAATAGCATAAAGTAAATGACAGGAGATTTCCTCCGAGACGGGATCTTTGGGCCTACCTTTGGTTTGTAAGCACCTGAGAGAAAGGATCGGCTGTGGGTGTTTCTGTGTGTGGATGCTGGTGTACTGTAGTTGAGTGGTTAAGGAGTCACTCGGGGCGATGAGTGTGAAGTATTGCTCTCTCTCTCAATCACAAGGTGATCTTGGACACAGAGGTTGAGTCTTCTCAACTTCGCTGACATTTTCCCAGTTGCATGCTTCTACATGTTCTGGTGATAGAAAACCAGTTAAAGCAACTGAAACCATGGTCATATTCCTCACACACTAGTAAGAGATGGAGAAGGCTTTGCTGGGAGGGAATTCTCCATGAGGTCTCACATTTTTGACACGTGGTAAGTGAAACAGGAAGTGCCCTTTGTTCTGGACCATCTTTCATATTTTCATGTATTTATATTTGCATATTCTCTTTGTCTCTGTCTCTATCTCTCTGACTGTCTGTCTCTCCGTGTGTGTGTGTGGGGGGGGTGTTCATGCATGTATGTGAATGTGCAAGTTTGTGTTGCTACATGTCTGTGCATATTCGTAGACAGGCCAGAGGTTTCACTGGCCTGGAGCTCTGCAAACAGGCTAGTGTGGGTGTTCAGAATTGCCCAGGGATCCTTTCTTCCGCATCCTCAATGCTAGATCTACGGGCATGTACCACCTTGTACAGTTTTTTTTTACGTGGGTTCCAGCGGTGGAACTCAGGTACTCACTCCAGCATGGCAAGTGCTTTAGTGACTGGGCTAACTCCCCAGCCCTCCAAATGGAAGGCAGAGCCAGTGCTTCCTCACGGGCAGAGGGCAGGTGTGCTTCCAGCCCAGCATACGGGACCTACCTTTCACGGTATTCCATTTCTGTGGTAGAGCCCAACCTCCTGTATGGGTGAACATTGTCTGGAATCACTTATGCCAGCCACAGGGGACATCCGATGACAGTCTGCTGATGCTCCTCTTACTGGGCTGCTGGTCAACTCTTTATCTTTGTCTCCTGTCACCTACCAATTTCCGTGAGGCCGTGCCAGGCTAACTGTAAACACTGACCTGAAGACAGGTAAAAATTCAGACCCATCACCATTCTTGACACACTTACATCCTTGTGCACAGAAACTATTAGGCTGGGGACGTGCCCCAGTCCATAAAAACACTTGCTGTGCAGACAGAAGGACCTGGATTGGATTCCCCATCACCCATATCAAAAGCCGGGCCCAGTGACACACATTGTCAACACAGGTGCTTGTGAGGTGAAGACAGGGGATCCAGAGGGTCCTAGCCTGACGGCCTCAAGCCAAAGGCAAACTTTCCTCAACAAAACAAGGATGACGTCTCAGCTTGTCTGACTTCTGACCTCCACACACACCTGTACACTTGTGCATGTACCTTCCTCACGCATGTACCTCACCCCTCCACCCCCACAGATGACATGTTCATGACCCCTAAAGTTCCAACACTTTGCTTTATTCTGGTTTGTCAGGAGAACCTGGAGTGTGTATGTGGTGGTGGGGAGGTCGGTCAAGTAATTCTTCCTCATCGTCGTAAAGAGTCAGAGCTTGAGGTGAGATATTTTTGTTGGACTCTGGCCTATACCAGGGCGATTCTCCTGCTTCAACACTACACTGATAAGCTAGTTCGCAAACTTGCAGATGCCTGCAGTTCTGTTCGTGGCACGGAGCCACCTAAAATCCCGTAGGCCCTGAGGCATTCCGATGCCCTGATGAGGAAATGTTCAGGAAAGGAGTGGAAAAACAACCAAGCAGCTTAAATAAGATAAAAGCGTCAGGAGTTCTTTCCAAGGAGATAAAGTTCTCCTCTGGGATTTACACAGGGCCTGGCTCTGAGCCCTGACCTACTGCCCTGCCTTTTGGAGAGGCTGAAATCCACACCTCACTTGACAGGATGGAATGAATACTGTGGAATCCAGCCCCAGCAATGGGATCATGGGAGCAGAGTGTGAGCCTGGTTCAGATCCCCCTGTCCCCACTGTGTGTGTGTGTGTGTGTGTGTGTGTGTGTGTGTGCGCACACACGTGCGTGCACGCAGGTGTAAGTATATAGTATGTGAGTGCGGCCAGAGGTGAACCTGCAGTGTCTCCTTCCTGGGGCGTTTTGTTTTTAACTCCTGAATAGGCAAGGAGGAGAAAGAGCTGAGAATGGCTGCTCTTTGGACAGCTGACTGGTTCAATCCTGCGTGGGCTCAACTTCCCCACTTCTGCACCTTCTACGTAAGCCTGGCGGTGCAGTTCTGGACCCTCTAGAATCTACACTGAAGAGTAGATTTCCTGTCATTCAGGAAGGAGGTGGTGGCAAGGGAATGAGAAGTATAAACTCGTGTAGGGTTGGCAGGAAAAGTTGCCCGAGTTCAGCCTTCACGCGGTTTCAGTTAATGCCTTTGGTTTTAGCACCAGCCTCACTCCTTTTCTGTGCTGTTCTGACATATCAAATCTGCGTCTTTCTAGGGTCCACAAGGTTACAGCTGAGATTTTTTAACAATGCCTTCCCTCCCAGGCCCTTCTGCTCATAATTCATCTCATCTATCACGTCTGTCCTCTTGATCCCTGTCTTTAAAAACCTCTCTAAGTTTGTAGAGAGCGATGGATTAAGCTCTGGACTCTTATCTCCTAAATACAAATTGAGGAGTGAGAAAGGATGAGCTACAGAGGGGGGACAGGACGGGATGCCTTGTGTTTTTGAGACTGGGTCTCTTGCTAGCTTACCACTCAGGCCATCCCAGGGATCTTTGTGTCCTTCACCCACCCTTAAAATACAAGTGCACTTACTACTGTGTCCGGCTTTGTCTTTTAAAGGTTCTTTCATTTCTTCTTTGAGAAATGCTTACATGTATACACTGTGTTTTGATTGTGTACAACTTTATGTTCTTTTTTTTTTATAAGCCCTGAGTTCAACTAGTGCTGCCTGTATGTGTGCAGAGCATGAACCCATCCACCTGGAGAATGCCCTGAAAAACAAAACAACAACCACAGAAAACTAACTCCCCCTCTCCCAGCAGCCTTCAACTGTGACTTGCTCCTCAGTTAGGGGCAGGGCCTCCCGAGCCCCTCCCCAACCTCTGCTGCAGAGCTGCCTGGCTTGGTCTTGTGCAGGTTTTGTTCACACAGCCACAGAGGCCGTAAAGGTCCAGAAGGCGCTGTTTTTGCAGCAGTCCTCTGCAAACGCTGCCTCTGTCAGTCTTTCAGCCCATCTTTTCCCCATGGTTTATTGAGCCCTGGGGGTTGAGGGGGACGGTGCAGATGCTCCATTTAGGGTTGCAAAATGAAGCTTTGTCCAGCCATCTAAGTAGGTTCTGGGGGTCCATGATTTTGCCCAGCCCTGCTGGCAAGAGATGAAAGTGTTCTGAGCACCTGAAAGATACAGTAGGCTCAGCTGAGTTTGAGACCAGGTGTCTAAAACACGCCTGTGCTTGCGTGCGTGTACTGTGGTAACAAAGGAATGGAGAGAAAATCAGTAGGTTTGATGGAAGGAAGTGAGACCAGCTGCCCTTCAGAATGAGCTTCATGAGGAGAAGCTCTTAGCAACCAAGGGGCCAGGGTGAGGCCTTGAGGTGGGAGAGACTAATGACCACTATGAGAGACAGCTTAAGATAAAAGAAAGGGTAAGGAAGACACCTGTCATGGAAGACATGATGGGGGCTTGAGAGAGACAGAAAAGGGAGAGGGGGGAAAAGAGAGAGATGGAGAGAGAACTACCTCACAGAAATCCTTCCCAGAGCTAAGGGGATACATGACTTTTGTAAGGTTTTAGGGACTATCAGGGGTTTTACCCCATGTGACCCCTGGCAAATATGGAGCCAGGTACTTGATGGGACCATAAATTTATCTTGTGGCCACTAAAGGGAGGAGCTTCAAGGCCACAGCACAATTTCTTAACTCTTTGTCTCAGAGGAAAGAAGAGAAGCTATGTGGGACGTGGCCTAATTTCTGAGGTGGGGGGGAAGATGTGATGGTAAGTCATTTAAAGAGCCTCTGATATCACATGTGTTCACACACATACTTGCATGCATGCATGCTTTCTCTATGTGCTTGTGTACATGTGTTTGGAGACCAGAAGACAATGTTGAGTGTTGTCCATTGGTTGCTGGCCAGGTTGCTTTTTTTGGAGACACAGTTTCTTATTAGCTTGGGGTCCATCCAAGTAGGCTAAGGTTGGTGGTGAGCAAGCTCACCTCTCTGCCTTGCCCATCCCTAGGGTTATAAATGTATGCCATCATGTGTGGATTTTTAAAATGTGAGTTGTGGGGAATGAACTCAGGTCTTCATGCCTGCAGGACAAGCATTTTACTAACTTGTGGGATTCTGCTGGACAAAGTTGATGTTTGACATATCTGAATAGCCAGACTGAGCTTGCTCTATTACCGTGGACTCCCTTTTCTCAGCAGGTTCTATAGCCTTCCCCCACCCCATCTGAGACAGATCACAGGCCCGACCCTTTCCTGATAAGAAGACCCCGTTCAACCAAGGATTCCTGGAGATACCCACCAAGATGCCTTGGTGTCTTGACTTTCCAAGTGACCTTTGACTTTACCTGGAGATTTTCTCTCACCCATAGGATAATTAAATACTGTGTTCTCCTTCTTTTGATAGGACCATGCTACTGCATATAAAATTAGGCCCTGTACCACTACATGTAAATCAAGTATTCCTGACCCTTTGACCTCTTTTAATCAAACACATTCACTCTCTAAACCCTTCCCTCTGCCCAAGGTTTATATTGCCCTTTATTTCACACAAATAGAGGCATGCGCTCTCTCTCTTCAAGACTGTCTTAGACTCCTTTATTGGGAGAAGGATCACTGCTGGACATCACCCACTGAAAAATTCAGTAGCACTGTGCATGTATTCCCAGCATCATCGCCTGCAGGCATGATGCATCACTTTCGAACACTGCTGAAGGCAAGAGAAAAAGCTTCTCCCTGATTTATGGAGTGTGTGTGTATGTGTGTGTGTTCGCCTACATGTTCACACATGCTCACACATGTGTGTATGCACTATTTCATTTATTTACTTTGATCTTTGGCATGGCCCTCTGGCTTCTGTAGTCGCCAGAGAGAGATAGCGTCTTTCTTGGTGGCCCCTGGCTGAGCCATCTTCAGTGAGCCAGCCCCGCAGCTTGAGTCATCTCTGCTGCTATTTGAACTGATCCACAGTTGGGCATTGGGCTGTCCTGGTAGGTTTTCGGGCACTGGACAGATAATGAGGTTGAGAGGAGGAGAAGACATACATATGAACACAGGTCACTGCTTCTCAAAGTGCCTCTGAGCCTGCTAGGGAAAGGAAAGACAGATGACCAGACAGGAAAGTCAGCTCTCTTGGAGGCCCAGGAGGCTCTAGGACCATCCTATGCAGGGAGGGATATGTTGGTGATGGCGTGGGTGTCTCTTCTGTGCCTACTGAACAACCGCTTGTGCTTGCATCCATGAAGACAAAGCTCTGAGCCAAGTGCACTGATGTCAGTTCTATGGAACTGACGTCACCATAGAGAAGGAAATTAGAAGTCCTTCAGTGTTTCCTAGACGCACTCAGGAACACACGTAATAAGAGAGAGCTGACTCCTTTAAGTGTTCCTCTGGCTGACACATGTGTACAACAGCTCCATACACACACAATAAATATTAAGAAAACCCACAAATATTCTGCGAAGACACAGTTGGTCTCTGGCTAAGCCCATTTGAACATATAACATTTCTTAGCTCCCTCCCTCAGGAACCACAGTCTACCTGGCCTTGTAGAGACATTGAGATCAATTCAGCTTTGCTCATTGACACCTGACTATGCCTTTTGTTTGTTCTGTTCTACGGTTATTTTTCGAGGCTGTTGTTGTGTGGCCCAGCCTCAGGGCAGATACAGCAGCAGCCCCGTCCATAGGTGCTTTCTGAAGTTACTAGTTACTCTTGCTAATTACTCATGGCCAACTGTCAGCTGAGAAAGTTAAATAAAGAATTCCAGAAAGAAACAATCCATAGTTTAAAAAATCTTTTATTACAACTTAGTTATAATTATGCCATTTTACTGTTACTGCAGTTAATTTCTTACTGTGCCTAATTTATAAATTAAATCTTAACATAAGTGTGTGAGAAAAAGCTAAATACAAGAGGTTCAATACTGCCTTGGGTTCAAGGGTTTTAGACCAGGCTTCTCTAGATGAATGGGTGACAGCTGTAGTTAGCGTTTTACTTCATAGATGACAACACAGATATCCTCTAATCTGGGGTTGTCCAGCACTTGACAATGATAGCATCTTGTTATAATTAAATTCCTGCTTCTCTTCCCCACAACAGTCCCAGAACGTCATGCTACCTTGGCTGGTGGCCAGGCTTGACTGAGCTTGTATTCTCATTAGTCTCCTGGGGAACATGATGTGGGTCTTTTTTTTCCCTCTAGCTCGTAGGTGGAGATAGCCCAGCTGAGGGGGCTCTTGAGAGAACCTGAGTACTTCAAGGGGAAGTCTTTAAACTCAGCAATGCTGGCCTTAGAGTGTCTGCAGAGCCACTGGCAATCTTACCCGGAAGGGGTCAGTTAATTAGTTCATTTTCTTCCTGTTATTCGTTTTAAGTTAGTGACTGCCCAGGAGGTTTTTAGAGGTTGGTGCAAAGATGAATTCTCATTAGCCGACACAGGCAAGCGATGCATCTGGTCTGTTAGTGACGCTAGAACACAGCGTTTGCCTAGTATCGGATAACTCAGTTCCTGCTGGGAGTTAGGAACCAGAGGTAACACAATTTAGCATCATTTTGACTTGAAGAAATGCCAGCATTAAGGCCGGAGAGGTTAAATGCATGGCTTAAAGTCCTAGGACCAGTACAGAGGAGCTAGGACCTAAGCCCAGGACTGGAGATCTGCAATCTCTTCTTACACAAGAACATTTTCTTTAGGACTGTGGCATGATGGAGCTCATGGTTGCTGAACACAACTAAAAATTTTATTAAGAAATCAGTGCTTCAGCCAGTGGCCAGATGGCTATGTTTCCTTCTTCCATATGTTTCATATGGCTGGTGCTAGTGAGGGAAAAGGTTACTCCTTCTCCTGTTCTCTTGCCAGAACTGGACAAGCTTCACCCCACGCACACAGACACAATGTCGCACCAGCCATGGGTGGCACGTACTGTTTCCCAGACACTTAGAGTAGTGACGTCTGATACAGGATGCTCAGTTACATTGCAGATTTATTTGTAATCATTTTGAGCTGGGTTGATGGGAGACGAAGGTGCCTTTTAGTTCTGGCACTTGCTGTTCCCCCCAAATGTCAATGACTGACATCTGATGCCATCATACCCAGTCAGCTTACAGATGCCCTGCCTCTCTACTCCCGCTCCCAGGTCCGACGCCCCGTGCACACTGAGGAGGACTCTCGTGCTGGTGAGAGATGACACCCGCATTGCCCAGGAGGTTCAGCATATCCAGATGTTCTCTCTTCCTTGCAGAGTCAGTGCCAGCCTCCGGGTGGCCATTGAGTCCCTGGAAGAGCTGCTCCTGGCAGGCACCCAGTGTTCTGCTCCCCAGGAGTCTTGGGGTGCCTCCGAGGACCTCCTGGTGCTGATAATGGTGGCACACAGCGGGGGTACTGTCTCTCCTGCAGCCGGAAGCATCCTGCAGATGAAGTCTTCTACCCCTCAGATAAAGTACTCCTTGCTGTTGTCCCCGGTGTCCTGGAGGGCGGGGTCACTCTGCAGGGCTGCATCTGCGCTCTCTGCAAACTCCGTGCCTTTGGCCTCGTTGGTGTGGTAGGTGCCCTTGTGTCGGTACAGGTAGCGAAGCATGAGAAAGAGGAGGCAGACCAGGACTAAGGCCACAGCGGTGATCACAGCTGCAAGAGAGAGGCAGGACGCAGGTCAGACTGGGGCAGGGTTGCATGATGAGAGCTTCCTCTGGGCAGAGCATCACGCAGTCTTGGAGTAGAGTACCCCTGGGCACGTAGCCATGGCCAATCAGCAAAAGAATACAGGGATATCTAGGTCTATGGAACTGCTGACTTTTCCTGGTTGAGACGGGGAGAGAGGATCACAAGACTCTCACTGGGGGTAAAGAATTTCTATTGACTATCTTATGTCTATGCATGACGGAACATGCATATGATTGAAATCAGATGCATCACAGGGAAGGACATGCCTAGTACACAAAGGCTCACATAACCAGTGCCCGTCACTTAACACGAACATCCACCCAATTACTGCCCAAATGTAAGCTGAACAGGGATGACACCAGTGAACTTGCCAAACTTGACTAAAAGAAGATTTCCATGAGGCCTGAACCCCACACAAAAATCTATAGGCGACTGAAGAAAGTCAGGAGTGGGAGAGTTGGCTTTCGAGGAGGAGTACGACAACTGGCTGACTAGTGCCAGACATCCCTGCAAAAATGCACGCCGGAAGCATTATATGGACCGAACAGGTTATATTTAGGAATATATATGTATATGGAAATGTACATATGCATGAAATGAAAATTAGTAAAAATAGGAGCCATGAGTTTAAAGGATAGCGAAGAAGAGGGGTATATAGAAGGGTTTGGAGGTGGAAAAGGGGAGGGGAAAATGTTGTAATTAAATTATAATCTCAAAAAAAATTCATCCATACGACATCCCTAGCATCTAATTCCTGTTCCTCCTATATCCACAGAAGGAAGAGTCTGGCAGCAGCCAGGCCTTGTGTAAGTACTGCCCAGGGCCAACTGCTCTCTCATGGCATTCATACTCTTTCGCCCTTGTTGCTTTGCTGTTTGTGGGTGATTATTCAGTTCTTTAAACAAAAACCTGGAAATGCCCTGTCTCTACAGAGACCGGCAGTCACACAAGTACTTGTATCGTTTTGAAGCTGAAGGGCTCATAGAATGTAGGACTTCACTTTTTCAGGCAATGTTGTAATTAAATTATAATCTCTATGCCCAAATGACAAAAGTCCCAGAAAATTAGGAAGAGCTGGTTGTCCACATCGCGAAAAGACAAGGGTGACTGGGTATGCTATGATATGAGTGGGAGAGGGGCTTTCTGGAGAGCCACCTCTATCCAGCCTGCACCATTTCTTCTTTGGGAATGGGTGGTGGAGGGGGAGGATCCCTAGGTCTCCAGGAAGAGGTAGGCTTGGCCATTCAGTGGGCCATGTGCCCAGGTTCTTGCCAAGGATGTGTTAGGTCCCAGGAATCAGAGAAATAGAGCAGAAGGTCGGATTGGAGGAGTCAGACTCTTGGGGTCTGGAGAGGGAAATTCAGAAGGTTCAGCAGCAATAATCCCGTGGGAGTTGTTTCAAGTTCAGCCACTAGGTTTGCAGCTGTAGAGTCAAGCTATGCTTACTTAGCATGCGGGGTCACTAGGGAAACAACGGTGGGGAGGTAGCTTCCGTGCCTCCCTTGTACGGAACAATTTCCTAAGCGCCCTACAACTGTGGCAGGAACACGTGTGCCTGTTGATAATACTCCCTGAGAGAAGCAAGGGCTCAGGGCCCAAATGAGCGAGAGAAGGGTCAGCTGGATGAGAGCGACAGGTGTCTCTGACGGCTTCCTGTTGCTCCTTTATTTTTAGCTGAAGATGATCTCTGAGCTATGCATCAGTGATTGGGAAGACTGGATCACAAGGAAGGGAGAAGAGCAAGACACCTCCCAGGCTTGGTTGCTCTTGATCCACAAGAGGGAAGCCACTCAGGGTCCAACCTTTAGGATGGAGGTGTGAGCCAGGGTAGGGACCACCATATGAGACGAGGGAACTGTGACATCCCAGAGGTCTGGGTTAGCTTATCTACTTGTACCCCAAACCTGCTCTACACAGTTAGGTCACAGATCGGTTAGCTGCTGCTCTCCTGTTTCTAAAAATCAGGCAGCTCTCCTGCCATCTCTCCCAAATCCGGCCATGGAGAGTGGCTGAGACCCTGCTGTTCTCACAAGCAGTTGAATCTCCCCCTCCCTTTTCATCTGGGAGCAAGGCTAGCTGGTGCCTAGAACTCTCATAACCTTGGATTATAACCCTGCTTTTATCAAATACCTTCCTGCTTGGTGACTCCTAGCAGAGACTAGGTCATATGGGGTGGGACTTATCCCTACCACCTACCACACCCCACAAACCACCCTACCACCCACCACCACCCCAAACCACCCACAAACCACCTACCACCACCCCAAACTATAAAAGTCAGAAACGGCCTTTGTTTTCTAGAACTGAAGGATCTCTCGCTTCAGAATCCCTCTCGTGCAATGCAGGGCATCTCCCACCTACGTCAGGGCCTCATCATGGCTGCCGGTAACCACGGTCCTGTGACCCCCTGACCCCTGCTGTAAAGCTGCTCTGTATGGACCTTGTCCCAATTTTCTTTTCTACTAAGCTGATTTTTTAAATCATTTTTTAAAATGAATTTATAGCACAGATGACTCATTCTCCAGCCTGAGCCACTGGGGTCAGAGAGAAAGGATGTCTTGACATGTGTGTGTGGCTAGCCCCTCTTGCCCTTACTCCACCAGGCACCATATGGGACACTATCTGACAGGACTGGAGTGTTCCTTTCCGTCCTCAAGGCTCCCTCTGGGGGCAGTGAAATTGTTTTTCTTAACTTGGCATGAATCTACACACACCTCGAAGGAGGAGTCTCAGTGGAGGACTTGCCTTAACCAGACTGGCCTATGGACATATCTATGGAGCATTTTCTTGATTGCTGCTAATACTGTGGGCGGTTCCATCCCGTGGTAGGTGGGCCTGGGCTCTAGAAGAAACACAGCCTCGGAAGCTGGAAGAAGGTGCTGGTCAGGAGCTTTCATCCATACTTCCTGCCTCGGCCCCTGCTTGAGTTCATACCCTGACTTTCCTCAACAATGGACTGTGACATGGAAAAATAAGCTAAATAAACTCTTTTTTTTTTTCCTCCCCAGAGCGGCTGTTGGTCGAGGTGTTTACAGCATCAGAAGGCAAACCAGAAGAGAAGGGAAGCAGCCACGGCCGCCTCTCTTTCCACTCAGATCCTCGAGCCGGTTCTGCCTGGGACCTTTCTTGGCTGCTTAGAAGGGCACTGCCGTGCCAGCTCACCTGCAGTGATGGCAATCTCCATGATGCCGTAGGACGACCCTGGGTGAGGCTCTGTGGACAAAAGCAGAAGCCTACGGTGAGAAAGGAAGCGCACAGTCGGAAGCCCCTCTGCCCGCCCGTCCCCCGGCCACTGGTAAGCAGCCTGGTGAACTGCCCGTGAAGAGAACAGCACGGTGCACGTAGACTTCTGCCGAAGGAGGCTCACACCCAGCTCTGCCTGCTTCCTGAACCAGGCCGAGAACAGCCCACAAAGCCCAGGACACTCCAGAACCATGCCAGCCCCCCACTGAAGCCCAGTACCAAAGCCCATGCCAACGCCTTGTAGATTCCGGCTGTAGCGTAGACATCCCCCTGTCCCTGGTATAATATGGTCGCCATCTTGGAGCGGAAACTACTTTGGCTAGGTATCCAAGGTAGCTCTATGAGCAGAACAACACAGAGGTGGCTGTATTCATGTTATCAGCAATGGCACTTTTGACATCCACTAACAGGAGGGAGGGGGAAGCAGAGGTCTTAGGATCGACTGAGGTTGGAGCCTTTACTCTCTTCTGGCTCCTCCCAGCTATGAGCGATCTTTGGAGACACTAGAGTACACAGGGCACAGAAGGTTAGCGACAAGACGACTTCATGATACAGCTTCTGTGAGTTCAGCATACGAGATGAGATGTGGAACCCTGTGGTGATGCAATTGTGTGTGTGTGTGTGTCTGTGTGCATGTCTGTGTGTGGAGGCCAGAGCTCACTCTGGATGACTTTAATTCTTAGTTTTGAGACTGCATCTCTGCCTCACAGAACCTGGAGCTCACTGGACCGGCGCTGACCACTTGGCTACACGGTTCCTCTCTACTCTGCCTTCTGGAGTCAGGATTGCAGATGAACCCCACCACACCTGTTTCACATGGCTTCTATGGGTGCAAACGCAGGTCCCCATGCTTGCACAGCAGGCGCTTGGCCAGCTGAGCCATCTCCCCAGCCTCTGATGTGCTGATTTTGGGTTATTCACACTCCTGTAAGTAAGATTTCGCCCTAAGTGAGCCCTCCAGACTCTAGGTGAGCCCCCCAAAGTTCCAGCTTGGCCAAGTTGGACTTTGATGCAACCATTACTTGCCTGCCGTCGGAGCCATGTCTGGGGCAAACGGACAATTGTTCATGTCCTCCGGGAAAATAAATGCAACACTACTGTACCAAGCACAGAGGCGCACACTGGCTAGACACTCTCTGGGTTATCTGTGGTGGAATGAAGCCTGCACCACTGTGTTTGACACGGGCCATCTGACGGTCTGCTCATGCCAAGTGTGGCTTTGCTATCGCCTCACACCCACAACAGTCTTCCTGAGAGATGCGGCTGAATGCTGGCGCTCAGGCAGGTGAGGTGCCTGTGGCCACACAGCTTGTTCAGTGGCAGGCTGGGGCTTCATTATTTATTTCAGGTGCGCTTTCTTTCAACCTTTCCCTGAGCACTCTACTCTCCCCAAGCTTTGTATTAATTGTAGTACAGTACAGTACAGTATGGCATAGTATACAGTTATCATTAACTGTAGTATAGTATAGTACACAATTAACTTGTATAGTCTTTGTATTAACTGTCCAGTGGGCAAGGCCCATCTTACGGAGCTAGCCAAGTTACTGAAGTTGCCGTGAGCAGCTTTTCTGCAGCTTTTAGATCTGGAGCAAGGGAACTTCCTTTAGTTGTACCTCCGATATCTCCTCTCCTCCGAGACACAGTACAATGAGATCTTTCTTCCCAGGGCAGTAACCGTGTCTGTGCCTCGATCTGATAAGACACTGGCTGCTGGAGTCTGGAGGAGGCAGTGGGTAGGAGAGAGTCAGGAGATAGCAGCCTGGGGTCAGCAGTGAACTCCAGTGTGGGAGCATAAAACCAGGCACCACAGATATTAAGTTAGCAGATGGACACAGTAGGTACCCACCCAGGCAATAGGGCAGGGCTTACTGGAACCAGTATCTGGGCTTTAGGTTTGCTTCCAAGCTCCATGGCTCACAAGCAAGAAGAGGCAAGTTCAACTGGAGGCTTATGGTTGAATACAGAGCACAGAGTAGGTTCTGAATAAATATCCACCCAACACATGAACAAATCCATCTACACACGAGCGAATGGTATTAGTAGCTGGATTTTGGACCATTCCTGACCACCAGTGCCTTATAGATTAGTAAGAAAGAAGAGCAGCATTTGCTTAAGGCAGCACAGTTGGTTAAGAAGCTCAAAGACCCAGGGCATCTTCAACGCTAGGCAAATGCCCTAACACCGAGAGGTGTCTCCTGGCTAACTTCCTCTTAAGAAAGAATTAGGGGTCAGGTGTGGTGGCACACCTTCGATTGCAGCACTCTGGCAGCAGAGGCAGGTAACTCAGTGAGTTCAAGGCCCCAGGTTTAAGGTCACCCAGGTTTAAGAGTTGCATAGTGAGACTTGTCTCAAAAAGAAAAAAAAGAATTAGTAATTTATTTTTTTCTGTGTAGGAAGGGATCACTGTTCTCAGCACTTAGCAGGCTTTAACTCATGTCAGTCCCAGTGAGTGCTTATTACTTTCATTTAATGGATTTGGAAGTCTGCCCCCCCACCCCAAGTGTGTCTACCCTGGGTCAAACAGCTTACTCATGAGAGGCAGAAGTTGTTAATTTCAGGATGGCTCAATGGCTAACAATGCTTTTTGCATAAGCATAGGGACGTGAGTTCAAATCCTCAGTACCTATTTGAAAAGCTGGGTGGGGCTGCACGAATGTGTAACCCCAGTGCTGGGGGAGGGGTAGAAGCTGGAACATTGCTGGATTTGCTGGCTACTAGCCTAGCCCCAGATTCAGTGAGAGATTCTGTCTTAAGAGAATAAGACAGTGATGTTTCAGGGTATTTGATCCCATTGTGAACCCTGAGATATTGTGAACTGTAACAACCTTTTTCTTGCATGGCATGGCTCAGCCCTAGCACATACCTTTAATCCAAGAGCTAAATAAAGTCAACTGTGGGTCAAGAGTCAGAGCAACCAACCAGCTGACAGGGATTAAACAGAAAGGAGAGGCATTGAGAGAAGGGTATTTAAGACAGTGAGGAGAAGAAGGGACTTTCTGGATTTTGGCTTTTAGCTTTTGGTTTTTTTCTCTGGGATATGAGCTGAGTAGGAGGGGATTTTTCCTTCTGGGATGTTGGCTGAGTAGGAAGGTCAGCTGGGTGCTTTCTCTGCCTCTCTGAGCTAGAAGACTTTCACCCCAACAGCTGACTCCTGAGTCTTCATTGGTATAATTGAACAACTGGGACTTTCTTTCTTTCTCTCTCTCTCCCTTCCTCCCTCCCTCCCTCCCTCCTTTCTTTCTTTCTTTCTTTCCTTTTCTGTATTTAAAACAATGCAGTGATACAGCAGGAACCCAAAGACATACTCTGGCCACACACACACACACACACACACACACTCACACACACACACACACTTTAGTCTCGGGAAAGCCTGGAGCCCATTGTAGGACACTGGCCAGTGGAAAGCCTTGGTATTCTGGCTTTCAGATGAGGTGTGTGGTGCTTTGAATGAGTTGGTCCCTGTCTTAGGGTTTCTATCCCTGTAATAAGGCATCACAACTAAAAGCAACTTGAGGAGGAAAGGGGTTCTTTGGCTTCCACAGCGCTAGTCATAGTCCACTGAGGAAAGTCCAGGCGGGAACTCAAGACAGGTACCTGAGGAATACTGCTGAAAGAACACTGCTTACTGGCTTGCACATCATGGCTTTCTCAGCCTGCTTTCCTGTACAGTTCAGAGTCATCTGCCCAAAGGTGGCACTGAGGACAATGACTTAGACCCCTTCGCATCAATTACTAATCAAGAAATGTTCTACAGACTTGCCCACAGGTAATCTGATGGCGGTGTCTTGTCAGTTGGAGTTAGATCAACAGCCCACTGCTTGTGCTTGCCTACTCTAACTTGAGCAGCTTGGCACATCTGTGAGGTATTTTCTTAATCAGATCAGGCAGGAAGACCCACATTAAATCTGCTCTACACTATGTAGTGGCTGCCCAGACAAAAGGACACAGAAGAAGGAAATTAAGCCTTTCACTGGCTTGCCACCACTGCTGTTTATCCTTTGCTCCAAGTCTATCCTGTTGCTGCAGCATCCTTCGTCCATACTAGGACCTTCTTCTTTGGGACTACAATATAAACACCAGCAGCTCTACAGGGATAGTCCAGCTCTCCAGCGCCAGACTGGAACTTCCAAGATACTTGGTCCCATGGATTGACAACTACAGGACTCTCAGCCTCTTCAGTGTGAGGCAGTGAGTACTGGGATTACCTGGACCACATCCTATGAGACAATCTAAAAAATCCCCTTTTAATATGCATATTCATTCTATCAGTCCAGTTCTTTTAGAGAGCCCTGACTGATACAGACAGCTAATGCTACAAAAATTAATTGTGACCCTCTCTTGAGGGATGTGAGAGACTTGGGAATAGTCTTACTTTCTGTGCATCTTTGAGAAGCCCCGCACTCAGGCTCGCAGGCATGCCTTCTTTCTCCATGAGCACCCCTTTTCCTTTAACCTCTATGCTCAAGCCTATACTGAGATGTCTTTAATGAATTCTCCTCTTCGTTATCCCAGCTGCTCTTGAAATTCTTTTCAGTGTCAATGCTGTGAACACTGATTTGACCTTAATCAAGGAGCAGAAAAATCTAGGGGATCTCCTTAGGTGGTCAAGGGGGGACAGTGTGAAACTATGTCGCTGTTCCTCACTGTTTCACCAGGACAGTCTGTTGGGTTATAGACAGGAAAGGAAGAGAGTAGTGTTTTCATCATCTATGAAGGGAAAGAGTTACATACTCTTGGATCTTGGTGTCCTTCTTCAGTGCCCACTGGAGGTAGAATCCACACCCTGGGGCAGTATGAAACATTGTTCCTGTCAGCGTTCTTTTCTTTCCTTCTCTGCAGGGCAGAGGTAGAAGGTCCTGAACAGCAGGTAGTCATGAGACTGAGGGAGATACTTCTCACTCTCAAATTCAAGAGTGCAGGCATAAAAATGACCTGGGGGCAGGGCTGGAGAGCCACAGATCACTGCTGGCAGGATCCTTACTTGGGTCTGCTGTTGGTTTCTTATTTGAGATAAGTATTCATGTCCTCCCAAGAGAGTGTCACACAATCACATGCATGTATGCGCACCTTCCACATGAACATACACATATGCACAGACACACAAAAATAAAGTGTGTGTGTGTGTGTGTGTGTGTGTGTGTGTGTGAATGCATGAGACTGTAGGTACTTGCAGAGGCTGTGAAGACAGCTCTCCTGGAGCTGGAGCTATAGGTGGTTGTGAGCTAAAGGGGTCCTGGAAACCAAACTCAGGTCTTCTGCAAGGGCAATACATGTTCCAGATCCCCAGGTCACCATGTGCTACTTTTAAGGTAGCACATGAAATGGGGATAAATTCTTGGAACTGGCTATCATAACAGGATCTTGAAAGCTGCTGACTAAAGATCCCAGCCTACCTTCCTCTGTGGCCCCGTATCACCTCATCCAGTGCCTCCAGACCATGGCCAACTACTGTTGGACAGCGGGTGCTTGGCCACCACCTCTAATGGCCCCTCCATGTGTTCATACAGCCTTGGTACATCAGTGTAAGGAGCTGCTTAGAACAGACATTCTCCCTTCCCATGGGGAAACAGTGAAGGAATGTTGGGTTGCTCCTTTTACCCTTTCCTTGGCTTCAGGTGTGGACTGAAGAGCATGAACTATGGCTGGTGTCCAAACACACATGGATACAACCTTCCTCGGGGGAAGAAAGGTCAGCTGTGCTCTCTCAAGGAAGCACGTTTGGATTTACAAGCTGCTGCCTCCCAGGCTCTCTGTCTGTGGAACCTTGAGATTATCACTGGTGTCACATTCAGCTGGTTTCTCAGTGATCTTGGCTTTGCTATCTCTCTAGAGGCTCTGGAAATGTTCCCTCACTCCTGGATTAGTTAGTAGACCTCTGTCTACAACTCTAAGAGGGAAGGTCCAGCTGACTCTCTTATTTAAGGCTCAGAGCAGAAAACTTGGTGCTGAAGCTTATAAATGCAGTGTTTCCTTTTGACTTCTTGCCTAATCTTTTCCCTTTATCGCCATCTGTGAGGCCATCTTCAAACTTTCCATCTTTATCTGTATCTCTTGCTTCCTCTTCCAAAGTCACTAACTCTTCAGTGACTTTGTCTCACTTTTTGGTCGGCATGCTTTTCTTCTTCTTTTCTTTCTTTCTTTCTTTCTTTCTTTCTTTCTTTCTTTCTTTCTTTCTTTCTTTCTTTCTTTCTTCTTCTTGCTCTTCTTCTTCTTGTTGTTCTTCTTCATCTTCTTCTTCTGCATGTGTATGTGTGTGCACTGTGCATGTATGTGGGTATGGTGCCTGCAGTGGCACCTGCCCCTCCCCCGTGTATGTGTGTGTGTGTATTTAGAGGACCGTTCAGTCTCCATTTTAATTATAGAGGCAGAGTACATTACAGAACCCAGAGCTTTCTGAGTCCAACTACTCTAAGTAACCACCTAGCCACCAGTGCATCCAAGATGCTGGGATTACAGGTGCTCAGCTACCTACCTGCTCAGCTTTTGTGTGAGTTCTGGGGATCCAAATTCCCTACTGCTTGCTCAGCAAGCACTTTATCAACGGAGCCATCTCCTCAGTTCATGACCTCCAAACTTTTTACTGTATGATAGAATTAGGGCCCTAGGAAAGCGGCTTTCTGGGAGTTCCTCCATGATGAGATTCTGTGACGATAGCCCCTAGACCCTAAGCTACATGCGATAGAAGTGAGAAAACAGAAGGTATGGCAGTGACCTGGGGCCAGGTTGGCTGTGTCACTGGGCTGGAGGTGCCTATGGGACCAAGGAGGAGGATAAGGTAGAGTTAGCTGAGTGGTTGAAGTCAAATAGAAGGTGTCTTGTGATGAAGTAATGCTGCCTGTGTGTGCTTACGGGGGTCACATGTGGAAGAGACAACAGCCTTAGGGAGCCACTTTGTGCTTGGTGGAAGGATGGCACCAAACTTCAAAGATACCAGGAAGAGCTAGAAGGGGTCCCGGCGCTGTCAAGAGATGTAAGTATGGGGGTGGTCACATGACCACTTGTGTCCTTATAAGAGTCCAGGATTCCTTGGGCAGAATCAGGGAAAGTTATGCTGAAGGAGAGGCTGAGTTAAGACTTAGATGTGGCCACAGTGGTGCCCGTGGGCAGGATACTGGGGGTATATGAGTCACTGGGCATGGAACTGCATAAAACCACATGAAGACGTGTAGGTATAGGAGGTAGCCTGGGGGGTGGTACCTGGATATTTCTAGCGACTGTTCAGGAAGCTTGCTCTGCCCTTGCCCCTCAGCTTCCTCACCACACCCCACTCAGGTGCAGGACCAGACCCTTTGTTTCTTCAGGGGCGAAAGTCAAGTGTCTTCCAGAGGAGTCCAGATGTTGTCTGAGAAGCTAGCTGTTCATCCCTGGCCTCGCTACCTTCTGATGAGTGACAGGCCAAATTTGGATGGATGAGTGACTGTGTCTTTTGCTGAAGACATAGTCCAAGTTCTACTGCCAGCCTTTGGAGTGGTTTGTACCCCTTGTTCCTCCTTTTAGGTAAGAATCCTCTGCTTTTGCCTTTCCGCCCCATCTTCTGTGGGTGGCAACTGAGCTAGGTGGTCTGACTGTAAGTGAGCCCTGGGCAGGCAAGAGTCCCTGTGTCATCTATGAAGACCCTGCCCCCAATGTTTCATGGTATTTTTATGTGTTAACTTTCAGCTGAAAAGTCAAAATTTTAAATAACCTAACAATAATCACGACCCAAAGAGGTCAGCGAGGCAATAAATCTATGTGACAGATCAGAAACTGAACTAGACGACTGATAATCTCAGCTGACTTGACATTAAGTAGAGGGTATGTGCTGATAATGAAGGAGAAACCAAATGATGTGCAGCAGGGGAAGAAAACGCTCACAGCTAAAAGACTCCCGTGAAGTCCCTGTTATAAACATGCAGCTGAAAATAAGGAAGAAGAGTGAACCACAATTGGTTTAGAAAGCAAATTTAAACTTTTATCTAATAAGAATTCAGAATCTATATGAAGAAAATTATACTGACAAACACCAAAGAATCACATGGATAGACAAACTCGCTTGTGGCCAGGCTGAATGTTTAAAACAGAGCATTCTTCTAATATTAATTTTTGAGTTTTGACAAAATTCCCCACCAGAATTTCAAGGGAGATTTTGCTCCCATCCTAGCAGTGACCTCCAAGTGGCATCTCACCTCTTCAGAGATAATAAGATTCTGGATAAAGTCAAGGGTAATTCTCAGTGGTGAAATAGATAAAGCAGATTTTTTAAGGAAAGCTTTCACAAAAAGAAACCACTCGAGTTGGTTTTCCATTTCTTACAGCTTCTATCCTGAGGAAAGACCAAAAGCATAGTTGAACCGCTGCAGAAACTGTGGTGCAGTCAGTTCTAGCACACATAACCACCAGAAAGGAGATATTCAAAGAGGGAGAACCCTAAATTCTGTTTTAAAGTTCTGTCTGAATCACTGGCTGGTCACCACACCATCCTTCTGTGGGACAAACTGGCCATGGCTTGCAGTGGTTTGAATGAGAATGTCCCCTTCGGCTCATATGTTTGAACACTCAGGCCCTGGTTGGTGGAACTGTTTGGGAAGGGTTCGGAGGTGTGGTTTTGTTGGATGAGGTGTGTTACAGGGGGCAGGCTTTGAGGCTTAAAAATTCTCATGCCATTCCCAGTGTGTTTCTCCCTCTGCGTCCTATTTGCGGATCAAGATGTAAGCTCTCAGCTGTTCCTGCCACTATGGTTCTGCTCTGAAACTGTCCGTCCTAAACTAAACATCTTTTATAAGTTGCCTTGGACATGATGCTTTATTACAATAATGGAAACGTAACTGAGACAAGGCTGGTAGTGATAAAAGAGGTGAAGCAAAATAGGAAGTTAAAGGCTTACGTGGGAATGGAGAAGAGTTGGGGTGAGTTCACCAAAGCTACAGATGTGTGAAAAAGTCGTATGGGAACTCACTACTTTGTAAGCTAATCTATATGCAAATGGACTGAAGATACCCTGCACGAGTGAACAGTGCTGCTTCCAGAAGACATGGGTTATTAAAAGAAACTTCAGTGTCGGTCGTGAGATATTTGTCTGACTGTTCATCAGGAAAGCTACAGAGCTCCACAAGCTGACACAGAATACTGGAATTTTTCTGGGTGGCCCGCCACAACCAGATGGTAAGAGGCCACGAGAGGGTGGGAATCACTGGGTCCCTGTGTCTCTCATCACAGAAATTACCATTTTCCGCTCTTACCATTAATTTGCCTTCAAATTGGCTTATTGAGGGCGGGCAGAGCCTGGCTTATTAGAACTGTCAGGACACAGTCTCTGATCCCAGTAACTACTGCAGCAAGCCTTTGAAGGTTATGGCCAGCACTTATTCCCCTCTATCCTCAAGTTCCTTAACCTCTACCTCACTTGTTTGCTGCTACCCTGCCTCACGACCATGGACTGCTCCCTCTGAAACCATGTGGGGAAATAAACCTTGCACCCCTTAAGTTGTGTCTGTCTGACATTTTGTCACGGGGAGAGGTGAGAGTAATGAATACACAGACATTTAAGAAGGGAAAGCCCTTGGTGAGCTTCCTGTGCAAACCCGGGCCACAAACCACAGCTTGCAGTGACTCGTTTCTATCAAACCCTTTGCAGGGGTGGAGGAGGTGACTTAGTTGGTAAAACTTGCCTGGCAAATGTAAGGACCTAAGTTCAAGCACCAGAATCTATGTTTAAAAGAACAAAGAGAAGAGATCCATACGCACACCTGTAACTTTGACACAGGGATCCCTGGGGTTCACTGGCCAGCCAGCCTAGCCTACTGGTTAGGTTCCAGGCCAGTAAGACCCATTCGTAAACAAAGCTGCTTCCTGCAGAATGACACCTGCTGTATAACTTCTACTACGTATCTAGATTCTCTAAACCGTGGGTCCACAGAGGTACAGTAAGCTTCCAGTCACACAAGAGGCTATTGTTTATTAAGTTTCTGGCCTGAACCCATGGACAGAGGCTGAGGGTTATGTCCTCCTCACACATGTGTATCCATGTGTACTTTGCATGTGCTCATGTATATGACTCAAGTGCAGATTGGCAGGCCCTGTGCAGCCCCGAGTCGCATCACACAGATGCCTAAGTCCCTGCTTCCCCACTGGCCCTTGCGTCCACATGCTGGCCACCTCTCTAAAGGACTTAATTCACTTAAGAATATAATTGCCACATTTGGCTAAGGCCGAGGATCTGGCTTGCTTCCATGTATGTGGACCTATCTGCATTGCCCACATGGCATGCTGGGGTTGGCTACCCAGAGGCTATTTAAGCTGTGAGCTGGCTTTCCCCAGGGTCAGATGATTGTTCAAGGTTCCTGAATAAACTGCATTGAAAAAAAAAAGAATATAATTGCCTTTTCAGTATAATTAGGTACCTAACTATGAGACTCGATGTCCTCAATCAGATTACAAGTGTCAATAATAATGACTTGGTTAGCCATGCTAACTCCAGGAGGCTCACTTGTCTCCACACGGATGGGAAGGTGTTCTTTCCTTCCTGGAGAGCAAGAGATTCCGCATCCATAACAAGCAGGACAGTTGGGTAGGAGGAGGTGGAAAGGAGTTTTACAACCTTCTCTTGGATAGTCTCTTTGTGTGTAGGTGTGGGCGTGCATGTGTGTGGGTTACAGGCCAGCGGTCACTCTCTGGTTTTATTCCTCAGGACACTGTCCATCTTGACTTCTAAGGCAAGGTCTCTCACTGATATGTAGGGCTCTCCAATGAGCTAGGAATCCTCAGGTATTCTACTGTCTCTACTCCCCCATGCTGGACTTTTAAGAGCAAACTAATCCTGCTGGTTTTTCTATGTGGGTTGTGGGGATCAGACTCAGGTCCTCAAGCCCCCATAGTGAGCACTTGGCTAACTGTTACCTCCCTTGTCATTGGATGGCATCATGATTTGCGGCTGAGTTTCCACAGTCCAAGGCAAACAGCAGAGTTCTGACAGGTGACAGGTGGGGTGAGCAAAGGCGGGGGGGGCGGGGTGCCCAGACAGCTGAATGCAGAGTGTGGCCCAAAAGAGGAAAGTGTATGGGGAAAGCATCCTGGAGGGAAGGGAAGGCAGGGGAGCAGGAAGTGGGTGTCCTTCCTGTCCTTTCTGCAACATTGCTCTTCCTCTCGATACCGGGAAGCTCTGCACGAGTTTCAGGGCTACAGAACTGGTGCCGACTACACAGAGGAGAACCTTTCTTTTAAGGCTGTGGCCAGACTTGCAGAAAACCATAGTGATAAGGATCAGGTGGGAGTGATACACAGTTCCTGACTCCACAAACTTCTTAGATCTCCACACACTGGATGTAAATTTCTCAGATAACTAAAGTTCCTAAATTGAGCTTAACTTTCTTAAAAGATGCTAGGGAAAGCCTCCAGAACCTTAGGGTATTTTAGAGCCAAATTTTCAAGCTGGACATTCTTTCTGCAAAATCCCAATGCTCTCTATCACATAGGCTTCTCTGAGCGACACTGCAGTTTGACTCCTTGAATGCTGGACTTGTATTTGAAAAGGGTATGCTGTAAGGCAGAGTGCATTTGCGTTTAAATATTGGGAACATACTGCCTGGGAAAAGGTAATATGCAAATGATGCAACATACAAATAAAACAAAACTACTCTTTCCTAAAGTAACCTCACAGCTCAAGAGGTCACCGAAGCGGGTGACACAGGGGCCCTGGAATTCGGTGTCAGAGATTTGGCAGGAGTCCTGACTCCCTAACCATCCCCAGCTACATGGGCTCTGCTCTGTACAGAAGGACATGGGAATATCCTGGATGGCTCCCTAGGGTGACGCTTCCTACATGAGAGCTCTCTGTTATTATCCTCGTGTGTGCACATGTGGTCATAAGCATATCCACACGTGTGTGCACACGGAGCCTCAGAAAGCAGAAGCCTGGACCTCTGCTGTGGAGGAGGATGGGCTGCAGAAGGCTCAGGACAAGTGCTTACTTATCATCAGGACCAGTTGGGTTTCCTGAGTGTTTCCCATGGTGCTGCTTACCATTCGTTGCCCCCTCCAAATCCTGTTGGCTAGGTATCAGGGCAGGAAAAGCACTCCAGTGAGTCACCAGTTCATTTCCTCTTTGTATTTGGGATGGAATCAGGGAGCTACCAGCCTATGGCCCCAACCCTGTCGTGTCTTTTGTCTGTGCTCATGGAAGGATAGGCCATTTTTTTTCTCCACTATTTCTCTCCCACTATTTTTTCCCTCCCTCCTCCCACTGTTTTCCTAGCTGATAGAATGCTCTAGGAACTTCCCATTCTAGCACTCTGGCAAGCTGCTACTCCACCTTTCCCATTCCTTATCTAGGTCTTGTGATTTATATTTGCCTACTTTTTTTTAAGGCCAAGAAGCCACAAACGCACACATATATATGTGCATATATATGTGTGTGTGTGTGTGTGTGTGTGTATGTATGAATATTTTCCTCTTGTCAGCTGAAGTCCCATGACACAAACCACTTGCCATTTAAATGAAGTGTTTCTTTCATAGAGAGTGATACATGCCCAGTGACAAAAGCCAACAGATGTAGACCCAGTTTCACTTCGGGAATTCAGAGGAGGTGTGGCTGAAGCCTGAACCTTAGTAAGTGGGCAGACTGACGGTTTCCTGCTGCGATGATATGATCCCCTCACCACTTAGCAGGGCGTCTGTTCTTCAAAAGCAGCTTTGAATTCCGGCACGTTTGCTCTGGGAAACACTGTGTCCAGACAGGCGGCTGTGATTATTTCTTTATGAAAGGTGTGGAGATTTTGTTTCACCAAACCAACTAACAGAATAAAATCAGTTACCCCAGAAAACCGCCAGGAAGTAACAGGACTAGGCCGTTGTTCAATCAAGTCACCCAGGAGACAGCCTAAAAAGAGGACAGATCTCACATTCTTGCATTCTTTTAATGTATGGATGTTTTCACATGGAAAAAAATAGTTTTTCTATCTTATACTTTACGAATTATTACTTTTGAGTTCTGTTTTGGGAATTAAAAAGATGAGACCTTGGAAGAGAAGAACAAGAAAATATGAATGGCTAAACCCCTAACTATCATGAGCTCATTCTCTTCCCTTCTTTCCCCTTGTCCTATTATTTACTCCATTATCGCTATCATGATAAGTTTTTATCATTTGGCTGCCTGGGTGAATGATGGACAATGAAAGATCCTAAAGACGAGGGTGTGAAAGCGGAGTCTTTTCATGCGAGCACTGACTAGGTACTGTAGGACAGGGGTTCCAGAAAGAAGGTGCAATGGTTTGAATAAGAATGGCTCCCATAGACTAGTATTTGCATGCTTAGGGAGTGGCATTAGGGGTATGACCTTGTTGGAGGAAGTGTGTCACCGGGGATGTGACCTGAGGTTTCAGATGCTCAAGCCAGGCCCAGTGTTACTCTCTTTTCCTGCTGCCTGCTGATTGAACTGTAGCACTCGCAGCTACCTCTCCAACGCCATGCCTGCCTCGTGCCATCATGCTTCCCACGGTGACAATAATGAACTAAATCTCTGAACCTGTAAGCTAGCTCCAATTAAATGTTTTCCTTGATAAGGCTTACCATGGGCATGGTGTCTCTTTACAGCAACAGAAACCCTCACTAAGACAGAGATATTCCTTATAAGTGCTGGAGAAGGGGCAACTACAATTAGGAAAAATATTTCCAGGGTTAAGCGAGATGGCTCAGCAGGTAACGGTACTGCCACCGAGCCCGACAGCCTGATTTCAACCCTCAGGATGAACACGGTGAGATCAAGGCCACAGGAAGGAAAACCTTAATACCACTGAAAGGCCAGGAGTCTGAGGCCAAAGGCTGTAGCAGGACTGTGATTAGAAGTTAACGAAGGGAATGTCCATGAGAAGGGAAAGCAAACAGGATCATGAGTTAGTTTATTCTATATTTCTCTAAATGGAATTGTTAAATCACAATAATCAGTTCAAGTATTAAAAATAAAGGTGTATTTCAGACTTTCAAATTTACATAAAACACGTTATTATAGATAGGAGTGTAAGTGAGAGTTCTGGCGAGGCACATGTGAGGCCCTGGGCTCCATCCATTGCACGGATATAGAAAAACATATTGCTGACCGTTGTGGGAGGCATCCCGGAAATGGACTAAACAGACAGTGAGAAGCACTCCCCTGAGACTTGCTTTGGAGTATTGGGGATGCCCCCCGACCTGCAGCTCTGTGCCTAGCGGCCTGGTCTGGGGTCCATGGAGTACACACTCAGAGGGCCAGCTTCTTACTCCTGCCTCTCAACTCTGGCTTCACCTGTCACCTAGAACTCTTTCAAAAACAGCGGTGCTAGGCTGAGGATGTAGCTTAGTGGTACGGCACGTGCTGGGCTCTAAGTTCAATCCCTGGCACTACCACAACAGAAACAAAATAAAACAGCTTTTATTTCTAGGTCCTACCCTGTTAGGATGACTGGATAGAACTGCAAGGTCCCTGATAAGCTTCCCTTTTAAATAAACAACAAGAATGTTTCAGTGTAAGCACATCCCAAATGCTGTCTGCTGGACGCTCAGAAATCCCTAGATGTGCTAAGTCAGAGACTAACGTGGAATTTAAAGGTAGAGTATGAGGTTGTCAAGCAGGGTGTGTGTGTGCGTGTATGAAGGTCCAGTTAAAAATCTAGTTGGCCCTCTAGGAGAGAAGAAGGCAGCCTGGGAACTAGCCAACATGGCTTCTAATCTGTTTATATCTTAGGAGAAACACCGTGACACCTCTGCGGGAATCTCATTGTCCAAGCACTTAAAACAGGACTTGCACTGCCAGCCTAACACAGAAAAGATATCGACAGTTCACACTTTGCAAACTGAGTCCTCATCTGCAGTTCCATGCTGGTAGCCGAAGGCCCTTCGGTAATTCTGCTCCAGGAAGGCTCCTGCCCAAAGTCTCTGTATGTTCCTGAACATGCTCTGCAGCCAAGGCCACCGGCAGCCTGCCCTCGGTGGTATGCAGGAAATGGATGAGGTTTCCTGGGTCTTGGTCTTCTCTTCTTGAGAACTGAGGCTCTAGGGACAGGTCCAAGACAGCAGCTGCCGGGTGTCTGGCCCAGGCCCACTTTATCAGCACCAACTGCGCAGCGCAAAGTCCCCAGATCCCTCTGCAGCTGCTTGATAAGAGGCTCAGCTACTGTTTCAGCCTTATCAGAGGCAGAGCTGGGTGGAGGGGTTGCTTCCATCAGCCCAAGGAAGGAGGGAAAGGAGGCCCTCTGAAGAAATATAAAGCTGTCACGCTCTCACACAGCCACAGTAGCTGTCTGTCCTTCCAGCTATCCTCTGTACCTGGCTGGCGTAAATGGTCCACCTCAGTTTTCACTCAGATATGCGTGCCTCCGGATCCTTTTATGATAAAGTGGCAAAATGCCACCTGCATCCCTACTCAAGTAGTAGCTGGGGTTCCGAGCTGCTTGGGATCTAAAGCAGAGCAGAGGCTGGGCATGGCATCCAGGAGGCCAAGCCCTGTAGGTGGGGCCAGCTGTGTCTCCTTAGCAGCTCGCACGCGCGCGTGTGCGTGTGTGTGTGTGTGTGTGTGTGTGTGTGTGTGTGTGTGTGTGTTTGGCGGGGGTGTGTGTATGCATGCATGTGTATTCATGTGCATGTGGAGGTCACAGTATAACCTTAGTTGTCATTCCTCAGGCACAGTTCACCGCGGGTTTTGGTTTGGTTGGGTAGGGCAAGGTCTCTCACTGACCTGGATCTCACCTGGTCTTAGCTGCCTGACCAGGGAGCCCAAGGGATCCGCTTGTCTCCTCCCCAAACACTGAGATCACAGAAACACCACAATCCTTTCGGTTAACTGTGAGTTCCAGGGATCCGACTCAGATCCTCAGGCTTGGAAGGTAAACACTATATCAACTGAGCCCTCTTCCCAGCCTTAGGCAGTGCCACTTTACAGAGTATGGCCAGAGGATATGTCACCAGAGAGGTGATGCCTGGGAAAGGCAAAAGGGCCGAGAACCAGGTCCCTGAGAGACAGAGCCCCCAAGGGTTACAAGAATTATTGTACAGGGCAGCACACTGCCTCGGCACAGGCACGGCGCCGGGAGATGAGTATCAAGGACTAAATTACAATCCTTTCCTATTCATCAATCTGCGACAGGGATGATCTACTTCCTCCACAGGTACTTGTAAATTTGGTAGCACATGGGAGAAGCGGAGAGTAACTGTGACAGGGCCGCTAGCAGTACTGAACAGCAGACCCAAGATAAGAATGTGGATGTTTTCCACATGGGTCACCAATAGGTTGACCACACTCTCTGTCATCTTTCCCTTGGGTCACAGTGTGCTTTAATAAGGTGACCTCTTAGGAAGGGGCAAATGGCTTCATGGCAAGTACCACACACATATCCTCACTGTATATACTTGGACACACACACACACACACGCACGCACGCACGCACGCACGCACGCACGCATCTCTTCTCTTCTCCAGCTTCCTCATATTTTTTGGATTGACTGTTCTCCCTAAGAACTAGCCTGATGGTCTAACTGAGCCTTCTGCTGTGGCTCTATCCACTCTCACTAGAACGTCAGCTCTTCTTGAGGATCACTGCTGTTTTGTTCATGGTCATATCCTCAGGGCCTGGCACATGGCTGGTGCTTAGTACATAACTTCTGGGCCATATGCTTACTGGTGCTGGTTGAAGAGGCAAAAAGGGAAACTGAGGGCAAACCTGTCCTTTCTTCCTAAGCCATTCCTCTGCATGAAACCCACTAGTCAACTGCTCACAGGTGACTAGAAAATTTTAAATAAACTCATTTATTTATTATTTGTGCATGTATGTGTGTGTGCACGCATGCAGGTATGCACATGCTATGGGACACGTATGGAGGGTGGAGGGACATTTGAGGGAGTTGGTCCTCTTCCTCTACCACGTGGGTCCCAGGGACTGAACTCAGGTTATCAAGCTTTACTTCACGGTAACTGCCTTTACCCACTGCGTCATCTTATCAGTCCTCGTGTGACTTTAAAACCAGCCATTCCGAGAGCTGGGGGAGATGGATCAGTGGCAGGAGCGCTTACTGTGCAAGCATTTAGACCTGAGGTTGGAGCACAGTCCATGTTGAGAGTAACTGTGGCTGCTTCTGCACCTGCCCCCTCAGTTACACTGCTGTCCTCCAGTGTAACTCCAGGCTTACTGACAGACCCGGCCTCAAGGAATTAAGGCAGAGAGAGACAGAACAGGAACCTGCCATTTTTTCCCTAGGCTACAGGCATGCACAGGTACACACACCTGCATACAAACGTACATTACACCCACACATTTCAGACGTACAGTGAACAGCTCTGGTGTGTGGGCCGGGGTAGTACCTGTCAGTGAAGTTCCATGACATATGCACAGACCGCCACTGACTTCCTAACCCCCAATGTCCCCCCCGCAACTCCTCTCTCAGCCCCATAGCATGGCTCCCCTCTACCCTTGGGAGTCACAGTTCGGACTGCTCTTCTGTCTTCATGCCTGGGCCTCATGAATAAACTCCTTGTGAACTTGTCCCATCAGTGGTGACACACTGTCACAGGCGGGGAGGCTGCTGCTTGTGTCCGGGAGCATCATTTTATAACTGGCGGATTCGGGCACCCTTAGCCCCAGAGTCTCCACTTCCAAGGATGAGGGCTGCTTCCCTCAGCAAGAAAGGTGAAGTAAGCCTAGTCTGGCCCACCCCACGTGGAAAGTTTGACCTCACTGGGATGACAAGTACCATTTTATGGACATGGGAGAGGGATGGCAGAACCCCAGCTTTAGGGTTGGGGGAGCCTGCCTGGCAGGCAATATACCTGCTCCAGAATTCCTTCTGAACCTGCTGAGGTGAGGCTTCTATGAAGGACAATGGCAGAGCCTACAGTGCTTTTGGGGAGGGTGATAGGATGGCCAGGGTCGACTATAAAAAGGCCCTTGCCTGGCAACTGGGTGATGAAGATCAGGGAGGGGCACCATTGTGCTTTTGGGGACCAGTTAGTCAGTGGCCTGGGCTGCTTTATGCTGCTGTTGGTACCCTGATCTCAGCTGGAGAGCTCCCTTCCATGGCTATCCATCCCCGATGCTGGTCTCTGTGGGGAGCTGTAATGGGCTAGGCTGAATCTGGACTTGGAAGATATATCGCTCTGTTGGTTTAAGTGAGGAGTTGACAGATTTTTTTTTCTACAGAGCCAGAGAATAAACAGTTTAGGCTAGGTCAGTCTGTGGCAATGGTTCAACTCAGCCATCATAGTGAAACAGTGCAACCATGTTCTAATAATACTTTACAAAAACAGGCAGCCTGGCTAGGAGGAGGTCTTTGCTGGTAAATGCTTACCTTGCACACACAAGGGCCTGAGTTTAATCCTAGAGCCTGTGCAAAAAAATGGTAGCACATGCTTGTAATCCCAGGTGGAGAAGGGGCAGGGGCAGATCCCTGGGGCTCTCTGGCTGGCCAGCTAGCCTACTACTCGCTGAGTGCCAGGCCAGGGAGAGACCCTGTTTCAAAGGAGGGACATGGTATTGCCAAGGATGAAACCCAAGATTGTTCTCCAGTCTATTCATGCATGCTCACACAAATCTACTCTCACACAGGAACACGCACACTAACCTGCCCACACACATTTTACATAAAAAAAAAACAAAGAAACAAAAGAAACCAGTCCATGGCTTGAATGTCATGTAGCCTGCTGTATACAGAGGGGAAACTTCAGAAGAAGAAGAAGGAGGAGGAGGAGAAGGAGGAAGAGGAGGAGAAGAAAGAGAAGGAGAAGGAGGAGGAGGAGAAGGAGGAAGAGGAGGAGAAGAAAGAGAAGGAGGAGGAGGAGAAGGAGAAGGAGAAGGAAGGAGAAGGAAAAGGAGAAGGAAGGAGAAGGAGAAGAAGAAGAAAGAAGAAGAAGAAGAAGAAGAAGAAGAAGAAGAAGAAGAAGGAAGAAGAAGAAGGAAGAAGAAGAAAGAAGAAGAAGAAGAAGAAGAAGAAGAAGAAGAAGAAGAAGAAGAAGAAGAAGAAGAAGAAGAAGAAGAAGAAGAAGAAGAAGAAGGAGAAAACAGACTGGATACAGAGGGATTGAAGAATATTAGCCATTTCTAAGGAAATAATAAACTCTAATGTGAAGGGTCTGGGGTGCTCGTGAGCTGGAAACATGGGCTCTCAGGGCGTCTGCATGTTTAAGAACAGCATCGGCCTTTGACTGTGGTGTCTTCAAAGACGCTTCACTTTCTTCAGCCTCGTCTGTTTTCTCTGTGGGCAACAAGCATCATTTCATTCACAGGCTTAAAAATAGATTGTTTCAAGCCGGCTCTAATGGATCTGGGATTCTTAAGTAGGAAATGACCCAAGGGTAATTACCGAAGCCTGACACAAACAAAAGTTCTTAGCTTAAGTGAAGGAACTTTCTTTCAGTCTTGTGAATGAAAACTATTTTTCCAGAACTCCTCATTTCCTGCACATTTGAGGGCTGGTGTTATGGAGGGGTTCAGAGACAGCCAGGGAGTTATGCTAAGTTGAGTTCAGACCATAACTCCCCAATCACAGGGGGTTTCTGGTCACGGCATAAGTGACCACCCACTGCATAGAAGAGGCCAGGCTGAGTCCTCACAGTGCAAGGATTGTGCCTGAACCCATCCCCCCCTTTTCTGTTTGGCATCCTTCCAACTCATCCTGACCCAAGTCATTCTCCAAGTTACACCATCAACCAACATCAAAACACTGATAGCTTGCTTCTTCAAACACAAGATCTGTTTGTGTGTTCATTCACATGTGTGTGGTTGTGTGTGTGAGTATTAGGGCATGCGTTCAGTCCAGAGGCAAACAGCCCTAGAGATCTGCTTGCCTCTGCCTCCCAGAGTACTGGGATTACAGGTGTGCACCACCCAGCCAGCTTCATGCCATGCTTGTCTAAGGATTAATTACAAACCCGTACCCTCATGCCGTGCTTTCCTAAGGATTAAACTCAGCACTGCAATCGCTTAACCACTGAACCATCTTGCCAGCCCCACGATTTCCAAATTATCTTCATGGTATCAACCTAGGATTGCTGAGGTTAGGTTGAGAACATTCTTCATAAGCCAGCTGGTGGTGGCACACACCTTTAAGCCCAGCACTAGGGAGGCAGGAGTAAGCAGATCTCTGAGTCTGAGGCCAGTCTGGTCTACAAAGCGAGTTCCAAGGCAGCCAGGGCTACACGGAGAAAACAAACAAACAAACAAAAACAAACCAATAAACAAAAATAATTTTCTTCATGTGATTAGTTGGCAAAATGATACACTGGGGTGTGGCCAAAGGTGAACAATGACCGAGATGGAAACACTTTACGACTTCCTTTGGTAGAAATCAGTTACCTAGAAGGCTCCACTTGAGATCCAAGCACATGGCATCTTCACGGGGAGCAAAGCAAACAGTGGGTAACTTCCCTGGCTCTGAGAGTCACTGGGCCACACGTTTTACGCCTGTCTCAAGATCCATGGTAAGAGGCGTGGTTCCCAGTCCTCTCACTTCCTACTCTGCTGCCTCACGTGGAGATTCCGACTTTTGTTATTTTTGTACTTCAACTAAGAATGTTTTTTTTTTTTTTTAAATTGTTACTGTTGATGCTGAAAAAAAATAACTAAAAATAAAACTAATTGCAGCGGAGATTTCTGGGAGTGTGACTTTAGACTGTGATGAAGAACAGGGGCCCCTCATTCTAATAAGGCAGGTGAGGACCGGCACCTAAGGCTGTCCCTTGATTCACACTGCATGCCCTCACACACATGTACACATGCACACAGTATCACACACAGTGGCTCCGGGCTGGAGGCATTCTAGGAACAAGCACAGGGCATTAGTCTTCCCTGACAGTAATGCTATCAGGCAGCTGCCTCCTGCCTCCCCTTGGGGGAACAGGGGTTGGACTCACAGCTAGGACCCACACAGCTACAAGCTAGCCCAGCCAAATCGTTGAGTCCAAGTTCAACGAGAGACACTGCCTCAAAAAGTAACGAGGGAAGTGACTGAGGAGAACAGAAAGCATTGACCTCTGGCTCCCACAGGCACATGGAAGTACACCCATGCCCCTCCCCAACAAATACATAAAGATACATATACCACACTCTCATCCAAAGAAAAGAAAAGAAAGGACAAGAAGAAATAAAGGCCTTTCTTTCTGGGGATGCCCAAATGGCCTTGGGTCTTACTAGGGTCGAGCAGAAGGTCCCAGCGTGGCAGCTGACCTCTTCTGAGGAAGAGGAGACACATCTGGCATGGAGGAAGGCTGCAGTGTTGATCATACTTGGGGGTAGAAGTGGGGTGGGTGGATATGGCCTTTTTGAACCTCACGTGCCACATTTGGAACCTGGAATTAATAACCTCTACGTAGACAGCATGGTGGTTGAATGAAGGGCGGCGTGTGATTCCTGGAAGGTGTGGGCTTGCCATGGGCTAATTGCTGCCTTCCCCTGTCTGCCTTGGCTGAGGTCCTGGCCTTGGGCTTTGCCCATTTCTGGTTGTGGTGGTTAAAATGTGAACGTCCCCTATAGGCCCGCATGTTTGAAGACTCTTGGTCCCTCACTGGTGCTGTTTGAGAAGGTTGTGGACCCTTGAAAGAAGTAGGTTGCTGAAGGACTGCCTTAAGGTTTATAGCCCCTTTTCTCTTCCTGTTTTTACCCTGCTTCCTGACGACAGTAACAATGTGACTAGTCTGCTCATGCCTCACGCCTTTCCATGACGGATTCAATCGCTGTGAGCCAAAATAAACTCCTCCTTTAGTAAGCGGCTTCTTGTCAGATACAACCACAATAAAAAAATAACAATAAAAGCAAGCAACACACTAGACCACTACTAGATGAATGCAAACCACTAGATCAGTGAGTGGTTCTCAATGTGTGGGTCTCGACCCTTCTGGGAGTCACACAGCCGATATTATAACAAATCTGCTATTAACATATCAGATATTTACATTATGATTCATAACATCAGCAAAATTACAGTTATGAAGTAAAAATGAAACAATTTTTGGGCTGGGAGTCATTCCAACATGAGGAACTGTATTAAAGCACTAGGAAGGCTGAGAACCACTGTCCTCAACTGTCCATCAGGACCCTCTACTAGTCCTTAGCTGAAGAGCGTCCTCTGACATGCCACCGTCCATCCCTGGATCTACAACACCTCACTAAGTACCATGGCTTCTGGAACAACGAGCCACAATTCTCAGACTTTCAGACGACGAGTAACCCTATTTCATGGTTTAAGAAGCCAAAGGAAGGGCTGGTGAGACGGCTCTGCAGGCAAAAGTGCTTGTCAAATTGGGAAGATGAGGAAAGTCTAGATCACCAGGACCCACAAAAGGACAGATGTGGTGGTTCCCATCTGTAATCCCAGTACTCTTATGATGATAGAGGAGGCAGAGTAGTGACGTCCCTGGAGGCTTGTGGACCAGCTAGCCTGGACTAATACACAGAGAGGCAGAAATAAGAGAGTCCGTGCCTCACTGCAGTATAAGGACAGAACTGACTCTTGAGGGTTGTCCTCTGACCTCCACATACGTGAGGTAGCATGTTCTCCCTCCATTCAGTAGTAACAAACAAAGTGTTTACAAAAGAAGCCAGAAATGTAAGAGAATGAGATAGAGACAGCAGTACAGAGGTAGGTATACAGGCAGACAGGCAGACAGATAGCTAGGTATGGGATGGATGAGCCTTTGGGTCACAGGCCCCAATTCTTTGCTCTTGGGGATACCTTCTTTCTGAAAAATATTTAATATTATATTTTGCAGCTGTAAAGACAAGTTACCCTTTATCTTTAATGTATCATTTTCATCCTTCTGTTTTGTTTTTTCCCTCTAGCAGCACTGTGAACTCTAATTCCTGTGTCCTGGGATGGGCGGGCCTGGCTGAACCCCCCTTCTAAGCTCTCATGAAGTGGGAAGTGGGCGAGGGAGACAGGAAAAGAGAAGGAGGGGCCAGACAGAGCTGTCTGTAAAGTCCCCCGTCACCTCGCTGGTTTCAATGCCATCACAGGCAAAGGGAGATAAAAATAGGCTGCTGAGGGGTGAAATGAGATAACTTAGGCTGCACACAGGCGCTATCTCCGCTCTGCTTTGAGTCATGGTTAGAGGAGGAGGAGGAAGGGTCATGAAAAGTACAGCATTTATGAGGGGAAAAAAAGAGAGAGATTGAGAAACTGACAAGAGAAAAAAGGACACACATGACTTTCAGTCATAGCTGAGATTAATTTTCGTAAAATGAGAGGTTGTTCAGAAATGAAAGGAGAGCAATTTAGAGGATAAATCAGCCCCAGGGCAGGAATCCAATAAAGCAATGGCCTGGCTCTCCTCACAGGGCCCCTCAGGAGCCTGCTGTGTGGGCACCAAGAGGAGGACAGAGAAGAGAATGAAGAGGGAGAGGAGGGACGGCGAAGGAGGGAGAGGGGAAAAGTGTCATTCCTCAGGAGGAGGAAGAAGGGAAAGAGGAAGAGTCATTCTTCAGGAAGAGAGAGAACAGAACGGTCATTCCCAAAAGGAGGAGGAGGGAGAAGAAGGGTAGAAGGGGAAAGAAGGAGAGGAAAGGAGGGGAGGAAGAGGCCTGCCTTTTGAGAAATGGAAGTCAAAGCCTGGGCCATAACTGTGGACTGCTCAGAGGGTAGCACAGAGGAACAGAGAAAAGAGAAATGCTGGTTGAGAAGACACTGAAGGGCAGAGGGCCTTGAGGTCAGGAACAGGGAGGAGCCTTTACTGAGCACAGGCTAGGAGGTACCCTAAATACCAGAGGCGGGTTAAGAGGCAGAGCCAACAGTTGCTCACAGTCCACTCTGGCCAATGAGGGGCGGGGTGACAGCCTCCTGAGGAATGACAGTTACTCCCCACTGAGCTGACTGTTGAAAACATAAAGGAGCATGCTGGGATGCTTCTCCCCTTGCTTAGAGGGAGTGCTGTGCTATGCTGTGGTGTGCTACAGGAGGGGGACACTGTGGGGAGGCTGCACTCCTGGCTTAGAGGAATGCCATGCCAGGTCATGCCATGCCTATGGTATGCCACTGTGAGGAGGCCCTCCCTGTCCTGGGCTCTGCAGGACCCAATAGTCTGTACTCTTTTCTTGAAGGCAAGTTACAGTAAATTGACAAATAGAGGAACACTGGGAAGGAAAGATAAAGTGGGGTGGTGGGGAGTGAGTAGGCACCCATTGAGAACAATCGTGACCTTGTATCTGGCGTCGTATTATGAGAAATTATTTGTGTGTGTGGCTGCGTACAGGTACACATGTGCACACATGCACATCGAGGCCATAGTTGGCTTTGACTATTGTCTCTCTGGTGCCATCCACTTTGCTTTTTGAGACAGGGTTTCCCATTGATCTAGAACTTTCCAGCAGGCTAGGCCATCTGGCCAGTGAGCCCCACCTCCCCAGTCTAAGCCACCATGTATTACCTTTTCTTTTCTTTTCTTGACATGACCACTGGGGGGATGAAGCTTACAATTTTTGTGCTTTCAGGGCAAACATTTTAACTGACTGGTTTATCACCCCAGTCCAGGAACTATGTTACCTATTGATACTCAGAATATATCCTTCATATACAGATCATTATTATTCCCTAGTGTAGCGAGAACTTTGTCGTTTTGGCTTCTTTGAAAAACACTGGACTATTATAAGAATGTGTTTTTGTTTTAAGTACCGGGTGTGGGATACGGGACTGCCTCAGAGCAGCTGACTATGATTTGCCTCATGCTCTAGCAGAGGCATGGTTTTGCCAGCTGCAGATGGTTTCTGCAATTGTGTGACATTTGGAATTCTGAGGACTCTTCAGAGGGTGTATAAATGCTAGCACCCTCAAGAGGGGTGGTGGGCTGCTGGTAGGCTGTTGGTTGCTGTTGGTTGTGGTTTGTTAAATAGTTGTGAGCAAAGAAGAACCAACAAGAAGAAACCAGATATCCTGATGGTGAAGATCAAACTTGCCCCAAGGAGCTTGATGCCCCCAATCAGCGGGAAGTATTCTAATGATAATGACTCCCCCTTTCCAATCCTTGATTTTATTCAGGAATATCTTTCTTCTCGATCCTTTTCCCCCCTCATATCTAGTGTTAGGGGGTTGAAGGGGTGGGAAAAGGGTGGAGAAAGGTGGCAGAAAGAAGACCCCACAAAGCTAAAACTGTCAGCTATCCCCTTAACTAAAAGGCTAGCTATAAAATTTTGGGACTCAATACAACTTGTCAATGTCGACCCCTTGTTAATACATGAACAAAACAGCAATCACTGAGCAGGAAAAAAGTACAATACATTCAGGTCCTTGCGGGGCAGTCAAGGTTACATCAAAAGGCCCAGCGACGTGCCCGAGATCATCGCTGGTTTGTAACAGGTCCAGATTCCAAACCCTACTCACTCTCCTGCCAACCTCTTCATCACTAGCACGCTAACAAAATCTATTTGTGCTACATGGTGCTTTAGAGATGAGTGAAGAGGGCTTGAGAGATGGCCCAGTAGCTTGCTCAAGCACGAGGGCCTCAGTTTGAATGTCGCAACCCATGCAAAGAAAAAAAAATAGGGCATGGTGGCAGGTACTTGTGATTCCAGCCCTAGGGAGGCAGTTAAGAGGATTCCTAGGGCTCCCTGGTCAGCATAGACTAAGTGGTGAGCTCTTGGTCAATGAGAGATCTTGTCTCCACAAACAAGGGGGGGGGCAGCTAGTTGGCTCAGTGGGTAAAGGCATTTGCTTCCCAGCTTGATGGCATGAGAGTTTAAACTTGGAGCCTCATAGAACCCACATGGCAAAAGGAGAGAACTGATTCCCTCAAATTGTCTTCCAACCTCCACACACACACACACACACACACACACACACACACACAGACAGACAGGGAGAGAGGCACACAGAAAGAGAGAGGGGTGAATGAGAGGTGACAGAGGTGAGGGTGTGGGATATTGAGGCAAGAGAAAGAGCAAGGACCTCAGGGTTAGAGGTCAAAGGGATAGTAGGCCCTTTCCCACGCTCTGGGCTCCCTGTGACATGGAATTAGCCGTGTTCAGGGCTTTCCAGCAGCTGGTGTGTGGTCTTGTCCAGTTCCCACCTACCCCCAGATGGAATCCAGAACCTTGGTCTGGGCTCTAGCCAGCAGGCGGGAAAGAGGCCATTGTCTGTCTCTACCATGGGTTAAAGGGCTGTACAAAAAACATTGTTTTAGAAGAATGTACGAAAATTAAAATTTATAAAACTGAGGGCAGCGGCCAGCACTCCCCCAGAAGGTCAGACTATATAAGGCTCTAAAGGGAGCACTAGGCCAAACGAAGAGGTGGTGGGGGAGGGGGAGATAAGCGTGCAGCTCAGCTGCTGTGTTCTTAGCATGTCATGCCTTTGGTGGTGTCTCTGCTTGTTTCGAAGTCATATTTGCCGGCCTTTCAGGATTCGCCAAGTTCTGGCCTAGGAGCTGTCAGGGTAACTTCTCAAAGACCCGTGAAGGGGCTTTTGGCCTTGGAGTGGTGCCACCTTTGAGCTTTAGCGTGGTCTACACAGTCACCACCTGTTTCTGAGTGGCTCACTTGACAGCTCTTTGTGCTAGGCCCTAAGCAGGAGGGTGTGGGCACAGAGCCACTCAGGAGGTCAGATTCCTTAGAAGGGGCAGATGCAGGGCCCGCTGGGGCTGCAAAGTCTTCCCTTTGTAGCTTTGGTGGATGACTTCCAAGGCTGGGTTTTTTTTTTTTTTCTTTTTTAATGAGTTGGACTACACAAACAAGCCCTTGACAGACAAGCAGATGTGTTCGGGGGAGGGTATCCAGACATCTAGGAACTGGTTACAGGTTGTTAGGAAGGGTGAAGCTGGAAAGGCAGACAGCATGGGCAGATGGCATGAGGGCCATCAGGGAAGGGTGCAGGCAGAGTGGGGCAGGCCTGACCACAGGAAAAAGAGAGAGGGTGTTGGTGAGTGCTCACGGACCGTGGCTGGAGCGCAGGCCTGCCTGAGGAGCTGAGGAATGGAAGGCAGCAGTCACACAGGCCTTTGGTTAGGCTAGTCAGATGCAGTTCTTTCAGTGAGCAGAACCCTTTGCCTTACACATGCTCACTAGCAACAGGCCTTTCTGTGCACCGACACCCACTCAGGTGGACCTCAGCGGTCTCAGAGGTCTCACGGCCTCTGACCCCAGCCTGGCTTTGTACGTAGTAGATTGGAAGCCTGAGCCAGGCAGTTCTCCCTGAGCCTCCAGCCTTTCTTCGGCCAAATTCCTGTTACTTCAAGCATGCTGGGGTGATCCAGGCAAGGTCCATACCAGGGCTTGACTGAAAAGCACTAATACTGTTGTTACACTATCAAAAGCAAGAAATACTAGCCACCGCTGCTGGGGGACAGCTGAGAGTACCCACATCTGCCAGCCATCTTCTCTCTTTCTCCGAAACCGGCACTGCTGGGCACGGCTCCAGGACCCTTCTGTTCCCCAAGTGAATACTCTGAAGTTGGTGGCTATTGCCTCCAAGGGAGGAGAAAGCTGAGGCACTGAGATATTGTGATTCCTCCTAAAGCTCAGTGAACGCCCAGGTCTGACACCACACATGGACAGATAGACGGAGAGATGGATGGCCTGAGCTCTGGCAGGCTCGTCCCCCAAAAGTAACAGCGTGTCTTATCAGAGTCATAAAACACGCGTAGACTTTCTCCTAACTAGAGAGAGACATATTTCAAAGTGACCACATTTCCTGCCCACCAGCTTAGCCGAGATGGTGAGAGTGAGCAAGCGCGCAGGTGATTTGCTATAATCATAAACAGTCATGGACATTAGTAACTGGTGTAGGACTGGAGAGATGGCTCAGTCCATAAACTGCTTGCTACACAAGAGAGAACCAAGGTCCACATGCAAATTCTGGGTGTGCTAGTACATATTTGTAACCCCAGCACTGATGGTAGATTCTGGCAGCTCACTAGTAAGTCAGTCTAGCCTGCTCGGTGAGTTCGGGACTGAGAGGCCTGTCTCAAGCTAAATGTGCACAGCACCTGAGGAATGGATAGCAGAGGCTACCCACTGGCTTGCATGCATGCCTGCACAAATAGATGCACATGCAAAAACATGAACACACACACACACACACACACACACTGGCATGACCTTCAGGACAGTTTCTGAGTAATTAACATTTTAAACATATAAAATATTCACCTCATAGATTAAACCCTGGAACAGGGCACTTTACCCTGAAAGCTTACAATCACACAGAGGTCACATTCCACTTACAAAGATGGCTGCATCAGCCACCCAGAGATAAACCCACTCAGCTTACTTTCCCTCTCCCCACTCACTGTGGAAGCAGTTACCCACTTCCACTGCGCACGCAGACACACACACACACACACACACACACGGAATGCCTCTTACCCCATAGACCTCTGCTTCCCAGAGTGTTTTGCAAGCCTCTAAAACGCTTGCCCAACCAAGGGTACCCTGGGAAAGGTCCAGCGCTTGCTGTGCCAGCCCCACGAGACTCCCAATGTCCCCAGCATCTAGAGGGATTGCACAAGGGTTGGGTTGTAATGTCACTTGGCACTTCTCGTCACCTTCTCTGCCTCTGCCAGCGACAGCAGATTCTATATAAAAGCTGCCAAACCTGGCATCTCTACATTGAGCCGTGACCCCTTCATCGAAGGGCAAGGCACCAGACTGCCGGTGATAACGGTGGCAATCAGGCCTAGCAGAAGCCCTGAACCCTGCTGGGTCAGGGCAGACCTGACACGGGGAAGTGAATTCTCTCTGCTCCGACCTCAGGCTCTGAGTAGCTATGGCTTCATCATGGAGACAGGATACAGACACATCCTGTCTGAGTTAGCGGCAAGAAATAGGGCCCCAGGGGTCTCCCGGCAGGGACCCTGCCACAAAAGCAATGGGGAAAGTAATCCGGAGAACTATATAAACAAAGGTTGCAACCCCGACAGCCCTGGAAGAGAGGTGTCTTCCCCTATTGGCCAAGCAAGATCTGAACCGGGAATCTCAGAAAACTGTTGGGTAGGGGGTCAGGTGACCCTGTCCAGGCCCCCCGGCGACTGCAGCCTGGACTTCCTTGGGGCCTGAGATGAAATGAATGCAGCAGTCCTGACTTCCTGTCTCTTAACCCAGGCCCTAACTAAGCATGTGCTCACACACGTGCCTGGCATCCACACACAGGAACTCAGGTCAGGCACATGTTGAAATTAATGCCCGAGAACCCTGGGATCCACACTCGCTGGTACAGTTCGCCTCGGGGCGCTAGACATTTGTAAACACCTGGCATACCTCTGCCTGGACTTTTCTGGTATTTACATGCGTCTCATTCTTACAGCCCAGGGAGAAGTATTCTAAGACGATTCTCACTTTGTGGATGCTGAGCCTGGGGCTAAGAGACGTCATAGAGATGACCCCAGTACACACAACCTACAGGATAGCGTGGACTGGTGACACGCGTGGGCACACAGTCACAGACCACACGGCATCAACACAAGGTGCTTGTCCCCAAGTTACACAAGACAGGGGTCCCAAGAGCCCCCTCACCTATGTTTATAAGACCTGTCAAAGTGGGAGCCGAGTAGGGGTGTAGCTCAGTGTTTGCCTCACATGCATGGGGCCCTGAGTTCCCTCTCTGGTACGGCATAGGCTCGCTGTGTGGTGCCCTGTCCCTACGGTCACAGTACCTTGGAGGTGGAGGTAGGACGATCAGAAGTTTAAAGTCATCTTTGGACATGGCCTGGCCCATTCTATGGACTAGCGCCCGGATTACATAAAACCATGTCTCAAACAAAAATAAAAAAATAAAAAAGGGTCTCTGTTATCCTCTATTATCTTATTATTGTGTTAGCGAACACCACGTAGGCTCTGAGTAATGACTCTCCGAGGTGAGGGGCAAAATGGATAAACGGTGGTCGTGTTCTTTTAAAAACAAAACTTTAGATTGCAAAAGCCCCAAAGCAGAGAGGCAGGCAGTTCGGACGGGGAGGCCCATCAGTGCTTCCTACATCCGGAGACTCTTCACTGCTCCTGTTACCAAGTTAAAGCGTTTAAAAAAAAAAAAGACAGTCTTGTTTGTTTGTTTGTCGTTTCATACTCCCAGAGAGTCCAGGAGAGCGGACTCCGCAAGGTCTGTGCCCGTCCCACGGCCAACGGGCCTGAAAGAACTGCTGGAATTTCTAGGAGTCTTCCCCGAGTTGGCCCAGGCTCCCTGGTGCGAACTTGACCGACCGTGGCGACTTGCCTTGCTGGGGGGATGGGGGTGCCTGCCTGGTTGCTAAAGGCTCGGCCTCTCCCTCCCTGGGGTCCCGGACCCTCCCCAAGCCCCACACAAAGAAACCGCGCGCCACCGCAGGGCTGGTGGCCTCCCTGGACTCGGGGACACCCACCCGGCCGGAGCCCCAGGCTGGGACCCCCGCGCGCTCGGTACCGCCCGGCTCAGGCCAGAATCCCGGGCAGCCCCGGTACTCACCGAGGCGCTCCGGGGGCGGCGTGCTGGCGGGGCCGCTCATCGCCACGCGGTAGGGCGCACTGCGGCGGCGGGGGTCCCCAGTTTCTGGACCGTGAACCCGGCCTCTCGCTGGCACCTGGGGCTCCCACTCCGCGCGCGGCCAGCAGAAGGGAGGGGCTCCGCCCCAAGATAGGCACACTTCAAACTATTTTTTTCTACAACTTGGCCATGAGGTTTCCACCCATTTTTTTTTTTTTTAAACACACACCCGCCCACTTCCGAACGTTTTTCTTTTGCGCTCTAACTTTCCGCTCAGGGCTCACAGCTCTCCGCGTTTCTGTTTCCAGCTGCCACTCTCAGATAGACAGAGGGCATGCAGTTATAACTACCCTCGTGTGAGCACCGAAAAAGTCTCACAGGAGACCTAGTGGCCTGGCTGGGCACTGTCCAAATAGGGACAGACAGGCCTTTCAAGCCTGGCTTAGATGCCTTGTAAGCAGAACCAGTCTAAACATTTCTTCTTTTTAAAACAATTCCTCTTAATTAGCATTCACTGCTGCGTATATTTACAGGGTACGGCAAAATATTTGACATAACGTAGGCTGTGTAAGGATGGTGTCAGTTAACATTCTTAACTCTTTACCGCCCTTTACTTTTGGGGATAACCAGCTCTCTCTCTCTCTCTCTCTCTCTCTCTCTCTCTCTCTCTCTCTCTCCCCCCCCCCCGTGTGTGTGTGTGTGTGTGTGTGTGTGTGTACACCAATCTGTTTTAGTACCACCTACCCAATCTCTATTTTCTGCTCAGTCACTAGTCACTAATAATTGCTACTGGACTGCTCTACTTTGAGATGACATTTTTGATTGTACAAGACGGATAATTTTGTATTTGTTTCTCTGGCCTAGTTAACTATACAAAAATGTCTTCTGCGTCTACCCTTTCTATGGCACCTGAAATGGTTGCTAACTTGTATCACTGTCTAAACGGTGCTGTCACCTTGCAAGCATGAAGACCAGAGTTCAGTTTCAGTGTCTTGGTTACTTTTCCTGGTGCTGTGATAAAGTAGGATTTTTGCTGACTTGTAACTTGAGGGCACAGTCTGTTGTCTCAGGGAAGGAACCTACACTGGGGAAGCAGAAAGGGAGCAGGAGAGGGATGCCATTCTCACCAGATGCTAACCTAAATAATTATAAAAAAAAAAAAAATAAAAGAGCCAGATGCACTGGCTCACGCATAACCTGAGCACTGGCCAAGTAGAGGTAAGTAGATTCCTTCAGTCAGCTGGCTGGCAGGCCTGAGTTCCAGGTTACTAAGAACTCTCTCTTAAAAATCAAGGTGGATGGTACCTAAGGAACAGCAGCGAAGGCTGACCTCTGACCTCCTCGTACCCAAGTACCATGTGAGGGTAAGTATCCTCATCTCACGTTTCCCCCTGTTTTGTCATCCCACAGGTGGCATCGCTGCAGCAAGGTTAGAGGTAAGTTCAAGGCTTTTGACATGCTCAGGAATTGTTGTAGCCATTTCCAAGGGTTAGTCAAATTGACCTGTGTCGACCTTGGGATTTAGGCACTAAATTTCATACTGGTATTAATTGTGTCATGGGGAATCTTGGTAGTTGCATTGGTTTATAGTCCTGTTGCTGTTATAGGACTCCTGACAAGAGCAACTAAGGAAGGAAGGAAGGAAGGAAGGAAAGAAAGAAAGAAGGAAGGAAAGGAAAGGAGGGAGGAGGGAGGGAGGAAGGAAGGGAGGAGGAAAGAAGGGAGGGAGGAAAGGAGGGAGGAAAATAGAAGGAAAGGAAGGAAGGAAGAGAAGGAAGAAGGGAAATAGGGGAAGGAAGGAAGGAAGGAAGGAAGGAAGAGAAGGAGGGAGGGAAATGGGGGAAGGAAGAAAGGAAGGAAGGAAGAAAGGAAGGAAGGAAGGAAGGAAGGAAGGAAGGAAGGAAGGAAGGAAGGAAGGAAGGAAGGGTTTACTTTGGCTCCCTCTCTGAGAAAGTGTTGGTGGCAGGAGCATGAGGCCCCTGGGTAATTGCATCAGCAGTCAGGATGCAGGGAGCAACGAGCCCTAGCACTAAGCTCGCTGGCTGTCTCCTTTCTGTGCAGTTCTGGACCTTTGCCCACAGAATGCCGCCACCCATATATAAGGTGAGTCTTCTCGCTCAAATTAACCTCTAGACACTCTATCACAGGCTTAGAAGCCCATCTCCAGGTGGTTGTATATTCGATCACGTTGATAATCAACACTAAACATCGTATACAAGAACTCATCAATAGTACACAATGCTAGATCCCAACAAATAATACTCTCAAAGTGATGGCAGGGGACGGCAGCGGCGGCAGGTAGAGATGAGGTTGAACCTTAACTCTTACCTCTGACTAAGGGATAACTTGACTAGGACAGGAGGAGAAAGGCACCACTGGAGATGTGAAGACAGTGTCTGCCTCTTGCACAAAGCAAGTTATAGACTAGCGTGCTGTACAGAGAGTGGGAAGGGGGTAGAACCCCAGGATGCGGGCCGCAGTGGCCAGGCCTGCAGACGCTCCAAGAAGACTTCAGGGCTTTAATTTAGTACCAGAGTCTGGTTAACTACAGGACCAATAAAATGCTACGAGAAAGTAAAAGAAGAACACTGCAGAGATGAGCTGGATGATCATGAGGCAGGACATGCCTGAAAAACACATGATGTCTATATTACTTTTCTACAAGAAAAAAAAAATGAAAAAAGAAAAGAAGCAAATAACCGGAAAGATGCACACAGGCTGGGGTTAGTGCTCGCTAACTATGAAAACACATATGGACTTATGAATTTGGATCCCAGGTCTCATATAACAACCCTGGCATGATCCTGAATGCACCTGTGACCCCAGCTACAACCCAGGTACAGGATGCTAGGAGCATAGGCCTGAACAACTGTGACAGACAGACGTGAAGAGGGCCCTTTCTTCTTCCTTCCATCTGTCCTTCCTTCCCCCTCCATCCCTTCATCCCTCCCTTACTCCCTTTTTCCTCCCTTCCTTCCTCCCTTCTTTCTTTCCTTCCTCCATGCAGATGTGAATGAAGGGCAGAGGTCATCACTTCAGACACTTTGAGACAGGATTTTTCTGTGAATCTCACTGAGCCAGAATATTGCTGATTGGATTAGACTAACTGGATGATAAGCCCCGATGAGCCGCTCAGTGTTGGATTACCAGCGTGTGGCACCGCACCCAGCGTTCATGCGGGTGCTGGGTACTGAACTCAGGCCCTTCTGCCTTTATGGCAAGGCAAGCACTTTACTGACGAAACTCTCTCCCCAACCCCAGAAGAGCCTTTCTGAAGGGGATTTCCACCATTGTTATTTTTGGAGGCAGTGAATTGTCTGGGAAGAAATCCTAAATTTCAACCCTGTTTTGATGAATGAGTTCATTAGGGTAATTCCAGCTCAGAGATGTTGCTGTAGATACAGCCAAGGCCACTGGAATTTATCAGATACCATCAGACTATTTTCCAAAATGCATCCGTTGCTGTTGCCATTAGAAGTGCCTGAGGCTCTCAGGACTTCTGTCTTTCAAATGTTTGGTGCTTTGGTTCTTTTACATTTGCTGACCATGCTGGGTATTGGTCTAAACTTGGCATAAGTTGATGCATGTCAGATCACACGGCTAATGAGCTGAAGTACTTGAAATCAAGATGGGATCCTGGGCAATTAGATGGGCTGGGAAATCTGGGCTAGTTTACTTGTCAACTTGCTATGACCTAGAATCAACTGGGAAGCAAGTTTCAATGAGCCATCTTGATCAGGTTGCCTTGTACAGACATCTATAGAGTGTTGTCTTGATTGCCTTAATTCACGTAGGCAGCATCCGTCCGTGGACAGGGGACCTGGACTGTATCAGTGGAGAGGCCTAGCTTAGTCCCAAGCATGAATACCTTCACCCTCTCACTGCTCTCGGATGTAATCTGAGTAAACCTTAAGCTCATTTTTCTGTCAGGTTGTTTTAATCACAGCAACAGGAATGAAAACAGTACAAGAATAGACTCAGGTGATAATGCTGGATTTCCCTTCTCTCTCTTCTGTATACAGTTTTCTTTTATGGAGTGTATCACATAGAAAGTGGCTTGGAGACAGTAGGTACTCAATAAGTGGGAGAAGATGATGAAGGTGATGATGGTAATGGTGATAAAGGTGGTGGTGGTAGTGACGGTGCTGATTTTGCGTGGCGTTATCACTTGTTGATGGTAAAAGCTGCCACGTTAGACCAGTCTGGCAGATTTCTGGGGAGGTTAACTTGAGAGTTTACCCCTGTGCTAGTTTGTTATATCATCTAACAAATATGTGCTCTTCCTGACCTCGGCATGAGACAGCCCCGGCTGCCCGAGATCAGGTGTGCTTCGAGGGATGTTAGTGGACTTCCCTGCGCTGCACTCAGCAGAGGCTGGAATGTTTTACGTGTGCATGTGTGTGAGTGTGTGGGGGGTGTTGTCTTCTGCTTCAGCCCTCCCCCATGTGCAGAGCACACTCAGGTGGCCAGTGCTTCCCTAGTCCTTTAGGTTGTGAGTGGCTCAATTCTGATTTATGTATAGCTGGGTCAGAACCTGTTGGGGATGCCACTGAGACATACCAGAATTTTATTGTCTACAGTGGTAGTAAAAACAAATGAACATGAAGTGGATTTTGTTTTAGTGTAAGGATGAACACGGCAGCGGGCAAATTCTCAGGCACTCAACACTGAAGCACGAAGCAATTAATACAAGAGAGAAAAGATAAAGTGGTACTTAAAGGAGACAGACCCTTTATAAGTCTTAGTTTTTTTCACTACACTTGAAATGTGAAAACTAGACTAGCATCTTGGTGTATGGAAGCAAGCTGGATGTGAATATAGAAATATTTACAAAGCAGTAAGCGATAGACAACATCCTTTGCACATATAAAGAGAAGGTTTATACCAGCTATGAAGTATTTTGTTCGTTTTCCTCCCTCCCACCCTCTCACTCACTTACTCATTCAACTACCCATACACTTATCCAACCAGTCGTTTGTTCAATAGCTAGTCATGGGTGACCCAGGGAGCTCATTACGGGGACAAGGCATGCACAATCTAAAGTTGGCTTGAACAAGGACAGAGTCAGGACTAGAGACTTCAGAAAAAGAGAGCTTATCCTGATTATCCAAGTGGGAATATCCACCCTAATGTGGGCTGTATAATTCCATGGGCTGGGATTGTAGAATTAGAGAGGAAAGAGTGCTAGCCAAACCCCAGCATTCATTTTTTTTTCTGTTTCTGGCTGTGCATGCAACGTGACCAGCCGCCATACCTCCTGCTGCCTTGATGGGCCCTAGTCCATGACCATCAGCCAGGCTAAGCCCTTTCCCTTACATTGCTTCTGTTGGGTATTTTGTTGCAGCAACAAATTAACTAAGAATTAACTAAGACACCAGTTCTCTGAAACTATGTCTGGTCTGCATCCAACTTTTACCTAAAAAAAAAAAGAAAAGAAAAAAAGAAAGCAGTCTCTACTAACAAATACATGAAGCAGTGAATTGTCCCACAGCCTAGTGTCGGACTAGGTCCACTGTCTCCATGTCATTGTGAGAACTAATGAGGTAATCTCAGCCAATGTTCCCAATAGCTGCACGTCTTCATGTGCTCCTGTGGAGACTTCAGAAAGGCAGTGAGACATGGAACTGCCGGGTAGATGATTTCCAAATAACTGGGTGCTTTCAGATAACTGGTAATTTTCAACTGGACTTTCCCAGCATATAGCAGTCCCAATTTGAAGGCCCGGGGAAGTTGGCTCAGTGGGTAAAACACTTCGTCACACCGTGTGAGGACTTGTGTGCATTTTCTCAGAACCCACATAAAGCTGGATGTAACAGTAGCAGCAAATGTGACTGTAATCCACGAACTCCTGCGGTGAGAAGGAAGGGAGGGACAGGAGAGGCCCCAGAAACTCGTGAGCCAGCTAACCTGGTGTGGCAGAACTTGTGTCAAGGGAGATAGGAGGTGAAGAACAATGCCTGAGGTTGCCCCTGGCCTCTAGGCATGTGCTATGGAATATGTGTCCTGCACACACACCAGCACATCCAGCATGAGCATACATCACACACAAACATAGAGGGTAAAACCTTATGAAATTCAGGCACTGCATTAAGAAAATTGGCTTGAGGTTATAGGGAATCATTAAAGCAGGCAATTTTGAGTGGTCCAGAATTCTGCAGAAAGAAGGGAATGGAGGTAGATTTGACAGTTGGCATCAGTTTTCCCACTGAGGCTTTTGCTTGGGGGAAGTTATGGCTGAGAAACCTGAAAAGAGTTAACAGTGTTCTTTTGGACTCATGTAGTTTGAATATTATAGACCTTTATGTGTGTGCAATGTATCTATTTTGTCTTGGCGTGGTCCCCCTTTACTAGTACAAGTCCATAAGTTTGAAAATTTCTCAGGCACCATCATTCCATATGACTCCTCAATTCATCTCCAAAGAATATTTCATCTATTAACACTGCACTGGATTTTAATTAATTTTTTTCTTAAGTATTTAACTATTTGTGGATAAAGTTTTAATTTTCCTCTTTTCTAATTACTTATTGCTAATCACAGAAAGCCAAATTATTCTTGGGTATGCCCTTGTAGCTTGCAAACTGTCTTGTTCAATTACTTATTAGATATGCAAATTCACTGTAATTTTGATCCTGTGGGTTCATTACAATTTTTTTTTGTTTTTGATTTTTTAAAATATTCATTGTGTAGATGTGTAGATATGTGTCTGTGCATGTTTGTGTGCGTGAGCGTGTGTGTCCACATGGCTGTGTATATGCATGCATGTGGAGGTCAGAGAGCATCTCAGGTGTCTCCCTCAGGAATGCTATCCACTTCCTTTGAGATAGGTTTTCTGGTTTAGAGTTTGTCAGATAGCCTGGCTGGTTGGTAAATCCTAGGGACCCACCAGTCTCCCCCTTTCTACTGCTGAGGTTACAAGCACCAGTATGCCTAACTTGTCTGTATAAGTGTTCTGGGGGAATGAGCTTGGGACCTTGTGCTCCAACGTCAAACATTTGTTGACTGAGCCATCTTCCCAGCCTTACTAGGGTTTTCTGTGCAAGTCATCATATTTGTGAATGTCTGTAGAGTGTTTTGTTTTTTTAAATCAAATGTTTATAAAATCATTTCATAACAGAAACAAGTGAAGATGTTAGTCCATCCAAAAATTCCTCTGTTGCCCATTGCAGTTGTCTTAACTTTATCTGCCCTACTTGCACAAGTCTGCATATAAGAAGAACACTATGGATAGGTATTCTGTAAATGGTACTTCCTAGAGCAAATGTGGAGACAACAGTGAAACTGCTACTAACAAAAAAGAGGGTCCTTGCAGTCTGCTGTGGCCTGGGGAGCTCAGCAATTTCTGTCTTGTTGGTCTGTCAGGTTTGTCCATTGGCTGGTTATGCTTGATGCTAAAATGAATACAGCAAGCAAACCTGGCTGCAGCCACCTACTTGGCTGGCTGAAACAGGAAGTATTGAAGTTTTGCAGGTTCAAAGCCTTCTTGGGCTACAGAACAAATTCAAAGCTACTGTGGGCAACTTTACTGATACTCTGTTCAAAATAAAAATTGAAAGTAGGACTGAGGATACAGTGCAGTGGTAAAGGGATTGCTTGGTGTGTTTGGGTACACACACACACACACCTAACAATAGTAATCAACAAAAAAGAGACCATCAATTTCCCAGGAAAAGTAAGAGGATATCATGGGAGGAGGAAAGAGAGGAAAAGGGGAAATAATGTAATTACATTTTTAAAAACACTAAAGTTGAAATCTAGAAATTAGGTGTGTTCATCTCGTTCATTCCCTGCTTCTGCAAGTTGGGAAGGATTGTGATGGTGATGGTGTTGGTGGTGATGTATTATAGCTGTTGTGGTGTTAGTGATGGTGGTGGGGGTATAGATGTCCCCTTTGTAGCTGAGCCCTCCAGTGGCTCTGGCTCTCTACTACTCTCTCCATTTGGTCAGTTGAGCTTCTGCACTAACCATCACTCACTGCACAAAGAAAGGTCCCGGATGGAGTCAGAGAGCTGCACTAAACTCTAAGCAGAGAGTTACAAGTTTAGATACAGTTTGACATTGTGTCCATTTAGCAGAATAATGGCAGTAGGTTCACTCCTGCGCCTCAGAATATTTACTTCTTATAGTTGTGCAGCTGGTGAATATAAGGGAGGGAAGGATTGTTCGGGCTACGGTTCAAGGAGATTATTTCATCATAACCGGAGACATGGTAGCAGGGGCAGGGGGCAGGGTTTTTATGTTGCAACTGGATTCAGGAAGCAAGCAGGGACCAGACTGTGAAGCCCCAATGCCTGTCCCCCGTAATTCACTCCAGTGTAGCTCTACCTCCAAGAGGTTCCGCTGCCTTCTCAAGCAGTGCCACCGATAGTATAATATAATGCAAATCATATAGAGTATCTAGGGCTAACTCTAACCAAGGAAGTCAAAGACCTGTATGACAAGAACTTTATGTCTCTGAAGAAAGAAACGGAATAAAATACCAGAAGATAGAAAGATCTCCCGTACTCACGAAGCAGTAGGATTAGCATAGTAAAAGTGGCCATTTATCAAAGGCAATGTAAGGATTTAATGCAATCTACACCAAACTACAAACACATTTTTTCACAGACCTTGAAAGAAAAATTCTAAACTTCATATGGAAAAATATAAAAAAAAAAACCCAGAATAGTGAAAACAATCCTATACAATAGAAGAATTTCTGGAAGTTTCTTCATAGCTGACCTCAAGCTATACTACAGAGCAACAGTAATAAAAACTTCATGGTACTGGCATAGAAATAGGCTGGTTGATCAATGGACTCTAATCTAAAACCCAGAAATAAACCCATACTCCTATGCACACCTGATTTTTCACGAAGGAGTCAAAACCACACAATGGAAAAAAAAAGATAGCATCTTCAACAAATGGTACTGGTCTAACTGGATGTCTACAAACAGATCCATATTTATCACTCTGCACACAACTCAAGTCTACATGGATCAAAGACCTTAACACAAAACCAGATACACTAAATCTGCTAAAAGAGAAAGTGGGTAAGATCCTTGAACTCATTGGCACAGGAGATAACTTCCTGAACAGAACACCAACAACTCAAGGGGCAAGGGGACCTCTTGAAACTGAAAAGCTTCTGTAAAGCAAAGGACACCATCAATAGAATGAAATGGCAGTCTACAGATTAGGAAAAGATGTAGGAATCCTACATCTGACAAAGGGCTAATATCCAGAATACCAGACTCCAGAAATTAAACACTAACACAACCAAATAATCCAGTAAAAAAATGGGATACATGGTCAAGCAGAAAATTCTCAACAGAGGAATCTCAAATGATGGAGAAGCGCTTAAAGAAATGCTCAATGTCCTTGTCATCAGGGAAATGCAAATCAAAACTACTCTGAGATTCCATCTTACACCAATCAAAAGATGAAAAACTCAAGGGGCAACACATGTTGGTGAGGATGTGGAGAAAGGGGAACCCTCCTCCATTGCTGGTGGGAGTGCAAACGTGTACAACCACTTTGGAAATCAGTCTGGCGCTTTCTCAGACAATTAGGAATAGTGCTACCTCAAGATACAGCTATACCACTCCTAGGCATACATCCAAAAGATGCTCCACCATACAACAGGGACATTTGCTAATAGCCAGAAACTGGGAACAACCTAGATGTCCCTCAACCGAATACTGGATAAAGAAACTATGGTACATTTACACAATGGAATGAAATTTGCAGGCAAACGGGTGGAACTAGAAAAGATCATCCTGAGTGAGGAAACCCAGAGCAGAAAGACACATATGGTATATACTCACTTATAAGTGGATATCAAACATATTACATAGGATGAACATACTAAAATCCACAGTCCGAAAGAAGCTAAACAACAAGAAGGACCCTAGGGAAGATGATTAATCCTCATTCAGAAGGGCAAACAGGATAGACATTGGAGGTAGGAGAAAACAGGAAACAGGACAGGAGCCTACCACAGAGGTCTTCTGAAAGACTCTGTCCAGTAGGGTATTGAAGCAGATGCTGACACTCATAGCCAAACTTTGGGCAGAGTGTAGGGAATCTTACGGCAGAAGGGGGAGGAAGAAAGACCTGGAGGGGACAGGAACTCCACAAGGAGACCAATAGAGTAAAAAAAATCTGGGCTCAAGGTTGCCTGCAGAGAATGATGAATCAACCAAGCTCTATGCATGGAGAGGACCTAGACCCCCTGCTCAGATGTAGCCCACGGGCAGCTTAGTCTCCATGGGAGTACCCTAGTAAGGGGAGCAGGGGCCGTCACTGGCATGAATTTGGTTGCCTGCTATTCAGTCACCTCCCCCTGGTGAGGTGGCCTTACGAGGCCACAGAGAAAGAGGACCCAGACAGTCCTGATGAGACCTGAAAGGCTAGGGTAAGATAGTAGGGGAGGAGGACCTCCTCTATCAGTGCACTAGGGGATGGACATGGGGTAGAGGAAAGGGAGGAAGGGTGCGACCCAGAGGAGATGAGGGAGTGGGATACAGCCAGGATACAAAGTGAATAAATTGTATTAATGATGATGATGAAAAAACAATAGATGAAAAGCAAAAAAAAGTTGATATTCAAAGCAATATAAAAGAGAAAAATATGAATTTATATGTAAATATTTAAAGTGGCCATGTATGATCAAAATATCAAAAGAAAAACCAACAAGGAGAGAGATTACTTAGTTTTAAAAGTCATTCATAATTAACCAATTAATTTTTATAGTTATATGATAGATGTGATTTTGTTTTGCATATACATTGCAATTTGATTTAAAAAAAATAGTTAACACATCTGTCACTGCATGCTTATTTTTTGTACTAAGAATATATGAAATTTACGTTCAGTTTTGAGGTTCACAGTGGTTTCTCTGAAGTGTAATTAAGTTACCCAGTTTATCTAGTTATTCATTGTACAATCTTATGAGGCAGGAATTGCGCCTGCCTTTGTGCTTGGTCATTTTGTACATTGCCTTTTAATTTCCTCCTCTAAGGACCACTTTAATATAAAATGTATCGTGATAATGTCACGATTATCTTGATGCTAGTGTATCTATCTACACCTGGCAAAAAATGCCCAGCAGGGCTGTGCAACATTTGACAGTTGTGACAGATCTTATCATCTACAGTTGTGCAGTTAAGAACACTTGCTCTTGCAGAGCATCAGTACTCATACTGGTGAACTTACAACCGCCTATAACTCCAGGAATCTTACACCCTCTTCTGGCCTCTTCCGGCACTGCATGCACTTACTCTAGAAACTTCTCCTTCCCCTAAGTGTCTAAGAAATGGCTTTGGTAGTTGTATCACTCTATGCAGGTCCCCCTAGGCCCAGATTTGTTGTTTTTGTTTATCTCCTTGTGAAGCTCCTGTCCCCTCCGGGTCCTTCTATCCCCGTCCCCCAACTCTTCCATAAGACTCCCTGTGCTCTACCCAAAGTTAGTCTCAGCATCTGCCTCAGTCCCCTTCTGGGTGGAGACTTTCAGAGGACATCTATGGTAGGCTCCCATCCTGTTCTCTCTCTTCAGCCACTTCTGGTGTCTGTTCTTTTTGACATTCTGAATGAGAATAAAGCGTCCTCCTTAGAGCCCTCCTTGTTATTTAGCTTCTTTAGGTCTGTGGATTTTAATATGTATCATATGGCTAATATCCGCTTATAAATGAGTACATACCATACATGTCTTTCTGGTTCTGGGTTACTTCACTAGGATGATATTTTCAGTTTTATCCATTTGCTTGCAAATTTCTTGATTTCCTTGTGTAAATGGACCACAGATTCTTTGTCCATTTTTTGGTCGAGGGACATCTAGTTTGTTTCCAGATTCTGGTTATTACGAATAAAGCTCCTATGAACATAGTTGAGCAAATGACCTTGCTGTATGGTGGGGCATCTTTCAGATGTTTGCCCAGGAGTGGGATAGCTGGGTCTTGAAGTAGAGCTGTTCCCAATTTTTGTAATTTCCAAAGTGGTTGTACAAGTTTGTATTCCCGCCAGCAATGGAGGAGGGTTTTCTTTCCTCCACATCCTCACCAGCATGTGCTATCTCTTGAGGTTATTTATTGTTTGTTTGTTTTGTTTTTTGTTTTTTTTTTATTTTAGCCATTCTATGTAAGATAGAATCTCAGAGTTTTGATTTGCATTTTCCTGATTAACTAGAAGATTGAGCATTTCTTTTTATTTTAATTCTTTATTAATTACACTTTATTCACTTTGTATTCCCCCTGTGGTTCCCTCCCTCCTCCCGTCCCAATCCCTCCTTTCCTCCACTCTCTGCATGCATGCCCCTCCCCAAGTCCACTGATAGGGGAGGTCTTCTTTTCCTTCCTTCTGATCCTAGTCTATCAGGTCTCATCAGGAGTGGCTGCATTGTCTTCTTCTGTGGCCTGGTAATGCTGCTTCCCCCTCAGGGGGAGGTAATGAAAGGGCAGGACAATCAGTTCATGTCAGAGACAGTCCCTGTTCCTATCACAATGGAACCCACTTGGATACTGAACTGCCATGGGCTACATCTGTGCAGGGGTCTTAGATTATCTCCATGCATAGTCCTTGGTTGGAGTATCAGTCTCAGGAAAGACCCCTGTGCTCAGAATTTTTGGTTCTGTTGCAATTGAGCATTTCTTTAAGCACTTCTCAGCCATTCAGTATTCCTCTTTGAGAAGTCTTTGTTTAGCTCTGTACTTCATTTTTATTGGATCATTTGGTTTGTTGGTGTTAAATTTCTTGGGTTCTTTATATATTTTAGCTATTAGCCCTCTGTCGGATGTAGGGTTGGTGAAGATCTTTTCCCAGTGTGTAGGTTGTTGTTTTGCATTGTTGACAGCCAAGGATCATGCATGGAGAGGACCTAGACCTCCTACTTAGATGTAGCTGATAGGCAGCTCAGTCTCTGGGTGGGTTCCTGAGTAAGGGGAACAGGGCCTGCCAATGTCGTGGACTCTGTTGCCTGCTCTTTGATCACTTCCCACTCGTGGGGCGTCCTTGCCAAAGCACAGAGGAAGAGGATACAGGCAGTCCTGATGAGACTTGATAGGCTAGGGTCAAATAGCAGGGGATAGTCCCCATTTCTGTGGACTAGGGGAATGGGATAGGGGGAAGAGGGAGAGAGGGTGGGACCAGGAGGAGATGAGGAAGGGAGCTACAATTAGGATATAAAGTGAAGAAATTATTAAATAAATAAAGCAGAGAGAGAGAGAGAGAGAGAGAGAGAGAGAGAGAGAGAGAGAAGCCAATAAAATTCCAAATAGAAGCAAAAGAGGAGGAGGAGAAAAAAAAAGAAGTTTTGGGATATGTGCTGGGCTGTGGAATGATATGGGCTTGACACTTCTCTGTATTTACTCTGCTCAGTGAATATTGACATCCTGCCTGAAAAATAGCTCAGCAATGATCGTGCCTACCACCTGAGTGCCACTTTTTGTAGTGGATGGTGCTTTGATGAGCAATCTCTGTGTGTACATGAGTGTGAAGGTTCATATTTCTTTCCTCCATGGCATTCTTCAGCTTCCCCCATTCTGTTCCATCTTCCTTCCTACCTGCCTCTTCTTTCTTTCCCAATCACCTTGGTCTTTGCTATCTCCTTCCATGGCCATTTCACCCTTAACAGGCATCTGAAACCAATTTTGATGCTGGCGTCTTGTCGGGAAATTAAAATGTCTGGTGTCTTTGACTGTGGCTGCAGCTCAGGCCAGGCTGACAAGCTGCTAACCACAGCTTCAGAGCTAAACAACAGACTGTCCTGCAGTCAGGGCTGGAATCATGGGTGGTAGGTTCTTTCTCAGTTTTCTGATGCCAACAAGGAAAATGAGAAGTCTTGGTTCTTTCTCACCGCCTTTCCTCCTCCCTCCTGCCTTTCATCTGTTTGCGGCCCTTTCGTTGCGCAGTCGTGGAGAGAGCTTCTAGGAGAGAGCAGGAAGATATTAGCTTTTATGTTATTTTTGGAAAGAAGAAGCAGGCAAACTGTGGGTTCTTCTGTCCTCTTCCCACCTTCCCTGCATCTACTGCACCCTTGCTTCTTATGAATGATCTCACTCTCTACTGGGTGTGCGCCTGGGCTCTGTCTGCTCTGGAAGATGCTTTGAGCAGGCAAAAAAACTACACACATATGAGTCTTGGAGACATGACTATGATACCGCTGGTCATTGAGTGACCCACTGGTTTTCTAACAGAAGTCTTTACTCTTGGAAAGAAGCAAAACTTGGCTGATAGCTGGGTTTCTGTCAGGCAACAGGGATGAATTTGGATGCGTGTCTCAACACAGGGCTGCGACTAGAGTGTTTAGGTAATGGCCTGGGTCCTGGCATGCCTAACACAAACTTGGCCACTCATCCACAATAGACCAATTGTAGACCAATTATTAGTGAAGAGAAGAGAACAATTTATTCAGTGTGGACACCCTGGGAAGAAAAATGGATTCAGTGAATTGCCTGAGTCCTTCTTCTGGGTTCTAACGTGGTTTATATCATATGAAGTATGATTCTGCTCTGCCTGAGATATCAGTGGTGTTTCGGTCTGGTGTGCCCACTCTGCATACATGACCTGCCTCTTATCCACTTAGAGCCCTTTTAGTTATGAAGTTGATTGTTCCAGGTGTCAGAGCTGTGCCCGAGTGACTCCACAGTATGGTGTCAGAGAGAAACTGTAGAGTGCAAGTTATTGACTTAACGAGGAAAGACAAAAACCATGGGCTGCAGCTTCTAAGATTCACTGCAGGAATGATTGTCCATCCAAGAAACAGTGAAGGAAAAAAAAAAAAAAACCTTTGACTAGTTTAGCCATTTCACTGGAAATGTTACTATGACAAGGTGCCAAGAACAACAACAAAAAGGCTTTAAATTTGTGTGAGTGTGTGTGTATGCACAAGTAAGCACATCAAATGTGGAATTCAGCACTGACTGTGGCTTTAAGCATTCTGGGGATGGTTGACATGTTTTAAAAACCTATTTTACTGGGTTCTTATACCTCTCTCTCCCTTCCAACCCTTATCCACTCTAATGCTTTTCAACCCCCCAACACCAGATAGGAGAGAAAGAAGGTTAGAAAAGGGGATGTAGACCTTTATAGGCTATTTCCTGCTGAAGAGGTTCATTGGTTTCCTTGGAACAATTTCAGTCTTCACAGTTAGGATATCTACAACTCTTTTTGTTGTCAAACCACCACCACCACAACAACCAGAAGGAGGGGAGAAACAGTAGTCAGCTGCTGCTTCTTCTTCTTCTTCTTCTTCTTCTTCTTCTTCTTCTTCTTCTTCTTCTTCTTCTTCTTCTTCTTCTTCTTCTTCTTCTCCTTCTCCCTCTCCCTCTCCCTCTCCCTCTCCCTCTCCCTCTCCCTCTCCCTCTCCCTCTCCCTCTCCCTCTCCCTCTCCCTCTCCCTCTCCCTCTCCCTCTCCCTCTCCCTCTCCCTCTCCCTCTCCCTCTCCCTCTCCCTCTCCCTCTCCCTCTCCCTCTCCGTCTCTTCTCCTCCTCCTCCTCCTCCTCCTCCTCCTCCTTCTTTGGTATGCCCTCATCCCGCTCTGGCCTCTGGCATTCATCTCCTCTCAAAAGTTCCCAGAATTTCAAATATCAACCATCCTTAGCTGGAAAAATCATGCCTGTGCTAGTGCTCAAGACAATCAGAGTTAACGGCTGTGGACAATCTGAAGCAGCCGTGTATGCCACACCTGGGAATAAAACAAAAATATATTCACATAGCATAAATGAAATTTTAAAGAACCAAAATTCTCACTACAGGTGGGGGTCTTAGAACCTGTCAGTTGCAGACAGGAGGACTGCTACAAGTTCTAAGTGTGTTTGTATATTTTGGTTGTCCTCTTTGATAAAACCTTCCAAAGGATAGGAACTTCAGCTTGTTTCTGTATATTTAGTATTGAAAAGGTTCCTGACACATAGTAGGTACTCACAAAATGTTTACTAAATACTTCAGGTTATAAACCGCTTCAGGGAATGGGGATGGAACCCGATCAGTAGAGTGGTTGCCTAGCATTCACAGAGACCTGGGACCACCCGCCAGCGTGGAATAACCTGGATGTGGTGGCCCGTGTCTATGACCTCATAACTTGGGATTGGAAGTGGAGGATCAAAAGTTCAAGGTCATCTTCAACTAGGGCTGTGCTTCTAAGACAACACTGTGCTGACACCCTCTACTCACTGGGCTCAGGGGAACCAGTGTCTGCCTCCACATTTCATTGGCTCTCCAAGTGCCCAAGTGTCCCTAGAGAGAATAAAGAGCGAATTGGTTGTTAGAAAACAGAACCATGTGAGCAGGAGCATTAGAATTTTTAGAATTTGAGTGTGGTGCAGGGGTTGGGAAATTGGTTTAATTGCATAGCCAGTCCTCTAACAGATCATGCTACACAATGATACCCAGCAAAAGCTCTGGACACTGAGGCTAGGGGAAACTGTCTGGTTGGTGGTTGTATATGTGTGTGGGGAGTGTGTATACCTGATTCTGTAGGAAGATAATGGATGCTCTCCCCACACCCAACTTCCAGGTCATACCCTTTACCATCCAGATCCAGATCCATTATAATAAAAGGCTAATGGGAAATTCAGGAGGTTCCATGAGTTCTTCAAGCCATCAGAGTGAATTAGAAGACCGAAGAATGGAGTAGAAACCTGGAATTGATAGAGGGCCGGTCAGAAGTGCAAAGGAGGCTCTGGAGACTTGCTAGCTGCTGTCACTGTTGTGAAAGGCTCTGTCTGGGTGGTTAGTCCAAGATGTCTGTGGTCATCCCAGTGCAGAAAGAGTAGTCAGAGATTTTTAGGTAGACAGGGAGGAAGAAGAGCACGGGTGACATTTAAAACTTGAGGTTGTCATCTCAAATGAGATGTGCAGGCGTTGTCCTTGGCCCCATCACTGTAGTGCTGCGATTGTAGGTGCATGTCCACATGCCCACATGGATTTGGGTGACTGAATTCAGGTCCTTATGTGACAAGCACTTTACAAACTCTCCCCCAAGCCACAGCAGTGTGTCTTTATTTTGAGATATTTCCCGGTAGAGAATCACCTTCAGAGGTCCTCGGGCTTTTGAACACACACCTGGAGGCCAGTTGCTCACTCCTTCTCTTCCAGCACCAATGCAGAGCGAGAACTTATACCTTTCTCGAGAGCAGCCTTGGAGCACCTCCTGAGAGCAGCCTTGGAGCACCTCCTTGGAGCACCTTGGGGAAGATGTAGCGTCTCCTCAGAATGTTGGAGCCTCGTGAATTCCTCGGGTCTAGAGGCAAAACTTGCCCAAGAGGTCAAGAGGCTCACTCAGCCCATAAGGACATTTGTAATGTTTTCCACCTGCTCCACTGAAGTGTTGTAGGAGACCTAAAAGGCCAGGGTTAGCATTTAACACACGAGGAAAGGGATGAGCCACCCAGGTGGGCCACACCTGAGACCTCCAGCTTTATTTTGCCCCTGGTATTTCCTCCTGTGTGTTTCATGAGAGACTCTGGATGTGAGGGTTACCCCACACCAGGTGACTTTTCTATACTTCTCAGCCATGGATGGATCTCCACGCCACCTGCACATGGGCAGCATTACTTGGGGATGTTCGAAAGGTCAAGAGGGAAAAAAAAATCTGGAGTTAAGTCTAAAGAGTTGAACTTTATTAAGACCGGAATGGACCACGGGCGCACTTGTATACTGTTTGTTGGTTGTCTGAAATTCAATGTAAACTGGATGTTCTAGATCTTATCTGTTAGCTCTATTTGTAGAGTGTCTGTGTTCTACAAGACTTTTCATGGGGTGGCATAAAATTAGTGTACTAATCCTCTACAGGGAAAGGATGACACACCAAAGGCACAATTTCACCAGACTCTAACTGCACAGTTTGAAAGCAACACCTTAAGTCAGAGCGTCTTCTCCAGGCAAGTGGCCAAAGATGAGTCTCCCATTCCCAGCAATATCATACTGATTTATGACTACAAGGAGGGACATTATGACTCTTGTTCATGCTAGCTGTCCTGAAATTGTGAGATTAATTTACTTAGTCTCACAGGCCTCCACAAACCTTCCAGGAAGAAATGTTTCAATTTGGATGAAGTGAAAATCCTTCAGTTCTCATGAGTTCTGTTCCTCTGTGTCATAGTGTTTCTGAGTCTGTGGAATACAGACGTAGCCTCATAATCTATTGTTAATATCACACTCCTCAAGTTGAGTGAGTTATGGAGCCAAGAGCCTTGTTTGAGCTCATGGCTCTTGTCCAAAGTCAAGACGCCATGTCTGGTGACTTTCTACTTACTGACCAAGGCACAAGGTGGCTTCTAGAACCCCATGGTAGAGAGTGAAGTACGTGAGAAGACAGTCCAGTTGGGTGTGACTGATAACAGACCCACTCTTGAGATAGCCCCTTAACCCATTTATCCATTAAATCATAGATTAACCTGCTCATGTTGGCAGAGCCCTAGCCACATCTTAAAGGTTCCACCTGGTGCTACGCCATGCTATTTTATAGTGCGGAGTAAAGTTCAACATGAGCTTCGGCAAATTAGATCCACGTACAAGTGAGAACACGTGAATGTCTAGAGTCAGTATGGAGGAATGTTCTCTTAGATTCTTACATTCTAGAGAATGACTCCAGCATCCCTAAGAACCACTACTGAGTTATCAGGATAGACTGCATTATCACCCTTGCCTATCTGGAGCACCAGATGGTTGGTTGTGTCATCCCAAATTGAGGAACATCTTGGGCTTGCCTCATCCCCTCCTGTTCTAATAGGATGTTCTTTTGTGCCTCAGTGCTTTTCTAACTGTTGTGTAGGATTGTCCCAGATGTATGAGATAGCCTGGTTAGATTTTTGCATAGGATATGAATCACTTTTTTCATTGCTGTGACTGAATACCTGAGTTTTTTAAAACGGAAGAAAGGGAAGCCTTATTCTGACTTCCTGTTTGAGGTGACAGCCTATCATGTGGGAAGGCAGGGCAGCAGGAGTGGGAGGTGGCTGATCACATGGCAGCTACAGTCAGGAAGCAGAGAGAGGTGAATGCTGGTGCTCGGCTCACTTCCTCCAGGAACTCAGCCCACAGGATGACACCACCTACAAACATGGTGGGTTGTCCCGCGGCAATTAACCCAGTCTAGAAACACCCCGTAGACCTGCACAGGAATTGCCTCCCATGTGCGTCTTCATCTTCTTTGTTTGAATATTAATCATCACACATAGGTATTAGACATGACCAGTGACGGCCTCAGGAAAGGCACTGTATTCTCAGGAAGACTGACACACTAGACACAGCACAGCACAACACCTAATACAAGGGAAGGACTGGGAAATGACAGCATAGGCAAGAGGGACTGCCAGCCTCACCAGAGAGCAGCCCAAATGAGGACCTGAGCTTTGGAGCAAAGCAAGTCAAGGTATTTTGTGAATTTCACGTCATGCACCCCAATCCTACCCATTGCCCCCTCCTCTTGTACCTGCCCTCCATCCTTGCAGCCTCTCTTCAACAGAAAAAAAAAAAGATATCATTGTGGAAGCTCTGGTGTGTCATGTTGTGTCCCACAGTGTACCCTTTTGTATACACCTTTTCATTTGCAAATGTTTGTTGCTAGGAGTCATTGGTCTGGAAAGAGGCCTTTGACTTCTGCTGCTCTATCAATACTTGAACCTCACTGGGAATCTTCTCAGATATCCTGTATCATGGAGATCTTGTAGTTTAGGAGCTGTCAGACCTTCACTCACTCCAGGGGTTCATTGATGGGGAGATGTTGGTGTTAAGGTCTGTGAATTGTCGAAGAAAGACCCCATTTACAGATTATATGTAAAAACAATGAGCATTTATTCTGCAGAGAATTCCAGCATGCTGGGGTCACCACCTTAGGAAAATGATGGCAACCGCAAGGGGAGCTCGCAGGCTCCATTTAAAGCTAGAAAGGTGAATTCCTCCTGTGGCTAAGTGATCTCAGTTGGGACTGGCTGGTGCCCATGGAGGCTACGTGACTCTTATTGGGACTGGCTGGCTCCTTGGAATGAAGTCTTCTTATTGGGACGGACTAATTCAAGGGCCTGGATCAGGCCTGAGAGATATCTGAGCTGGTCACCCCTCTGGCTCTCCTGCTCTCGTGCCCTTTAGACAGGCTCACTAGCAACCCCCTGCCACTCTGTCCTGATGCCCTGGTGAGGTGCAGGGCCTGCTCTATTGAGTATTGCATCTGGTGAGGGATATGGCTAGTTCTCCTCCTCTTCTTATGATCCTGGGGTCAGCTCTCCTGCCTGCCATATATGTCGAGGGATGAAGGAGGAGAGGAGGGCGTCTCTGCACCACAGCTCAGCAGACAAGAAGCAGGGCCAGCTTTCCTGTTGGAAGTCCTTGCTGTCTGAAGTTGCAGCCCACCGTGTCCAGATGGCCCGCCCCAGCTCAGTGCCTGAATGGAGGACTCCCTTTCTCAGCGGGGAGCTTCTTTTTCTCTGCCTGAATTCATCTGGAGAGTGTCTTTAAGCACAATCCCCACCCCTGAGCAAAGTCTCGTAGTCCAGTGGCCAATGACAAGTATCTAGAATTCCTGGTATGTAAATAAGACATTCCCAGCACCTCAAGCCCCAGCCAATAATATACACATACCTCGGGAACCCTCCACGCACTCTCCATAGCTCCTTTTCACCCCAAATTATGTGGAGCTGTCTCCCTGAAGTTGCTTCTTGTACTCGAGGGCTGACCCAAACCCCTCTCTGCCTCCGTTCAGTCATTGACTGGTGGTCTATGATCCCCAGGGAAGGGGGACCCACACTCTCCTACACTTGTGTCCTTGAGGGCAGCTTATTCAAAAACTCCTGCACTGTATAGGGCCTGCTCTCTGAGTACTGCAGCTAGGAAGAGGTGGGGTCAGCTGTCCTGCCCTCCTGCCCTCAGGGCCAGCTCTTCCGTGATGCCCAGGTGAGGGGTGGGGCCAGTTCTACACAGTCCTCAGACATCAACATGTCCCCAGCAGGCAGCCCAGATCAGGGACTTCTGTCTGGTCTTTGGTGGCGACAAACCCTGATGCTACATGGCCACTGGTCACGATGTGCCTCCCCTCCCCCATGGCAGCCCGGGCCAGGACCTCACCATGGTTCTAGGCGGCATCACCACCCTACTCAAATCTGTCCGCTCCTCATTACTCTCCAGTCTCCAGCTCTGCCTCTCTTCATTGCCTTTACCTCCTTCTGTTTCTCTTTCTTTCCCATCTCTTCACCTCTGTTGTGCACCTCTTAGGAGTGCCTGGGGTCCCTGATGTCTGAGGTCATCTCAGGAGTGGTCTCGAGTGCTCTGCCTGCTTGTACATTATGGTGCCCTGCAGGCATCACCTCAGGCACAGTCTGCCCTCCCAGGCCTGAGAGGTGCCTGACTGGTGGGCATCTCAGGCTACCTCTTTGTCCAGGCCCCAAGGTGCCAGTCTTGTGGTCACCTCAGGCTCTCTCCTCCCATGGTATGTCCGAGTGGCCCTATGTGAGGTTTGTTTGTCACTGGCTTACTCCTCCCGGGGGCCCTCAGTCTCAGGTGGGGTTCTTCTAGTCTCTGGCTTGCTGCCAGTCCTAGGGAGCTGATGGGGCCTGGCACTGGACTGGTGGTCATCTCAGGCTTGCTTACTTTCAGGGAATGTTAGGCTACTAATCATTCAGATGTTCACAAGTCAGAACACTGAGCGTAGACAGAGCCTCGCTCTCCTCTGCCACCTGTTGGCATGCAGCCGCACCTGCAGCTCTTCTGGGGCAGGACGTGAAGGAAATCTAACATGGGATCAAGTCTTTGAGATACAGATGGAACTGATACGGACATGGGTGAGCAGAAGTGTTTGAGGAGGAATGCAGGAGCCCTAGCAGCATCAGCACCACGTGGTGGCTCCTAGGACAGGGAAGCCGTGATTCATGGGGCTACCTGGGCAACCCCAAACAGTGGAGGTCTCAGATGGGTGGGCTGTAAGAACTCTAGCCCCTGGGATAGAGAACTGGAGACCCAAGGAGGTTGTTCATAGTGTCTCGAGCCAAGACAGCACATAGCCCTCCAAAGCACAGAGCAGAATGAACCAGACAGAAATCCAGTTCTAATTCCGGCAATGATTGAGAGTAGCTTGGCAGAGTTCTGGATCAGCCTCCAGTAAAGGAGTAGAGTAAGAATAATGGAGCCAACATTATTGCCTCCTATCTGCACGTCTGCAGCCATGTGCGTGCCTCAAGATGGGAAGGGAACACATGACCTTCTGTGTAAGAAGAATGTTTTGGATTGTGTTAACTTCCAGTAACCCAACATGACTGTGTCAGATAAAATCTTCATGATATTTCACTGAAGGACAAGCAGAATTTGAGGGTCGTGGTCAAAAGTGGCAACTGGGGCCTGAGTGATGGCTCAGCATGAGGAATATTCCTGTCCCCTAACGCACATGAAAAGAGGAGCATGGCAGAATGTCACCACAGAGCTCAGAGGAGGGAGACAGAGGCAGACGAATCCCCAGGCTCACTGGCCAGCCAGTATAACCAAAATGTGAAATTCCAGGCTCAGGAAGAGACCCTGCTTCAAACAATTAGGTGAAGATTGATAGATACATGAAGCCAACCTCTGGCCTCTATACCCCACACACATATGATCATACCTACACATGTGTGCATATGCATACATCCACATACATAAGAGGCCATCAGAGAAATTAATTACATGTTTTTATGTGTGAACTCTGTTGAGTGCTGATAGCTTAGTAAACTGTACATGAGAGTAAACTCAATCTGAAGGTTTTGTCTGAGTGGGTCTCAGGGTCACAGACAATTTAGGAAGTGGAAGAAATGAGAAACAACTACGGTAGGCAGGAAACATGTTGCTCCATCAAGTGACTACATATAATCACATGCAATCAGAACAGATGACCCATTCTGATGGGATATTTTTATGTGTTTTTGAGAACTGTACATGTTCACACATGTGTACGTGCATGTATGTGGGCATGTGTGTGCACATGTGTGTTGAAGCCAGGAGTGGACGCATGTTGTCGGAACATGGTCCAAGGATGGAGTCATGCGAGAAGAATTCACAGTGCTTGTGAGAAAACTCCCCCCCAAACAACAACAACAACAACAACAACAAACAAGAGTCTTGGACCTCAGTTTCTTCAAAGCAGAACTGTTCCTGGAATGTGGTTTCATGATCCTCCCAGGTGAAGCGGATTGAAGTGATTTTACTTCTGCTGCTGTTATTCACACGCCTGTGTGGGAAAACACGGTTTTGCCATATGTAGCTTGGCAAAGCTAACATGTGATTGAACACTTTACTATGTGATTCTTCTTAAGCCGCAGAGTATAAACTGTCTGATGCTCTGACTGAAGTTGGCGATTGCATGAGACTTTAGTCTGCCTCATTTGTAGGCTCTCACAGATTCACACTGCCCACTAGGGTGGTAGATGGTGTCTTTCTCAATCATTTTTTACCTTATATTTTGAGACAGGATCTCTCACTGAACCCCAAGCTTATCAATTTTGTGAGAATGGCTGGCAGATACATGAGCTCCAGGGATCTACCTGTCTGGAGTTACAGATACTCACCTTCAGATCTGTATTTTGTGTCGGTGCTAGTAATCCAAACTCAAGTTCTCTCGCATGCATGGCAATAGCCGTATGGACCGAGGCATCCCTTCAGCCCCCACAGTGCGACTTTTAGTGTTTGGCCACTGAAGAAAAACCATCATAGCCATTCAGCAGAAGACAGGCAGTGGTAACATCTAGGAAGGCAGGGGCCAGGCACAGTGGTTCCGCTCACATGTGCTTGCTTTAGTTGTCTAGTATTGCTCTAAACGCACAAGCCACCGTCTCTCATCATGATGACCGTCAGGGTTAGTGTGCTTGATATGCCTCTTCTCGTTCTTGATTACTGTAAACTAATTTCTGCAGAACCATCAAAACCCAGGAAGATTTACAACAGATCAACTGCCATCTAATGTAATGAAATTGTCTCAGTATGAAAGCGCAAGCTGCCTCAGACTCAAAGACTTAAGAGATGAAGGCTCTGAGAGATGTACATAAAATATATTTATGATACCTCTCTGGAAACATGTCCACTTCGTCATAAATTAGTATAAGTAAATTAAAGCAAACAATGTGCTGTGCAGAAGCCGATGTTAATGTCTTGACATGTCACACGTACTATGTGAACACATCACAGCAGAGTGAGGACTCTCCCTGCGGGTTCTTAGTCTTATTGATAAAATAATTGGAAAGCTGACTTAGAAGTCACAGGGCCATTTATTAGAGCTTTTGATAAAAATAACAACATGGTAAGCAACTGCGAATACCAGAAGTTCCTGAGAGAATGAAAGTGCCCTTTGAGCTGGTGTTCGCAAGCAAGTGTAGAAAAGGGTGTTGGGGGAGAAAGCCTTCACAGAAACACTAAGAAAACACAGTGTCAGGGCAAACATGCTTAGATTATGGCTGGTGTTCCAAGAAGGGATGAGAAGGGTAGGTGTTGGGAGGAAAGGAGTCGTGACGTTGAGTTAGAGCATATTTATCAGTGGAGATCTGTCAGGAACTGCCTGGAGGAAGGCACTCCAGGGTTCACAAGTCCATTATCTCATTAGGGGAATAATTATTCCTCTCATTTCCTTAGCATAGTTTCATATGAGTCAGCTTTCCTGAGGTGTGTTCTTGTGGTCAGGTGATTGACAGGCACAGTTGTAGTAACTCTTAGGAAGGAGACACAGTGTGCAATCTTCTAATCTTTGAGGCAGATCAGAATGCCACGTTTCCGCCCAAGACTAATGACAGAACTGCCAGCCTATTCTTTTGGCCAGGAAGGAGTAGCTGTCATGTGTATTTTAAATCTTAAGAGAGCAGTTGTGGTATTTCCCTTTCTGTTGTTACCAGGGAAAGGGGACATGGTTCCAAAGCTGGGTACAAGGCAGGAGTCTATCTTTAATGGCATCGAAGCCTACTAGTGTCTGTCTGGCTACTTAACAAAATACACATTTTCTTTCTTTCTTTCTTTCTTTCTTTCTTTCTTTCTTTCTTTCTTTCTTTCTTTCTTTCTTTCTTTCTTTCTTTCTTTTTCTTTCCAATGAGGTATTTAGGTCCAAACTGTCTTGAATTAGGAATAACCTTTTCTCTTTTTAAACAGGGAAAAACATCATTCCAGGATTATGTGTTATCCTCATAGATTGCTAGAGTTAGGGGCTTATAGCCAATGGGGACTTTACAACAGAATGGAGAATGGGTCAAGAGATAGGCTTTCAACTACTCGATTCATCTAAGTTTCATAGCCTGCATGTTTCTGTCAGACGCTGGAATGGTGAAGGCAGGATTTAGATGGCCCCTCCCAGGGCTCACTGTCCTATGCAGTCAGTACTTTGGAGAGTCAAGTCTGTGGTTATGTTGAGGGATCCACTGAACTCCCTGTCTGACGCTGCTTTCCTACAGGATTGTTATAGAAGCATTCAGAACACGTCTTGAAATGAAGGCACGTATAAGGGCCGCACAGATTAAAGGATAAGACATCACAGTTTGGGGAATTACACTAAATGTTGGGTGCCATGCTGTGTAAGATGTAATGAATCTGTAGCCAACGCAAGGCTCTGCAGCATTTAGCCTATGGCAGGGACCTTGAATGTGAGCAGCTCTGCTTCTTGTCCTTGACAATTAGCTTTGCCTTGGCTAGAAGCCAGAAATGTCACTGACACTATTGGCAGTTATGACATGTTGAAGGCCAACATTATCAACATTTTTTAGAGGCATTGGTTCACATTCCGATTTCTTATCTTTCATCTTTTGTATTCTTTTACATAGCAACTTAATGACCACAGATGCCAGGAAACTTTGTGTATCAGATACTTCACTGGCCCTTAAAGATGCACCCCAAATTCCAGCATAAGAAATACCAGACTTTGCCTCTGGGCTCTGACAATTTTTATAGAAAATTTAAAATGCAATACTGTAAGTCATTTCTTATACAATAATGTCTCCCTTGTATAACATTTTCTGGGGAGACATAAACAAATTTCTGGGCATGAGCGAAAGACCAAATAAAGATTCACTTAAGTCTAGCTTGGTGGTCCAATGAGTTAATTGGGTTACTTACAGTAGTATTAATGACTGAAAGACAACTGCAACCCCAGACAAAAAGGGATGGGAAATTCACAAAGCTGGATCCTAGAGATCCCTGCACAACTTGGTAGAGGCATCATCCGACAGTTCCTCTTCTCCAGCAATAATTTCTGCTTGCAGAAACTTAGAGAAAGGAGTTTTGAGTCTTGTAACTGTCTAAGTTTCCTGAAGCTGGTGAATTGCATTAGCATCTCCAGACTTTTGAGCCTTCTTATCTCCAGAGGAGAAAGTTTCCATTTGAAGAGAATTGCCACACAAGGACTCTAGCCATAGAATTTGTGTGTGTGTGTGTGTGTGTGTGTGTGTGGTCTTTTGAGACAGGTTCCTCTGAGTCAGGGTTTCTCTGTGTAGCCCTGGCTGTCTTTGAACTTGCTCTGTAGACCAGGCTGGACTTGAACCCAAAGATCTACCTGCCTCTGCCTCCCAGGTGCTGAGATTAAAGGCGTGTGCCACCACTGCCCAGGTAGTTTGTAATATCTAAGAATAAAACAAAACTTTGGTAGCCAAAGAGATATTTAATGCTTATCCTCAAGACAAGAGCAAACAATGGGAATGCTCTTCACAGAGTCTAGGCGATCCTCTGCATCTTCGGGCCTCTGTGTGCCTGAAAAGTCCTCACTGGACACTGTCGGCCTGCCAGTGTGATTTCCAGACAGGTGTGGAACCCTCCTTGTGCCAGCATGGCACGGGCCTAACCAGCCCAGCTCCTTGGAGCAAGACTGATTTTGTTCAGTCCTGAATATAGTGGTTGTACAGTGGTGGAGACAAGAGTATAGGACATCTAGGAATAACATGGCGGCTTCCAAAAAGAAAACAGGGCTCTGGCTGTCTGCCTGGGTTCTGTTTAAAAGTTTCCCTCAGATTGAACAACTTAGGCACCTTCTCACTTTCTTCACTATGAACAACCCTATAGCCAGCCACCCAAATTCTTGGGATGTATGAGATGTTCTCATATGCCTTCCATTATAACATGACCTTTGATTTCGTTGTTGTTTTGTTGTCTAGATTTAAGGATTTTATTTGCTGAAACAGCATGGTCTGGTTTGCATTTTTTAAAGTTTATTTATATATTCACTTTGCATCCCAACCGTAGCCCCCTTCCCTCCTCTCCTCCCGGTCCCACCCTCCCTTCCTCTTCCTTCTCTACCTCCTCCCTACCCCTCAGAAAAGGGGAGCGCCCCCATCCATCCCAGCACATCAAGTGGCATCAGGACTGAGCACATCCTCTTCCACAGTGGCCGGGCCAGGCATCCCCACCAGGGGAAAGTGATCACAAGCAGGCAACAGAGCCCATGTGTTAACTTTTATTCCGATTTCTGGACTGTGCATCGCTGAGGAACCGTGATTATGCCTTCCATTCCCCGGCAGCCGACTACATTATAAAGAGCCGACCATCCAACAGTATCACTCAACCACAAAGCGTGAAGACGAGTAGGCTTGTAGCTGCCTGTGGTGCTATTCTCTTCTAGAAGTGTGACCTTGTACAAAGCAGAGAAACTTCCTGACCCAACAGTCTTGGAGTGGGAGTGCTACAGTGCCTGCAATAGAGCATTACTGTCCAGATAGGGCTGAGCAGGCAGGACGTTCACTGCTTGAAGCACCAGCTGTGCAGGTGTGAGAGTTAGAGTTTGGATCCCCTGCACCATGTAAAAGCCAAACCTGGTGATGACGGCCTGTAAGCCCAGCACCGTGAGCAGAAATCAGCAGATCTCCTGGCTTACTGGCTAGATATTTATACCACAGTAGCTTTATGTCAACTTGGCACAAGCTACAGCCATTAGGGGAGAAAGGCTCTCAGCTGAGGCCTGTCTCAGTAAGATTGGCTTGTGGGCTTGCCTTAGGGACATTTCCTTTAGTGGTGATTGATGTGGGGAGCTCAGACCATTATGGGCTTCCACCCCTGGATAGGTGGCCCTGAGAGGGTTTAAGAAAGCAAACTACACAAGCCATTATTAGCAAACCAGTAAACAGCTCTCCTCCATGGTCCCTGCATCTGTTCCTTCTTCCAGCTTCCTACCTGGCTTGAGTTCCTGCCCTGACGTTCTACTGTGATGGACTATTACCTGGAAGTGTAAGCTAAAATATGCCCCACATCTCCCACCAGTTTCCTTTGGTCGTGGTGTGCTAGCACAGCAATGGAAACCGTAACTAAGGCACTAGTGTGGCTAGAGCTACAAACTCTAGGTTTAGTGAGAGGTCCTGTCTCAAAAAAAAAAAAAAAAAAGTCAGAGTTGGTCTCCACATAGACACACACATTTTGAGTCCTCATTGCTGCCGTATTTGCAGTTTTCATTATACTCTGGAAATAGCTGATCACTTATAGTTGGGATCTACCGGATTTTACAATCTGGTCCTGTGAATCACCTATTTTACTGGGTTCTCTTTTAGTTAATGCTGTCCAGTTAAATAATGGCCTTTAAAGATAGGTTTAATTATGCTATGCTCAGTTATGCCTGTCGATGATGCAATAATTCTGAATTCTTTCCAGTTTTATACCAAAATAAACGTTTCCTCTCGTAAGTTGATTTATCCCACAGTGACAGAACTGACTAACACTCTTTCCGGTGTTCTGAAATAGCTGATGACTAATGCGGCCCAGCCAGTATTTTCACTACTTCTATGGACAGTAGTACACTGAGTCATCACACCACCCTTAGCTCAGTCACGTGTGTGTGTGTTGTATATGTACACGTGTTTAGAGGGACACATGTTTGTGCATCTGTAGAGGCCAGAGGAGGACTTCAGGACCCTCCTCTATCATTCTCGGCTTTATTCCTCTAGATAGGGTCTGTCGCTTCACTTGGGGTTAGCACACTCCAGTGACCTTACCGCCTCGGCTCTCCGAAGCCCTGTGGTTCCAGGTGTGCGTGAGCACAGAAAAGCCCTCATGTGACTGCTTATGCCTAGCCTCAGCCCCTAAGGCTTATGCAGCAAGCACTTAACCAATTATCTCTTAACTTAATCATTGCTTAAATAATCATATCTCCAGTCCAATTGCCCACTTATTTTAAAAAGATTTCCTTAATTTTGAGAGAGAGAGAGAGTACCTGAGCTTCAGCACCAACAGAGGACAGAAGAGGACATGGCTCCCCTGGAGTTGGAGTTGCAGGCGTTTATAAACTGTCTATGCTGGATCCTCTGAATAAACAGCACATACTCTTAACCACTGAGCCATCTCTCTACCTGCTTCCCTGACTTATTTTTTTTTCCAAAGGATTTGGAAAAGATTTATTTGTTTTTCATTTCCAGTCTTTTAAAGTAGACAGGCTTGCTTACAATACAGCTGATTTTAAAAGCACACAAAATTTAAATACGAAGGGATTAGATCCAGCAGAATGATGAAGGTGTCTGCAACAAGACTGACCTACTAAGGTAATGGCAGACAGCAAGACTACCATCCTCAGCCTGCAAGGCAAGAAGAGGGGGGACTGCAGAGCGTGGTTTGTCGGTAACCCTAGCTTCTACTTGCTACTTAATTCATATAATAAGAGGCTTTTACATAACCCATACCCTTTAATTAACCATGTAGCATTTTCAACTATGTAATAGGATTATAAGGCCACAATATTCCTTTGGGACAAACTCTTTAATGATTTTAATATGCTCATTCTTTTGAAGTGTAAAGTGTCTTAACTGAATTATGATTACAGATCCTTTTTAAATAAATCATTGCTACTGTATTAAAACTATTTATACTATTTATATCTAATATTCAAATAAATTTACTAATAAATGCCACAATAGGCATCAGTCTGACATGCTCATTAATTGACCCCATAGGTGTAATTACAGGTCATGATATTAGAGTCTATTCTGTCTCACTAAGTCAGGAACACCACATTTACAGAACAAATAAACACACATAGCGCAGACACCCAAGGATCATGCTAGCTCTTCAGTTAGCTGTCACAGCTCAGACATGAATCCTCACTCTATGACCAGAAGTCAGATCCGATTCTTCATCAAAAGGTGCTAGGGAAAGCTGTCAGACGCCTTCCAGTATAGATCCCCAATCCAGCGGCCAGCAGACGAGACAGCAACAGAGATGGAAGAAAAACCTTCAGAAAGCCAGCTGAGAAAATGCCCCCTTTCTTCATAACGCTTGTGTTTCTCATGCTGAGAGTAGCTGTGCGCTTCAGGTGTTTAAAAGGAACTCCTTGGGGCGGTGGGATATTTTCTGGCCGACTTGACCAATCCCATATCCAATCTGAGCTTTTCTTCAAGATACTTTCAACTTCTCTTCTTCTCTCAACATAATCTTCCTCAAACAGAGTGCTGTTTTCCTCTCCAAAGCCGTGGCGTCTCTTCCAGCTCTGTTGGTATCTTGTGGTTTCCGGGAGTGAGGTGGGCTGCCACAGGGAGAACTCTTGGAGTTATTTCATCCATGTTCGTGCTGGACGTCCAACAGTTATTTTTTCCATGTCACCTTACACATAGAGACAGAGGCTGGAACGCTGCTCCCACTCCCATTGCTGGAGTGCAGCTCTACCCAGGAGCCCTGAAAGTTCTCACCCCTGCTCTGCAAAGGAGCCGGAGCCCGACTGTGACAGGCCTCGGAGGCAGTCACTGAGAGATACCCCTCCACTCCGAGGCCTGGCGACGTCGGGCTCGACTTATTTTTCAAAATGAAAACAATTCCCCGTTGTCCCAGCCTGAAATGAGGGTATACTGCGCTGCACTCCTTATCACCATGATTTGTCGCCCTACGGCAGCGCTGTATGTTTAGCCTGTGCGATGCTGTATTTGCAGTCAGGCTGTTTAGAGCTCACGTTTCAGATTCGCAGGGGAATCGTGAAAACAGCGCCCCCTGTATTCTTGAATAGGAATCAAGTTGCACCTTTCGGTGTGCAGACAGGCTGGACTAAACAGAATCACTGCTTTACATTTTAAACATTTTAAATACTCTGATGGAAAAAAAAAGTTGGACCAAAAAGTCCAGTTGACGCACCGATTTATTCAGCTTATATATTATTCGAATTTTCACCAGAAATTCCCAAGGAACCACCGATTTTCCTTCTTCAGTCCCTCTTTTTCCTTCCATGCTATCTTTCTTTCCTTCCCTCCCCCCTTTTTATCTCCTTTAACTGGTGTCTTAGTTACTTTTCTATTATTGTGACAGAACACCATGACCAAGGTAACTAATAAAAGAAAGCGTCTAATCTGGGGGCTCATGGTTCCAGAGGGTTCGCGTTCGTTGCCATCATGGCCGGGAGCATCGCAGCAGGCAGGCATGGCGCTGCCCCAGTAGCTGAGAGCTGACATCCGATCCACAAGCAGGAGGTGGAGGAGGCTGGGATTAACAGGGAATGGTGGGAACCCTTTTTGGGGGTGGGGGAGAGTTGGTTTTTCATGACAGGGTTTCTCTGTGTAGCCTTGGCTGTCCTGGAATTGCTTTGTAGACCAAGCTGTCCTCGAACTCACAGAGATCTGCCTGCCTCTGCCTCCCCGAGTACTGGGATTACAGCTGGGCGCCACCGCGCCTGGCGTGGTGTGAACTTTTGAGACCTCCAAGCCTACTTCCAGTGACACACCTCCAACAAGACCACACCTCCCAATCCTTTCCAAACAGCTCTACCAACTAGGGACTAAGTGTTCAAATAGGTGAGCTTATGGGGGCTATTCTCATTCAAACCACCATACCGGAAACAAACAAACAAACAAACAAATTTACATGAGACACTTTCGTCCTTTTGTTTGTTATCAGACTAATACAGGGCTTTTAAGAAACTTCTATTTCTTCAGAAATCTCCTTCTGGGAGAAGAAAATGGCTGAATGCTGGTGGGAGCCAAAGAAGTAACTATAGTCCCGAGAAGAGATTTCACACAGTTTTGGCAACTTGTCAACTCACTTTTCAGAATACTGAAGCTTATACAATGATAATGGTCCAGACCACACCTTGACAAGGACTTCTCAGCTGTGCATACTCCATCTCTCTGTTTAAACCCATGCCTCATGCCGGGACAGAAATGGACTTGGGATGAGGGTTACTGGATCTCTTTATTCAGCTTCCCAGAATGGTAGCATTGACTAAATCTTGGGGGTCACTGTTTAATTGGCCTGCAGGTTATAGTAAGCTAAACCTGTCTTTCTATGGCTACCGGGGAGCAGGCTGTGACTCTAAGACTCTGGTAACAGTTTATGGGTATGAAGCATGCTATGTCGATTTATGTAATGTTTTGACTCAGAAAAATTTTCTTGAACTATATTTTAACAACTTTTTTCATCTATTGCTTATTGTTAGTATTTTAAACTGATGCCACATACAATAGATATCATATGAAATACATTTATTCGATGGAGGTAGAGAGAGAGAGGGAAGGAGAGAGAAAGAGAGAGAGACATGGTTGGGGCCCCTCAGGAGAGGAAATGAGGCAGAGAGAGCACAAGAGAGGAGAGAGAGCAGAGAGAGTGGGTGGGAGTGGCAGACCAGTTATATCTGAAGCACCTGGCCCAGGTGATGACATAGGACACAGGTAGTGACATAGGACATTGTCAGGACCCTAAAGGCCCCTGAGGGCAGGCCAGCTGAATTTCCTGCACAACATAACATTCCTCCCTTTTTATTTAATTGAAAAATGAGGGGCTAGGGAGTAGTGGCAAGGCAGTAATAGGACATTGGGCTGCTTCTCATGCAACGCAAGTTAATGCATATAAATGTAGGTTCACTGGAAGCAGCTCTTGGTTGTCATTCAAGCAGATGAGAGAGAGAGAGAGAGAGAGAGAGAGAGAGAGAGAGAGAGAGAGAGGTAAAAGCACCAAAATGTCCAGATTACATGGTGAGGACAAGAGGAACCCCTGCCCTGGAAAGCTCAGGGTAGAGGGTGGGGTTTGGCAGCCATCCCCAGCACAGGTAGGGACTGAGGAATGCTGGGAGAACTGGGAACTGTTTGTCCTGGGCCTGAAGCACACCATTCCAGCCTTTTGTTGATAGTAAACCGATAACGGGTAAAGAAATCAATCATCTTTAGCTACTTCCTGCTGACACTGGGGCAGCAATAGGGAGGCCAAAAGGCTGAAATGTTGGTTGGCCAGGTCTAGGCTGTTTTGATGCTCTTCAGGATCTGTGAGAATATCCATGGCTGGGAGGGAAAGTGCAGGTCTGACTTGATGCAGTCTGTGAGGTTAGGCTGGAACACCTGTGAGTAGCTGCTTTGGTGCTGTCATGGATGTAGAAAACACCTGGGTCTGGCATAGATATGGGCGGAGTTAAGTAGGATAAGGAGAAAATTCCTTTTAGGTGTATATTTGAAACTCTTGGGAGAGCAAACAGAGATGGTTTTGGAGCATAAGAAGAGACTTGAACATGGGAACCTCCATTTGCCCAATTGCTGGCAGTAATTAAAAAGGTTTTATTTTGGATCTGTCATCTGAGGAAAACTGAGGCCAAGTTTGGTTACAGAGGCATGTAAACAGAGAAGCCCTCAAAGCGGGTGCTAGGTAGAAATCTGAAAATTTGCAGAAGGCATCCCAAAGAAGAATATGGAGGGATGGGTGAATGGACTATTCCCACAAGGAGAGTGGAGTCAGTGACCCATCAAGGTGACCCAAGAGCAAGGTTTGACCCAGTAGATTGCTGTGGTACAATCTGTTTCAACAGCTCACGTCAGGGTTGGCTAGAGACCAAGGTCACAGTTGTCAGTAGCAGACACAGTTTACCTAGCTGGGATTTTGTAGATATGAGAGAAGGGGAGGGGAGGGAGCAAAACCATTCTGGTAGAGAGAAAGTCTCACGTAAGAGAGAAGGTTCTAGACTAAGGGTTTGGATGTAAGTTTGTGAGAGCAGCAGGAAGCATTGTGCCAACCAAGAGGGAAGACCCATCAATCAGCTGGTGTTGGGTGCAGGGATATAGCAATTGGGTAGCCAGGAAAGGGGAGTCCCAAAACCGGGGAAAGGGAGAGGAATCCCATCCTCTGAGATTAGGTGGGAAACATAGGCTGTTGATTGGTAGTACTTATCTGGATTCCATCTGACATGAGAGGTGGATTCAGGTGGATTTCCTGCAGCTTACAAGAATTGTTTTTTAAATTTTTCAAAGGAGATACAATTTTAGACATGTTAACATTACCATTGCAATCTGTAGTAAAATATACATTGTGGAAGAAAAGGCGGTAGACACACAGCTTTGTGTTACAGCATAGCAGAGGCTTGGGAAATAACGCTGGGTTAAAAGCATGAGCATTCTTTGAGGTGAGCTTAGGAAAGGCAGAAGCCTTTCATGAAGTAGAAGAGGCAAAAGCTCACTTGATCTTAACTTTCAGTAAGATTACACATTATGGAAGAGAGGTTTCTTCTGCCTATCCAGAAGACTAGATGTGTACAAATCTAGCACAGTGAGAAACAACGTTTAAGTCTACCCTTAAAAGACCAAACCAAAGGAGATTTAAAATCTTTAGCTTGGATGCATGATAGTGGATGGTATAGTGGGATGCTTTTTTTAATCAGAGTTAGAGTAATAAATCAGAGCTCTAGTGATAAATGTCAGAGCTCTGGACAGTTAATACAACAGTAGCAAGGGGAAGAAATATGAAGTATTTTTATTTGTTTAGGATACCTTGAATCACCTCAGACCTTTCAATCTTTATAACTTGTATCTGACAACCTTAAAACATCTCTTTAGACCCTCTAATATTTTCTTAGAAGCTTTTCTTCATATAACTTACATTTACCAACCTTAAAAACAGTTTCTTAGACCCTCAAACATTTTCTTAGACACTTTCCTTTATATAGCTTGCATTCGTCGATCTTAAAACACATTCTTAGATCCTCATAACTTAAACTTCTATTTTCTTAGGTCTTTTATTCCATTATTTATCCTAAGACACAGGTGAGACTGCTATGAACTTATTGTCCTTTAGCTAAAGGAATGGTGAAAAGGTACATCTGAGACCTGCTTTTTGAGTCTGGTAACAAAGCAGACTGTGTTTAGACCTGACTGTATCTGCTCTAGGAGTGAGGCTTAAGGCCTGGTGTCCTGCACATGCAGAATACCGAGAAGGCATATGAAGCCTCCCATGACAGAATTTGGCAATTATAACCATGGGACATGAGTGTGAGGTTAAAACAGGCCTGCAGCGTTAACCTGGGCTTGGCGAGGTTGCTGAATCCAGAAGTGGTCTGTCCTCTACCAGGCCAAGGAGCTTGAAGTCTGGAAGTGTCTGTGGCTTTATGCTGGCTTAGCCTCCATGGCTAGGCATGTTGTGCCCGATTCTTGAGACCCCAAAAGACCAGCAGGAGTCGAGTCCGTTGCAAAACGCATGAGGATCTTTTTATTACAAGCTAGAGCTTGGGCTCACACCCTCACAGCTGTAGCGGCTGAGAGCAGAGAGCCTTGTGCTCAGAGCAGGTGGTTGACTTAAAGACTCCAGTCCCTCCCAGCATGCCCAGAGCAGGGGAATTCCTGCCGGGCAAGTGTCAATTAGTTGAAGCACAAAAGGGGATGTTGCATTTTGAATTGATTGGCTATAGGAAGGCCCCCAAACATTAACAGTCTGGCTTTTCTTGTTTGGCTGTCCTAGGGGAGAGGGGAGATCTGGGCCAGTTTCCTAGCAACTGGGCAGGAAAAGAATGCAGTAAGGCTGATTCCTCCTCACAGGTGGCTGGACGTGTCTCCACATGTCTGGCCTTTGTTCAGGTTTGTGCTTTAAACTTTAATTCGATAACCCAGAAAACTAATTTTTAATTCTTTGGTCTCTCGGACACAGAGGACAAGCCTGCATGGGAACATTTTGACTTCCAGGGGTCAGTCTGCCAGCAGGCAGGGTATGTCTTGCTGAGGAAGCTAGGGAACCAGTGTCTTTTCTGGGTGCATTTGAAACAGATACCTGATAGAGCTGATTTAGGTCAGACCCCTGCGGGATGAAGCATTGCAGAACTCTTGTTTTTGCCACAAGAATGATGACAGCCTCAGAGCAGCAACTGAGGTCTGGAGTATAGTTTTGTGCTATAGCTGAGCATATCGGGAAAGCTCCTCTTGGGCTTTACAAATCATTTTTACCAACTCCTGGATAGGGGTTCAGGAACTATCCTCAGCCGCTTAGTTAAGATGGCAGTGAGACTGTGTCTGCATCTGTAGTGCTATAAATATATTTTTGGAGATGTTAAAGGATTTGATCATTTATGAGGTGACAGAATATTAACTTGTATTTGTTAATTATAAATTAAAGACTAGAACTTTAGGTTCTATCACTGCTAAGTTGGAGCCTTAGAAAACATACACGTAGTCCATAAAAATCTAAGGCTATAGTATATACTAATAATATTAACATATAATCATTTTGAGAGTGAAGCTATAGCATAATAACCAAGCTTTAACACTGTAAACAAATGAATGGCTCTAAAATTAATAGATCTCCATTTAGAGTATCCTTGAAACCATGCTATATGTGGAGAGCTGCGTGTGCCGTGCCCTAAAGATGGCGCCGGTTTCCGCCTTCTGCCATCCCGACGGCGAGTGCTCTCGTGATAAACAACTTCTTATTGGCTGTGGTGTGTCTGATGATCTGCCGTCTCTTCTGTGTACCTATCCGCACTTCCCACGCAGCTTCCTGGGATTGGTTGGCTCCAGGGTACTTATTACTGGGGAGGGCTCTCCTGGGGGTCAGAAGATTGCTCAACCTTCCTGAATAAACTACTTGGAGAAGAGTTCGTGTGCTGTGCCTTCCTTGCTGGTCGAGGTGGTCGCCAAGTGGTGGCCCGTATGGGGAACTCCTCCTTCTTCTTCAACGGCTCAGAACTCCTTGTAGTCAGGGCAGTGCACTGGTAAGTTCCCAAGGTAAGCTGGGACGATAAAGTCTGTGGTAGTTGCAGCTAGCTGCTCTTGTCTGTAGACAAAGACAGAGCGAAAACAAGTTCCTGGATCAGCGAACCGAAAGTAAGTAGCAGCCAAAAGTAAGACATGGGCGCTTCTCCTTCGCACCCAATTTTTCTAGCTCTACAGGAGCTGCTTCTATCTAAGAAGTTCAAGCTAAAGGTATCTACCTTAGAGGGATTCTTAGAGGCCTGTGACATGGCTGCCCCGTGGTTTGCGGTGTCGGGGGATCTTACGATCTCTTGTTGGGAGAAGTTAGGACAAGACTTAGATCTAGCAAAGACAAAAGGAGTTTTGAGGCCCGGGGTGATACCTGTGTGACAACTTGTCCGAAGTTGCCTGGAAGATCAGAGGTGTTTCCAAGCGATAGAGGAAGGGCAAGCAGCATTAGATCAATTGAAGAAGGAGAGGTCAACTAAGTCGGAGAAATCCTCCGAGGTTGAGAGCCCTGGTTCAACTTCTAGTTCAGAGTCTGGGACGGAAGATATCGAAAAAGAAATTGAGGAGCTTATAGCGAGACTGGAAAAAAACAAAGGTTAAAGAAAAGAGAAAGAAAAAAAAACCCGGAAAAGGGGCAGGAGGATAAAATCAGGACTCCCTTGCCCCCCCCCGCCCCCCGCCGTATAATCCACTGGAGGGAGGCATAGGGAACATGGGTTCCAGTCAGACCAACTGTCTGGAAGTTTGGCACCAAGTACGTGCTGAATTAACGCTGGCCTGCCCTGTGTTCCAGGATCCACAAGGAAATAGGGTCCATGAGCCTCTGGATTTTAAGGTGATTAAGACCCTGGCAGAATCAGTCCGTACTTATGGGGTTTCTGCTGCCTTTACACGATCTCAGAGCTATTAATCAACAAATGCAAATTATGGGTCCAGTTCAGAGAGGCCTGCCTTTGTTGTCGGCTTTGCCGTCCTCCTGGCCCATCATAGTTATTGATATTAAAGACTGTTTCTTCTCAATTCCTCTTAATTCAAAGGATAGTGAAAGATTTGCCTTTACTGTTCCTTCCTGTAATCATGAAGAACCAGATCAACGGTATGAGTGGGTAGTATTACCTCAGGGCATGGCAAACAGCCCTACTATGTGTCAACTATTCGTTGGGACAGCAATTAAACCGCTGCGCCAGGAGTTCCCGGCCATACGGTGTGTTCATTATATGGATGATATTCTTCTTGCCACAAAAGAGGAAAGCCTACTTGATAAAGCTTATAGCAGGTTAGTAAAATTGCTGCAAGACAAAAATTTGCTAATTGCCCCTGAAAAAGTACAAAAGGGCTCAATTACACAGTATTTGGGAGCCAGGATAGATTATGAATGGGCAATACCTCAAAAACTTGTATTAAGGACAGATCAGTTAAAGACTTTGAATGACTTTCAAAAGTTATTAGGAGATATAAATTGGATTCATGGGTTTTTAGGATTGCCAAATTATGAATTGAAACCTTTATACGCCATTTTGGCTGGAGACTCTGCCCTGGATTCACCCAGACAGCTCACCAGTGAGGCCAGAGCAGCGTTACAAAAGGTTGAAAACTGTTTACAGCAGGCCTTTTTGCAGCCCTGGAGAGAAGATCTACTAATTGTTCTGTGTGTTCTCCCCACCTTTAATCAACCATCAGGAGTACTGTGGCAAGAGGGACCATTACTATGGATCCATCCAAAAATTTCCCCAGCTAAATCTATTGAGCATTATCCTTCTGCGGTAGCAGCTATGGCCCTTTTGGGAGTGTCCCAATGTTTACAATTTTTTGGTTCAGTCCCATCCACGATCGTAGTCCCTTATACAAATTCTCAGCTGGCTGCCCTCTGTGGCACCATTGATGAGTGGGCCATCTTGAGGTGCTCATTTTCAGGACTTATAGATAGTCATTATCCCAAACACCCCCCATTGACATTTTTCAAAGAGCACCCTGTTATATTTCCAAGGATCACCTCCAGTCAGCCTGTACCTAGAGCCCCTAATATTTTTACCGATGGTTCAAAAACAGGCGTTGGGGTTTATATGATTGAAGGTAAAGACCCTGTTTCTGTTCAATTCGCTCCCAGGTCTTCACAAGTAGTTGAGCTTAAAATTGTTTTAGAAGTATTTAAATATTGTTCTTTTCCATTTAATTTGCTATCAGATTCAGCATATGTGGTTAATGCTGTAAAAGTTCTGGAAGTGGCAGGTCCGATTAAATTGGCCAGTTCTGTGTCCGTGCGGTTACAAAAATTACAGAAGTTGATTCTTGATAGGAATCACCGTTTTTATATTCAGCATATTAGAGCACACACAGGGTTGCCTGGCTCTCTTGCTATAGGTAATAATACAGTGGATTCTTGGACTAGAGCAGAATATATTTTCCTTGGTCAATGCAAAGACCTTACAGCAAAAGTTTAAGTTGTCCAGAAATGATGCCAGACAGATTGTTATAACTTGTCCTCACTGTGTCATTCATCATCATCCCCCTGGTCTTGGGGTTAATCCTCGAGGATTGTTGCCTTTAAAGTTATGGCAAATGGATGTGACACATATTGCTGATTTTGGAACAGTGAAATATGTCCATGTGTCTGTGGATACCTGCTCTGGCATTATCCATGCAACACCTTTAAGTGGAGAAAAGGCTCAAAATGTCATCACCCACTGTCTGGAAGCATGGGCTGCATGGGGTCGTCCCCTACAACTAAAAACAGATAATGGACCGGCATACACCGCTTAGAGTTTTATGAGTTTCTGTAAACAAATGGAGGTTCATCTTAATCATGGACTCCCTTATAATCCACAAGGACAAGGTATAGTGGAACGTGCTCACTGCACCCTTAAAAAATGTCTACAAAAACAAAAAGGGGGAATAGGCCAAGGCCGAACCCCTAGAGAGAGACTATCACTTGCCTTATTTACTTTAAATTTTTTAATTCTGGATGTGGAAGGAAAATCTGCTGCTGATCGTCACATGTTGCACTCTCCTGCTAATAGAGGCTTTGTAAAATGGAAAGATGTCATCACTGGAGAGTGGCAGGGACCTGACCCGGTCTTAGCGTGGACGAGGGGGTCTGTTTGTGTGTTTCCACAGGACCGCCAGGACCCTGTGTGGGTGCCATTGGACTGGTTGCCAGGCCACTAAACCTGCCTGGGACTTTACTTTTTCCCCTTATATAAGCAAGATTTTGGCATTACGGCTGCCATTATTGCTGCTGTTTCCATTGCTGCAGTCAGCGCTACAGTCTCTGCGGTGGCCATGGCTAGGACGGTATAGACTGTAGAGGCGTTAAATAACCTCTGCTAAAGTCACTCATGCCCTGGATCTTGTCCAAGAGCAAGTTGACACACTCTGGCAATTGGCTCAGTTGGGGTGCGAATGGAAGATGCAAGGTCTCAACATTACCTCTGTACAATATCAGAATTTTCTGATTTTGAGACTACCATGAGGGAGTTGATCCTCTCTGCAATGAATCATCGCAAGGAGTGGGCGGGCATTGGGGCGGTAGCGTGCCTTCTGGTGCTGGCCTCCCTGGTGGGCCTGTGGGTTTTGTGTCGGATGAGGGTTACATACAATAGAGACAAGGCCATGATTATTCAAGCATTCACAGCAATTGAAGCTGGATAATCCCCTCAAGCATGGCTTGCCGCCATGACATTTTAAAGCGTCACGTTCAGGCTGCACGGCTGAGCACTGCACGTGAGGTTCACTGACTGCTGATAGTGATCTCATGGAGAGCATGTCTGATAGCATGTGGGTTTGTACCACCCTTCCCCAATCAATTCCCTCTCTACCTCCCGCCTCCGAAAAAATGGTACTGGACGGGTTGGGCTCGGGTTGGGCTGAGAGGCCTGACACAGAGTCCGTACAAGGTCCTGAGTTGGTTGCCAGAGATCAGACCTCTACTCTCGCCTGCTTCGTTCTAAAACAAAAAGGGGGAACTGTGGAGAGCTACATGTGCCGTGCCCTAAAGATGGCGCCGGTTTCTGCCTTCCACCATCCCAACGGCGAGTGCTCTCGTGATAAACAACTTCTTATTGGCTGTGGTGTGTCTGATGATCTGCCGTCTCTTCTGTGTACCTATCCGCACTTCCCACGCGGCTTCCTGGGATTGGTTGGCTCCAGGGTACTTATTACTGGGGAGGGCTCTCCTAGGGGTCAGAAGATTGCTCAACCTTCCTGAATAAACTACTTGGAGAAGAGTTCGTGTGCCGTGCCTTCCTTGCTGGTCGAGGTGGTCGTGACAGCTATATAGTTTGAGAGTATCTAGGCCAAAACTTTTACATAATACCCCTGAGTTACGAGTTTTAGAATCAGTGATACAGTAGAACAGCATGGAATAGTTTTAAAATTATATTTGAATTTATTAAACTAAATCCATTGGCCAGAAAGCCTAGTGGCGAACCCAGATCACAGGCAGTTCATGGTAGGAGAAATAGCATTTATTTGTTCATACAGGAACTTTGACAAAGACATAGGCAGTTAGACATACATTTTAAATTAGCTTGTTAATGTGAATAGACCTTTATAACCTTGAAATTTTACATCATATAAAAACTGTTTTGAATCAGGGTTGAATCATATATATACAGCATGTTGTAAAGACAATAACCTTGATTTTATATGAAAATCCGTACCCATTTAAAATGAGACTCGTTGCTTTGTTAGTCTAAAAGGAGATAAGATGAACAGAGTTAATTATAATTTAAAAGTTTTAGCCATTGAAGCAGGACAGTCTCCCCAAGCATGGTTGGCTACCATAAAAAGCTAAAATGTTACGCTCAGGATGTGAGGCTAAGCACTGCACTCAGGGTCAGCCGCTTTGGACCCAGAGAAGAGCATGTCTGATTGCATGCAGGTTGATGCCCCAGGTCCCGCCTCTGAGAAAAAGGTATCGGACGGGTCTGATGCTCTTTGGGTGGATGACACCTAAATGAACATCAGTACAAAGTCCCAATTTATTTCTAATATCAGAGATCAGACCTCTACTCTTGCCTGATGCGTCTAAAACAAAAAGGGGGAACTGTAGAGAGCTGCGTAATGCCGCACCTTAAAGATGGAGCTGTTTTCCGCCTTCCACCTTCCCGATGGTGAGTGCTCTCTGTCACGAACAACTCCACATTTGGCTAAGGCTGAGGATCTGGCTTGCTTCCATGTATGTGGACCTATCTGCATTGCTCACGTGGCATGCTGGGGCTGGCTACCCAGAGGCTATTTAAGCTGTGGGCTGGCTTTCTCCAGGGTCAGATGATTGTTCAAGGTTCCTGAATAAACTGCATTGAAAAAAAAAAGTTTTAAAACCGTTTCATACCATGTAGTTATCTTAAGGTTTACAGTTTAATATTAAGATTTTTTTTTGAGAGAGCAGAAAAAGAAATGAGAGAGGAGCACCGGCTTCCTTGAGACCCCCGCAGAAGCATGTGGAGGGTACAGCCCAAGCTTTTGGGTAGGAGTGTGGGGAGGGCGGTGGCCCGGAGTAGCTCAGAGAGTAGAGTCTAGGACCAGATTTAAGAAACCGATCTTAGGGGCAGCTGAAGCAGTCGGCATGGTTGGTTGGTTTTGACCTGCTGGCAGAGGTGAAGCAGCATTTCAGTCCCCCCTCCGCGCCCCCCATCCCCCATACCCGGACGTGCATGGCAAAGCACCTCCAGTGGGCAAGAGTAACCCAAGGTCCAAGTGTGTCACTGTGTCCCTAGTGCGCAGAGCACACGGCAGTGGCGGGGCTGCTCGCGCCACCACTGCAGGGGCAGAGGGACAGGTGTGAGCAGCGGCAGCTGTCGTGAAAGGCAGAGCAGAGGAGAGAAAGATGTGTTGTGGGCGGGCACGTGAAGAGGGGCTCTCGCAAGTCTAGACATTACCAGAAGAGCCCTCCCCACACGGGCCACCAAACGTTAGTGTTTATTTAAAAATGATGCCACATGCACAACGGATAGTATATGAAAGCGTTTATTTGGGGAAAGGGAAGCGGAAGAGAGGTAAGACCATGAGGGCAGAGAGACAGATGAGGATGGGGGATGGCGCCCCAACAGAGAAAGGAGAGACAGAAACAGCGAGGGCACTAGAGAGTAGAGAGAGGGAGTGAGAGGGCCGGACCGGTTATATCTGAAGCACCTGGCCCACGTGATGTTAGGGGATGCAGGTAGTGACATAGGACATTGTCAGGCCCCTAAAGGCAGGCCAGTTGAATTGCCTGCACAGCATAACACTTATTTTTGACACTCAGTCAAGGTAAGTTGGATTTTATTAGCATCCTTCCTATGTGTACTGTTTGCTCTTGCACAGTCTTTGCTTCCAGCTCATTGTTGCCTAAGTAACTTGACCACAAGTCATGGTGTTTTACGCTTATCTTGTCTTCTTTTCATTACATTCTTGCTTCTGAAATAATTTTAATAGAGTGCCCTGAATTCTCATATATATATATATATATATATATATATATATATATAATTTTTCAAATCCTTCTGACACAAGGACATCAGGGTCCCCTCTTAAGGTTCTTAAACTCATTAGTAGAAGAACTTAAGCATGGACTCAAATGGAGGCTTAAGGGAACAAATCAGGCCAGGCAAACTGAATGGCTCAGCGGCTGCCTAGAGGGGCATGGAGAAAAGAAGGGAAAGGCTACACTGTTTAAGCTGGAACCAGACACGTGGTAGACAGGCAGCCACGTGATGGGGAGGGAGAGTTTAGAGAAATATTTTGGAAATCCTCAAATATGTGAAAGAATCCCCAAAGTGGCCTGGTCTACAAAGTGAGTCCATAACAGACAAGGCTACACAGAGAAAGCCTGTCACCAAAAAAACAAAAGCAAACAAACAAACAAAAAACCCAAAGTGTTAATGAGACCATGCCTGGAAAGAGATAGAAAGAAGAAGTTACACTTTACTGAATTTAGAAAAGTGAGCAGATTTACAAACTTCCATGGCTACAGTCAGGTAACTACTGTGCTGGGGGTGGGAGTTTGGGGCCGAAAAGCACAGCATCTCATTAAAAGACTAGTTAGTCCAGCTATTTCTTTATCATGGCTTCAGCTGGTCCCTCCTAGGACCTTTCCAACTGGCATGTTAGGTCTCCATCTAGGCCAGAAATTCTACTCTCTTGACCAGAAGTTTTTCTACACCAACATTCTTTGCTCAATCACCTCTTACCTCTTTTCCTCTTCTCAGACCCCACTTTTCCACCCCATCTGTCCTGTCCCAGGAACAGTTTTAAGATCCTGAACCCTTAATCACACGTTTTGAGGATGTTCTCTTCATTTCATTTTGTAATGCTAAACTCTGGCCTCTGCTCAGATTTCTTCTCAGAGATTGAGGCCGGCATCCTACTGAGATGTTGTCTGTGAGTCACTAGCCAGTGCTGACAGGATTTGTCACCTGGGAAGTGAGTTATTGGCAATACTGGCACTGCCTACATCCTGCCTGGGAATCAGAAAACCCTCAGAGCTTTGCCCTGAAGCTTCCCAGTCCTCAGACAGTGAGAATTAGGAAAGTCCCTTCTCCGCTACATGGGCTCTGGCTGCCTTCAGAGAGCCCACCATGCTGTTGCCCCTCCCCCCTGTCTGTCTGTCCATGGTGTGAATAATTCTTCAGACAAACTCAGTAGTTCCCAGTAAGATATCCCTTGTCCCCTTGAACCACTGGTTCCATCCATAACCCATTTCCAAGATTTTGTGTTTTCTTCTGTGTTTCCTAAAGACCACAGTCTGTAATTTGCTTCTGTTCTTATTCATAATTTTAATCATGTTGTTGGGAACAGCAGACAGAGACTTACCACGAAGCTAGAGAGTCCGAGTCAGTATTGCTAAGAATCCCTCCTTATTGAAGGCCAGAAATGCCAAGAGAGCTCTGCTCCGTGGTTCATGCAGATTTCCAGGAGTGCTTTCTCTTTCCACCCCCAAGTCTGATTGCAAGTGTTTCCTGCTGTGACCACAGTGTCTCCAGTTCTGACTTGGCTACTGCTCATCTCGGCTGGACGCCATGTGAGAATGCTCTTCCCTATTTGTCATAGCTCATGGTGTTCACGCAAGGCATAAAATGCACGACTGCTCCAACCCTGTAGAAACGCTCCCTGACCATTCTGCTTCTTTGTATCTGCCATGGTTGCTCTGACTCCTGACCCAGGAAATAATGGAAAAGAATCAGGAAGGAGACCTATCTTTGGGGATGAGTTTATCATGCCATATGGCACCTGCTGAGATTTCTTGTGTCTTGGGTCAAAAACTTAGCCTAGGACACATGGACACGTGGGCAGTGACTGATATAATTCATCAATGACAAGGACATTATTGAAAATGGAACTAAGACAGAGAATGGCAAAAGCTTAGATTGCCAGCTCTGGGTGTGGTGAGGCTTGTGGGTTTTCACATAATGCCAGCCTTCTCCTGATTTGCACATCACAGCTTACTGATGATATATATATATATATATATATATATATATATATATATATATATATGTTCTGTTTCTTACTTGTATTCCTAGTGGGGTTTATGGTTGTACATTATGCTGGAAATTTTCACGTGCTGTTAAGCTGGCTGAAAGCACACTTTGGAAGTGATGAGGTCTTTCTTTGTTTCCTCCAACCCCCCCTGTCCTAGGCCAGCCTCACCCTTTTGCCTGTGTAATGAGGACAGAGAAATATAACAAGCAGCTAAGAGTATTAAAAATAGTGTGTTTTTTTTTTTTTTAAACAGCTGGAAAGTAAACCATTTCCAGTAAAGTTGCTATTATTTGTCCGGTGGCATAAAAATGTCTGTAACGGAAATGGGAATCCAGAAGTTCAGTGGAGAGAAGGCTCAGTTGGGAACGCAGCTGACTGGACCTCCTCAGTCCGTTTCAGCTGGATGTTCGTGAGCCTGCTGCCCCTGCTGCATTCCTTTACACTGTTGCTCACACTACTCTTCCAGTCTCTTTGGAACGCAATAAAGGCCATCCTCCAGAGCACAGCTGACCACAGGGGCTAACCCTTAGAGCAAAATGACTCCCACTCTCCTACCAGCCACAGGGCTATTCTCGACTGCCACTGGTTCACTGCTTCTGCAGCAATGGGTAACAGAACAGTGTTGCAAGGGGCTGCGGGAAAAGCGCTTTAGAAATCACAGGCTATTTTGTGGTTCCAGGAGTGGGATCCAGGGGGATACGCTGTGGCTCAGGTTTCTGTAACCATTCCAAGAGTCCCCTCTACCTTCTTCATCACTGGGCCTTCTGTGTAAAGAGGAAGAACGCTCACCATAGTTTGCCAAGCTAGAAACCTCTGTGGCAAGAGGTGCTTTCATTCCCAGGAAGTGAAGACAAGTCCCAGCCTTTGCTGTCCTTGGCAGAGAGCAGGTGCTGTGGCCAGTGCTGACTAATTTCCAAGAGTGGCGAGATACTGCTGTTTTTCATTTCCACCCTGTTGCCTTGGAGAAAGTTTAGCTACAGTCAACAACAGGAAAAGGCTGTTTCCCTTAGGTGCTGTCATCAGGAAACAGAAGCAGATGCTGGCCAACAAATCAGATCAGACTGACTCCAGTAGCGCTTTTTCTTCTAGTTTGCTTGTTAGTGTGTGTGTGCATAAGCACAAGGGTGTGTGTGTGTGTGTGTTCATAAAAAAAGCCAGAATTTGATATTTGATGTTAGGCGTTTTCCTTAATCCTCAACCTTGGTTTTTGAGACAGGGTCTATCACTGATCAAGAAGGCCTTTGATTGCCTGGACCAGTTGGCTAGCACGCTCTGGTGCTCACCTTTTTCTGGTTCTCAGTGCTAGGTTTAACAAGCATGGACCACACACGTGGTATGCATCGAAGGGATCTGAACTCGGCCCTTGTGGTTGCACTGTGCTGATGAAATCATCTCCCCAGCCCTCCAGGCAGTTTTACTCCTGAGTTACATCACAGTTGTTGGCATTGAATAATTCACAGTGATGCGAAGGGGATTCACAAATGGGGATCAGTGCAATCTTGTCCGAAATGACAGGGACAGAGACCCAGCTTCACACTGCCCCCTGCAGGTGCCTGAGTATCATGAGTTTCCTCAGTCTCATGAGGCCCTCTTTCTTCTCAGGTGAAGCTAAAACCTTGGCCTTGAGCCAGAAAAGAATTTGAACCAGTCTGAAGCAGATATGGGGTTATTAAAACACATTTAAAGACTATTATTTTATTTATTATTATGGAATATGTGTAGTGTGTGTGTGTGTGTGTGTGTGTGTGTGTGTCAGTATGTGTGTCAGTATGAGCATGTGCACTGCCCATTTGTGGAGGTTAGAAGACAACATTTAGGAGTTATTTCTTTTCTTCCACTGTGAGTCCTGTCCTGGGGATCAAACCTGGGTTATCAAGCTTTGTGACAAGTGCCTTTACCTGCTCAACCATCTTGACAGCCACGAAGACTTTTTGAATACAGATTTTTTTTTTTAAGCACATGGGCCTTAGCTGACAGTGGGCATGGGTGTTGGCTTCTCTGAGGAAGTCACAGTTCAGTATCTTTACAGTGTTCACATATAGGATTTGGTGGGTTTGGAAACTATTATTTTCAAATGGTGGCTTAGGAACCTAAATGAGACAGGTGGTTCACGAGGGGCTGACAGTGCCATTGTAGGTGAGGTGTACTCCAGGAGGACTGACAGGGTTACAGTTGATGAGGTGTACTCTAGGACTGACAGGGTTCCAGTAGACAAGGTACAGAAGGAAAAAAATGATACTGGACAGGTGCTAATAGAATTTATAAAAGAAGGGATTCATTCCACGCAAGCACCATTTATTCTGCTATCAACAGTAGGGCTTTAGAGGAACCTCCAGCCGACTGCAAGCTTGGTCCTCATCAGGAAAATACCACCTTCGATGGCCACTCATTCTTGATTATTAGAAAAAACACCTGCACGATGACTTGCTGGAGGTGGTAGCTCCCCGGGGAAGTTGACGCTGTAAGGGTGAGTGCCTACTCTCAAATGGCCCTGCTCACTTTCCCTAATTGCTCTCCTTTTTTCTTCAGCCTCAGATTCAACTGGTATTCTATGAATGGTGCCAGGAGAATAGGACCCAGGGAGAGAGGGGCATCAAGATTAGCATAGGATCAGCTGGATTAGCAGACGTGAGTGTTCATTGCTTTTGCAGAAGACTTAGAGATTAGCTCTCAGAACCCACATTGGGCCGTTGATAATTGTCTATGAACACCAGCTACAAGGGATCTGGTGCCCTGTTCTTGCCTCCACTGGCATCTGCACTCACTCAGTAGACACGCAGACATGCAAACATATTTTTTTTTTTAAAAAGGCGAGATTAACATAAGAAAGAAGCCACTTGGCAGAAAGACTGAAAGCTCTTCCCTCCCAGGGCTGTATGTAGTGAGCAAAGCATGCTGGAGAAAAGCCCAGACTATACAAATGCAGAGGGCAAGTTTCTCAGCCGTAATGGTTCAATACCTTGAGCCATAGACCTTTCCCTGCTCTCTGACCTCCTTCATTCTCAGGGTGCCTTTTTCTTTCTTAATAAACTATCAGTGTTTTACCACTATCCCTGTATCCCTGATCTCATTCTTTGTTCCAGGATGCAAGAACCTGGTGATCACTGCGGGTGCCTTCTGGGCTTCGTATAGTGTGGGAGTTTTCCTGGGCAGACATGGGACCCCAGCTAGTGACCCAATACGGACCAAACAGACTGCATCAGTGTAACTTGGTGAGCTAATGCGTTCACCGAAGTTATTCACAGGGGTGAGGGTGAGGAGCATGGGTGACTCAAAGGCAGCAGTGTCCCCAAAGAGCCTGTCCCAGCTTGAGTAATAACTCATGAGGGCTGTAAGCCAGGAGGGCTCCATGACCCGCAGGCAACTTTCCACAGAGGCCACTCACTCATTAAAAAAGCTGGAGCAGAGTTCTAGTGAATCCCTAAGATTTAGCTTTTTCAGTTTTTTTTTCAGTTGTTCAGTTCCTGCCCCCCCAAGGTTTTGTTGTTGTTTTGTTTTGTTTCAGTTGTTCAGTTTGTTTTTGCTGTTTTTCTCAGTTTGTTTATTTCTGGAGTCTCACTCGTCTTTCTTCCAGGAAGGAGTATTTCGTTTTGGGGAAATCGATCTATACAGCTCTGCTGTACAGCACAGTGCTAGGACAAAAGGGTTTTCATCAACTCTAGTCTCACCTATGATCTTCTCCCTTCCCTGATAATTGCACCAAATTCTCTGGATGGACTGTGTATTGTAAAGGGCAGCTGAAGGACAAGGCATAATTACGGTTACTGTGCCTTTTCCCCGAGCAGGTTACCCGGCTCATGGCAGGAGTTCAGTAAGTAACTGCTGAACGGGTGTAGTGGTTCATTTCTACAGCCCATCTTTCAGGTCCTTCTCACAGTTTGCTCCCACTGAAACCTTTACAGACCATGGTAGCCCACAGGAATCTCTTCCACGCTTGGCGCTTTCTGGGTGAAGTTCGGAGCTGCTGTATCACTGTGTGCGTTTTCCCACGCTGCCCTGAAGAGTTCTCTGCCTACACCTTCCTAGCTCTTCTCCTCAGTGTTTCCATGCTGATTTTCGTGTATTGAAATGGCCTCAGCGCCTGTTACCTTCACTTGGGCTTGAAATTACACACACCTGAAGGCTGCATTATTTTAGAAAACTTTTTATTTATTATTTGACAGTTTTGTGCCTGTAACCAGTATGTATACACACGCTGTATCTTGATACCATACAGCTCTAATTCTCCCCTTTCTCTCCCCCGGGATCCTTAACACACCCTCCCTCACCTTGTGTCCTCATCTACTTTTGTATAATCCATTGAGTCGTATTAGCACTGCCAGCATGCGCATGTGGGGTGAGCCAGAGCGTGAGCAACCTGCCAGTGGGCACGCTTCCCGAAGAAAAATGGCACCCTCTCCTCCCAGCCCCCATCAACTGCCAATAGTTCCGCAGCTAGGGTTAGGGCCTCATGAGGCTAATTTATCCTAGAATCTTGGCTGAACTGATCCTGTGGAGCTGCTCTGGAGACAACTGTAGCTGCTGTGCAGTCATGAACGCACTGGCCCTGCTGTGTCCAGAAGGCAGCATTTCACAGCACCCTCCTCATCCTTGAGCCCTTATAATCTCCCCACCCTCTCTCGAGCTGTAATGCCTTCTAGCTTGGCATTGATGTAGGTGACCCATGCAGGACCGAGTACTCAACAGTAACTTATTCTCAGCACTTTTGCCATTTGTTATTCTCTGCATTGACTGGTGCCCACTGCAAAAGAGAATCTCTGACCATGTTGAAAGCAGAGATAATCCTTGGGTCTAAACGAACAGTGAGAAGGCAGTTTGACTGCCTGCCCATCTAGCAAAACAACAAGGTAGTAGGTTTCTTGATGTCGGTCTGTAAGAGGTGCCATCTGCTTGGGGTGTGTCTAGGATCCATGGGAGATATCACTAGACTCCCCTGGTCTGCTCAGCTGTATGAATGTGTGCAGCCACACCTGTTTAACTTTCCTATTTGTCTCTCTGCATGACTGTGTCTCCCTGTGTGTTTCTGTCAGTTCCATTGGTTGGAGGAGCAGATCTGAAATGGAAGGGGAGGCTACAGATTCCCCCTGAAGCAGAGCACAATTTCTCGTAGGCTCATGGGCCGTGGCAGGCTGCCCGCCAACTCTGTGGTGTATCTCCTTCCAGTGGTGCTAGCGGCAGCTGGCTACTGCTGTTGTTGCTATGGTGATGCTGGCAGCTAAGGCTGTAGCCACCAGCTTCCCGGTAACGACAAAGGGCTTTCTCTGTGGTGAGGAGCCCCCCACTTCCCACCCCTAAGACCTGTGCCCTCTTTTGGGGACCCGAATCCTTTTGACCAAACCAGTTTGCACAGAGAAATGCAAAACTCCTGCCCGTCCTTTCAGGCCTGATACAGAAAGGAAATAATTCCCGGAGCCCCCATGTTTCCTGCCTGCTCTAAGCAACTGAGTGCACCTAGGAAGGGCAAAGTAATTCCCCAGTTTTCCTGAGAAGTGGGGGGTGGGGTTCAGCTCCTTCTGCAGTCATGGTTTATTTAAGTCCCCTTCTCTCTACTAGTGTGTTAGTTCACAAGCCTGCCTCTAGGTTGCCTAGCAACCTGATGTCATCTCATACTCCTGCCAGGTGTGAGGCAGATGGGTTTCAGCTGTGCACCGGAAATAAAGAACTGACCAGTCACTCCCACACTCATGTTTTAGACTTCATCCTCAATTCCTTCTCCCACATCTATGACTATCCCTAACCCCCCAAAAATCCAGACTGGTTCACAGATGGGAACTCACTCAAGGCATCTGTACTTTGCAGCTGGCTGTGGCATCATCCAGCTCTCCACACTCCTATGCTCTTATCAAGGTGAGACTCCTCCCACCTGGTATCACCTTGCGGCGGGTAAAAACTCACAGTCTTAACTTACCGTCAAATGCTTCCACAGCAGCCTTCGTCACTACTTGCAGTGTTGATTCTAAGAGCTAAGAATCAATCCTGGGCCATGTTTTGACCTTTGGTTCCTGCCCAAGACCATTGTCCAAGGAGTCCTTCAGCAGGGACTGACTTCTAGCTTTCCTGTGTGTGTGTGTGTGTGTGTGTGTGTGTGCGCGCGCGTGCGCGCGCACGTGCACAAAAGTCCATGTACATGTTTGTATGTATACACTTGCATGTGAAAGTCAGAGCATGGAGACCAGATGACACTCAGCTACTTTCCTCAGCAGCTACTTGTCTTGTTTTTATGAGACAGGGTTTCTCTCAGTAACCTGGAGCTTGTCAAATGGGCTAGGCTAGCTGGCTGGCAAGTGCCAAGCACCCTCTTGTCTTGAATATCATCATGCCTAGATACTTAAAAAAAACAACAACAACAACAACAACAACAACAAACCCAAACCAAACCAAACCAAAACATGGGTTCTAAATATTGCACTAAGATCCTCAGGCATTTTACCAAATGAGCTGTTTCCCCTGCCTTGATCTCTTCCTTCTGCCTTCAAGCTGTACCTGACTCTAGCTGCATACTTATCCCACCACTCAAAACACAAACTTGCTTCAATAAAACTGTCCAAAAGCTTGGCCCCTCATAGGCTTTGCTTTCCCAGTCCTGGACATGATGCAAGACACTACCCAGTAACACATAACACATCTCCATTATAACCAACCATAGCTCGTGTTCTATGCATTACATGACTAGTGTCTACATATGGAGTAGCAGTGTAATTTTTTTTCTTTTTAAAAATTTTTTTATTATTAATTACATTTTATTAACTCTGTATCCCAACTGTATCCTGTTCCCTCATTCCCTCCCAAACCCTCCCTCCCTCCCTCATCTCCTCCCTGTCCCTTTCCAAGTCCACTGATTGGGGAGGACCTCCTCCCCTTTCATCTGACCCTGTTTTATCTTCAGGACTGGCTGCAAGTCCTCCTCTGTGGCCTAGCAGGACTGCTCCTCCCTTGGGGAGTGGGGAATTCAAAGAGCCTACCATTGAGTTCCTGTCAGAAATAGTCCCTGTTCCCCTTACTATGGGAAACCAACTGGTTACTGAGCTACCACGGGCTTCATCCGAACAGAGGTTCAAGGTTATATCCATACATGGTTCTTGGTGGAGTGTCAGTCTCAGAAAAACCCCTGTGCCCAGATATATTTGGTCCTTGTGGAGCTCCTATCCTTGAAAAAGAGACACATGATATATACTCACTCATATAGTCCTATAAGATATGATAAACATAATGAAATCTATACACCTAAAGAAGATAAACAAGAAAGAGGACCCGGGGTAAGATGATCAGTTCTCACTTAGAAAGACAAATGGGATGTGCATTGGACAAAGAAGAAAACAAGTAACAGGACAGGAGCCTACCGCAGAGGGCCCCTGAGAGACTCTACCTAGAAGTCTATCAAAGCAGATACTAAGACTCATAACCAAACCTTCGGCAGAGTGCAGGGAATCATATGAAAGAAGGGGGAGTTAGTATGACGTGGAAAGGATAGTAGCAGTGTTATTCAGACTGAAACATTTCATCCTGCAGGGAAGCTCCTGGAGACAGAAACTGAACAACTCAAAATAGCTTCTGGAAGTGTTCGAAACTGACCAGATTCACGGGGCCCCTCCCACCCAGGGTAAATGGTAACGATTACCAATAGTCACTTGCAGACACCCAAGCTACAAAGATGACTCTCAGACCGGCCAGCCAGTCTAAAAGAAGCAGAAGCCAGCCAGGGGAGCTGCCTGGAAGAGGCTTAGAACAACTGAGTCACTTGGAAAGGACACTCCCCTACCTGTTAAGCTGCCTGCAGGCTGTGCAGTGTGCTACAGGTTCCCAGGCTTTGTGAGCTGGAGCACATGCTGGAGTGGGCTTTGCAGATTCTGTTGTCATTGAGTCATTTCTGCTCCCGTAAGTAATAGCCCACAACTCTCTCCCCACCCCCCCACCATATTCCTGTAAGTAACTCCAATAAAAACTCACTGGTGCACGAGTTCAACCACTTGGCTTTACTGCAGGGGTGAAATTCAGGGTAAGCCGGTATGAAGCAGAGTTTGGATTTGTGGAAAGGCACTTAAAATTGTGTGTGTGTGTGTGTGTGTGTGTGTGTGTGTGCGCACATGGAGCACACATGAAATTTGTGAAAGTTAGTTCTCCCTTTCTACTCGAACCCAGCCAAACTCAGATCGTGGTGCTTGCTGGCAAATGCCTTTTTAACCACGGGGCCTTCTTGTCATCATAGAAAGGCATTTTAAGTGCAGATTTTAAGCATGACAGTTAAGAGAAAGACAGGTTCTTGGGGAGAAAGGCACACCTGAATGAATGTCTGTGAGCTTCTCAATGGGGAGTCCGACATACATGAGAGTCACCGATAGTAGTTGGTTTTGAGGTTGTTATCTTTTGAGGTTCAGGAATTTGAATGAGACCACAGGGTGGTTCCTGAGGGCTCCCGACAGGGTCACAAGCTGATAAAGTAGAACTCCAGGAGGTTAGGACATCTTCGCTATAACCAGCCTTGTCTGTGAGATCCCTGGAAAGGGTCTGGGATTACCCGGGTTACACAGTCAGGTTCAGATGGATGGGTATAAAAGACGGTGGATATAAAAGAAATGCCATTTACATGTCTGCAGCCTTCACCACCAGTGGTAACGGTGCTGGATGGCGTTCTTGGTTCTCAGCTGGGAAGAGGCTTCCTTCCAACTGGGGTTAGGAGCTCCCCCAGTTTTTCCTGCCTTTCTGTACAGCCTTTGAATACGGAGCTTGTGCGGGAAGCACCCCTTGTTGCTCTCTCTTGTTTTTGCACATGGACTACTTGTCTTAAGAAAGCCTCTGCTGATGCTGTGAAGTAGGTTCAGATAAACAACAGGAGATAACCGCATCAAATTACTTTCCAGTTTTACGTTCCTAACTTCCTCACAGAGGGCCTTTGTTTGATAAAAGCTGCACATTGCTGCTTCAGGGGTGCACCATAAGCCCATGCCCTTTGGGCCGTAAGGTTATGGAAATGAGAACTACTTAATTTACAGCCTTCCCTACTCTGGTGGTTGGAATCCCTGTGTAAGCAATGAGGAAAACACTTTTTTTAAATTATTATTTTTCTCCTCTCTGATGCAGGTGTGTGTGTGTATACATGCTTATGTGTGTACCTATGTGTAAAGGTAGATGAGGTAGCCAGAGGTTGATTGATATCAAGTGTCTTCTGAGATTTTTTTTTTTTTTGTGAGACAGAATCTCTTATTGGACCTGAAACTTGCTGCTTTGGCTAGCTTGGCTATACAACAAGCCCCTGGAATTCTCCAGACTTTAATCCCCAGTGCTGACTTCATTCCCGTGTGCCACAGCTGGACATTACAGGGGTGATAGGAATCCAAACTCAGGCCTTCGGGCTTACACGGCAGGCACTTTGCCAGGATGAGACGCATCCATACATATGTCCACAGTCCCTGCGTATTTCCATTCTTGCCATCATGATCCACCTCCTCACACCAGATACAGAAAAGGCGTAAAGGGAGAGGGGTATTAGCAAATGCAAAGAGCCCTTCCTCAACCTCCTTCCTGTGACATCCTTTGTCTGAGTCAACTTTAAAGAATGACAGCAAATAGGAATAGGGCTACCTCAAGACCCAGCTATACCACTCCTAGGCATATATCCAAAAGATGCTCAAGTATACAACAAGGACATTTGCTCAACCATGTTCGCAGCAGCTTTATTTGTAATAGCCAGAAGCTGGAAAGAACCCAGCAGATGTCCCTCAGTTGAGGAATGGATACAGAAATTGTGGTACTTTTACACAAGGGAATACTACTCAGCAATTAAAAACAAGAAAATCATGAAATTTTCAGGCAAATGGTGGGATCTAGAAAAGATCATCCTGAGTGAGGTATCCCAGAAGCAGAAAGACACACATGGTATATACTCACTTATAAGTGGATATTAGACATATAATATAGGATAATCATACTAAAATCTGTACACCTAAGAAGCTAACTAAAAAGGAGGACCCTGGGTGAGATGCTCAATCTTCATTCAGAAAGACAAAAGGAATAGATATCGAAAGAAGGTGAAAACAAGGAACAGGACTGGAGCCTATCACAGAGGGCCTCTGAAAGACTCCACCCAGCAGGGTATCAAAACATATGCTGAGATGCATAGCCAAACTTTGGGCAGAGTTCAGGGAATCTTATGAAAGAAAGGGGAGATAGAAAGACCTGGAGGGAACAGGAGCTCCACAAGGAGAGCAACAGAACCAAAAATATCTGGGCACAGGGGTCTTTTCTGAGACTGATACTCCAAACAAGGACCATGCATGGAGATAACCTAGAACCCCTTCACAAAAGTAGCCCAAGGCAGCTAGCTCAGTATCCAAGAGGGTTCCCCAATAATCTTTGATCACCTTCACCTGAGGGGGGAGCACAGAGGAAGACAATTCGGCCAGTCCTGATGAGACCTGATAAGCTAGGGTCAGATGGAAGGGGTGGAGGACCTCCCCTATCACTCAACTGGGGGAAGGGCATAGGAGAAGAGGGAGGAAGGGTGGGATTAGGAGGGGATGGGAGAGGGGACTACAGCTGGGATACAAAGTGAATAAACTGTGATTAATTTTAAAAAATTTTAAAAAAATGACAGAATTTCCATCATATGTAGCAAGCCTGCAAATTTCCTTTTCTGTTGCTTCACTCTTGGGTGTGGCCACCAGGTGGGAAAAAAAAATCTACTGTATGAACATGCTAACTGTTTAAATATGGGAAAGAGATCATGGTCAGCTGGAGAGAAGAAAAATGGAGTCTTAGCTCTATGCTTCTTCATTCGACGTCACCCTCCAGATCTGCAATCAAGGACGCCCTCCAGAAGTCTACGCTCGGTCTCCCTCAGCTCCTCGAATGCTGCACCGCATGCTCGGACCTCTTATCCTGACGCCTGGCATCTCTTGCTCAGGCTCCAGCCCATTACTGACCGTGCGATCTGTTTGTCAGGCCAGGGTCTTGTATGAGAGAAGTGGTGTAGTGGAAGTTTTATTTTCATTTTATTATTATTATTTTTAAACCCAGCTGTGTTTTTGTCCTAATCCCAAGTGTTGTGTATGGGGCAGCTTTTAGTTTGTCCGCAGCTGATAATTGCCTCCGGTGGTCCAGAAAGGGGCGTGGCCACTTCACCTGCTCGGTGCTGGGATTGGTGACCACCATTCTCTGTGGTGGTCACCTCTGAGAGGTCCCGGGTCTTCTGTGCTTAGGTGGGCAGGTTACGTTCTGAGTTTGTTGCGGACAAAGCGAAGCTCAGGCTGTGGCGAGGGATTATCTTCCAGAGCAGTCTGTGACAATTAGTTGAATGAGGCCCTTCTAGGATGTTGCTTGCTAGTGCATGTTTTAAGCTATTGCCAGTCGGTCCATAGCTGACGGTTTGTATCAGAAGTTCTCGTTCTGGTGTTTTGTTTGTTTGACATCGATGATCCTTGATTGTCGTCTTAAGAAGCCAGTGAATTGGCCAGGGTACTAGATCCCAGCCTTTAGGGGGAAGCTCTCAGGTCTCCTGTCCTCCACAGTTGAGCTGCTCCTTAGCAGAGACCAGCTCACAGAGCCCGTTGGACTGACTTTAGAGGGAGGGTCCTGAAATGGGTAGAATAAGAGCATTTGATTTTATTCATTTATTTTTATTTTTCACTTTTCTTGTGTGTGTGTGTGTGCCTGTATCTCTGCGTTCCTGGGAGTGCACGTGTTCCTATGAGCGCAGTGAGCTTCCTGGCTGGGCTCCCTTAGGTGGTCAGCAGGCCTGCCTCCACCAACGCAATGCTGCTATTACAAGTGCCCGCTTGCACGCCTCAGCTCACGTGGACTCTGGGCATCAAATACGGGTCCTTCTGCTTGCACAGCAAGCACTTACTTAGCTGAGCTGTCTCCCCAGCCCTGGCTGAGTGAACAGCTCGGACTTTCTCGCTGAGAGTTTAAGCCATGTGGGCTGGCCATACTGAGCTTACCTCCCCTGGCTCTGCTCTGTCAGATCTCCACATGTTCCCTGTGATGCTGTGAGCTTGGCTCTGCGTTTCTGCCACCCTGGCAACCTTCCGCATGAGCACTGTTTCCAGTCTGTCTTCTCCTCATGGACTTGCTACATAATACTGTCTCACTGGTTAAGGCGTACTGTCAGCTACGTTGCCATCTACTGAACTATCACAATCTACTTTCATTAAGCTTCATTTTTGATACCTTGGGATAACCCTCTTGGCTTTTCCAGCCTCCAGGACTTTGTGATATTGAGACAGTCCCTAGTCACCTAAATGCCCTCATCCGTGTCTTTTCAACATCTTACTGTAGTTGGCAGTTATCAGTACAGAGAGAAGTTGCTGTATTTTGAGACCAGTATAGCTAACAGTGACTCCCAAAGCCTGCCTGTGTTGTGGCCCATTACACTTCATAATTCCCTGGTCCGTAGAGGTCAGTGTCAACATTCTAATTTTATGAAGCCAGCAGAGAAAAAGCAAACCCCTTCTCTGTGTTAGGGCTACTTTTGACACATTCTCTTTTGAGAAAACTTTGCATTGTGATCACTACAGGGGAATTTTAAATTAAAAAAACCCCAAACCAAAAAAAAAAAAAAAAGTTAGCCGAGTATGGTGATTCACACCAGTAATCCCAGCACTCTGGGAGGCAGAGGCAGGAGGATCTCTGTGAGATCGAGGCTGTCCTTGTCTACTAAATGAGTCCAGAACAGCTGAGTCTACACAGAGAAAGCCTGTCTCAAAACAAAAACAGAAAAATTAGAAGACCGTTAATATAAAAATAGCTCAAGGCAGAGAGTGTAAAGAAAGTATTCTCAAAAGGTCTTCGGTAGACCAGCCAGATAGCAAATTCCCTTAAGAAAGGACTTCACCCTCGGCTCTGAGCTGTGTTTCATTGCCTCCCCGACACCCTCTGACGTCAGCAGCAGCAACAGGACCAGCATAGAGACCTGTCTTTTGACACTTGTTTCTGTATTGACTTGGCAGAATGATGAGATTTCCCAAAGGCTAAAGCTTGAACTTGGCAGCATCTGTCACTAATCTGTGGTTTTATTCTCGGCTTCTGTTTTACCTTCTGCCACCATTGATTCACTGCTCTGTAGCGCTAGATGGCATGGATGATGACAAAGGTTGGGGGACAGTGAGGACTTGGGGGAGAGGGAGAGTCTGTGCTTAATAACTATTGCTCCAATAGTGCGCTGTATATCTGATCTTTATCTTTGAAACGGCCTGGGTAAATCTAGACCAGTCATGAGATCCAGACAGATGACTATGTTAGGGGTGACTGTGAAATTAGATTGCCAAACTTTAGCCCAGAGGGGAAAAAAAATAAACAAATGTCAGGATGGGACTACCAGCCAGCCTTGCAGTTTACATCCAGTGAATTCCTTGGATGATAATGAATGTCTAGTCCTGGGCATTAGTGGGAGCTGATGGCCTGTTTCATAATGAGCTAGCAGCCTGGTTGATAAATCATTGATCCCAGAGGCTGCTTCCATAACACAGGAGATAGTGTTACGGCTGTGCACAGCAATATGAATCATGGTCATATTCTCTCTGAACTGGAGCAGAGATCCCCTGCTCCACGGCCCATTGCATTCTCGACGGCTCATAAAGAAGGCCTAGGGTGCATCAAGGTGGGGCCTGTCTCTGACATGGACACTGTTGCCTGTTTTGGGGTCCCCTTCTCCCAGCTGGGCTACCTTGTCTGGCCTCCGTGGAAGAGGATTCACTTAGTCCTGTCCCAAACCGATGTGAAGGGGTGGGTTGATATGGGGGTCTCCCCTTTTCTGAGGAGTAGGGGAGGGGGAAATGTGAAAACAGGACGGGAGGGTAGGACCAGGAGGAGAGGAGAAAGGAGGCTGAGATGGACATGCAAAGTAATTAAAAAGACTCTGACGTTGTTCAAGACATTTTTGTTTCACTTTTTTACATTTGCATGTATATGTGTGTGGAGGGATGTGCACATTTCACGTGTTGGTTCATATATAAAGGCACCTTAGGAATTGTTCAACTGTCTATGTTTCCTTTTCTTTCTAAAAATAGGGTCTCTCATTGGTCTGGGATTTTCAGGTTATGCAGGCTGGTTGGCCAGTGAGCCAGGAGATTCAGTTGTCTGTGTCCTCAGCACTGGGACTGCAGCTGTCTGCCACCACATCCGCCTTCTTTTTTTTTTTTAACTTAGGGATTGAGCTCAGGTAGTTCCCCATCCTCCAAGCTCACATTCATATGCTTTCTTGCTCTTTGCGGTTGTCTCCGGGCTTTTTTTTCAGCTCCCGGCTGGAAAAATGCAGAGTGCTTTACTAAACTTCCCATTCCAATTTCATCATCTTTTGTACATTGGCTGAAGATCATATTTTCCAACTGAAGTTGTAACGAACACCTTCTTCGCTGAGACAGTTGCAGGCCAGGCACAAAGAAGGACATAGAGAAGAGTGTCCCCCGTGGGCTTAGCTGACGCTACACCCACGTGCCCAGTAATTCCTGTTGTAAGTCCATTAAAGACAGACCTCATTAGCTGAAACAGCACTTAGTGTGTGAAGAAGAGTGCCTAGCATTTCAGCAGCTCACCACCGTAGTCTGTAAAGCTGGAATGAAGGCGTCCTATGTTCCTCTCTTCAGCTATCTGGCTGCTGAGCCAATGGACTGTAAGAAACTGTAATTTCCCAGGAATATCATGCTGGGAGAAGGACCACACTGAAGACCATACCAGCCAGAGTGAGGAACCTGTGTGCTGGAAGGAAATTTCTCGGTTCTGGCAACTTGTCGGATCACACATTGCCAGAGAGACTGGAGCAGAGGCTGACTGACCTATCACCAAGGTTGGTGATAGGTGGGGTCACGCTGTGAACAGGACCCCTTAGCTATGCAAAACTTTACTTCCACAGGAGCCATGCTTAAAGGCTGAGCAAGCCACCCAAGCAGGACTCTCATCATGGTTACTTTTAACTCGGGGTTCTCATGCCTCTTTCTGAATGGTCGGGGCGTGGTGTCACACTGCTACGCCGTTGGCTAATGCGCAACAGTCACTTTCTAGGGAGAAATGAAACAAGCATACATTTTGACTTCAAGAAGTCAAATCCCCTGCAGGAATTTGAAATTCTGTCAAGTAGCTTCTTTGTATATTTTTTTAATGGAGTTTTTTTTTTTTTATTTAACCATTTGTTAAAAAAACACAGTACATTTTTATTTTTTTTACACTTCCCACAATTTCCTCCTCTTTTACAATACATTTTGTTCTTTTTGTTTTTTTAACGTTTCATTCTTCAAATTCAATTAGCACTGTCTGATTTTCCTGTTTCATGCCATTTATCAGCAATACTGGGTTAAGATGTGTGGATTTTGTTCATTATTTGTTTCACCACGGTACCACGCCACACCTGACTCTAGGACTGAGGGAGCTCAGGACTACAGTCACTACCCACGTCCTCTTTCCAAACCATTATCCTGTAAGATGAGAAACCTGGGCACTTATCCCTGAATATTTAAACAGCTCAGTGACTGACATAGTGCCTGGGGACTCTTTATAATTGTCACATCAGGAACTGAGCTATAGGGAATAAAAGTGCAACAGCTTCTACCAAGCCAGCTGGGTGACACCCATTTAAGGGCATAACTAGCATAACTGATAAAAAGCTTGCTGGTAATTCTACATTCTTGTCCATTTATTCTAGCAGGATATAGTCAATTTAAATCCTGCATCTATTTGTTTCCTAGCCTTAAATTTGTTTGGAACTCCCCCAGGGTTCCCGGCATTGTCAGGGTAGACAGGTATTAACCACTAAATCAGAAGGGAAGATTTGAGGGCCAGGGTGAGGGGTATAGTCAATTGATTTAGCACAGTTCCCACACCAGTCAAGTCATAGGCCTGAGTAAGGTGCTGTCAGCTCAGGAAATATTGAACACTGGGGAACTGCTACTTGTCCATGTGTTACTTGAGATATTCAGTAGGTAGATACAGGGTCCAGGATCTTCCATAGGGCAAAAGTATCCATATCCTTGTCATAGGAGAAACAAGCATAATTCATCCTCTCTATAGATAAGGAGGAGGTTCTGAAACGGCTGTTCTATGTAGCTTACAACAAGAGTCTACACACTCTCAAATTTTATTTGCCCAAGCATTCTTATATAACAAAAAGGCCATCAAGTAATTTGCTCCAGTGAGATCTGTGTCCCATTTAGGGGAAAGGTGTAAAATTTAAGCCAAGAAATGTCATGCCATACAAGCATAATAATCGCTCTTACCAAGTGTGAGTGCTCTAAATTTAAACCATTCTATCCAAAGATTTAATTCTCTGTATCCAGCTTCTACTTTAAGATCTCTATTAAATCCTTCATGTCATATGTGTGTATGCTTACATATGTATACACACATATACATATGTATGCATATGTAAGGTATAGGTGCCTTAGTTACTTTTAAATTGCTGGGATGCCGTGGCACTGAGCCAACGTGTAAAAGAAAGCACTTCGTTTGGGGTTTACAGTTTCAGAGTGTTACAGTCCGCAACGGTGGCATGGCAACAGAAAGAAGGAGAAACAAAGAACAAACAACTAAGGCATGGCAGCAGGGAGAGCTGAGAGCCCACATCTTAGTTCACAAATCAGACGCAGGAGGAGGGAGGTCTGACAGGGGAAGAGCAGGAATGGTAGCAGTCTTTCAAAACCTTTAGTGATACGCCTCCTCAAACAAGGTTATGCCTCCTGTCTTAGTTACTTTTCTATAGCTGCGAAGGGACACCATGGCCGAAGCAACGAAGCAATGTATAAAAATTTACTTGGGACTTACAACTCCAGAGGGGTAAAGTTCGTGACTAGCATGATGGGAACATGGCAGCAGAAGGCAGACATTATACTAGGTGAGACATCACATCTTGATCCACAAGCATGTGACAGAAACAGGCAGATAAAAACCACTGGGAATGGGGTGGGACTTGGAAACACCAAAGCCCACTCACAGTGACATATTTCCTCTAACAAGGCCACAGTTCCCAATCCTTCTCAGACGGTTCCACCAGCTGTGAAGAAGGTGTTTAAATATATGATCCTATGGGGACCATTCTCAGTCAAACCACCATATTAAATTTGGATGATTTTTGACATTAAATTCATATTTACACATTTAACTCAATTTTCTTATGCCAATATTTAAAGTGTACACCAACCTATTTCAATTTGTATTGAGATGATAGTAGCAGAAAAATTTATACATCTATAACTCTCTTTGATGACCTCTGTAGTGTGCTAAGAGCAGTTAGAATGTATTCACCAAAGACACTGTGGTATAAATTCTGTTATTAGCTATAACCCCCATGCTGCAGATGTTCAGCTTCCAAAAAGATTTTCATTTATTTATTGTGTGTGTGTGTGAATGACTGTGGGCATAAAAATGCTATGGTTGTCCATGCTGAGGTCAGAGGACAATTGGGGGCAGTTGGTTCTCTCCTACCTTGTTTTGAGGCAGGGTCTCTCTCTCTCTCTGGTTATTTCTTCCACAGCACAATGTACATAAACTTTCAGCTGCCTCTCTAATCTCTGCCTTCCATATCACTGTGGGAGTGCTGGGATTACAGAGGCACACCTCCACATATATGCTTTTTTTCCTGAGGACTAAACTCAGGCTGTCAGGACCGCTTACTAGGCACTTTTGCCAGCTGAACCATCTCCCTGTCCCAAATATCCACATTTATTTATTCTACCACATTGCAAACTTGTATTCTTTGACCTACTTCTCCTAATTTTACTTTGTGTGTCCCTGGTGGCCATCATTCTTATGGTTATTTGACTGTTTGGAATGTATGTGTAGTGGGATCAGCCAATTTTCTCTCCCCACCCCCAAGTTTAGCTTATTTCACATAAACACATGATTTCTAGGTTTGTCCATATTATTGTAAATGATAGCTTGATTTATTAAGAACTAGTAATATTCCACTATACATATAGTATACACCACCATCTGTCTACCAAACCCTTTGTGAATGGGCACTTGGGATGCATTCTCTCTCTCTCTCTTCTTCTCTCTCACGAATGTATCATGTAACTATGAGATCCGAGTTTGATACCCCAGAACTGTTAATGTCAGTACAGCATGTAGCACTTCTGAAAGATTATTTACTTAGTTGTTGAGTTATTTATTTAGTTGTTTTGTTTTTTTTTTTTTTTTGATACAGGACATGGAACTCCTGGTTTTCTGCATCTGCTTTCTAAGTGCTAGAATGACAGGTGTGTGTCGCTGCACACAGCCCCGAAGTGTCTTATATAAAGCCGTGTCCTCTGCTTCCTATCTTCCGTGGGGCTGGCACATAAGGCCACATCTAGCCTTCCCATAGGTGATGTAATCCTGCATGTGCAGCAAGCACTTGTGTCCAGCTCCCAACTTCTGGAGTCCTTTGTTCCTGGACACTTCCTTTTTGTCTTTAGTTTACTGATCCAATGGTTAGGGGAAAATCTCCCCTTTCTCCTACTGGTTTTGGTTAACACCACAGGCTATCGTCTTTTGTTTATTTTATAGGTCTAATGCTCAGTATTTCTGTATTTTATCTGGTCTCTCTTGCTCAGCTGTTTATTTTGACCTTCCCTCATCTGTTCAGACCTCCCAGATATAAAGTCATGTTTCAATATTTTTCTCCCATATTCATGAGGTCACAGGAGGGTGCTGCTTTCTCTAGTCTGCCGTGAAAGCTGAATAGACATTTTTGTTACACGTGTATGTCTGAGAGGGTGAGGGTGTGCACCGCTGGCCACGTGTTCAGGCCAGAGGACAACATGCAGCAGTTGCTTCTCTCTTTCTATCATGTGGGTCCCAGGGTCCCTTGTAGAAACCTAGACAGTTAGGCTTGGCTGCAAGTGCATTTGCCCATGGAAGCATCTCGCCAGCCCTATATATTCATATGATAGTCTAGAAAGATGATATAATGACCCTAAGGAAGTATCCAACTCCCCTATAATTAACCTTCCAATAAGCAAGAAAGCTGTGATGTATTCCTGATTTTTAAAATCTTCCAGCATACTCCATTGGGCTATGGTTATGCTGTTCTCCTCCCCTGGTGTCCCTCCTTCCAACAGGTGTCTTGTCCTTTTCTTCTAAAGTGCCCTGCAGTAGCTAGAGTTTTGAAGAGTCCTATTCAATAAACCCTTGTTTTTAATTCTCTCATGTCTCAGACAAAGACATATATATGGTAGAAAAAATGAGTCACCCCATAATAGTACAATAATACCTCTACTAGACACCAGAGGTTAACAAAGAAAAATCCTAGAACCAGAATTGAGTAACTTCTTGGGGGAGGTTGGCCAGTGAGATGCTAAGGACCCCCAAACACTGTTGCCAATGCTCTATTCGTGGTCTATTAGGCAACAGTCCAGAACTTGACCGTAAGGCCCTGTTGCTGAAGACACCACACACTTGAGCCATAGAACATGCAAGCAGCACAGAGCACCAGGGCCGCTGCTTTCCTGAGTCGTCACTGTGTGGGGGTGGTGTAACTGTTCTGTGGCCTGCTGTGGACTCCCTTGCAGAGCTGAATAGGGGTGTGTGTGTGTGTGTGTGTGTGTGTGTGTGTGTGTGTTCATGTGCGCGTCTTTCCAGGAAAGCTCTCACATAACAACAATACCATTGTTAATATGGTTGCCCTGCGTTGCTATGGAACAGCGGTTCTCAGCCTGAGGGCTGTGACCCTTTAGGGGTTGGAGGACCCTTTCACAGGGGTTGCCTAAGAAGGCTGGAAAACCCAGATTATGATTCATTACGGTAGCAAAATTACAGTTGTGAAGAAGCAACAAAAATAGTTTTATGGCTGGGGTCACCACAACATAAGGAACTATATTAAAGGGTCACAGGAACCATATTAAAGGTTGAGAACCACTGCTATATAATATAGTGATTTCCCCCTCTACTTAGCTGGATTTTTGTACTTTTTGTTCATCCCTCTCTTTACTCTGTCCAGGTTCAATGCACTATTATTCTATATTCAGTTTCTATGAGAAATCATCTTTTTAAAATCTCCAACATACTAGTTTATTCATAAAACATAACCCTCTCCAGTTCTATCAATGTTACTCCAAATGGTAGTGATACCATCTAGGGGAAAGACTGGGTTTCTTTTCTCTGCCAATTAAATAATTAAAAGACAGGTAAGGTCTGTTAGGGAACCTCGGGAAATCGTAATATGTCATTATATGGTGTCTGGAAAACTGGGGTCCTTTCTTGGGCTTCTTAGTCCCCTCAATAAACAAACTCCTGTCCTGAGTCCAGGACAGGCAGGGCTGGCTACACAGAGAAACCTTGTCTAGAGAAAATCAAAATCAAAACAAAACAAACAAACAACAATTATGCTTTTCTCAGTGCAGCCTTTGAAAGGGGGGCTGACTCAGTCTGACCTCAAGGTAGCTCATAGGGGATGTCCTAGAGAACAGGAATTCTGGGAAGGAAAGGCACAAGTGGACCTGTCTTCCTAGGGATGACTTCTAGCCTGGTCTCACACCCGCACCACTGGATTAATCTTAAGGAAGGAGATGTCTCCACCTAGAGGTTGATTCTATCCTTACAATAGAATTTTATTATTTGTTATATTATCAGCTATAACGTAGCAATAAGATACCTGTGCTAACCATCATCTACTACAAATGCAAGCTTCTCTGATGAGGCTTGAGAGATGCATTAATCTATGGGTGTAAAATAAACCTTTAGGAGCTGGTTTAATACTACATTTATTTAGCAAAATAATGGTAGTAGGTCCTTTTAGAGCCTTTGCTCTGTCCAACTATAGGTTCTTGGCCCAATTATGGTGCCAAATATGAGTTTCATCTTGTGGAGAACTTAAATCTAAGCAAAAGAGTGGTTGGTTATTCCCATAGTGTTCTTGCTACCATTGTAGCTCTCACTGCTCCCAGCTGGGTAGGACTGAGGGTTACTTTTCTCCTCGAGCAGCTTCTAGGACACCTTCCAGCACTATGAAAGCTAACCAGTAGAGATGAAGCTCCCAGGTCAGTACCAGTCTAATTTTTCTATGTTCTATGACTCAAGGACGTGATGTCTTCAGCAACAGGCTCTTACCGTCAAGTTCTGGATTGTAGCTTAACAGACTGCTAATAGAACATTGGCAATAGACTACAGTGTTTGGGGTCTTTAGTACCTCACTGGCCAACCTCCCTCAAGAAGTTACCCATTCCTGCTATTTGTTAACCTCTGGTGTCTAGTAGAGGCATTATTGCCCTATTATGGGGCAGTTCTGTCTTTTCTACCACATATATATGGAAGCTTCTGAAATAGTACATTTCCATATGGATTTTTAGAAAGGTCTTTAGTGTTATTTATTACTACCCCTCCCCCACACACAATTGGCCATGGGGCATAAAATAAGAGACTCAGCCCTAAATGGAACAAATATACCACATTCCCTCTTCCCAAGGCCCAGGGATCATTGCAAAAGATGGAGAAGAAAGAGTGTGAGAACCAGAGGTGGTGAAGGCATACAGGAAACAGTATTTTCTGGACCCAAAAAGGCAGATGCACACATGAACTCACAGTGACTGTGACAGAAGACACATGTACAACCAAGTTAGATATTGTATCAACATGGAGAGGAGACTTGGGTCTGAGATCCCACCCATAGTCATGGAGTTGCTGGCTGTTGTTAGCTTCTGGAGGAGAGAGAGAATCAATTTTCGCCAATAGCATAGTCTCTGAAGACGTGACCCACCCATCCAAGATTATTTGGGAAGCACAAATTGACCTTAATGTACTTCTTTTTTTTTAAGGACACAAAGTTAGGTAAGGGGGTTGAGGGGAGATCTGGAAAGAGTTGGGGAAGGGAGTGGAGATGGTCAAAATATTTGTATGAGATTCTCAAAGAATTAATTAATGAAATTTGCAGGTAAATGGTGGGAAAAGATCACCCTGAGTGAGATATCCCAGAAGCAGAAAGACACACAGAGTTATACTCACTCATAAGTGGATATTAGACATATAATATAAGATAAACATATTAGAATCTGTATATCTAAAGAAGCTAATCAAGAAGGAAGACTCTGGCTAAGATGCTCAATCCCCATTTAGAAAGGCAAAGAGGATGGGTATCAGAAGAGGGAAAAAACAGGGAACAGGACAGGACCCTACCACAGAGGGCCTCTGAAAGGCTCTACTCTGCAGGGTATCAAAGCAGATGCTGAGACTCATAGCCAAACTTTGGCAGAGGGCAGGGAATCTTATGAAAGAAGTGGGAAATAGTAAAACCTGGAGAGGACAGGAGCTCCACAAGGAGAGCAACAGAACCAAAAAAATCTGGGCACAGGGGTCTTTTCTGAGACTGATACTCCAACCAAGGACCATTCGTGGAGATAATCTAGAACCCCTGCTCAGATGTAGCCCATGGCAGTTCAGTATCCAAGTGGGTTCCCTAGTAATGGGAAGAGTGTCCAAGAGTTCATAGTAATGAACTCAGTGGCCTGCTCTTTGATCACCTCCCACTGAGGCAGGAGCAGCCTTACCAGGCCACAGAGGAAGACAATGCAGCCAGTCCTGATGAGACCTCATAGGCTAGGATCAAAAGGAAGGGGAGGATCTCCCCTATCAGTGGACCAGGGGAGGGGCATGGGTGGAGAAAGGGAAGAGAGGGTGAGGTTGGGAGGGGAGGAAGGAGGGACCTACAGTGGGGATACAAAGTGAATAAACTGTAATTAATAAAAAATAAAATTAAAAAAGAATTAAACTATAAATAATAGGAAATTTTTTTTTCCAAACACAAGCCGTGAAAGACTGTAAATTGGGGTCTTGCTGAGGAATAAATTTCAGAGGGTGGGTAATTCAGCTATGCTTAAGATTAAAAAGCTAGGAGGACTCCCTGCTTGAGCTGATGAAGGACTTTGTAAATCCTATGGGGGGGGGAATTGATACCTCTCTCAAAGAAAAAATAAAATTAGAAAAGTTCCAAGTTCCAAACACAAAACAACCAAGAAATCAAGGACACCATGAAAAGACAAAAATCTAAGAATAATAGGAGTAAATGAAAAAGAAGACATCAGACTCCAAGGTCCGGAAAATATATTCAAGAAAATTATAAAAGAAAATTTTCCCAACTTAAAGAAAGAGATGTCCATAAACATACAAGAGGCCTACAGAACACCAAATAGACTAGACCAGAAAAGAAATTCTTCACGTCACATCATAGTCAAAATACTGAACCTGTAGAACAAAGAAAAAAATTTAAAAGCAGCAAGGGAAAAAGGCCAAATAACATATGAAGGTAGAACTATCAGAATCACACCAGATTTCTCAACAGAAACTATGAAAGCCAGAAGGGCCTGGACAGAAATCATGAAGTCCTTAAGGGATCACAAATACCAACCCAGACTACTATACCCAGCAAAACTTTCAATCAACATAGACAGAGAATTCAAAATATTCCATGACAAAACCAAATTTAAATAATATCTACACAGTAACCCAGATTTTCAGAAGTTACTAGAAGGGAAACTCCAACCCAAATAAAACAACTACATCTAAGGAAACATAGGAAATAGATAACTACACAACAACAACAGCAAAAAAGAATACAAGCAATGAAACTCAGCAACACCACCAACCCCACATCAAAAGAAAGTAACATTCATTGGTCACTATTATCTATCAACATCAATGGACTCAACTCCCCAATAAAAAGACACAGACTAACAAAATGATTGCGGAAACAAGATCCAACATTCTGTTGCATTCAAGAAACACACCCACGCAACAAAGATAAACACTACCTCAGAGTAAAAGGCTGGAAAAATGTTTTTCAAGAAAATGGATCTAGAAAACAAGCTATCCTATTTTAGATAGTTATTAGGATGATATGATAGCTATCCTATTAGCTATCCTAATACCTAATAAAATAGACTTTCAACCAAAATTAATCAAAAAAGATAAGGAGGGGCACTATATTCTCATCACAGGAAAAATCCACCAAGAGGACATCACAATTTTGAACATCTATGCCCCAAATACAAGAGCGCCTACATTCGTAAATGAAACATTATTAAAGCTTAAATCACACATTGATCCTAATACCTTAATAGTGGGAGACTTCAACACCCCACTCTCACCAAGGGACAGATCAATTAGACAGAAACCAAATAGGGAAATAAAAGCACTTACAGAGTCCCTAAATCAAATGGACCTAATAGAAGTCGACAGATCTTTTCACCCAAACTCAAAAGAGTATACCTTCTTTTCAGCACCTCATGGAACCTTCTCAAAATAGACCATATAGTTGGTCACAAAGCAAGCCTCAACAGATACAAGAAGATTGAAATAATCCCTTGTATCTTGTCTGATCACCAAGGACTAAAGTTGGACCTCAACAACAATGGAAATAACAAAAGGCCTACACGCACATGGAAAATGAACAACTGAACAATTTGCTATTCAATGACAGCTGGGTTAAGGAAAAAATAAAGAAATTAAAGACTTCCTAGAATTCAATGAAAATGAAGGCACAACATACCCAAATTTATGGGACACACTGAAAGCAGTGCTCAGAGGAAAATTCATAGTACTGTGGGCCAGCTTTCCCCAGGATCAGATGATTGTTCAAGGTTCCTGAATAAACTGCATTGAAAAAAAAAAGAAGAAGAAATTTGTAACATCACATGCAAGCAACTTAATGGCCCAATTGAAAACCCTAGAAAAAAAAGAAGCAGATACACCCAACAGAAGCAGAAGGCTGGAAATAATCAAACTTGGGTTTGAAATTAATCAATTAGAAAAAAAATAAAACTATTCAAAGAATCAATGAAACAAAAAGCTGGTTCTTTGAGAAAATCAATAAATTAGACAAACCTTTAGCCAAACTAACTAAAAAGCAGAGAGAATCTATCCAAATCAGCAAAATCAGAAATGAAAAGGGTGACATAACTACAGACACTGAGGAAATCCAAACAATCATTAGGTCATACTACAAAAGCCTATATGCCACAAAATTTGAAAATCTAAATGAAATGGACAATTTTCTTAGTAGATTCCATCTACCAATGTTAAGTCAAGATCAGGTAGAAAGACTGAATAGCTCTATATCCCCCAAGGAAATTGAAGCAGTCATTAACAGTCTCCCCTCCAAAAAAAGCCCTGGGCCAGATGGTTTCAGTGCAGAATTCTACCAGACCTTCAAAGAAGTGCTAACACCAGTACTCCTCAAACTATTCCACAAAATAGAAACAGAAGGAACATTACCAAACTCATTCTATGAAGCCACAGTCACTTTGATACCTAAACCACACAAAGACCCAACAAAAAAAGAGAACTTCAGACCTATCTCTCTTATGAACATTGATGCAAAAATACTCAATAAAATACTGGCCAATCGAATCCAAGAACACATAAAAGATATCATCCACCATGACCAAGTAGGCTTCATCCCAGGCATGCAAGGGTGGTTCAATATATGGAAATTCATCAGTGTAATCCACTATATAAACAAACTGAAGGAGAAAAACCACATGATCATCTCCTTAGATGCCGAAAAAGCATTTGACAAAATCCAACACCCATTCATGCTTAAAGTCTTAGACATATCAGGGATACAAGGCACGTACCTAAACATAGTAAAGGCAATATACAACAATCCTATATCCAACATCAAACTTAATGGAAAGAAACTCAAACTAATCCCACTAGAATCAGGGAGAAGACAAGGATGCCCACTCTCTCCATATCTCTTCAACATAGTACTTGAAGTCCTAACTAGAGTAATAAGCCAACTAAAGGAGATCAAGGGAATACAAATTGGAATGGAAGAGGTCAAAGTTTCACTATTCGAAAATGATATGATAGTCTACATGAGCAACCCAAAAAATTCAACCAGAGAACTCCTTCAGCTGATAAACACCTTCAGCAAAGTGGCTGGATACAAAATTAACTAAAAAAAAAAACAAACAAACAAACAAAAAAAAAAAAACATCAGAAGCCCTTCTGTATACCAAAGACAAAAGGGCCGAGAAAGAAATTAGGGAAACAACATCCTTTACAATAGCCACTAATAACATAAAGTACCTTGGAGTTAAAGACCGGTATGAGAAAAACTTCAAGTCTCTGAAGAAAGAAATTGAAGAAGATATCAGAAGATGGAAAGATCTCCCTTGCTCATGGATTGGTAGGATTAACATAGTGAAAATGGTTATTCTGCCAAAGGCAATCTACAGATTCAATGCAGTTTCCATCTAAATACTAACACACATCTTCATAAATCTTGAGAGAAAAATTATCAACTTCATATGGAGAAACAAAAAACCCAGAATTTCCAAAACAATCCTGTACAACAACAGATTGTCTGGAGGCATCTCCATCCTCCAGATCTCAAGCTGTACTACGGAGCAATAGTAATAAAAACGACATGGTATTGGCATAGAAACAGAAAGGAGGATCAATGGAACCGAATAGAAGACCCAAAAATAAACCCACATACCTATGGATATTTTATTTTTGACAAAGAAGCCAAAACCATTCAGTGGAAAAAAGACAGCATCTTCAAAAAATGCTGCTGGTCCAACTAAATGTCTACATGCAGAAAAATGAAAATAGATCCATACTTATCACCCTGCACAAAACTAAAGTCCAAGTAGATTAAAGATCTCAACATAAAACCAGATACACCAAATCAATTAGAAGAAAAAGGGGGTAAGACATTAGAACTCATTGGCACAGGAGACAACTTCCTGAACAGAACACCAATAGCACAGGCTCTAAGAGCAACAATCAATAAATGGGACCTCATGAAACTGAAAAGCTTCTGTAAAGCAAAGGACATAGTCATCAAAACAAAAGGATAGCCTACAGACTGGGAAAAGATCTTCACCAACCCTATATCTGACAGAGGGCTGATATCCAGAATATATAAAGAGCTAAAGAAGTTAAAAAGCAACAAATCAAGCAATCTGATTAAAAATGGGGTACAGAGATAAACAGAGAACTATCAGTAGAGGAATACAGAATGGCAGAGAAACACTTAAAGAAATGCTCAACCTCATTAGCCATCAGGGAAATGCAAATCAAAACGACCCTGAGATTTCACCTTACACCCATCAGAATGGCTAAGATCAAAACTCAAGTGACAACACATGCTGGAGAGGTTATGGAGAAAAGGGAACCCTCCTCCATTGCTGGTGGGAATGCAAACTTGTACAACCACTTTGGAAATCAATCTGGCGCTTTCTCAGACAATTAGGAATAGTGCTTCCTCAAGATCCAGCTATACCACTCCTAGGCATATATCCAAAAGATGCTCAAGTACACAGCAAGGACATTTGCTCAACCGTGTTTGTAGCAGCTTTATTCGTAATAGCCAGAAGCTGGAAACAACCCAGATGTCCCTCAGTTGAGGAATGGATACAGAAATTGTGGTATTTTACACAGTGGAATACTACTCAGCAATTAAAAACGAGGAAATCATGAAATTTGCAGGCAAATGGTGGGACCTAGAAACAATCATCCTGAGTGAGGTATCCCAAAAGCAGGGAGACACACATGGTATATCCTCACTTATATAATCCTATAAGATAGGATAAACATACTGAAATCTATACACCTAAAGAAGATAAATAAGAAAGAGGACCCAGGGTACAATGATCAATCCTCACTTAGAAAGACAAATGGGATGGGCATTGGATGTAGAAGCAAGCAAGTAACAGGACAGGAGCCTACCACAGAGGGCCTCTGTGTAGCAGTGTATCAAAGCAGATATTAAGACTCATAACCAAACCTTCGGCAGAGTGCAGGGAATCAAAAATAAGAGGGGGAGTTAATATGACCTGGAGAGGACAGGAGTTCCACAAGGACCAAATATATCTGGCCACAGGGGTCTTTTATGAGACTGTTTCTCCAAACAAGGACTATGTATGGATACAACCTAGAACCCTGCTCAGATGTAGCCCGTGGTAGCTCAGTATCCAAGTGGGTACCCTAATAAGGGAAACAGGGACTGTTTCTGACCTGAACTCAATGGTGGGCTCTTTGACATCCCCCCTCCTCAAGGGAGGAGCAACCCTGCTAGGCTACAGAGGAGGACATTGCAGCCAGTCCTGAAGACATCTGATAAGCTAAGGTCAGATGAAAGGGGAAGAGGTTCTCCCCTATCAGTGGACTTGGAAAGGGGCAGGGAGGAGATGAGAGTGGTAGGGTGGGATTGGGAGGGAAAGACAGAGCGGGATACAGCAGGGATACAAAGTCAACAAACTGTAATTAATATTAAAAAAATAAAAAAATAAATAAAAAGAAAAAAAAAAAAGAAAAGAAAAAACCGCAGGAAACGTGCTAGGCTAGACGAGGGATCCACAGGCGGCAGAGCTTGGAAGTGTAGAAAAATGATATGATATGATTGGGATCTTGAGGCTGTAGGATCCGAGCTGTGTTTTGAAGAGGTTTCGTAGGCTCTGAAAACTTGTTTTACACAGCAACAAGTATGCCCATCTGACTCTTCACCTTGTACAATTAAAAGGTACAGTGAGTGAAACTGCAGTTAGCGTCACTTTCATCACTTGGGATTGCGGTTTTTCTGCTCTTGTCAAAGCCTCCTGAAATAACAATATCCCAGGCTCTGCCAGCAGGGACTTCTCACTTCTAGTCTCCTTGATTTGCTTCCCGTGATGTGCTGTGCCCTTACACTGTAAGTCACAATGAGTCCTTTCTTCATGGAAGTTGCTTTGGTCACAGCAACAAAGGAATGTAATACAACATCTTCAAACAGCGGGTTTTTGCACTTATTTTTTTCCATACTGTTTCATTTATTCACTTTATATCCCGATCATAGGCCCCTTTTTCCTCTCCTCCTGATTCCGCCCTCCTCCCTCTTCTTCTTTCTCCCTCCCTTACTCCTCAGAAAAAGGGAGTCCCCCCCCCAACAACCCACCCCAGCACATCAAGTCACATCAGGACTCTCCCCCTGTGGCCTAGAGAGACAGTCCCATCAGGGAGAAGTTATAAAAAATCAGGCAACAGAGTCCATGTATGAGACAGCCTTTGCTTCCCTTACTAGGGAACCCACGTGAAGACCAAGCTGCCCAGTAGCTACATCTGTGTAGGAGACCTAGGTCCAGTCCGTGCATGGTCCTTGGTTGGTGCTTCAGTCTCCACAAGACCCCGTAGGCTCTGGTTAGTTGGCTCTGTTGGTCTTCTTGTGTAGGCCCCCTCTGGGTCCACTGCCCGCCTCCCACTCTTCCACAAGACTCCCTGTGCTCCACCTAATGTTTGGCTGTGAGGCTCAGCATCTGTTTCAATCTGCTGCTGGCTGGAGCCTCTCAGAGAACAGCTATGTTAGTCTCTTGTCTGCGCACATAACAGAATATCTTTAATAGTGTCAGGGGTTGGTTCTCTCCCATAGGGTGATTCTCAGCTTGGGCCAGGCAGTGGTTGGATTTTCCTTCAACTGCCCTCTCATTATCCGTGCACATCTTGTAGGCAGGATAAATTCTGGGTGGAAGTTTTTCGGGGGGGCGGGGGTTGGTGTTCCCCTCCCTCCACAAGGAGTCCTGTCTAGTTATAGGATGGACTCTTCAGCCTCTATGACCTCTGCTACTAGGAGTCTCAGCTAGAGTGACCCTCGTATTTTTCCAGTAGCCTACCCTGTTGTAGATCTCCAGCTTGTCACAGAGATGCCTCTGACGATGGTTTGCTCTGCAGGCCCTCTGTCCACCCAGCCCCTGCTCTCCCCAGCTCTCATTTCCACTCTCATTTCTCCTCTTGGTCTCTCTCCTATCTGTTGAGGGTAGATCTCACGTTAAATGTTCTTATCACAAGCCGGGGAATCACGGCTCACACCTTTAATGCCAGCACTCAGGGAGGCAGAGGCAGGTAGATCACTGTGAGCTCGAGGCTGGCCTGGTCTACAAAGCGAGTCCAGGAGAGCCAAGGCTACACAGAGAAACCCTGTCTTGAAAAACCATAACAACAACAACAACAACAACAACAATAATAATAATGTTATTACAAAAAACCAACATTTTTACTTGTGTGTTTTCATGAAATTCTTGAAACTCTTCTGTTGTGAGAATTACAATTACTTATTTTACATATGAGAGTACTTAAGACGTTACATGTGAGGGCCCTCCAGCTTGGAGCAGTCCTGTAATCACCGAGAGCTGCCGGGGTTGCAGGGAGCCGGGCTGCATTACCACATGGGCTTTGTCTGTGAGTACACTGCTCCAGGAGCTGGCAGGGTTTCAGCAACGATACTTTTTTTAGGACTTGAACTCTTCTCTGCAACCTCAAAGTAGAATTAACCTTTAGCTTATATACCTCATTTCAAATATATGTTATTGAAATTGTCCCCAACAGCAGTGTAAGGCTTTAGAACCTGCTCTATCAAATCCTGACCCAGCAACAGCCTTTCTGGAGAGATCCAGGGGAGCAGAGTCCTCTTCTCTAAAACAGGAGACAGAACCTTTCCCCTCTCCTTGTGCCTTTTTTTTTTTTTTTTGAGGCCTACAATGTTTGCTGTTTTGTGATAAGCGTATGGCAAATCCCTTTGCCACCCTGATGTTCATCTGCCTTTCATTTCTCTAGTTCTCTTAGAAATCCCAACCCCAGTCAAGGAGGTTTTCTTTCTAACCTCGCTGTTCTGAAGCAGTTGCCTTAACAGGAACATAGCATGAACGTAATATAAGCTTGCACACACACATGAATATACACATGTGCATACACACAGATATACACACATAAGCATATGTGTACACACACAAACATACACACATAAACGTACAGCTGAACACACACACATATACACAGATACACACAGAAATAGCATTTATACACACACAAACATATACACATACATGCAAATGTACACACACATACTTATGAGCCTCAGATGCTGACTCACAAAACTTAAGTCCTTAATTCTCATCTGTTATCTGCATTCTCACTGCCTTGACTCAGCTCTTGATAATTCTAGTCTAAACAACTCGAACAGCTTTCCATCTGTTTCCCCTCAGGCATGTGTCCCAAATGTGCGAAAACCTCCCCACAGACTCTCCAGATTTATTTTTGAAAATCCAAATCTGATTGTGTCTCTCCCATGACTAATATCTTAAGATGATCATGGCAGCTAGCCACCAGAAAGCTCCCCAAACTCTTGTATACAGCTTGTGTATGATCCGAGGGGCCCTCTGAGACAAAGCTGTGCAGCTCAGACACTCAGTCCTTAGTGACTCCCACTCCTTCATCCCCCGCGCATGGAATCGGGTGGTTCCCCGGCTACCTGTTCTTCCTGGAAACAGTTACACACATCTTTGAAAACCATTGATTTTTTTATTTCTGGAATCTTTCGTCTTTTCCTCGGGAACTCACTTTTCCCTTCTCTGCCCTCACACATGGGTTCAGAGAAGCCAAGAACCACTACAAGTGTTTATACTTGTAGCTTTGATAGGTCGGAACTCTTTCAGAGAAAGACAGTGCCTTTCATTCTTGGTTTTGGTCCTAAAATCTAAACTATGCCTGGCTTATTCTCTGGTATTTTGTTGGAATGTGTGGTGTGAGTACATGGCTGCTATATTAAACTGTGAATTTAGATAGTCGTAACCTGAAGTGGGAGGTGGGAGTTTGGCTGGAATTTTTCATGTTTTGTGAGTCAGGCAATTAAGAACACTACGCTGGTGGGATAAAATATCCAGGCATAAAACTAGAAGTGTTGAAAACGTCTCTAACATGGGGTCAAGAAAGGTTGCATCACCAGATACTGCAGCCAGTTGTTAGGGCGGAGCTCCAGGAATCCAGCAGAAGAGGGGGAGGAAGGATTGTAGGAGCCAGAGGGGTCAAGGAGGACACCGCAAGAGAACCCACAGAATCAACTAACCTGGGACCACAGGAGCTCCTAGAGACTGACGTGACAGCCATGGAGCCTGCATGAATCTGACCTAGGCCCTCTACATATGTGTTGTGGTGTGTGCCTTCGTCTTCTTGCGGGACTTTTAGCAGTGGGACTGGGAGCTGTCTGCCTCTTTTGCCTGCTTTGGGGACTCTTGGCCTCCTACCGGGTTGTGTTGTCCAATCACAATACAAGGAGAGGTGCCTAGTCTTGCTGCCACTTGAGATGCCATATTTGGCTGACATTCTTGTAGGGCCTGCCCTTTTCTGAGGGAAAATGGAGGAGGATTACGCTTGCCAGGTAAAGCGGCAGTTGGAGGTTCTCCTCCAAGAGCCGCAACTTCACCAGCCCTGAGTAGCTCACTGCGTCTCCTTGCAGAGCCAGGCACTGCTTTCCTCTTCATCGGACTTCAGTCCAGTTAGAGGGGTGGTGTATGCAATTACTACACCTTACGGCTGTCACAACATGCTACTCCTTGTGGCTCACAGCTGCTCAGGAGGGTTGGTTGCTACCTCCATTGGGAAGTTTGCATTTGGTAACATGAAAGCTAGTCTTCAGAGAGGGAACATTTAATTTTTTTTTTTTTTTTTGAGACAGGGTCTTACCATGTATATCAGGCTGGCCTAAAACTCATAGCGATCCTCTAGCCTCTGTCTTCTGAGTTCTGGGACTACAGATGTATACTATCACGCCTATCTCATTTAATGTTTTTTTAATATCTAATTAAAGGTAGGAGAGCACTTCACATACTTCATGTAACTTCTTACAATGTATTACACCAGGAGAGAATCCAGCAATGGCTCAGCTGTATATCTGGTTTCAAGGAGACTAATTTAAGCAGAAGTATCTATTCATTTGCTTTGTCTCCTGGTTACAGACATTCACCTAATTAGATGTTCTGAACACCTGTAATCCCTGATTTACTTCAAGGTCTATGAACTCTTATTTGCTTCAAACTTGAATTAATCAACATTGAAGATTTAACTTACCTCTGCTACGTTGGAATCTATTTATTTAATTTAAGGTTACAGTCTATGGTAGGTCCTTTTAGATTCAAAATGCATATATATAGGGTCTTTGTATCACCTACATATTTCATTCTAAATATCTCAAATCTAAAATTATTTGAAAACTGGGTATCACAGACCAAAGAATAAAGCTTTCTGGAGCATATTTATTTAGACACACCTCTTAATTATTAATAGGCTGGCTTTCACCCATTCTGTCTATATAACCAGCAGTCATGGGAAAATAAAGAAATGGTCATAGTCCATGTATGCATGGCAAGAATTTCAAAAGCCTCAGAATAACTGCAATATATAAATTCTAACACATAGGCATTGCCTACAAACTCTATAGGGCCATCCAGTTCATATAGTTGTTCAGAAAAGGGGGAAACATTAATTATTTAAACTATGTAAATGAAAAATTTACTAACTAAAAATTCACTCTTAGGGTCACAAATATAGTCTAAAACACTTTTCCTGTGAATGTAACTGTATAAGATCTATGAATGAAGACATGTTTAAACAAACGTTAGCAAGCTTTTATTTTTTTAGCACTGCTGTATTAAAAAACAAAGTGCGGCCCGAGGTGCTCCAGATCACTATATCCCATTTAGTCTTCTGTTGCTTAATGACAAAACCATCAACATCATTGGCTTATGCATCTCTTACATTGTTGCTTGTTTAATATTTTAAATTTCATGCATGCTAATCTTGACTCCAGACAAGAATAGATTACAAAATCTGAATTAGCAACCACATATTATATCTACTTTACAGCCACAATAACTACAATGGCACCTGTCAAAGCAATAGAATATGTAGTTACTTGATCACTGCTTTTATATTGGCCCCTTAGTTAGCTAATATGACCTAAGTGTTGTTTTGTTTTGTTTTTTTTTTTTGTTTGTTTTTTTTCAGTCACTGAATTCATTTTTCTTCAAGGTAGATACATTCAATTTTCCCTTCTGTGAATGACTGGACAAACATAAGGATAAGGAGATGGCATCTGCTGAAGTTTAAGAGTCTTAAAATTTTGAGTAGAATAATCCAATGCCCTCTTTTCTTTCCTATTCCCACCTCCTCCACCTGCAACATACAAAGACTAAATGGAACTGACCGTTCCATGGAGGAAGATATGAATTGTCTCTATGACCAAGGTGAAAATACCCTCTACTTGTAGAGTTCTAGAAATCGAGATATATAGGTATAGTTGTGATATATATCATATATAATGGATGTTTAATTTTAAAACTTCAGTTTTTATTCAAGACCAATTATTCTCAAACTATAATGAAAATCTCAGATCTCATTTTCTTCTCAATGTTCTCCCTAACCACACACCTCACTAGACACGACTTCAAATAACAAGCTAGTGTGATTGTCAGTGGAAACGGCTCTACTTAAAACAAGAACAATGCCACGTTCTAAAACAGCTATCAGTACAATATCTGACAAAACACCTTTCCTTGGGGAAGATTAGTTATCACCATTATTATTTTAAAATTAGATTAGATTGTCTGGAAGAAAAATATTTTTGAGCCACAATATCTAGAATGATTAGAGTTCTGTCAACAAATACGGAAACACATATTTGTGATATTTAGGTATGTATGGATAAAAAAAAAATCAGAAACATATCTGCACAAGATCAAGTTAGTCAACATTTCAGAACAGAGGATGGAGGGTTCAGGAGCCCCCCACCCTTACTGAGAAGCTATGAAGACAGAACTTCACACCTCATAGGATCTATCCTACAGAAATGCAAAAAGGACCCCAGGGGCACAGGTAATGACCTTACCCATTGACAAATGGAGTTAGATGAAAATTTAAAGATTCTAGGAAATTGTCCTGAATGACGAGGAAGTTGCTGTCCTTTGTTTCTCTGTACTTACAGGTGTTCATGTGCTGATTTAGCCAAAACCACAACCACTAACTAATTTTTAAAAGATGTAGGAGTCTTTTTGTGGCTTATTTTAAGAGAATAATGTCTTTCTATAAGTAATAAATTCTATTTTAATTTTAATGGAATTACAAAAAGGCATTTTTCCATATCCTATTCTTTCTGATTTCCCTGAGGTTTGCAGAGGTCTTTTCTGTTGTTGTTGTTGTTGTTGTTAATTTTTCATGTTTAAGACTTGAATGTTCCGCATCTAATTTCACCAAAATTCATGATACTCAGTGACTATATCATTAAACAAATCAACTCCCCTATATGAGGACCTCTATAGTCCATATATTATGAACAGGAGTGTGTTGAAACACTGACTTATCCCCAAACAATTGTAACATTGAGCCTAATGTTTGATGGCAGAAGTACCCTAGTAAGCTAGCCCTCCGTACACTCCAAAGTTAGCCTCAGGGGGTGGATTCTCTGTTTGGGCTTATAGATTTCCTGCTTTATAGACTAGAGTCTTATGGGTGATAGGACAACAGTTAGAGAGAGGCTCTAAGACAATGCAAAGACTGCCAAGAAAAGTCATCAGTCTTGGAGGAGGGAACTGATTTGTCTCAAACACCCATAATTGGAATAGAAGAGACAATGATCATATGGACTCCATCGTGTCCCCCACTCATGATTCAACATTCTTACAAACTCTGTCCTTTAAACGGTAATGGGGATGCGGACACACTGTGGAAGGATGAAGTAGCGAAGAACAGTCACTTGCTTTCACTCTGCTTATCATGTCCTTTGCTGTACAAAAGCTGTATAATTTGTGTAATCCTGTTTGCCCACCGCTGAGGTTTTCTTTGGTACCCTCAGAGTCTAACCCAGGAAGTTCTTTCCTAAGCCGAGTCGTGACCTTACTTGTCAGGGGTAGGGAACAGAACAGGATCCGCTGAGACTCCTTTGTGCCTGGGACCTTTGTAAACATGTGGTTTCTATTACAGAGAAAAGCTCTGGCCAGCTCAGAGAGAAGAGCCCAAGATTTCAACCACAGTACCTTTGCAATAAAGAGCTTTACTTTAAAGATTTACCACCTGAAATGCTATGACTTTACAGAAGAAAAAGAATCAGGCAAAATCCAGATTCAAAACAGACAACTGCAAGGTGTAGTTGGTTTCTGTTTTTTTTATATTGCTTCTTTCCTGTATGTCTTCACCACCCACTCCTGGCTCAGAGTCAACTGCAGTGTCAGTTTTCCAATAATTAATAGTCACCTCCTTCCTTCCTTCCTTCCTTCCCTCCTTTCTTCCTTCCTTCCTTCCTTCCTTCCTTCCTTCCTTCCTTCCTTCCTTCCTTCCTTCCTTCCTTCCTTATCTTTATGGGCTTTCCCAGGGGCACTTTTTCATTTGGCATGTTAAAAAGTTTAACACAAACATGATTTAACAGGAACATTTCAACTCTGGCTTCACATTGACACCCTAACAGCCCTGAAACCACAAGGAATGTTGGTGTGTAATAAGTATAAACTACCACTTATCTGTGACCTATGTGATACATGCTCAGAGTAAATAAGATACGATAGAAAAGGTCAGTCTGCTGACATAACTGCAAAGCCTGGGCTTCATCATCTTTTTATATTTGTGGGGCGTTCCGGAGAGCTCACAGTTTTATACTGGATAACCCGCCCTGCTGTTCTAGAGGATCTATTTGAACCTCTTTATTTACTTCTTTTTGACATCTGTTTCTCTCTCTCTCTCTCCCTCTCCCCCCCCCATTTCTTTCTGAATTTACACTGCTAAAGCCCATTAATAGAGATCAGCAACTTAGGACCACGTTTCTTCTCTGTTCCTGGATAGTTGATGTGATGGCCAGAGGAGTAAAAAGAATGATTGACCTATGTGAAAAAAGGTGGGGGGAGGGGTTGCAGCATGCCTTATTATTCTGTGATTATGAGGGGCTGGAGAGAAAACACAGTGACCTCTGAGATGAGAGGTATCACTTCTCTTTCTCATGCTGAAAAGTCATGTACTCTCTAGATAAAGATGAAACAACACACTTTCACTTCAGAGAATCACAACTGAGCTATAGTAACTATGAATCTCTCACTTGTTAACTGATACTCATTGGGCTAAAGTGATTTATTTGGAAATTAATCACTATAACAAGAAAAAAATGAATTTTTTTCATTAATTAAAAGTTAGAGATGAGCTATGGTATGAATCATTTGAAAAAAATGAATGAATCCCCATGGAAACAGCCCACTGCCTGGAGTTAGAAGAGTGTAAGGCCAACTTTCCCAGGTGTCAAACTGGTAGGAATGAATTGCTGCGTGTTGTAACAGACACAAGGAAGTTGATTCTCTGATGTGCTTTGCCATAATTAGAAGATTAACATTCAAATAGAATTTCCTAAAGGCCATGAGAAAATTCTAAGTGCCCACTGGAAAACTGAACCACCAATGCCAATATTGCAATCGTAATAGTCATAGCGTAGCGAGCAAATGAGTCATCACATACAAGAATGGGAAAAGCAGGGTATAAGGCAACATTGACCTTTGATAGGCAGAGGAAAAACTATGAGAAAACTTCATAGTTTTCCTGTTACGGAAGTAATAGAAAAAACAATGGAAGCTCAGTGAAGCATGGAAAAAGGCAAACCTTGATAGATTAGGCATTTAGCACATGCTGGCTCTTGTGGTCTTCACTTCATGGCATTTTCCACAGAATATTCAAAAAACCTAGGGGAACTCCCTGAGAACTTCACTTGTTACGTGAGAAACTCCTAGTTCAGAGGAGTGGACTGACTTGTTAAAAGGTCATGTCTACTATCTAGTGAGGGCACTGTACTGTCTGATTCAAAAGCCTGTGGTTTCGCTGTGGTAGCTTCTCTTTCACACCCCTCTAGTGACAGGAAGACCAGGCAGAACAGATAGTAAACAGTAAAACCCTGTTTTCTTCTATTTGAAAGCTTCCTTCACTCATTGTTGATACCCAAAGACAAGCAATCACATAAGAATCCCGCCTCAATGCCGCAACTACTTTTCCCACGTTTGCGCCATTAATTCTTGCCTCTGCACTAGAGTACTAATAACGGTAAGCTCAAAAGATCTCCCATATTTTTTTCAAAAAGGTTTTATGACCTTTGAACTTGATTTGACCTCACACTTTCTAGTCCATCACTGAGGGAAGCCAATGCAAGAACTCAAGGCAGAAATCTGGATGACAGGAACAGAAGCAGACATCACGAGGTACGCTGCTCACAGGCTCTCCCTGGCTTGCGCAGCACCCTTCTTTCTACAACCTGAGTATTGGGTTTCCTTGCAGTATTTTTATACACATCTTCTTTATACACATGTTCTTCCTTGATTTCCCACTGGTCTTCCAGACCAACCTGTCCCTACCCCTCTAATTGGCCTCTTTCTTCCCCCCAAATAGTGCTACTTTATTCTTTCATACCACATATATTCCTTCACCCTATCTCCTTCCTATCCCATTTTAGACTTTGTCATTATCAACATTACATATCTTGGAAGAGGGTCCCTCAGCTGCGGAATTGTCTCTAATAAGACTGGTGTGTAGACAAGTCTGCAAAGGGGGGAGGGGCTTTTCCCTTTAAAGTTATTATTATTATTATTATGCATATGGGTGGTTTGCCTTTATGTATGTCTCCCGCACTATGTAGTGCCTGCGGAGGCCAGGTGGGAGTGTCAGACCCCCTGAGACTGGAACTACATAGGCTTGTGATCTACCATGTGAAGTTACATGGTGAGTTGAACCCAGGTCCTCTAGAAGAGCAGCCAGTGCTCTTGACCAATAAAACAGCCCTCCAGAACCACGTGGAGAATTTTCATAATTGCTAACTGATGTAGGAGAGTTCAGCCCACTGTGAGCAGTGCCATCCTTGGACAGGTAGTTCTGGGTTGTATAAGGAAGGAGGCTGAGCAAGCAAGAGAGAGAAAGCCAATAAGCAGCATTCTTCTGTGGTCTCCGCTTCAGTTTTTCCCTCCATGTTTCTGCCTTGCCTTCCCTCAGTGATGGACTAGAAAGTGTAAGATCAAATAAATCTTTTCCTCCCCAAGTTGCTTTTGGACATAGTGCTTATCACAACAAAAAGCAAACTTAGAAAAGTCTCTTCCTTCCCATACATATCCCCCTTGTGCTTCATGTTTATATTTAAATATAAACACTTCATAAAAGAAAAAAATGTCAAAACTGGGGTTGGCTTATTTCATTTAACATAGTGATCTATAGTTCCATCTGATTTTATTCTTCTTTATGGCTGAATAAAAATATATTGTGTTATATTGAAGTATATCATTCACATTCAGTGCAGGTGACTTCCTCATTATTTCCCCCCCTTGACTTCTGCAATGATGCAATCTCTTGTGTTTCCTTCTGTTACCATTTATATTCTCACATTTTCTATCCTAGATTCTAGTCATTAGAAACCCTTCTAGAAATTATCTTTTTAACATGGACTTTCTCCCTAAGGAATCACTTCATCTTGTGAGTTTTATTTTATTTTATGTATTTTATGTATGAGTGCTCTGTCTGAATGTATGTCTGAATGTCAAAAGGGAGTATCAGATCCCATTATTAATGGTTGTGAGCCATTACCAGCAACCACGTTGCTGGTAATTGAACTCATGACCTCTGGAAGAGCAGCAGTGCTCTTCCGGCTCCTTCCTGTGAGTTTTAAATATTTAATATACAATAAAAATCTGATCACATACCCTGAAATTTCCCTCTGAATATTCAGAGAATCTCAGTCTTAAAACTGATAAACCAGAACTCCTGATTTTTCCCTTGTTTAGTAAGTGGTTAACTCAGCAGATCTGAGTAGCAGCCACACAAATTCCAGAATCTTCAGACCTGTGTCTTTCCATAATCTGAAGACCCGAGATCTGAGCTGTGTCTTCTTAAAGCAGAGAAGTGAGTATCAGGTTGAATTTTGAGGGTTCTACAGGCATAGGCTAGGCACTGTACATTCAAGGTCAGTCATTGGGATACCCCATGTCTATATAACTGAGTGTCAAGGACTGGATGAGCTTCCTTGGTTAGGGGTACCCATAGGATCACTTAGGGTTGCTGAGAGAATTATACACTGCCCATGTGAATCCACTGGAAAAGGACAAACGGAAACCTGTACTACTCCCTCCCAGACATGGCTCTCTTCATCTTCTACTTCCCATAATCTCAAGTCTTTCATGCTAATAGACAACAACCATTGGTCTAATGGAAATTTTCTCTGAGTCCCTTAAATAAATCCATCCTCAGAATTATCTTAGGCGCCTACTCTCATCTATAAATTTAGTTTTCTCCTATTTTTCTTATATCATTAACTGCAAACATATTCATACATTTGTTGAAACCAAATCCCATTAATATACTTTGGGCCATCCTTATTGCTTCCACCTAGTCATTCAGCAAACCCTCACTGTCCAAACTCTAAACTACATCTTAAATCTGTGTGCTCCTTTCCACTTCAAGTAATGCAAATAATAACCATCCTTGCCCTAGACCACTGTAGCAGCCTCCTAAAGGACCAACATATGGCGTCTACAAGATTCTTCATATATCACACAGGATGAGCACTTAAAACCTGCAATGATTTCTTCTTGTTCCTAAAGACCAAAATTCCACTGTTTACTAGGTCAACAACTATATGATCTTGTCTTACCTAAACAATCTACCATTGTTTACATTCGGAATGGTTAGACTTCTGGCTTTTAAAAGAATCCATCTAATATCCTAAAATTTCCCTTATTTCTCAAAATTGATACCTCCTTTCTGGTATTTCTTTTAAGGGCAACATTAATATTCTTCAGTTCTAAGATTTAGAAGTTTATAATCTTAACTTCTCTTCATTAGTCACATCCCTGGGAGGAAATAGTTTGTCCCCAACTATTCGAATGGTTCAAATTAAGTTTGTTTTTTAATGAAAGGACTACAGTTAGTGTTAAAGAGAGGCCAAAGGAACAAAAAAATAACAATAAATCCTGAGACAAACAACAACAGGAAGCTGTTGATAACTCTAAAGATGAAGGATGAGATGACATCCTCTAGATTCGATGCTGAGCTGTGTAGCAGGGTCCATGAAACAGCGACCAGAGTTGAAGAGAAATGTAGCTATCACCAACACATACACACAGCCAAGTTAAAAGGAAAGGTAGAGAACACTCATCTTTATCTCCTGTCACCATCCAGTCTATTATTCCTCCCACAGTCTGAGAGACGAAAAGGGAGCTCCAAAAAAACAGTTCACAGGTCAGCCTCTGTGAATAGAAAGAGGAGGATAATGTAGAAGAAGGGGGAAGAAGATAGAAATTCCTGTGCCTCAGCCTCTCTTCCATACTCCTAATATTCCATCATTCATAAAATAAGATTAAAATTTAAATATTCTCTTTAAAATACAACCATTCTCCACTCTGCATTTTGACGGTCTAGTCTCTATAAGCCAGGCCACCTCATTCCAAGTCACTGATGTGATTCTTCCCACAGAAAAAAACTAAAGGACATACGAGTCTTATATTAATTTCCTTAAGATATACCTTTATTTATGTCACTCTCTGTGTTACACCATTTCTCTGTTTTTCTCTGCATGGTCTCTTCTGGAATCTAAAAATTTCACTCACATGTGATTTTCTATTTTACATTCTACTACAAAGATAGGAAGTGCTATAAAAGTCGGAAAATGTCAAGGAAGTCTGTAATTCTGAAAGCGATCAGAACAGGCCTCATTAAGGCATAGATAAACATCAGAACAAAGATTTCAAAGGCGTAGTCATGTGACAGAAGGAACTCCACGTATCAGGACTCCAAGACTGATAAATGTCTGGCAGATTTGAGAACTAGCAAGAAAGACAAGGGTAACTAGTGTACAACTGAGATGGAACTGGGTAGGTGATGAGGTCAGGAAGGTGACACAGTCCACGTCATGGAATGCCACAGGCCCTCCTCAAAAGCTTTTACTCTGGTTTTCCCTTTCCTGAGAAGAGTTCCTTCTTGGGGTGCTTTTATAAAAACAAACAGACAAACAAACAAAAACCAAGTACTAGAGTATATCTCCCTTCCTTTTTAAGATCTTCCACAACTTCTGAAGTCTGTAGTGATTTTTCACTTTTTAATCACATGTGTTAATACAAAGGAAATCTCTCCTTTTTTCATTTTTAAATTATTTTTTTATTTATTCACTTTATATCCCAATCATAGCCCCCTCCCTCTTCTCCCGGCCCCAGCCTCCCTCCCTCTTCACCCCTATCTTCCTCCCCTAGTCCTCAGAAAGGGGGAGCCCTCCTCCCCTACCAACTAACCCTAACTTATCAAGTCTCATCAGGACTGCCTGCATCCTCTTTCTCTGTGGCCTACCCAGGCCACCTTGCCTCGGGGAAGTGATCAAGGAGCAGTTAAAAAAGTTCATGTCAGAGACATCCCTGCTCCCCATGCTAGGAGACCCACTTGGAGACTGAGCTGCCTATAGGCTACATCTGAGCAGGGGGCCTAATTCCTTTCCATGCATGGTCCTTGGTTCGCGCATCGGTCTCCCCAGGGCCTCCGGGGCCCAGATTTTTTGGCTCTGTTAGTCTTCTTTTGGAGCTCCTGTCCCCTCCAGGTCCTTCTATCCCCTCACTCTTCTGTAATACTCCCTAAACTCTGCCCAAAATTTGGCTGTGAATCTCAGCATCTGCTTCAATCCCCTGCTGGGTGGAGACTTTCAGGGGACATCTACGGTCCGCTCCCATTCTGTTCCCGCTCTTCAACCACTTCCGGTGCTTATTCTATTTGCCCTTCTGAATGAGAATTAAGCATCCTCCCTAGAGTCCTTCTTGTTACTTAGCTTCTTTAGATCTGTGGATTGTAGTGCGTTACCCTGTATTATATGGATAATATCCCCTTATAAGTGAGTATATACCATACTTGTAGTTCTGATTCTGGGTTACTCACTTAGGATGATCTTTTCCAGATCCACCCACTTGCCTGCAATTTCGTGATGTTCTTGTTTTTAATAGCCGAAGAATATTCCATTATGTAGATGTACCACAGTTTCTTTATCCATTCTTTGGTGGAGGGACATCTGGGTTGTTTCCAGTTTCTGGCTATTATGAATAAAGCTGCTATGAACATAGTTGAACAAATGTCCTTATTGAATGGTGGAGCATCTTTTGGGTATATGCCCAGGAATGGTATAGCTGGGTCTTGAGGTAGAGGTATTCCCAATTTTCTGAGAAGGCACCAGATTGATTTCCAAAGTGGTTGTACAAGTTTGCACTCCTACAAGCAATGGAGGAGTGTTCATTCTCCACAACCTTGCCAGCAAGTGCTATCAGTTGAGTTTTTGATCTTAGCCATTCTGGTAGGGATGAGTCATTTTGATTTGCATTTAAATATCCCTGTAACTTATCTTTTTGGGATAATTGCCTATATTGGGTAGTGCTTATGTTAACTAATAATGAGTTTGGTAGCACTTGAGAGTATTGTTTGGAGTAACTGAAAGCTAGTTCCATTGATAGAATATACTGGGCAAGTCTGAGGCCCTGTGTTCCATTCCCAGAACCCATGTAAACAGTGAAAAGCTGAGGGTGCTAACATGTACTTGTAACCTCAGCGCTGGGGAGACAGAAGCAAGCGGATCCCAGGGATGCACAGGCCCCCAACCTCACCCACTTAGGTAGCACTGAGAACCCCTGTTTCTATAAGCAAGATCGACAGCACCTGAGGAATGACACACCTCCACATGTATGTGCAACCATGTGAGCACTCAAACACACACATGCACACAAGAGTTTGGATTGGTAAATCTTGAAATATTAGCTATTATGCTACCTTCACTGCCAGGGTCAGATGAAGGTACTCGTAGAATAATAGTGAGAGGATAAAAGGTACTTAGCGTCTTTTAGGCATTCAACAATCAACACTTGTTACTCATGTTCTATAAGTAGTTATTGTTATCAATGTGACATCTAACTTAGAAGTGATAAAGACAAGTATTTTTTCATTACCCAAAGTATCTTCTACATATGAATGATGATTTGGCCAATTTATGGCAATCTGTTCCTGACACATTAAATGTCTGAACCACTCCAAGTCCTACTCAGTCACATGCTGTCTCAGTATGTACCATGTATTCCTAATTTGTTCTTTTCTCATTTGGTTGCACAATTTGTCTCATGTCTTGGGGCAGATTTTGACGTCTTGAATTTGTATGCAATTTCTACTAGCATTATATACCACAAATATTGCAAATGGGTATGGGAGGAAGGGCGATGTTCTTTGTCTAGGCTCTGTCTGCTAGTTTTCTGCTATGGAAAGGTCATTCCAGAAACGCTGAAGAATTAGAATTCATTTACTTGGCTATATTCAACTCCTGTTGTTTGAGCCAGAGCTCATGCATTGCCATGCAAATTCTTGCAAGAACTGGCAGGTCTCAGGCTCCACCTGAAGCAATGCTCAGTCCTGCCTTAAACAAACTGGTAGAAGTGAGAATAGTCACAAGTTTCTTATCTTTATCTTTAATCTTTTGGAAGGTGGAAAAAAAGTGCCAAGATATTTAGTAAGACACAAAAACCAAGAACATGCATAAAGGAAAATTTTCCTCCTCTCAGACCTTTGGCATGACCTCACATTTAAAAATTACCAAATCAAAGGAGATAGGTGTGGTGGCTCACGTCTCTAATTCCGGGACTTGGGAGGCAGAGGCAAGAAGATTGCTATGAGTTTCAGACATTCAAAGATAGCCTAGGCTACAGCATAAGATGCTGTTTCAAAACAAAACAAAACAAAACAAAACAAAACAGAAGGTGGTGGCTTATAATTGCGGAATCTTGAAACCGAGAGCAAGAGCAATCTTTAAAAATATCAACCAGTAGAGGAGAGGAAGAACCAGGTGACACTGTTCTCAAGTGTCCCTCTCATACCAGTCAGTGTCTCTCCACAGATAAGGTAAAAGGTGAAGCAACTGCCTAGTGGGATTCAAACAGGCACTTATGTCAAAAGATGCTCATTAAACAGATGGCTCATAGTATTTCTTGAAACTGCAGAGGCTTTCAGTTTAAATAGAAGTATTCAAATCATTCTATCTTCCTTGAGTGTAGCTTACTGAAAGTTAACTCAAGCACGTATTCATGAATTTTGTTGTTTAAAAGGACAGCAGGTAGTCAGTTATGCTGAGATACTATGAGAATTGTGGTTATCAAGTTTGGCTTCCTTTTGGTTTTGGTTTGTTCATTTTTATTTTATTTTATTTTATTTTATTTTATTTTATTTTATTTTATTTTGCTTTGAGATTCAGACTGACCCATAAACTCCCCTTCAGCAATGTAAAACTTAACCATGAAAGGAAATTACTGTAAGGAACAATCTCCTCTTCAAGCAATTCAGATTTTGCTAGTGTTATAAGTTAGTATATTAGCTAACTTTGGATCTACATTGTTCTACAAATTTTCTCTGTTGTCCTCACTCTCTTGCTCATTCTCCAAATACCTCACAATGTGAAATACTCCATGGAGATTTAGAAAACCAGTGAGTACAGACTGTGTTAATCATCCCCAAGTCAAGATGCCACTCATCTTGGTTTAGAATGTGATTTCTTTACTGCTGTGCTGCTTCAGGGGAATCTTTTGTGCTCACAAACCAAGCAATTGTATTACCTAAGCTAAGCCCATCAAAGTCTTGTCAAAATTAGGATGTGAAGGGCAGAGCATCGGCAGCATAAAGCTCCTCAATTAACTCCCATACATCAATTTAAGCCTCTTCCCATATAAAAAGATACTTTTACAGGAGTTAAGAAACTGGATGAGAGACTAGAGCATAGTCATGTTTGTAGCATGATAATAAGTAAAGAGACACTGAAGAGTGTAGGGACAAAAGTTTCATATCACCCACATCTCCCCTCCCCAATTCAGGTCAACATAGCACCAGATACCATCTGTATAAGGAAAAGAAATGTAGGCAGAAGACGTTCACCACCTCATAGCACTGGGTCTGACACTGCAAAGGTGTAACTGGGTGTATCCCATGGGTCCTGGTCGCTTGGCTTGTACCAATGGACTGTGATCTCAGACCTGTCCTGCCTCCAGGCAGAAACTCAAATGAAGTCAACCTGTCTACATCACTACAGCCTTGGGCTGTATTAGAACCCTAGTAGCCACAGACTTTCAACCACACCCCAAGACTGTGTCATCAGCAGCAGCTACAGGATTCTCTCTCAGCATTTTGCCAACTACAGGAAGCCTGGGCTTAAGACAGCCCGACTACCACAGATCGCTAACCTGGAATATCTAGATAGGTTAACTATCTGGAAAAGCTCTCCCACAGAAAGCCAGGCTGTAAGGGAAGATGTAGATTGCAAACCAATAATGATAGGATTTAATAGCACACTGTTAGCAATAGGCAGATAGCCAACATGAAAGAATTGGATATAACTATAATTTCAGCCAACTAAACCTAACAGACACTTACAGAACATTCCATCTACTGGCTCAAAAATATACTTTCTTCTTGACTACACTTTAAACATTCTTCAGAATAGGTTTCAGAGCAAGTTTTATCAAGTATGGAAAGACTGAATTTGTATCAGTTGTATTTTCTAATCAAATGATCTAAAATTGGAAACATGTCAATGAAGAAACTAAAAGAGAAATTTGCTTTCTAAAGACACACAAAAATGGAAATCAAAATCTTTGTGATTCAGAAAAAGAGATTCTGAGAGGCAAGCCTATGGAAATAGATTCTTTTGTTATGGAATAACAAGAAACCCAGAATTGCTAAAACAATCCTCTACAATAAAAGATCTTCTGGAGATATCTCCATCCCTGATCTTAAGCTGTACTATAGAGCAACAGTAATAAAAACTGCATGGTACTGGCATAGAAACAGAATGGTGGATCAATGGAACCAAACAGAAGACCCAGAAATAAACCCACACATTTATGGACACCTGATCTTTGACAATGATGCCAAAACCATACAATGGGAAAAAGGTAGCATTTCAACAAATGGTGCTGGTCTAACTGGATATCTACATGTAGAAAAATGAAAATAGACCCATACTTATCACCCTGTACAAAACTAAAGTCCAAGTAGATCAAAGACCTCAACATAAAACCAGACACATTAAATTGGTTAGAAGAAATAGTGAGGAAGACCCTAGAACCCTAGAATTGGTACAGGAGACAACAGAACACCAATAGCACAGGCTCTAAAAGCAAAAATCAATAAATGGGACCTCATGAAACTGAAAAACTTCTGTAAAGCAAAGGATACTGTCATCAAAACAAAACGACAGCCTACAGACTGGGAAAGGATCTTTGTCAACCCTCTATCTGACAGAGGGCTAATATCCAGTATATATAAAGAACTAACGAAGCTGAAAAGCAGCAAACCAAGTAATCCACTTAAAAAATGGGGAACAGAGCTAAACAGAAATTCAATAGAGGAATACAGAATGGCAGAGAAACACTTAAAGAAATGCTCAACCTCATTAGCCATCAGGGAAATGCAAATCAAAATGACCCTGAGATTTCATCTTACACCCATCAGAATGGCCAAGATCAAAAACTCAAATGACAAAACATGCTGGAGAGGTTGTGGAGAAAGGGGAACTCTCCTCCACTGCTGGTGGGAATGTAAACTTGTACAACCACTCTGGAAAGCAATCTGGCGCTTCCTAAGACAATTAGGAATAGCACTTCCTCAAGATCCAGCCATACCACTCCTAGGCATATATCCAAAAGAGGCTCAAGTACACAATAAGGACATTTGCTCAACCATGTTTGTAGCAGCTTTATTTGTGATAGCCAGAACCTGGAAACAACTCAGATGCCCCTCAACTGAAGAATGGATACAGAAATTGTGGTACGTCTACACAATGGAATATTTCTCAGCAATTAAAAATAAGGAAATCATGAAATTTGCAGGTAAAGGGTGGGAATTGGAAAGGATCATCCTGAGTGAGCTATCCCAGAAGCAGAAAGACACACATGGTATATACTCACTCATAAAGACATATAATATAGGATAAACCTACTAAAATCTGTACACCTAAAGAAACTAATCAAGAGGGAGGACTCTTGCTAAAATGCTCAATCCCCATCCCAAAAGGCAAAGAGAATGGACATCAGAAGAAGAAAAAACAGGAAACAGGTTAGGAACCTGCCACAGAGGGCCTCTGAAAGACTCTGCCCTTCAGACTATCAAAGCAGATGCTGAGACTTATGGCCAACTGTTGGGCAGAGTGCAGGGAATCTGATGAAAGAAGTGGGAAACAGTAAGATCTAGAGAGGACAGGAGCTCCACAAGAAGAGCAACAGAACCAAAAAATTTGAACACAGGGGTCTTTCCAGAGACTCATACTCCAACCAATACCATGCATGGAGATAACCTAGAACCCCTGCACAGATGTAGCCCATGGCAGTTCAGTGTCCACGTGGGCTCCATAGTAATGGGAAGAGGGACTGCCTCTGACATAAACTGATTGGCCTGCTCTTTGATCACCTCCCCCTGAGGGGGGAAGCAGCCTTACCAGGCCACAGAAGATGACAATGCAGACATTCCTGATGAGATCTGAAAGGCTAGGATCAGAAGGAAGGAGAGGAGGACCTCCCCTATCAGTGGACTTGGGGAGGGGCATGCATGAAAAAGGGGGATTAGGATGTGAGGAGGGAGGGGTTTATGGAGGGGATACAAAGTGAACAAAGTGTAATTAATAAAAGTTAAAAAAATAAATAAAAAGCTATCATAAGGTGAAATAGAAAAAAAAAAAGAAACACTGAGTTCTGGGGATGCCATATTGCTTTGCCTTTTGTTGGTTGTGCTTGTTCACTGGCCTCTACCCATCTCTCTGTCTCAGGTGCTATCTGTTAATTTCTAGTGCCTCCTGGGTCCTGGGGTGGGGAGAATCCACTTGGTGGGATTCTGAAGGAGATCTCCCCAGCTTTTTGGGTAGGGTTAACTGAATGGTGGTTCTTCTCAGGAACTGTCACAATTCATTTCAGGCATATGGACCTGTGTGCTGACTGTCGTTAGAGCCTTCAGGAAGGCTCTCCTCTCATCAGGAGAGGTCCTGGTGATGGCTGTCCTGCTGCTGGGTTTCTTGCTCTGATGTTAGTGAGCAGCAGCTGTTGCTCTTGCGGTGTAATTGTTGGGTGCAGCCCTCTTGAAGAACCAGGGATTCCCACTGTTTTGTCAGTTTAGCTAGGGGTAACTGGTTGATCCTTGGAGCAGTATCTGAGGGCTGTTGTAATGGTGGTCTGGCTTTTGTAGGTCTGAGGATGCAGCTGTGTGCCCCAGTGCCCTAGAGGTACTCAACAATGGCAGGTGAGGACAGCGCTCATGCCTGCAGTAGAAGGCTAGAGCCTGTGTGAATCTAGAAAATCTTCTGGAGCTGGGTGTCCTGAGCGTTGGACCTGATGATCCCCCGCTGTGGGGTTTCCTCCTGCCAGGGACACCCAGTCTATGCTTTGGAGACCGCTGTTCTGTCTGGGATGGCGAGTAGAACCTGCAGGCACAGACGCGCGGGGCTCCACCCTTCTGGCGATTAGGCGCCTGGGCGTCTGCTGAAACTGGGTAATTTTTCCGGACACCTTTTTGGGGTGGGGGTATTGGCTAAGTGCTCTGAGATCAGACTTGCTGTTCCCCTCCCTGTGGGTTTGTACCCGACAGAGAAACTCAGTCTCTGGTACCCTGGGGCCACAGTTCTATTTGGGGCAGTGAGTCAGGCGCACAGGCAGGACTCTGTGCTGGCGCCTATGTGCCAGCGCCCGGCTAGGCTATGGGCTTGTTGTTAGGCACCTGCGGAACCCCGGATCTTTTCCGGGAATGTCTGGGTGCCATAAGGTCAGTCCCAATCGTTTCTTGCATCATGGGGTTTTCTCTCAACTGAAAATCACAGTCTCTGATGTTGTGGGGCCCACAGTTTGGGACAGTGATCAGAGCACACTGGCATGTGGCTCTGGGCTGGCGACCAAGTGCCTGGCGGAACCGGGATCTCTTCCAAGGTTTAGCTGGGTGAGTTGAAGCTAATTGAATCCCCCACTGTGGGGTATCCTCTCACCTGGGAAACACAATCACTTGTGTTTTAGGGCCGCGAGTTCTGACTGCTGGTCACTGTGCCTATCCTGCTGTGCTGCTGGTCAGAACGAGAGTCCTCCCGGTGAAACACTGAGTATCATTAAATTTCATTTTAAGAAATTAAAACAAGAATAAACTAAGTCCAAAGTTGTGAGAAAGAAGAAACTAAAGATCAGGCAGAAAAAATGAACTAGAACAAAGAAAGGATGAATTGTTGTATTTAAAAGGTACAATCAAGAAAACTCAGATAAAACCTCTTTAGTGTATAAAAGTTTCCAAAGTCAAATTATAAAATGGAAAATCAGAACAGAATAATGAGTTAGGCAATGAATCAGTAGTAGGGGGGTCTCCTGTGAAACAAAACAAAATGAAATAATCTAGGGATCTGGTTGCTTTGCTGCCAACTTCTACCAAACCAAACCAAAACAACAACAACAACAACAACAAAAAACCCCAAACCAATCAGATATAGCAATTCTTGTGAAATGCCTAAGAAAACTTAAAAGAATGAAATATTTCAAAACAACTCATGAGGCAAACATTATCCTGACACCAAAACTAGACAAGGGAACAATCTACAAGAGTAGGAGGCTGAGAAAGACAAGGGGAGAGTAGAAGAGGAGAGAGAGAGAGAGAGAGAGAGAGAGAGAGAGAAAGAGAATAAAAACTATACTCTGATATACCTAATGAACATAGAGAGTCCTAAAAAAGTAGAAAAAAAAGCCTGGTCCCACAAAATAACTCTGCAGGTAAAAAGGTGCTTGCCACCAAACTTAATAGCCCACAGAACCCACATGGTAAAAGGAGAGGAGAGTGAACTTTCACAAATTGTCCTCTGATCTTCACATTTATGCTGAGGCATCTTGCCACCCCTTCCTCCCCACCAAACACACATATGAAATTGATAGATGGCTAGATAGGTAGATACATAGATAGATAGATAGATAGATAGATAGATAGATAGATAGATAGATAGATAGATAGGTAGGTAGATAGATAGATAGATAGATAGATAGATAGATAGATAGATAGATAGATGTAAAAACATCAACCACACTTGAAAAGGCTTATTCACCATGACCAAGGGAGATGTATCCCAGAGTTCCAAGGATGAGCCAACATATGCAAAACAGTGGACAGGATACACCACATCAACAGAACAAAAGAACCACACCAGCAGTTTAGTAAGTTCAGAAAAAAAGTATACAATTTGACATCCCTTCATAAAATTTCTCAGTGAGTTAGATGTAGAGACAAAGTACTTCCACACAACAAAGGTAACATACTGGCAGATGGTGTCACACTCAGGGAGGAAAGGGAAACACTTTCCTGAAAAAGACAAGAAGGTTCCACTCTTGCCACTTCTATTCCTCTGTTCCTACAGCAGCTTCCCCCAAGACTTCGCCTGATAAGTCCCAGCACTTCTCAGCATTGCTGCATTGAGGGCTAACCTTCTAACAAGGGAACTCAAGAGGGCCAAATTCAGACTTCTGCCAACCAGAGTGGTAGCCGAAACACAGTCCCGGGCATAAAAACAAACACATCTGATGACAGAGCATAGTGGATGGCCCAGCTCTACAGCCACAGGTTTAAAACAAACTGATTTTTAACAAAGATGCCAAGGACAGCAGTGGGGATGAATAATGCATTCTGTTCAACAAATGATACTAGGAAAACTGAATGAATGAAATGAGGTCTTGGTCTCAAAACTTATGCAAAAGTCAAATAAAGTAGACACAAATTTTAATTATAAAATCAAAACTGCTTACTTGAAGACAACACAGGGAAACTTGGTAGCACTGATCTGTACTTTGACTTTGGTTGTGACCCCAATGTGCAGACAGCAAAAAAACAAAAACAAATAATAAGAGTGCCTAAATCAAAACACTTCTGCCCAGCACAGGAAATAACCAGCAGTGTAAAGCCTACAGAATAGAAAATGACATGAAAATTATACATGGATTAACAGCCAAAACGTATAGCAACTCAATGGCAAGAAAGCAAATATCCAAATTGTTCCATAAAATGTGTTATGAATCGAGCTACATGCCTCCAGAGAAAACATATTGCCAATAGATATTTTCATTTAAAAAGGTGCTTCACTATCAATAAGAATGAAGGAAATGAAAATCAAAACCACAATAATACAGGTTACTCCAGCAAGAGTGACGACTAACAAAAAGTTAAAAGAAAACTGGTGTTAACCAGGATGCAAAGAAAACGGAACACCTGTGTGTTCCTGACAGAAATGTGAATTAATGTACTCATTATGGAATTTTTGCAAAAGGTTAATATTAGAGCTACCGTCATACATATATACATACACATGCATGTGTATAAAATGAAATTAGTATATCTGCAATATAGTCTCTCCATTATCCATTATAGCGAATCACAACGTCCCAAGCATAGAAACCAGCCTGCAGCGGGAGCCACCACAGTACGCTAGTATGTGGTGGACAGGTGGGAGAGGAAGAGAAGTCGAGCAGCTTGAGTGTTGTGAAGAGAGACTGAAGACTCAGGAGTGGAGAGGAGCAGCCTGTCATGAGTGGCCAGCGCAGCCACCTGGGGCCATGGTAGGTTCTCTGCACGAGCTACTGTTGGGGGGCTGTGTCTGGGTCTCTGGCCACACAGGGACAGGCATGGCGTTGATGTCTGTGGCTGACATTACTACTAGAGAGCATTGATGGCGGGTGGCCCTGTGCACCGTGTGTTTAGATGCTGATTGCTGCACCCCGAGATCTAGCTATGGTCTGGACACGGGCATTGTCGTTTCTATGAAGGCTCTCCTGTGTCCATGTTGTGGAAAAACTGCTCCCCTATTATCTCTGGGTTGGTTAATAAAGAAGCTTATGAGCGGATGACTGGGCAGAGGAGAGAGCAGGCGTGACTTCCATTCCCAGTCTCGGGTGTCTAAGGTAGAAAGAGAGAGAGAGGAGAGAAACAAGAGGAGGAGAGAGGAAGAAGTCCCCACGAGGAGGAGTTGCCACAAGGACAGAGAATTAGAGCTGAAGGCCAAGGAGAGACTGAGATGGCGAGTAAAAGGGCATGTGGCTGGGAAACGGCCAGACTAGCATAGTTGGCTTAGAACAGATGAAGATCTGCCCAGTTATAGAGCTTAAAGCTTAGTGAATAAGTCGGATAGGTCATTGTGTCATTATCTGGGAGCTGGGGTGGGGAGCAGGAAAACCTCCTACTAACAGCCTGTTTCTATAGAACATGGGGAGTTCCTGATCAGGGCAGCCAGTAGGATAGGCCACATGGATGCCCAGGGGCTGGCCTCGTTTCTCACCTGCAGTGGCACTCAGGAGTGTGGGCCCTGCACCTGTCCAGGCATCACAGTCAGGGATGTGGGTGAGCTGGCCACTAGGGCATGAGTGTAAGAGAGCTGACTGAGCCACTTGTCTGCACACGTGCAGAGGAAAGCTCTTTCCTGAAACCTTCCCCAAATCACCTGACACCAGCCTGTATCCTACAGTTGCCCTTTTACGCAAATGACCCTTGACACCTCTGGCAGTGGGGAAAGCTGCCCACGGGGTCCTGAGCCTGGGAGAGCTCTCCTCCCCAACCCCATCAGCTTCAGCACTTGGGAGAGGCAGCCCTGCACCTTGCCCGGACAGCACAGCAGAGCTGGCTCCGGTAGAGGGGGAGCAGGTGAGCCAGCCCTGAGGGCAAGAGCTGCGGGAGAGCTGGCCCCATCACCACTCCTCTGCCAAGGTGGTGGCATAAGTGCTGGAGCGATGCCCCACTTTTGCCCTCGACGCCTGTGGTGGTCTGTCAGGAGAGCAGGCCCTCGGGTCACAAGAGCATGAGAGCTAGCCCTCCTCCCTCACTGGCTGTAAGATTCAGGAGGTCATGCCTGCACCTGCGGTCAACACAGTGGAGTTGGCTGCGATGGCAAAGGCATTGGTGCTCCAGCCCCGAGAGTTTGAGAACGGGAGAGCTGAGCCAGCCCCTCTCAGGCTGCAGCACGTGGGAGACTGAGCCCTGCACCCTGAAGGCGTGGGTGCCAGGGAACTGTCCCCAAGGCATGAAAGCAGGAGAGCTAACTCTGCCTCCTGCCTATGGTGGCACTGGGTGGCCTACCTGGAGCAGTGCTGGGGAGGTTGGCCTGGTGGTGTGGCTAAGGGAGAGACTATGTGCTGACTATTTCAGCTACCGCCCAGGCCCAGATCCAGGGCACTGAGCTGGCCCACCCCAAAATCTACATCATTTGTGAATGGTTGGGAAACATGAAAGGGCCAGTCCTGCTGAGCTAAAGCTGCAGGATCTCCACTAAACAGGACAATAACAGGAAAACTGGGAGGAGCCCTAATAAGAATTCAATATTAATGGTGCCACAGAGGCCAGAGATCTTGAACCAAATCAATGACTCACTGCAATGAACACTTGCAAGTGAAGATATTCGGACAGAGGGACATACTGTGGGACACTGACATGCTACAGCTTCCACGATGAGATGTTTTCTATGCTTAACAACAGCGAAATGCCCTATACACTTTCGCGCAGCACAATCTCACGAAGGCATTTCTTAGTTGAGACTTTCTCTACCGTGTTTCAAGTTAACATAAAACTAGGCCACACAGCTGACCCCTTAGCACACAAACTTAGCACACAAACAGGTCACTGTTAAGTCACAACCATTCTTTTATTCATCCCCAAGATCACACATTAATAAAGATATCGCAAGTATAAAGCATTTTACAAACTTAAGAAGTCCCACAGACTTATGAATTCAAACACTTTAAAAGTCATCTCTTAAAAAAAAATCCACTCTTAATATCCAGTCTTTGTAAAATTCCTAAATCTTTTTTTTCCCCAAAGTTTAAAATCCCCCAACTATGGAATTCTATAAAAATCAAAAACTAAATTAAATACTTTCTTACTCCAAAAGGGAAGAACCATGGCTCAGTCAAGATCTAATAAAAGCGAAATAAAACTCTAACTGTGTCAATAATTCCTTATCCAATTGTGATGTTCCGGGATTCTGGAAAGGGTTTGGGTCCCGTCTCTGGCTCCACCCTCTACAGCACGCACGGCTTGTCTTCTGGCCTCTGACTGGACCCACTGCTGCTGCTGTTCTTGGGGGTCACCCCATGGTGCTGGCATCTCCAAAATGCTGGGGTCTCTTGCTGCAACTGGGACACGTTAACAATACCCTCTCCCGGGTCCTCTTCAGGAACTCCAGCCCAACACACAGCAACAGACCTCAGCTGCTTTCCATGACCTCTTCGTGCTTCAGACCCAGCACCTCCTGGTGACTCTAGTACTACCAAACTTGGTGCAACCTCAGCCACCTCTAGAACAATCTATGTGTGCTGATCCTGAGGAAAGACTTCTCAGAAGACTTTACCTCAGTGATACTGATCCCAATCACAGCTCATTCTCTAGCCCTAGTTGATGAGCATAGATGGTCCTGGCAAAGCAAGGGTTTTACTCTAACAGGGTCTCTGGCTAATCACAGCTTCAGCTAACCGGAACCACAGAGTCTTTGTTCAGGTAAGCAAACAGCTCTGATAGCGTCATAAAGGAACTCTCAACCTCCCTCTTGAACCTCACAAGTTAGACCTTCATCATCTGCATTACTCTCAACATTCCTACCTTACAGGCTCCCACAGAACAGCTAAGTTCTGAACACTTAATAGATTTTCCAGCCCAAAGTGCCAAAGTCCATCCACTTGCTCCTATAAACAACATGGTCAGGTCTGTCACAGCAATACCCCTACCAATTAATTTATGTCTTAGTTAGGGTTTCTAGTTCTGTGATGAAACACCACGATCAAAGCAACTTGTGGAGGAAAGGGTTTATTTGGCTTATGCTTTCACATCACTGTTGATGTGTTGAGGGAAGTCAGGACAGGAACTCAAGCAGAACAGGAACCTAGAGACAGGGTCTAACGCAGTGGCCATGGAGGCTATGGAGCTTACTGAATTGCTACTCGTGGTGTGCTCAGCCTGCTTTATTACAAAACCCAGAACCAACCCGTCCAGGAGTTCTAAGCCTTTGAAAATAATAACTTATATCAGTTATAAATCAACCCAGAGGACAAATTTTGTGAAATATGCTAGGTAGAGAAAGGCAAATCCTGCATTGTTTCACTTGTGTGTGATATGAGGTGTAGCAGGGGTTATCAGTAGATGGGATGACTGTAGGATATGAAAGCTGAGAAAATGTTGGACAGAGCATAGAAAATTACAGTTAGATGGAAAGGGCAAGTTCAAGATATCTACTGTTCTTAAAGGCAAATGCAGCTGATGATGGCATACCCTTGAAGAATGCTAAGAGAGTGAGTTAGGGTTCTCACCTCCAAAATGATGCCTATATGGTATAATGCTTATGACAATTGACTAAATTTAGCCCCCACAGTGCATGTCAGAACAACGTGAGCATGATAAGTGCATGAAGCTCTCTCTGTCAATAGAAACCATTCAGTTTATACTTAGGAAATATGAGGGAAATGTTTACTAATCGAAATCTTTATAATATTATTGATTAATGTTCATAAAGTTGTAAATATATTTCCATAGTACTACAGTTTTTTTTTTTCTTTTTGAGACAGGGTTTCTCTGTATGGCCCTGGCTTTCCTGAAACTTTCCCTGTAGATCAGAACATTCTGTCTGTCTGTCTGTCTCACATTCATAGAGCTATGCCTGCCTTCCGAGTGCTGGAATTAAAGGTGTGCACTACCACCTCCCAGAAGTATTATAGGTTTCATTTCATGTCTAGTGGGGGCTGTTGTTGTACGATTGACTCACAATAAATGGAATGTGTTTCAAAAGCATCATGGTATTGTTTTCAATGTATGTTTATGCCTACAAAACCATCACCACAACCCGTTACCTCCAAAGCTTCGCTGTCTGGACTCACAGCTATCCACCATCCTTGCCATTCCCTTTCTTGAAAAATTCCATCCTATAGGACCACTTTTATTCTTTAAAAATTTCTCTGTGAAAAAAAAAGTTATTCAGAAAATGTATTTTTTTTACTCCTTTTCAAAATTCCATTTAAAGAATTCTTTATTCATTTTTCTTGCTGCCTGGTTCGTCACTGCAGGAGGTCTGAAAATTTATTTTACTCTGTTCAAATTCTGTGAGAGTAATAGAAACTATTAAATCATTTCTGATTTTTTTTTTTTTTTGGTTACTACAAGCACAGCTGCTGTAACATTTGTAAAAAAAAAAAAAGTCTTAAAACTTGGAACTTCATTTCCCTTTGGCAACAAAACAGCTGTGGCTGGTGGCTCTGGTTCCAAACACAAGGGAAAAACTTCTCAGAGGTTGCTTTAGTTCAGAAAGGAAAACAGAGTCAGAGAAGATGCTCATGTCAGTTCCAGATCAACTGCTGCCTGCACTGTTTATGTAACTAGCCCAGCAATTGCCAATTACCCTTTTCCGGCTAAGTTCGTTCCTTCTGGCCTCACTCGTTTGAGACCAAAATATCCTCAACTATCCCCACCACCACCAAAAACACCTTAAGCCATAACTGAAATTTCTTTGAAGGAATGGTTTTTGGAATCTTGTGCATATTTCGTTATTACTCCCATGCAAAGTAGTACTAAGCATATACCAGTGCTTTGAAAAATCCTATTGTCCCCTCAAGAAAATAACAATCCCTTGAGGCTATGAGGCAAGCTGCACACACTTGGAGAACAGGGTGTACTTTGAACAGGATACAAATAATTCGCTCTTCAATTCATGCTGCAGAAACAAACCTAGGCGCAATCTACAGTTTCAAACCGAAGTTCTTAACATCAGAAAATACCCAAAATTTCATCATATTTATAATAACATTCTTTTCCTCTCTGGCTAAATTGGTTGATATCAGGATGTCTATATAAATGAGTGGAGTTAGTCAGGTTTTATTGAAAAACTTGAGAGACATTGTAAATAACATAACTAGTCTAGTGAAGTAATAGCTGACTAATAGTCTTACAAGATTAAATCCTAATTGGTCAGTGACTACTTAGCCAAAATATATCTACAGAGGCCATTTATGAACAAGATTTGCTCCAGGTCATCAGCCTTAGTGTTTGACGTTTGTTAGTTCCTACTAAGTGTCTGGGTTCGGCATTAGGTTCTTGTCTCATCATCAAAACCATGATAACTTTTCTAGAAGATAAATATTAATACCCTAGCCAAACATAAGTGCTCTGCAGAATTCAGCTCTAGTCAGGATCCATCTATAAATATTGCAACTTAAAAGCACTTCTGATCAAACAAGAAGCAAGAGAGCTAACAGAGAATAAAAGCACGGTGCTGTGTTGATGGGAATGGGGTAAGACTGAGGGGGAAGACGACATTGAACCATGACCCCTAGAGGCTTTTGAGTAATTATTACCTGGCAAATGCTTTCTCAAAAGTCTTTGGAACATGGGTTTGTCTTCATTGAGCAGGATCTGGAATCTCCAAATTGGTGAGTGGGGAGGGGAACCTGAAGCCAGAACATTGACATAAATTAAAAAAAAAAAAAAAAGAAAGAAAGAAAGAAAGAAAGAAAGAAAGAAAGAAAGAAGGAAAGAAAGAAAAGAGTTCATAGCAATGAGTTGAACTGCTTGAGGCAAACCACCTATTTCTTTGGGGGTTAGGTGGGAATCTAACTCAGCACAAGCTCATGACGGACAACTAGGATAAACATGTACTCACAGCAACTCATGATGCCTCCGGTGCTGCCTTCTGCTGGAGCTAGAGTCCTGACCCTGAGGTCAGTTCGCTGAATCCAGGGACTACTCCTTGTGGTCCTAGAGAACTGGGTGAGCTATTCTAGCTTTCAGTGTCCTCCTTGACAAAAATTTGTCTTGACACATGGAATTCAATGAATCTCCCCGTGTACTTGTATGTTTGTGAGGGCAAGTGGTGAGGTGAAGGTTAAACCTCAGCTTATTTCTTTTAACCAATTCTGTCTATGTTGACGAAAAGTTGTATAGACAGAGTAAAAGATCTGTAAACCCATTCTGGACACATCTGAAATTCCAAAGTAGTAAAATGGGCAGAAAAGTAAGTTGGACACACACACACACACACACACACACACACACACACACACACACCTGAAGCTGTACATTATTAGCGTGAAGAGACATAGAGTAAAGGTTAAGGAGGATGCCTATAGTTTGTTTTTAGGTTGAGTGAAATAAAGCAACTGACCAAAAGTGGGGTATGTATCTACACTATCTACAGTTAGTTATAGTCTTGTGTTGCACTTACTCATTACATAATATTCTGGTAAAGATCTTAACTTCGTGAGTCTGAAGTTTCCTTCTCTGCTGAATGGATACTAGACTTAAAATATAGGATAAACATACTAAAATCTGTACACCTAAAGAAGCTAAGCAAGAAGGAGGGTAAGATAATCAATTCTCACTCAGAATGACAAATGGGATGGACATTGGAAGAGGGAGAAAACAGGAAACAGGACAGGAGCCTACCACAGAGGGCCTCTGAAAGATTCTACCCAGCAGTGTATCAAAGCAGATACTGAGACTCATAACCAAACTTTGGGCAGAGTACAGGGAATCCTATGAAAGAAGAGGGTGATAGAAAGACCTGGAGGGAACAGAACCAAAAAATCTGGGCACAGGGGTCTTTTTTTTGAGACTGATACTCCAACCAAGGACCATGCATGGAGATAACCTAGAACCCCAGCTTAGATGTAGCCCATGGCAGCTTAGTATCCAAGTCAGTTCCCTAGTAAAGGGAAGGAACAGGGACTGTGTCCGACATGAACTCAGTGGCTGGCTCTTTGATCACCTCCCCCTGAGGGGGTAGCAGCCTTGCTAGGCCACAGAGGATGACAATTCACCTAGTCCTGATCAGACCTGACCAGATATACTAGGGTCAGATGGAAGGGGAGGAGAACATCACCTATCAGTGGACTTGGAGAGGGGCATGGGAGGAGATGAGGGAAAGAGGGTGGGATTGGGAGGGAATAAAGGAGGGAGCTACAGCTGGGATAAAAAGAGAATAAACTAATTAATATAAAAAAATAATTTAAAAAAATCCCATTTGAGCTATTTTAGTCAGGGTTCTATTGCTGTAAAAAGAAACCATGACCACAGCAACTCTTATAAAAGAAAGCATTTAATTGGGGCTGGCTTACCGTTTCAGAGTTTAGTTTATTATCATCATGCAAAAAAGCATGGCAACACATAGGCACACATGGTGCTGGAGAAAAGGAGAGACGAACTCTGGGCTTGGAATGAGCTTTTGAAACCTAAAAGCCCACCTGCAATGATACTCTTCTTTTAATAAGGCCACACCTTCTAATTCTTTCCAATAATTTCACTTTCTACAAAGCTATCAGGACTGTTTTCATTCACACCAACATACAATGTAACATTTTATATACTTACTATGAAATCCACACTTATGAATTCCTTGGCATTATACACTGATGATATTTCACAATCATCATCTGCCTATTTTCAGAACATTTTTATTGCCCCAAACTGAAACTGATTCATGGGCTATATTAAGTATGAAACCGATTCCGTGACTGACATTTTGTATCTTACTTTTGGGGAAACACTGTTGTTTATCAATAGAAAAGACTTCAACAGAGTGGTCAGAAGAGTTACTGGAATCTAAGAGGACTCATTAGGAGACTCATGGACACATATTTCTTCCACTTGTAGGCTTAAGGGAAAAGGGGAGATAATACTGCTAGAGCTTAAAAGTGAAAACTTGCAAGGGGCCCTGGAGATAGAATCTTTAGTGGTGAAGGAATATAGAGAGATACTAGCTAGAACAAGGCAGGAAGATAGTAAGGTTGCATAATAGGCTAGCATTTTGACTGAATCTTTTGTCTTTCAAGTCTGACCTGAAGATTGTAGTGAAGAAGCTGATGTGCTGAGTGCACAGATGCCAGGCCTCCAAGGCTGTGCTGGTTTGAATGATAATGGCCCCATAGGCTCGAAGTTTTGGATGCTTGGTCGCCAGGGAGTGGAACCATTTGAAAGGATTACAAGGATTAGTGGGTGTGGCCTTGTTGGAGAACACATGTCACTGGAGGTGTGCTTTGAGGTTTCAAAAGCTCAGGCCAGGCTTCTTCTTCTACCCTCCTCTAGCAGATCAAGGTTGGAGCTCTCAATGACTTCTTGAGCACCGTGCCTGCATGCTTCCCACCATGATGACATGGACTAAACCTCTGAACCTGTAAGCAAACCCCCAATTTAATGCCTCACCCATGCTGTCTCTTCACAGCAATAGAACACTGACTAAGACAGAGACACAAGACAGAACGACTATGCTGAAGAAGCAGGGGCTGAGGCAGAATGAGTACAAAAAAAGTATGTTTCCATGGGAGCTTGCGCTGGGTTTTATACCAAGTGTGAAAGAAGAACAAAAAATATTTTCATGAAATTATAAAATTACAGAAGCTATCTTCTCAGGTTTGATGTATATGAAGACATGGATAACCTTCGGCCAACAAATGGAGGACATTGTTCCTGTTCACCTTTATGACTCTCTTCTCTGTACAAAGCACTTACTTTTCCTTCCAATTAGAGGTTTAAAAAAAGAAAGGAGTGTAGAAAGGGATTTTCACAAAGAGAAGTTTCCAGTTATTATGAATGGTTTAGGATTTGCAAACCGATTTGGTGTTTGGAAACATGATCTGAATCTGATGGTACTATGTATGCATCCCCACTATTGGCCTCTTAAACAACGTCCTGGGAAATGTGGACTGCAGACCTTATTCCCCTAATAAGGACAAATGTATGATTTGTCTCTTTGTGTAACTCCATGTACCAGTCTGAGGACTGTCATTAATAATATTTCTTCCAATGGGAAAAAAATAAAACCATGCTATCCCTTTCCCCATTCCCATTTTTAAGGTTCTTTTGTGCATATAGGCCTTTAATTATTTGTTCATTTGTTTGTTTTTGAGTACTTTATTGAGTATTTTAAAGAAACTAAACAAGGAGGACCCTAAGAAAGATGCTTAGTCCTCATTCAGAAGGGCAAACAGGATAGACATCAGAAGTAGTAGAAGACAGGGAGCAGGAAAGGAGCCTTCCACAGAGGGCCTCTGAAAGACTCTACCCACCAGGTGTATCAAAGGAGATACTGAGACTCATAGCCAAACTTTGGGCAGAGTTTGGGAAACCTTACGGAAGACAGGGGAGATAGAAAGACCTGGAGGGGTCAGGAACTCCACAAGGAGAACAACAGAGCCAAAAAAAATACCTGGGCCCAGGGGGGCCTGCAGAGACTAATACTCCAACCAAGAACCATGCATGGAGAGGACCTAGACCCCCTGTTAAAAGAAGTTCATTGGCTGCTCAGTTTCCAAATGGGTTCCATAATAAGGAGTACAAGGGTTATCTCTGACATGAACTCAGTGGCCAGCTCTTTGATCACTTCTCCTTAAGGGGTGCAGCCTGGCCAGGTCACAAAAAAAGATGATGCAGCCCTGATAAGACCTGACAGGCTAGGGTCAGATAGAAGGGGAGGAGGTTCTTCCCTAACAGGGGACTAGGGAAAAGGCATAGGGGAAGAAGAGGGAGGGTAGGTGGGACTGGGAGGAGATGAGGGAGGGAGCTGCAGAGGGGATACAAAGTGAATAATTGAAATAAATAAATAAATAAATAAATAAATAAATCATCCTGAAGCTCTTTCCTAAAAATCTGCTGATTTAGAACTGTATTCTTTGATTATTTATACATTATCATCTTTTTTTGAAGTTAAGATTTAAAAAATAAATAATTTTAACGAATCATTAAAAAAATAAGGCATCAGTGACTTCCAGTAACATCAGAAGTTACACCCATAATATCTCACCCACAGAGCCATCCAAATGTGAGCTGAACAAGGAGGACACTGATGCACACGCCAGACAGTACAGAAAGAGGCCCACGAGGCCTCAACCCTGCACAAAGAACCTCAGGCAACAAGCAAATCTGGGAGGAGGAACTGTGGGCCTCTGAGGGAGAGAAGAGCACACCAAGTGGCTGCCTTGAGAACATACATAGAAGTAATATTCTGTGAACTCAACAGATTATAATTGGGAATATGTGTATATATAAATACATGCATGCATGCAATAACAATTGATGAAAAAAAAAGAGATCATGATTAAAGGAAGAGTGGAGTTTGGTATATAGAAGGGTTTTGGAGAGGAATGGAAGGGGGAAATGTAATTAAAATTCAGTCTCAAAAATAACAGTAACTAAGGCCCTGAATAACATTTAACAAATATGTGAACAACTGACTTACTAATATGGTGTGTCCTAGCCAAAACAAGTCATTTGTTTTTTTATTTTTAATCAGGATTTTCAGTAAGTCTATTTTACAAATATAGAAGGCTCAGGTGAGTATCATCAAAAGAAGTCTGGCATGGATATCGTGAGTATAACCAAAGTTAATGCTGATTTAGAGCTGTATTCTTTGACTGTTTATACATTATCATCTTTTTTTTTTGAAGTTAAGATTTAAAAAATAAATAATTTTAATTAATCATAAAAAATAAGGCATCAGTGACTTCCAGTAACATAAGAAGTTACACCCATAATATCTCACCCACAGAGCCATCCAAAATCTGATGATTTTTATTCATCTTCTCTTTTCCGGAGGTTATTTCCCAAGTGAAATTAGAAAAGTCTCAAAACTGTCATTATATGCAAAGCATAGCTACTTTATAGGTAGAGATCTTATTAACTTGAATTTGCATGCCTCCATGACTGCTAGAAATACTCTTCTCTCCATGAAGATATAAATGTTTGTTAGTTTTCCCAGGGGACTCTGCAAGTCACACTCTTAGGTCAGGCAGACATGTCCAGGTTGCCAGCCCTATGTTTAATCAAGGCTTAGGATGAGGCCGTGTGTTGTCAAGGGTGGTCTGAACAGAGATGTACCCCAACATCTGTCCTCTCCTCATCCCCCTGCCTGACTGATATGGAATGCCAATCCCTTGGTGGTATTAGCCTTGTTTCTGCCAATAGCTGTGGTTCTGCCTATGGTGGTTCTTCTCCACCACATAGGAAAATTCCTGTTTGCCACACGGAAGGTGCATACATTCTACATGCAGTTGATGTATCATCCAGAGGCTGCAATGGATGAGCCCAGACAATGTGGAATCTCCCATGGCAAACAAAGAAGTGGGCAGAAAGCACAGAGAGCAGGCATGAAACAAGAAGCTCTGAGGTGGAGCCCAGCAATCCCCTGGATTACCAGACCTCTGTGGTGCCTTTCCTGAGGGTTGCCCTCCCACTATGTGATGAGTTCACCCAAAATACAGTCACTCTGCCTCCTGTCTGTGCTTCTGTCCTACACAAACTCCCCAAATCCATGCTGAACATGCTTCAGATGTCTGTGGCCGGCAGAAGAAAATATAGCTGCTTCTCCAGTTCAGGTAATTCTGCCTCTCTTCACAAAAAAAGAAGATTTCAATTTCTTTATGCGTACTACAAATTCATGTTACTTTTTCTCTTACTCCACCACATCTTCCACATTCATCAGAAACTGGTTCTGAGCATTTTCCTTCTGTTCAGGAATCTGATAGACAGTTGGTAGATTGAATGATACATAGATTGTATCTGAGGGTTTCCATTGCTGTGGAAAAATACCATGACCAATACAACTTATAAATGAAAGTGTTTAATTGAGCCTACAGTTTCAAAGGGCTGAAGCTCATGGTGCTGAAGCAAAGGCGTGGTGGCAGGAACGGCTGAGAGCTTTCACCCTGATCTGCAAGCAGGAGGCAGAAAGCACACTGGAAACTGGAACTTCAATGCCAACCCCCAATGACACACTTCTTCCAACAACATCACTTCTCCTAATACTTCCCAGACAATCCCCATCAACTGGGGACTCGGTGTTGAAATATTTGAGCCTATGAAGATTATTTTCATTCAAGCAACCACAGTTTGACGATGATGATAATGATGATGATGATGAAAATAGATGATAGAGATATAGACATGATAGATAAATGTTATATGGTAGATACATGATAGCTAGATAAATGACATATATGTGAATTATTGATAAAGAGTAGATAGATAATAGATATATACATAGATAGATACATAGATACACAGATAGATACATAGATACAAAGATAGACAGATGATAAATGGATGGATGGGTGGGTGGGTAGATGGATTGATGGATGGATAGACAGACAGACAGATGCTAGACAAACAGACAAACAGATTCTGGGCATGATGTCACATGACTGTAACCCTAGCAAGAAGGCTGAGGCAGGAGGATCATGAGTTTGGGGATACCCAGGAATACATATCAAGACCTTACTTATATCAAAAGAATGGATAGAGTCAGAGACAATATAGGTATATACTGATATATATGAATTCATATCTTCATCCATTTATGTATTTATAGAAATCAGTCACTGACTTCTAATGACTTTACTTACTTATTTTCAACATTATAAAAATAAAAATGACAGGCATTCCTGGGAGGCTCTACTTTCACTTTTAATGTTAATTCCTTTTCCAGAGTAGCAATATATAGAAAATTGTCCTATTGTGATTTTGAGTGAGCATCAGCAAGCCATCAGCCATTTTATCATGAAGGAAACCAACTGAAACTGTGCTGTCTGATGGTTTGAGATATAAGCATTTAATAAATTATATGAGTAATGAATGCTGGGATGATTGTGCCCAGGCGAACCCTAACCCTACCCTAAGCATCCTTAAAGTTGGTGTGTTAGAGGTGTTGAATGCACTTCCAATGCTTAGTGATTCCAATTTGTGAGTTTACTGGGACACGCAGAACACACATACTTGGGTGTTTTAGGAACATTGAAGGGAAGACAATGCAATCAACACGAAAGGAAAAAGACAACGCAAAAGCATTTTCAACTTCTTATAATATGCTTTTCATGCTAAAACAAAAGCAAATTTCAATCAGCTTGAGTCTTTAAGGCCTTTCTGTGTGAAATGAGTGAAGTCTTAATGAAAATTGTTGAGAGAACAAAATGCCAAAAGTCAAAATATCTGTTCAATAAAACCTAATCACAAACCTCATTTAATATAGATACGAAAACAAGAATTTCTCTAACAATATGAGAGAAGGGATGCTTTAGGAAAAATACAATTCTCTCCAAATAGTCAAACATTCTGTGGCTAAAAATTAGAGCCTTATTTTATGCAGCTACAAGGGCAGAGGAATAATGAGGAAATAAAATTTCCTGGTATACAGAGAAGATACTCATAGCATTCTAAACTCCTAAAATTCTAAATAGAGTCAGCTAGGACAAAAAAAAGCAGGACAATCAGACATATGTGATGTTTTATGGGCAGTGACAGCATCCTAGACAATTTCCATGTATAAGGACTAGACTTATTTGAAGCAAAACAGACTCCCCAGAATAGTAAGAGCACTGAAAGATTCTGGAGACATACCAACACAGATAAAAGTGCTCAGAAAACGTTATTAATTTTAATACCCTAATATTCTAAGATCTGTTGAGGGAGTCCTGGAGAAATTTACTTTGTGCTACATATATATATATGCTCAAGCTGCTGAATGTTACCGATATTTTCACTTCTATGTCCGTCACCTCTAATTGTTTGTAAGTAGCCATTTTCTCTTACTTCTAGGTTGAACGCTCAATGCAAAGCACATCTCTCGTCCCTTAGAAATGTATTCACTGATATCATGAACAACTTACCAGTAAAGTGAAAGAAGAAATGTATGAACTTCTAACAAGTCTCCATGAGGAAATATGAATGCAGCAGGGCCTGATGTTTCCAGCCATCTGGAGGAGGAGGGTTCAAAGCCAATCTGTAGAGGAAGGCTAGGGTAGAAAGACTGAAGTAGCGTGTTTCTAATGACCAGTGCCTGGCTCTGTCCATCCTGTATGTCTTAATCCAGACTTTCAAAGAATAAATTATTGATTTTAAAATATTCTGCTACATGCAACTAAATCTAACCTTAAATGATATAGAACTCTTTATTGTTACCAAACATGGACAAGCATGTTTTTCATTAGCAAAAGATGTTCTTTCAGTCCACTGGGTTTTCTATGAGAAACCAAAGTAAGGGGCTGGAGAGATGGATGGCTCAGCAGTTAACAGCACTTGCTGCTCTTTCAGAGGACCTGGGTTCAACTCCCAGCACCCACCTGGCTGCTCGTAATCATCCTTGGCTCCAGTTCCAGGGAATTTGATGTCCTCCTATAGCATTTGTGGGCACTAAGCATGCAGACGGTGCACAGACATACATGAAGAGCAAACACCCATATATAAAAATAAAATAAAATAAATATAAAAAAAAACTTCAAGGATAGGGAAAGAGACACAGAGACAGAGACAAAGAGAGAGGAGAGAGACAGGGGAAGAGAGAAAAATAGATACAGAGAGAGAGGTGAGAAGGAGAGATAGAAATAGAGACATAGAGGGAGAGAGGCCAAAGGGAATGTGTAAGCCAAATTGTTGACTTAGGTAATTTACTGCAGTTAGGTTTCGTTTATACTAGTAATATAGTTTCAAATTATTGGTTTTTATTTCCAATTTATTCCTTATTTGATTATAATTTATACTACATTGTCATCCCTCACAAATGTTTTCAAGGCCAGCAGGATATAGAGTTATGACTATTTTCACCAGGAGCCCACAAATAATGAGAGATCAAAATGCTCTTTCCCTCTAATTAGTTTCATAATTCTGCCTTCAGTTATGCAAATTCTTGGGAAAACAGATATTTGGAATTAGACTATTAAAGGATAAAGGGAAACAAGCTGAAATCAACTAAAGGTCTACAGTTGCTCTTGGGTTTCCCTACAAGACTAGTTTTTCCCAGAAAGATTATGTTTGGGTGAACACCTGAATTTGTTTTTTATTTGATAATCTGTCCTCTTATGGCTTTAAAATAAATAAGGGAGGCCGGATCTACAACTCCCTTCTGAATCACCCTAACCCAAATGTCACTGGCGATAATGTAATTCAGTATTTGCGTTAGGCTCAGACACAGTTTAGATTTTGTTGATCAGAATACAGTCCGGTGAAAAAAGAATGTGAATCATGCTGAACGAAAAGAGAATGAACTTTTAATACTATCAGATAAAGGCAAACTGCTGCTGGTATTTAAAATAATTTGTTCTTGGAAAGAACATTCCTATATATTAGCTAAAGATGATTTAGAAATCTTCCCAAATTAAAAAAAAAAAGTAAGTACAGTACTTACTCCAACTGACAATATTTCTGTCATTTCCTGTAGCATCTTTTTACATATTAATTTTGAAGGCCAAATTGTGTAATCGTTGAGGGATTCTGGGAAACAGCACGAGTCTGCCCCATGATCTGTTTCTCCACCTTCCTTTCCAGAACTCCACTTCCTCAGCCATCTGGATCTCCTCCATGCTTTCATTTCAGCTCGTTGCTGGAGACTGTCCCAGAGCTGTTTCTGTGGCCTGCCCTGCACCTTCAGAAAGGGCCTTCTTTTCCCACAGAGGTCAAACAGATTTTGATCTTCTGTATCAAACTTGTTGTGCTAGAACTCCCTATGATCCAAGTACTTTCCTCATATCGTTCGATCAGCAAATAATTTTCATCAGATTAAATTTCCAAAATCATAGTTAGTCCTGAAATCCTTGAATATTATTGTTTGTCCTCCAACACACCCCTCAGATACCAAGTATGATCTTTCTAGACATTTGAAAAGGAGGAATAATGAAGCTATTTTTTTAAGTTCATTATTAAAAATAAATCTGAAATATTGTTTTTATATAAAAAATTTAAATATCACTGCTAGATCACTTTAATATGTCAGAAACAATACCAACTTTAACATCTTCAGTCTTTCCTGTTATTTTATTATTATTTTGTGGGTATGTGTGTGAGAGAGATTTGTGTATATGTGTGCAGATCCGTGCACACCACAGCACATATGGAGGTCAGGAGACAATTTTAGGGAGTCAGTTCTCCCTTTCCATCATGGGTTCCCAGAGACTGAACTCAGGTTAACAGATCTGAACAACCATCCTGCCAGCCCCAAGCCTTAATTTTTGACATATTTATTGTGATATTCTTCACTATCTGTTTAGATTTTGGGCTCTTCAAACAACCTATGGTAACTTTGCTTCTGGTTAGAGTACTTCATCAGCTGCTGTGATTCCAAGAATACCATGATTCCAACGTTTTGTCAACCAGCCTTATAATCATATTATTTCAGAACTGGGCTTACCCCAGTGCGATCTATGCTTTAGATATGATTTTGCATGTTAGTAGTTTGGTTCCAATGTAGTGCTGTTGCCATAGAAGAACCTTTTGGAGGTATGGCTTGATGATCATTTCAGTAGAGGCAAAACCTTTGGAAAGGCTGGTGCTCCTGGTACACATTAATTTCTGTGAAACTGTGTCGGTATAAAAAGAGAAAACCTTATCAACAAATCCCTCTGGCTTTCTAGCTTGCCGTGTGACTACTCTTGCATGTGTTTCCACAAGAATGGCATCCACCATGTTGGAATATGGACAGAAGCCACTCACTGGAATGGATATCTATTCTTCTATGTATTACCAGCTGTGGGTATTTTGTTAGAAGTGAAAACAGAATGACACTAAAGGTTTGAAGTTCTTGTATTACAGAATCAATTGGCCAAATCCAGTCACATTAGTTCCATTCAGAGTAAATGACAGAGCAAAAATATTTTTCACACTCATGAAATGTTTTTCATTATCATTCTCTATTGTAATCCCACCTTGAGCACAAACTATATGGAGGAGATAATTACATTTTCCGGTAAGAATAAATCAGGCAGTTTCTTTGCATGTCAATAAGAATCAGATTATGTAGGTGGTTAAAGAAACCTGTCTTTCCTGATGGAGACAGCAGATATAGGTATAAAGATCTATTTACTCACCTTCCTGATATGTTCTTGTGCTGTAGATTGTCTTGGCTAGGGCTTCCTACTTTCCCAGATATTGGTAGTCACAACCACCATCTGCTTACTCTCTTTATATATAAAGTACTAGTTTCTTCTAGTGTGTTTGACTCTGACAGAGCACACTGGGGAGGCTTTGTTTACAAGAGTCCATGGTGCGTTAATAATAGACTTTATAGATATTAATTGTGGAGTAGATTTATTCCCGAATCATGGCAGTTCAGAGAATTCATGGTTAAGAAACGAGGAACAAACTTTTACAGATACATCAAAGTTGCTACTTCTATTAAAAGAAATTTACTCATCTCATTCATGCTCACGCTGACAAATAAAGATTGATTCTCATGATAGTGCCTCTCATCTGGCACCAAGAAGTATTCTTGCATCATTTTCTGACAGATGTAATGGAAAAACACAAATGTAAAAAGTACATGACAAAGCATAAATGTATGCTAAAACAACAAATTTAAAATAGAAATAAAATAGCCCAATTCAAGCGTTTTTAGCTACTTCTCAATAGTTTACTAAACTCGTGTGCTCAGAATTTAAGTAAGAATTATAGCATGGCTAATTATTATACATGGCTCATTTGTTGAAGTGAGTTATAAGGTGTCTTGAGCTTCTTGGAACTCAAATTTGAGGCTTTCCTCTACTATGAAATATGAACAATTTGACTAGTGTAAATTAGATTTTATTGCCACTTCTTGCTTTTCAAAGTTGAATTGAATGGTATAATTTCAATCTTTCACCTATGTGAGTACCTATAACTATTTTCCCTCAACTCCAGAGTTTAGATCTAGAAATAGGAGGATATGACATTATAAAGCATCTTGAGTACATTCAGACATCAAAGATCCAAGAAAGACAAGGACACTAACCTGTCATGGAATAGAGAATAAAATTCCCCATGCTGGATCATAATGTTCAACATTGAAGGAACTTTATGGAAATCAGTTTCTTGCCAAAACTGTATGTTCCTCTTGCTGGAAAAAAATAATGAAAGGAGATTCAGTGAGAATTTTAGTTTCTTATCTGCATTGCCCCCATGGCACGCCTGGGTTGGCTACCCAGAGGCTATTTAAGCTGTGGGCTGGCTTTCCCCGGGGTCCGAGGATTGTTCAATGTTTCTGAATAAACTGCATTGAAAAAAAAATAAAATAAAACGTAACTCCTGTAATGGAACACATCAAAAAAAACAAACAAACAAACAAACATAGAAATGTTTTGGGAATGTGTGTGTGTGTGTGTGTGTGTGTGTGTGTGTCTGTGTGTCTGTGTTTAATTCCAGGTGTGGGATATGGAGCTGCTTTAGATGGTCCACAGCAGCAGACTATGATTAGGTTTGTGTTCTATCAGGGGCGTGATTTTGCCAGATGCAGCTAGTTTCTGCAAGTGTATGACATTTGGAATTCTGGGGACTCTTGAGAGGCTATAAAAATACAAGAGCCCCAACTGGGGTGCAGCTGCTGCTCCTGCTGCTGCTGCTGCTGCTGCTGCTGCTCCTGCTCCTGCTCCTGCTCCTGCTCCTGCTCCTGCTCCTGCTCCTGCTCCTGCTCCTGCTCCTGCTGATAGCTGCTGCTGTTACTGGTTGCTGGTTGCATATATCCTGAACAAAATTGCCCTAAGGAACTTGATACCCCTAATCAGCAAGAAGTAGTCTAATGATATCAACACCTTTATCCCATCTGTCCTTCTTTCTCTCCTACCTAGTATTGGGGGATTGGAAGGGATAATGGTGGAAAAGAGTGGTAGAAATAGGAACCCATTAAGTGCCCAAAAGTCTGGCTGGCTACAGGGAGTGAACAGATGCATTTCATGGATACCGTCTCCTCAGGCAGTGAAGTGGAAATTTCATCTCATTTTTAAAAAAACATGAGGAACATGACTATAAACTATGTCCCTAATATAATAAGAGCAGAGTGTTAGAAGCAAAGGAACATCACTATCCCTAGAATGCATCGAGTCATTCCTTCTTCCTCCTTTCATTACTTTCTCTCTAGCAGGAGGACCATTCAGTCTTGGTTATAAACCAATTCCAATTAGGAATAATGCTACCTCAAGATCCACCTATACCACTCCTAGGCATATATCCAAAAGATGCTCAAGTACACAACAAGGACATTTGCTCAACCATGTTTGTAGCAGCTTTATTCATAATAGCCAGAATCTGGAAACAACCCAGATGTCCCTCAATGGAGGAATGGATACAGAAATTGTGGTATATTTACACAATGGAATACTACGCAGCAATTAAAAACAAGGAAATCATGAATTTTGCAGGCAAATGGTGGGATCTAGAAAAAAATCATCCTGAGTGAGGTATCCCAAAAGCAGAAAGACACACATGGTATATACTCACTTATATAGACCTATAAGATAGGATAAACATACTAAAATATGTACACCTAAAGAAGATAAACAAGAAAGAGGTCCAGGGGTAAAAGGATCAATCCTCATCTAGAAAGACAAAGGGGATGGACATTGGAAATAGGACAGTAGGCACCACAGAAGGCACCTGAAAGACTCTACCTAGCAGTGTATCAAAGCAGATGCTGAGACCCATAACCAAGCCTTCGGCAGAGTATAGGGAATCATATGAAGGAAGGAGGAATTAGTATAACCTAGAGGGGAAAGGGAGTCCCACAAGGTCCAAATATATCTGAGTACAGGGGTCTTCTATGAGACTGTTTGTCCAACCAAGGACCATGCACGGATATAACCTACAACCCCTGCTCAGACATAGCCCATGGTAGCTCAGTATCCAAGTGGATTCCCTAGTAAGGGGAACAGGAATTGTTTCTGACATGAACTTATGAGCTTCCCCTCCCCCCGAGGGAGAAGCAGCCTTGCTAGGCCACAGAAAAGGACATTGCAACCATCCTGAAGATACCTGATAAGCTAGGGCCAGATGGAAGGAAAGGAGGACACCCCCTCTCAGTGGACTCGGAAGGGGGCAGGGAGGAGATGAGGGAGGGAGGGGAGGATTGGGAGGGAAAGAGGGAATGGGCTACAGCTGGGATACAAGTGAATGTATAAAATTATTTAAAAATAAAAAATATTTTTTTAAAAAAAGAATAAAATTGGGCTACCTGTTAAAAAAAATAAACCAATTCCCATGAAGTAGTTAATGCTATTCACTGTAGTACAGTTGGTGGGGTTCTCCCTCCACGCCTGAGCCATGGGAACCACAAGGGTGCTGAAGACCAGTTCTGCTGGGCTCTGTCAGCAGTGTGTGTGCTCACTCAAGCAAAGGTGAAATAAGGGGTTGGTGGCCAAGTCTGGGAATGCTTTGTGGTGGTTTGTGTTCATTTGCTTCTTGTTTTAGCACACAGAGTATGCTTTATTTTATAAAGTAGCTATTGTTTCCTTTTGATATTTCTAAGCTAGGAGTACTTCTTCACTATAGCCATCACCATCTCTCACATTCTGTACCAGGTCAAGTTTATTAATATGGGTTTCAAATAAATTGTGAAATTTCTGTAGGTGTTTGAGCTGTAAATCCTTTGCTCTTATGAATTATACTGCTATGACAGAACCTTTGTTTATGAAAAAGTTGCTACATTCTCCACATTGACTAAAGAGACCTGTTGTTTGATATATCAGATCTTATCTTATTGTTATTCACAAATTGCTCATAAGACATTTGTGATTCCATCTTAGACAGTGAATATGTGTCAGTTTTACTTAATGCAAATTACTTACTCTAATTTGTTCTCTAAGACAAGTGATATCCAGTATCTTACTAGCTATCACCAAAGGTATGAATTAAAACTCACAAGTTACCTCCCTTCCTGATCTGCAAAAAGAAAACTCACTCATTTAGGACTCAAACATCACCTGCTTTTGCTATAAGTTACGGTTGCTCACACAGGAGGTGCTAGCCCAACCCTTCTGTTAGCAAGCATTCCATGAGTAGTTGTTATGTGGTCAGTGATGTAACCATAGACGACTGTATATTTGTTTTGACCATAAGCACTTACAAGTGTCATTGAAAGTTTAAAATGGCATCTTTTATGGATCTGCCAGGACAAGACAGTCACTGGCTCTCTGTTTCTCTTTTTTTTCCCCTTGGTTGCCATGCCTCTTCCTCTCTGCCTACCCCCTTAGCAAAGAAATGTCCCATCAAACTCTGGCCTTTCTGTTTCAAGACCAAATTCTTCCAAGGGAGACCATTTGGCTTATCTTAATCAGGAGCCTTCACAGTCCCTGACTCATTGCTGTAAGAGGGTGGTTTTCCACAGTACAGACACATTTATGTTTTTTAGTGGGAAGTGTCGCTAAACCTTGGGCTGTGGTCAGTGGGAGAGTGCTTACCTAGCATGCACGAGGCCCCAGGATCAACCTTCAGCATAAAAATGTAAACACTCCAGTGAGAACTCTACCTATCCTTGAGTTGAGACCACACACACATAAAGTGTTTATGCCAATATATACTTTTTTCTATAGATTAGTTGATTGTCTTCAATGTATTTCTTACTAATCTGTAATTGACACACAAGAACAATCAGATTCAAGGACCCAATTAGTGTCCAACAAATTTATTTCAAAGTAGATTACAGCACTTTAATGGAGGTGATGTTGAAACACGTGAGTATAGTTTAGATGTTCTTTTCATGGTGCTGCTTCTTCAACCCTGTTCTCCGAATCTCAGAGAAAAATTTCACATGCACAACATTGAAGAGACAAATAAAATGTTTATAAGACAGCTTATGCTACAATTCCCGTAATAAGTCTCTACGCATTTTTTTTGCCCAATATAGTTTTTGTGAATACGTATACTTGGTACAACATTAAAGAGATAAAATTAAAAAGTTTATGACACGTTACACTACGTTTCCTGTAATACATTCTTAATGATTTTTTGCCCAGTATAGTTTCTGTAAACACATAAACTTGGCTTCAGGCGAAAAGGGTTACATCATCCAAGCCTTCAGAGATATAGAACTGATAGGTAGATGTTTCCAAACATCCTGTGTAGCAGATTAAAAAAGAAATAATGGAATAAATGAGAGGAGACAGGAAATTTGTCATAGTCTCACCATTATTGGTTTATTTTAAAGTGAAAAAAAAAAAAAAAAGGAAGTCTTCAATGAAACAGTATCTCCAGTCTGTGATTCATCAAGCCCATGAATATTTGGAGGCACCAATGAGCATGAGTCTGAGAGTGCCAGCAGAAACCTTTTCTTCCCTTAATAAGGGTCATCTGCCTTTGATTTGCTAACACTTTGCTATGTCTACAGCGCTGGTTTAAATAAAACTAAAAGGCCAGCTGGGGTTAAAGGTCTCTTCTGATCTAATAACCTTATAATGTGATCCTGGGATGAAGAACAGCAGGGTCTGGGTCCAGCAAATCTCTAATTTATGATTTTTTAAAAATTTTCCTGGCTCTCTTATATGCTTAGGAGTTTCTTGACTTCTATGTGCTTATGTGTTGCTCTTATGTCCATAATCTTGGACCTAACATGACAATAAACTATATTTTTTCACAAGTACATGCCCACAAGACCATTAGCTTTAGTGATTTTTGGAGATAAAGATTTTGCTGGAAAAAAAAACTGGACTAGCATAACGGGACTATGTCCTATGAAGAAAATAAAAATGGTTAAAATCCACATGCGGTAAACTTCTGCTTCATGTTGTCCCCCTTCTGGGGATTTCCTATGCAGAATCCACCTCCTGTTGCCTATTGACTCTGGCCCTAGCAGCCTCTGCCCATCTTTCTGCCTCAATTCCTCCTCCTTCCTTTTTCCAAAGTCACTTTCTGGATGCAGAACACTCTTTCACCACTCTCAAACTCTGATAGAATTTACAACCCTTGAGAAGCTCAGCTTTCAACCAAAACATTTTCAGAAGATTTTTTCTAAATAATATATCTTTATGCTCAAAAGAATTTTGCTTCCATGTGTAAAGATAATAATATTTTTCCAAATCTCTTTTCTCACACACACATAAAAATACATGTACATACATAATAAATGTGTATGGATTATGCAGAAATACATATACCACTCTTTTTGGGCAAAATGATTCACAAATAGTTTCACTTTAAATTAAACAAATATGTAGTTTTGTTTTGGTTTTATTTTTTTGTTCAAGTCACTGTTCATGAACACAGATATATTTACTTCAAATTAGATTCTTTACCATGTTAATCCTGATATTTATCTTTCACCAAAAATTTTAAAATAAAATAATATACATGTACAGGTGTCATCAGGAAAGAGAAGGAAAAGTTGCCATGGAACATGACAGAACATCTGTAAAAGAGTTCATTTCAGCTAGTCTAAATGTCAACAAAAGAAACTTTATTTTTTAAGCTTTGCTTTTAGTTCTCTTTCTCATAGATGTATTTATTGATGACTATAAAGATTCAATAAATTCTTAAGGAAAATTATGTATTTCTATTTGAGAATAATTTTCAAAAGAGAAGTAGTGCAAGCAGAAAGAACCTTATATAAACCTTTTTCAGAATGCAACATTCAAAGATAAAAGTCTCTATAGAAGAATCAAATTAGAGTTCTAAGTCATTAATAAAAATTGATAGAAGTCAGAGATAGAGACATCTAAACTACATATAGCCTAGTCAGCAGGCACATGTTTTATTTCAAAAATATTTATTTATTTTTCTGTAAGGGAGGAAAGGAGCCAGATGTGATAGTAACACTTGTAACACCAGCACTTGGGACAGGTAGATCCCAAGTTCAAAGTCAACCTGGGAGATATATAACATGACCTTTCCTCCAAGAGAGAGAGGTGGGAAGGGAAGGAAATGAGAGAGAGAGAGAGAGAATGCTTTCCTCCGTAATTAAGAAGAGTAGGTGAGCTGAGTGATCTATCTTCAGTGACTTAACCTCAACGAGTGTCAAAGCTTGCTTAGAAGCTAAATGGGAAGAACTCATACGACAGCAGACAGCCACTACTGAGTAGGACTTTAAGGAAGAAGTCATACATTAACATACAACTTCTACCATGTAGGATTTTGGTCTGTAATATAATTATAGCTGCAGATGTATCTCAAAAGTATTAGCTGTTATAAAACAATAAATGTAATGCAAATATAAACTCAACTCTAAAATTTATAAAACCACCATGTATTATTTTAAAAAAATAGCTATAATGGAGATTTGGGGCAAGAGTGCACATGCAGCAATTAAATCACCGACTAACTACAATGTTCGTGTTTTGTTTCCTTTCCTAAGATGAACGCCACGCAACCTAAACACCCTAGCCACCGTTGGTGGAATCAGGGATGGATACCCGTCAAAAGCTGGCTTCATCAAGTGTCTCTCTCCCAGGAACTTGAGACGGAAACTTAGAAGCACTGATTTCCTTTAGGGGTTAGCTCTTAAGCACGATTAAATAAACTTGCAGGCCGTGATGTGACCACTTCTGTGAGGGAGCTCCCAAAGCCATCATGAAGAGGAGGAAGGAAAACGGAAGTAGAAGCCAGAAAGAAAGAGGTGCAGGGCTCAGGTGGTGTAGGACATTCCGTTTCTTGGGTGCAGTAGCCTATGTCCTGCGTTGAGTTCCTTGTTCTATCTATGCCCTAGACACTTACCAAGTATCATTTCCTTAGCTTAAAATAGCCAGTTATTCCTGGTCGAAAGGAACTTGACTCAGACACCGTCATTCTTCTGGCAGTGCAGTTAATTTTCAGGTCAAGTGCCTGGAAGGAAGCACATGCCCATAAAATGTAGCTGTACGTATATCTACACTGTGCCAAGGGACTTTACAATGAGATAGGCAGACATAGACAGGCATACATCCTATTCATTTTTTTCAATGTGAAGAACTTGACATAATCCTTGGGACATAAGTGGAACCTTCAAACAACTCTTTGAATGAGTGAAATTGAATATATTCTCATCAAATTTATAAATAAACCGTGGTAAGGATCCTGCTAAAGACTTTGGAAAGTGAGATCTGATGCTTGGCTGATCTCATGACTCAAGTAAATAAATTGAAGCTTATCAAGCAACTCCATCATGTCCTACATGATACAAGATCTATGATCAGAGCTGGTTGCCAGGCAGTTGAATGGATTCACCCTTTAGACTGGAGTAGGAAGAAAATGGGCTTATTGCTGCAAAGACAGGAAGCTGGGCAACAGCAACCCAGCTACTTGCATAACCTAGGGCGTTGTGAGTGTCTGCATTTTGCAAAGGTATTTGTTCCATAATGTTGAGTTACTTTGTGCGCAGTTGAGCATTATGTGATTTCCAACACGTGAATGAGGGTTAGTCCAGATTGGCATGTGTGTGCCTTGCTGAGGAAGACTATTCCTACCACTCTCAGCCTTCCTTGGTTGTCTGCAGCTCTTTGAGTAGGGTTGAGGCCTAATGAGCTTTTCCCATGTCCAAACTGGCATGTCTGTTATTGTTGTCTTTGTTCAGCTTATGTTAAGAAGTCATGTATATAATTATGTAACTTATCGTATATAATCTAAATAAAATATACTACATATAAACAAAAAACAAGGACCACACACACAAGAACAAAAACTAAAACAAGCAAAAGACCAAAGACTAAAAATGTCAAAACAAAGCAACATAAAATAAAAAGTCCACAAACACACCATTGAGCCGGTTTTGTGTTGGCCAACTACTCCAAGACGTGGAGCCTGACCTGAAGTGTCGTTAATATACTCTTTGAGATTTCATTTTGTTTTTTTGTTTCTGAGAGGGAGAAGGGAAAGAAAAGGGGGAAGGGAGTGGGAGACAGAGAACATAAAGTAGTATGTTAGGAGGTCCCAGAAAAGTTGGAAAAATTTTTTTTTCAATGCAGTTTATTCAGGAACCTTGAACAATCATCGGACCCTGGGGAAAGCCAGCCCACAGCTTAAATAGCCTCTGGGTAGCCAACCCAGGCGTGCCTCGTGGGCAATGCAGATAGGTCCACATACATGGAAGCAAGCCAGATCCTCAGCCTTAGCCAAATGTGGGGTTGTTCGTGACAGAGAGCACTCACCATCGGGAAGGTGGAAGGCGGAAACCAGCTCCATCTTTAAGGCATAGCATTCCGCAACTCTCTACAGTTCCCCCTTTTTGTTTTAGACGCATCAGGCAAGAGTAGAGGTCTGATCTCTGATATTAGAAATAAATTGGGACTTTGTACCGATGTTCATTTAGGTGTCATCCACCCAAAGAGCATCAGACCCGTCCGATACCTTTTTCTCAGAGGCAGGACCTGGGGCATCAACCCGCATGCAATCAGACATGCTCTTCTCTGGGTCCAAAGCAGCTGACCCTGAGTGCAGTGCTTAGCCTCGCATCCTGAGCGTAACATTTTGGCTTTTTATGGTAGCCAACCATGCTTGGGGAGACTGTCCTGCTTCAATGGCTGTAAAGGCTTGAATGGTCATGGCTGCATTACACTGTTGTGAGACTCTAATCTTGCATATACACCACAGGCAAACCAAGGAGACCAACACCAGAAGGCCTGCTAACACTCCCATGCCCGCCCATTCCTTCAGATGATTCATGGCTGCAGCAATCCATGATGATAATCCTGTGGCTAGTCCTGCGTCCACTCTGGTAGAATTTACCGTGACAATGGCCACTCTCAGCTGCTCCATCATAGTATCGAATTCTCCAGTCCAATTCTCCCTCTGAGAGGGAAAAGGAAAAGAAAAGGGGGAAGGGAGTGGGAGACGGAAAACATAAAGTAGTATGTTAGGAGGTCCCAGAAAAGTTGGAAATTTTTAATTAAAAAAAAAAAAGGAGTTTTTTCAGCTGGGTGTGGTGACACACGTTTTTAATCTTAGCTTTCACAAGTAGAACTAAGCAGATCTCTGTGGCTTCAAGGCTACCCTGGTCTACATAGTGAGTTCCAGGCCAGCCAGTACTATAATGAGACCCTACCTCAAAAGGGGGAAAAAATCTTTTCCAAAAAGCTCAACTTAAATTTATTAATAACTCAAATTTTCTGAGGCTACCCCCAGAAGAAAGAGACTCAGCCACATGCCCCCCTCAGCATACTATTCCCCAGTATACAGTAGCTGGTCACCTTCCTGCCCAGTAGGCAATGTGCGTGTGCTTAATGAAGAAATAACACTGCAAAAAGAGAGTTAATTGTTATTTATGATAAACTGTGATTGTGTACAAACTGACTAAAATAAAAATATAACTTCAGAATTGCACACACACAAAATGTTTCAAAATGTTTTTTCAGTCAGAAAATCCCCTTACTTCACCCCATGTATTAGTGATTTTATTTATTTTACTGTTAATTCCACTGAGGACACTAGATTCTTAGATATAGACCATTCACCTTCTGCTTAATGGCACTTTCCACTAAAAGGTAGGAGCTTCTCAATTCATCCTCTTATTACATCCACCTTTTATATTGGTTACTTTAAAACCAAGTGACAAAAATTGAGAATTCTGTCACAAACAACTCCATATTTGGCTAAGGCTGAGGATCTGGCTTGCTTCCATGTATGTGGACCTATCTGCATTGCCCACGTGGCACGCTGGGGTTGGCTACCCAAAGGCTATTTAAGCTGTGGGCTGGCTTTCCCCAGAGTCAGAAGATTGTTCAAGTTTCCTGAATAAACTGCATTGAGAAGAACAACAAAAAAAAAAGATCAGAAAGAAGGAGAGGAGGACCTCCCCTATCAGTGGACTTGGGGAGAGGCATGCATGCAGAAAGGGGGGGAGGGTGGGACCGGGAGGGGAGGAGGGAGGGGCTTATGGGGGGATACAAAAGGAATAAAGTGTAATTAATAAAAGTTAAATAAAAAATTTTTAAAAATTGAGAATTCTAATTCATAATCAAAACAGAAAACAGAACTGAGAGAATCACAGCCCAGAAAATTGGGGCTAGAGAGATGGTTCAGTGGTTAAGAGCGCTGGACACTCTTCTACAGGACCCAGATTTGGTTTCCAGCACCTGCATGGTGGCTCACAGCCATCTGTAACTCTGGTTTCTTGAGATCTGATGACCTCTCCTTACCTCTGTGGGCACTGCATTCATGTGGTACACAGAAAAATGTGTGTAGGCAATAAATCCATATACATAAACTAATACAATAATTCTAAAATTTGATCATTCATTCAACCTTCTTCCTGTAACTTTGGATCTTTGGAACAGGATACATTTCCACCCTTTAAATTACTCCTTTTCTTTCTTGTGATTTTTTTTTTTATGCTCCACTATCTAGAAGCAAATTCACTCCTAAGAGCTGTGAAGCTCAAAGAAAATAGTAAAAATGAAGACCTCACATTAAATGTCTGAGTATTTTAAAGTTATATGGTTAAGAATGGTGCTAACAGATGGTTATGGTGACACTAAGGGGTGGTGAAACAGAAAAGTCTAGATGTTGTACTCAACAGACATTCCAGTTCTGGAAGGACACACTGAGCAACTCCCTCAAAAGGGAGAGAGCGAAAAAGAGCTGAGAAATGCAAAATTATTCACACAAAAGCTGACAAGAATATTTAAGATTGCCTCTTCTGTAATAAATGCTATCAGGAGAGTGTCATATGGTTAGGAGGAAACTTTCAGCTCCCAGAGTCTGACTGTGGAGAGATCAAAAACAAACAGACAGACAGACAGACAAAAAAAAAAAAAAAAAAAAAACCCAGGTCATATACAAATATACAAAACACTCTGATTTATTCGGGGGGCTGTGTGGGGTACTCCCTGGTTTCCATCATGTTGCCTCTGAGCATTGATGGAATTTGGCAAACTGGAGTTCACTTAGGAACTGTAAGAGTAAAGATACAGTTTGAACTAAAATGTAGTGCTTTCCATAGCTTTTAAAACACAACTCAAGGGGGTAGTGGATTTAGCTCAGTGGTAGAGCGCTTGTCTAGCAAGCACATAGCCCTGGGTTCAGTCCTCAGCTCTGGAAAAAAAATGTGGAAAGTAGATGTGCAGGTGCACGCACACAGAGAGATACACAGAGAAAGACAGACAGACAGACAGACACACACAGACACACACACACACACACAGCACCCTGTTTTACTGTTTAGTCATGGACAAAGAAGGAAAGGAATGGGTTTTATGGGCAATAGTCTCGTTTATTATTTTTCCTTCTTTCTTAGTAAAAATAAATGTTTTTCATACAATATATTTGATTGTGTTTTTCCTCTCCCCCAACTCCTCTAAGAGGCTCCCAGCTTCCTGGTTAGAGGTGGGAGCTCATATCCACTTACCCCTTTCAGACTGAGTGCTCTAAAGTCTCTCATTCTCTGTACATTGTCCGCTTGTGGGTCTCTGTATTAGTTTCCATCTACTGCAAGAGGAGCCTTCCATGATGATGGATGAGTCAGACACTGATCTGTGGGTATAAGAGAATACTATTAGGAGCCATTTTATTGCTGTGTTACTTTAACAGAACATGGGTATTTCGTTTTTCCCTAGGCCTATGGCCTATCTAGTTTCAGGTCCTTGACTACCCAAAGTTCAGCCATGGGTTAAATCTCATGGAAATCCATTCAAAGAGTGGTTGGTTATTTCTACAATGTTTGTGCCACTTTTGCATGATCATATCACACAAGCAGGTCACCCTTGTAGATCCCAAGATTTGTAGCTGGATTGGTTATCTTTCTCCTTCGGTACCATACAGATTACATTCCAGTACTATGAACGCAAGTCAAAACTCTAATTAGTCACCAGCTTGACTTAACCAATGCCCAATGATGTATGTAAGGATTATCTTCAGCAATAGGTCTTTACCATCAGTGTGCGGAGAGCAGCCAACAGCCTCAGAGATAGCCTGGATTGTTTGGGGGTTTAAATGGGCCCCTTATAGCCAACAAGTCAATTAGATGGAATCCATTCCTGGCACTCGAAGTTTTGCTTGGTGGCGAAAGGTGTCTAGTTGGAGCATTGTCTCCCCTGATACTTGGTAACTCTGTATGTATTAGGCTTCCACATAGCCCCTCGAATGTTCTTAGTGTTCGTTGTCCCTCCTCATATTCCCTCCTTAAATTGCTTTTCCTTTCCCCTCCCTGTTTAACCCTGCAGCTCTAGTATCCTTGGCTATGAGCTTTCCAAGGAACTGATTTATGTCTTACCCATCTCAGAGCACTGACATGACACAGCATGCTCTTGAGGCCTGAAGATCACTAAAAACAAATCTGTTCATGAACCAGCAGGAATCCAAACTTTCTTCAGGCCCCAAGAATTTCTGAATTGGTGAAGGGAATCTTCTTTTTATAATTTTAGTTTAAATTGTTTTCTATTTATTTTTTGTTTTTATTAATTACAGTTTATTCACTTTGTATCCCACCTGTAGCTCTCTCCTTCTTCTCCTCCCAATCTCACCCTTCCTCCCTCTTCTCCACTCATGCCCCTCCCCCAGGACACTGATAGGGGAGATCCTCCTCCTCTTCCATCTGATCCTAGTCTTATCAGGAGTGGCTGTATTGTCTTTCTCTGTGGCCTGGTAAGGCTGCACCCCCTTGATGGGGAGGTGATCAAAGAGCAGGCCAATCAGTTTATGTCAGAGACAGTCCCTGTTCCCATTACTAGGGAATCCACTTAGACACTGAACTGCCATGGGCTACATCTGTGCAAGGGTTCTAGGTTATCACCATGAATGGTCCTTGGTCGGAGTATCAGTCTCAGAAAAGACCCCTGTGTCCAGATTTTTGGTTCTGTTGCTCTCCTCGTGGAGCTCCTGTTCCCTCCAGGCATTTCTATCTTCCCCTTCTTTCATAAGACTCCCTGCACTCTGCCCAAAGTTTGGCTATGAGTCTCAGCATCTGCTCTGATCCTCTGCAGGGTAAAGTCTTTCAGAGGCCCTCTGTGGTAGCCGCCTGTCCTGTTCCCTGTTTTCCCCCTCTTCTGTCCATCCTCTTTGCCTTTCTGAATGAGGATTGATCATCTTACCCAGGGTCCTCCTTCTTGATTAGCTTCTATAGGTGTACAGATTTTAGTATGATTATCCTATATCATCCTATATGTCTATCTTTGAGAATTGTATGCATGTATATATTGTGTTTTGGTCATTTTAATCCTCCAGTTACTCTGTGTGCCTCTCTCTGCCTGTCTACCTCTCTGACTGTCTCTACACTCTGTCTCTGTCTCTCCCTCTGTCTGTCTGCTCCTCCCTCTCTCTCATCTTTCTTCCCAACAAGCTCCCCTGCTGCTTCAACATCTTTGTTATTGTTTGGACCCACTGGGTTTAATTGTGGTTGCTTCGTGAACACGCGTGGAGAGACACTTACTGGAACCCCAGGCAACTTCTCAGGGGCTCTACCATCAGCAAAAATAACATCCCTCTCTTAAGCAAACATAAATTGCCCAAGGTGCCTCAGTGAGGAGTATGGCTTCATGAGTCCTTCTCCTCATGCTTGCTAAACTATTGATGGTATCAGTCTGGTGCAGGCAGCTACCCCTGCTCTCCTTTTTTGGATGTACAGGAGGACCCACGGAGGATGAACTCATCTGTTTGCCTCAGCACTCCTCCACCTAACAGCGTCCTCACCTGCCCCACGCTGCCTCTGACATCATGAAGTCACCCTGGACCAGCAGCTTCCTCTCTCTGGCAGCAGCAGACTTCACAGGTGCTCCTCCTCAGCTCCCTTTGACGGTTTCCGTCTGAGGATAATGGAGAAACAGGAAACAGAAATGAAAACTGACTCTAAACTTTGAGGATACTCCCGTTTTTCTCCAGACCCCAGCAATCTCTGCCGTTCACTAAATTACTGAGATTTTAACATGAGTCATATGTAGAAACAAACTTATGCTTAAAATTAAAACTATTTGGCAAAGTTATTGTTATTTATTAAGAATGTAATGTTTAAATTTTTATTTAATTGATGATGTTAATTTCTTTTCGAAAATTTGTGTAGTAAGTCTCCCATATTCTCTCTCTCTCTATCATTTTCTTAGTTGGAACACTTAAGTATTAGTTTTCAAGTTTCTTTGGCTGTTTTCCTCCCTAAGAAACCTGTAGCATGACAGTGATATGTTAACAAATATCTTTTTTTTTTTAAGTCTGGCCTCATTACTGTAATTGAATCATTTTTTTCCTGAAGTGAGAAGAGTTTTCTCATCAGCCTAGGATGTTGGCATGGTTGAGTAGGTCGTGGCAAGTGGCCATGTCTCCTAGCAATGAAACTTGAATAACAGCGTAGTGCCATAAAATGTGAAAAGACATTTTGATTGAAGCACAACACAGACACTCCCAGATAGACTCAAGCCTTCATTTTAATATATTACATGGCTCTATTTTGTGGTAATACCTGCCAAAACAACTTTATTTTCTCCATGCTTAAATAAAAACTACAGTGTCTTTAACTATAGATACATGAAAATTATAAACTCTTTAATGAAACAAATGAGAAATTACTCTATTTAATGAGTTATTTTTAAAATGAGTAATGCAGTTCTAAAATTCCCAAGTCGACGGTCATATTTTATACAGAAAGGAAAGAATGAAGACAATGATATTAGGAATTTCCTCTGAGTCAGTAAGTTAAAACATTATCAGAAAATAAGAGGCACAGTAAAAGAGAATAAAGAATAAGATAGTGTCATGTTTGGAATGCTGACTTCAATCATCAGTGAAAATGTGACTATAACAATGTAATCTACATACACAGAAATTCCTAAAACAATGTAAATTTTTTTGCTTCAAAGTTCAGATAAGCACATTAGTAAAATTGGCCTAACTCTTCTCTAAATATGTATGACACTTACTTATTAATCCTTTTAATCAGCACTCTATATTAGACATTTAAACTCCACAGATTGCAAATTCTTTAAAGTTAGGGGATGTAACTTTCATAATTCTCTCAGTGTGTGATACCAGCTACATAGTAAATACTTTATTACATATTAACCAATAACCTATTCCTATGTCCTTATTAATAAATGCTCTAACTGAAAAGGGACCGATAGAGAGCTAAGATGAATAAATGTCAAAAAGAAGCACTCTCATTCTGAAGACTCTTAGGGATAAAATGATTCCCGGCCATCACTGCAAGTAACTTAGCAAGGTTAAGCCAGGATTTGCCTCCTCGTTCACGTAAGTCTAGCGTGTGGCTCAGTGTCCACCTGTCACCCCAATTGCTCATATTAGTGTTCACATGAATGACCCAGACACCTCTTAATATCTACTTTTAACTTATTGTTCTTATCACACTTATTCCGTATTAGTTAATTATTTCAATAGTCAGGTACCAAAATCATCACCACATAAAAATAAACCTTCCATTCACCACTGATAACTTCAGACCACTCTAGTCCTATCACATGTATGTTCCCAGGGCATCTTGTTTTGTGTCTTCACCTTCACTCTTTGTTTTCTGATAGTTCTCCCTCTTCTCTTCAACTTTACTTGCTATCACAACCTAGCCTCTCTTCACCCGGTGTCTGCCAGCATGTTCACTTTTCTTGAACCATGTCTTCATCTGTCAACTTCTCCAGAAAATCCAGCTCTTGACCAATGCAAAAGTCTATCAGCATCAAATCTGCAGCGTACTGGTGGCAAAAATCAGGCAGATTTATATTACATTACAGATTGCTGAGAGTGGAAAATAACCTTTTTTTATTATTAATTACACTTTATTCGTTTTGTATCCCCCCATAAGCCCCTCCCTCCTCTTCTCCCTGTCCCACCCTCCCTCCCCTTTCTGCATGCATGTCCCTCCCCAAGTCCACTGATAGGGGAGGTCCTCCTCTCCTTTCTGATCTTAGTCTATCAGTTCTCATCAGAAGTGGCTGCATTGTCAGGGTTCTGGGTTATCTCTATGAATAGTCCTTGGTTGGAGTATGAGTCTCTGGGAAGTTACCTGTGTTCAAATTTTCTTGTTCTGTTGCTCTCCTTGTGGAGTTGCTGTCCTCTCCAGCTCTTACTATTTCCCACTTCTTACATAAAATTCCATTCACTCTGCCCGTCAGTTGGCCATCAGGCTCAGCATCTGCTTTCACAGTCTGCATGGCAGAGGCTTTCAGAGGCCCTCTGTGGCAGGTTCCGAGGTTGTTTCCTGTCTTTTTTTTAACCTCAATTCGAAATCTCCAGATTTTTTTTCTTTAGGCCAGAAATAGTTTCTAGAGTTTTGTTTCTTGAATTCTACAAGAATTGAATTGAATTCAAGAATTGAATTCTTGAATTCTAGCATCACTAGAAACAGTAATGCAGTGAGTTTCTATTATCATATCTACTCGACATAATAGTCTTCATTCTAAAACCATTGTTTTTGAGTGGGATATGGCATCTTCTTACACAGGCAGGACAGTGGGCAGTGTGGTCCCAGATGGGGACCTTGGCCAATCTTAGGGAGTCCTCATTTCCTACTCTTTTTGAGAAAAAAAAACAAAAAAAACAAAAAACAAAAACAGAAATGTTTCCAAAACCAACTTAAACAAAGTCCTTGTAGGGAAACATTTTAACTGAAACTTGAGAAGATCAGTCCAGAAAGAAAGAAGGAAAGGGAAGGCAAAGAGGAAGGAAGCTTTGATTGCTGAGGAAAAGAATAAACACGAATGCCCACGCTGCTCTCCGGGCTAGAAGCCAAACCTAAATACTTCCGATGATGAACCAGGTTCTTAACCAGTCTGTCTAAATCCTCACAGTTGCCCCCCTGAACTTCCTACCTGCTGCAACCTTTGAAGATGACTTTAACCTCCACTTTAAAGAGAAACCATGAGTCATAAAATAGGAATCCTACAAATTCTGGACAGCACACCTGCAGAGCTTTCCACATCCACACCTCTGCCTTCCTTTCTTTGCTGAGTGAAGAGCAGCAGCCCCTCAGGGGCTCATTTCCCCAGTTTTATGGGTGCAGCCCTTCTCAGGCATGGTTCGATCTTCTGGTTCTTTTTTTCCTCTCTTGCCTCAGCCTTGCTCTCACTACAAACTCTTTCCTGTCACTATATAATCAATCACAAGTCTCACAAATTTTAACCAATAAAATAGAATGAAAAGAATGTTGCTGTATCTTGAAGCATTTTGTTCCCACTCGGATCGGTGTTTAGGGTTTCCAGTTAAAACCTTTGATTCGTTTATGTTTGGGGCCAGGTCAGATATACGGATGTAATTTCATTCTTATGGGTGGATATCCAGGTTTGCCAGAATGATTAGTTGTACAGGCTGTTTTCCAGTGTCTGTATTTGACACCTTTGTAAAAATAAATAGAGGCAAGATGTAAGTATAGGCAAGAAGTCTCTGGAAAGAATTCAAATAGCACAGGAAATGTAAATAAGAATTAACAAATAAGATCACATAAAATCTAAAACTTTCTACATAGCAAAAGAAACTAGCAGTGAACAGACAGCCTGACCCGGCTGCACCACTCATGAACATATTCCCAGAAAACCTTGTGTGCTCTACCACAGGCACATTTACACATCCACAATTATTGTTGTATTCTTCACAATGCATGAACTAGCCTAGATAGCCACAAACAGATAGCAAAATGTAGCAAACACACACAACGGAATTTTATTCATTGTAAAGAGAAATGAAGTCATGAAATTTGCAGAAAACTGGGTAAAATCGGAAAGTATTACATGAAATAACCCAGCCTCAGAAAGATAAACGTCATGTGTTCTCTTTTCTGTGGCTAATAGCGTGTAATGACTATAAGCATGTACATCAGTGGTGGTAAAGGATATGAAACAAAGAGATCATTACAGGGAGAGGGGTAGTGAAGTCATGGGGAAACATGGCACGAAAGTGAAAAAGAGTCTATGGCAGGATGAACGTGCCCTGGGGGAAAATCTGCCAGGAAGGTGGAAGAGGAGATTGGGGTGCAGGAAGCATCAAAGACAAAAATTCATCTGAAACCCAATACTGTGGATGTTAATCGATTGTTTTAATTTGAAAAGTGTCTCCAGTATTTATCTTCCAATTTCCAGTTCCAGCTTTCTTCTTCACATTACAGTCAATGGTTTCTCCTTCTTTCTTTGATCCAGGTACACAAAAATAGAAATGTGATAACTTAAGGACCATGATGCTGTTTGGTAACAACAAAAAGCCTGGTTGGATTTGCTGTAAAATTCTGCCAAAAAACTAGATCCTCAAACAACCATCTCTCACTCCCACCCTAAGCCCTTCTAGTCAAGGTGTCATCCTTCTAAAGATCATGTCAATAATTCAATGATTTTCTTATGTGTGTGTTAAGTATATGTTAAATTAATACATGTGTATTATAGATAGCATATATAGTATTTACATATAGGTTCTTTCTGGATTATTGTCTTGCATTCCAATAAGCTCTTAGGAAGTTGAAAATATGAGTTCAAGGCCAGCCTGGACTTGAGACTCTAAGAAAGAAAAAGGGCAAGTTTTGGCAAGGATGTGAAAAAATTGGAAGCTTGCACCCTTTAGGGAAAGGTAATATGATTCATCAGCTATGAAGCGACAGAGCAGGTATGGTCTGAGCTAGGTCCTCTGCACATATTACAGTTGTGTAGTAAGGGTTCTTGTGGGGCTCCTAACAGTGGGAATGGGGGGGGTTCCTTTGACTCTTTTGTCTGTACTTGGGATCCTTTCCCCTACTGGGTTGCCTCATCCAGCCTTTATATGAGGGTCTGCGCCTAGTTCTAGTTCATCTTCTTCTGCCATGTTCAGTTGATATCCCTGGAATGCCTGGACTTTTCTGAAGAGAAAGGAAGAAGGAATGGATCTGTGGGAGAAGAGAGGGGAGGGGAGATGGGAGGGGTGGAAACAGAGGCCAGTATATAATGTATGAGGAAGAAAAGAGAGAGAGAGAGAGAGAGAGAGAGAGAGAGAAAGGAAACCAGATATGGTGGTGCACGCCTGTAATCCCAGTATTCTAGGAGGCAGGGCCAGGTGGATCTATATGAGTTTGAGGCCAGCCTGGTCTACAAAGTGAGTCCAAGACACCCAAGGCTACACAGAGAAACTCTGTCTTGAAAAAAAAAAAAGGAAGAAAGAAAGAAAAAATAAAATGCAACTCTTCAGACAACTGAAAATACAATTACAATATTATTTAGCAATTTCACATCTTGGTATATGTTCAAAAGAATTGAACGTAGGCTCTCAAACACATATGTTCATCCCATCTTCATAGTATCATTTTACATAAAAAGTGGAGGAAACACGAATGTTCATTAACAGGTGTGTTAATGGTAAAGAAAACATGGCACAACCATACAAAGAGAATATTCTAATCTTTTAAAGAAAAGGAGGAAATTCTGGTACATGCTACTTACATCAATGAACCTTCAAAACATTATTCTAAGTGAAATAAAACAGTCACAAAAATAGAGACACACCACAGATCTCGTTAGGAGTGCCTAGCATGTCCAAATTCATAGATATGGAAAATATTCTATGATTTCTAGGGACTTTAGTAGGGGTGGCTAATGGGGAGACACTGTTTAGTGGACACAAAGCTTTTGTTGTGTATGGAAAATTCTAGAAATAGATAGTGGTGATGATTGTGCAGAAGTATAAATAGACTTAATGCCAGTGAACTGTACTCTTAATGATTTAAGTGGGAAATGGTGATGTGTATTTTACACAGCTAAAAATAATTTCTAATTTCTAAATAGCAATACTATTCTGTGTCGTTGGTGGGGCCTTCCTGTTTCACAGAGACACTTGGCATCAGTTCTATACAGTTTGATACAACAGAATATTGCCAAGCCTCGTAAGCAGTGACTTCATTGACGAACATTGCTGGAAACAGTGGCTATGAGATTAAGCCACACTCTCTCTTAGAATGCACTCCTTTGCTTTAGCAACAAATTGGAGCAGGTTTCACTACCCATTAATTTAAACATCTCATACTGTTAAAATGTAAGTGTTTGGAAGTTCTTGGCACATTGGAGACACAAATGGCTGGGCTCAATCGGAAATTTAATTCTTGAATTTTCTTTAGTTTTAATAGACTATTGGCATGAAACTACTTATTAATAACGTGTGCATATTCTGCCACAGTCAGCTAATGTGGAGAATATAAATTGCATCCTACATGCTCCTGATATGGATTTATGATATGACTAGGTAGATGACCACAATTCAAATTCAGAAATATAATTTCTGAAATAAAAACAGCCTTATAATTAGCTAAGGAAAATTTAACACCAACACTTTTATTGGATATCTTAGAACAAATAATTGGAATTTGCCGACCTAATTTAACCAAATTATTTAGCACAGTGTATTTAGAGATAATAAATATACATTTTGAATCTTAATCAACTTGAAGAAGTCACAAAATATTATAGTAAAATTTGTCAGTTTTTTTTTTCAGTTATTGGTTGTATAAAGTCAACTCAAAGTCCTCTTTTGATAAAGTCAACTCAAAGTCCTCTTTTGAAAATCTAATAAAATAATTGTACTTATTTCTATATCATTTCATGGAAAAATTTAGGTCCATGAACTGGCCACTCCTCTATGTTTCAGAATATAGCTTAAGCCTTGGCCAGTCTCCATAAAATAGTAAGGCAATAAGACAATGGTCTTAAAACAAACCAAATAAGTATGTCTATGATAAAACCATCTCAACATCATTTTTTTTCTATTGATAATACAATATAAGCCACAGTTAATGAGCACTATTCACTATCTGAGAGACAGGATTTGCCCACTGATGGACACTTTGCTTGATTTGAAGACATGATTTTCTTGAGTGGTTGCCTAAAATAATGTATTTATACATACAAGTATTTTAGACTTTTGTCTCTCTTCAATCCATAATATCAGCGAACTATAATTACAATATATCACTTCAGCCACACTTTCTGTACAAGCTGATGTTGAGATACCTATTTTGAGAACTATTAGATCAGTTTTATTTATTCTAAACTTCGTGAATAATTTTCACATCAGCTCACGTGGCATCTTAATCTATTAGTTAGCTCCTAGTTTTCTAATATTTATCAGCTTCTATATTTTACCCTGTCTTGTGTTTATGTAAAAGCCACTTTGTTCATTCAATACTGGGCCCTGGGGGCCCTGCAGAGACTGAACTCCAACTAAGGACCATACATGGAGAGGACCTAAAACCCCTGCTCAGATGTAGCCCATAGACTCAGTCTCCAAGTGGGTTCCCTAGTAAGGGGAGCAGAGGCTGTCTCTGGCACAAACTCAGTGGCAGTCTCTCTCATCACCACCCCCTGGGTGTAGCAGCCTTGCCAGGTCACAGAAGAAGACAATACAGCCAGTCCTGATGAGACCTGATAGGTTAGGATCAGGTGGAAGGGAAGGAGGACCTCCCCTATCAGTGGACTAGCAGAGGAGCATAGGGGGAGAAGAGGGAGGGAGGTTGGGGAGAAGAGGGAGGAAGGGGCTGGGAGGAAATAAGGGAGTGGGCCACAGCAGCGATACAAACTGAATAATAATAAATAATAATAATTAAAATTTAAAACATTTTTAAAAATGGGTCTCCTAACGTGAACAAAAACACATACATAAGCAAACAACCAAAGTGCCTCCCATGGCCTACCCGCTCCTCTAAGCTTTGACATCACTCTGTTTATATGGACACATAGGCAGCCCCTAGTTCTCCAGTAACAGCTCACTCAACACACGTTTTGCCTTTGATAAACTTTAGACTACCTCCTCCTCTTTCGCCTCCTGTTTCTATCAGGAAAAAAATCTTGCCTGTTCCCCGCTACCATTATCTCTAAGCACACTCTCAGAGCCTTGCACACTACCTAGCCCTTCTTCAAGAACAGTATACCCATCCAAACAAATTCACTACCCCTCCTAAGAAAAACCTTCATGATTGGAATATGTACTTAACTCAGGTGTGTCAGACTTTAGAGCCTAGCAGCCATGATTTTATACTCAATAACTTGAATTACACTTTTTTTTTTTTAACACAAAATCAAGTCTAAAAAATAAGCCTGTGTAACTGCTGGCAAGAATTGGGTATTTAGTAAGAACTCAAAAACAACTATTTATTTTAGCAACTGTACTACTGGCCATAGAAGATTAGATAGAATTAAAATAATCTTGGAAAGTCTTTACCTTTCACTGAAAAGGGGTGGTAATAAATAGGTACATTTGAAATAAGTTTCGAGTAATTTTGAGAAGTGCGTCAACAAATAATAGAATTTAAGAAGAGCCTTAGGCACCATTTTTCCACTACGAAATAAAGAATTTGGAGTAAGTCTCTATTGCTATCTTCCCTCCACTGATGTTGGCTGGTAAATGGTCTCTCCTTGATTTTTCTGACTAGACATTCTGTCACTGTACGTGGCAAGTGATAATTCCTCACGGGTCAACCTACAGCCGCATCAAACACAGATGAGGGTTTTTCATTGAAAAGGTAGGATCCTTAGATTTCACTTGAGAACTTGAGAATCCTTAGATTTCATCTACTGGAATCCCTTCTTTTATCTATGAGGACCCAGAGAATCACAATTCTATATAAAGAGTATCGATGTAGACTCTTACATGAGGGTGTTAAAAGTCTTTTCAGTTCACCATGATGACCTTCAAGTCATGCTTCTTAAATTCCTGATGCAGGTAGATGGGTCATTTTTATGTTCTGACTTACCACTTAGCAACCATCCTAAAATCTAGTAAGAACTCAAAAACCACTGCTTATTTGAGCATCTACAGAATCTGAATATCCACATGAGAACTTGCTCACGTTGAATGGTGTTCCTGCTCTCCAGCATGGCCTAAAGACCAGCAGCTCTGCACGGTTAACACAGGCCTCCAGCACAATGCCGAGGCACCCATCCTGCATCTCTGATGGAGCAGCTATCCGTTTCCCAGCATGAACAGACGACTGACTCCATGTGGTGTAAGCAAACTGAATAACCTGGGTAATATATGCTCATTCTGTCAATTTTGTTCCTCTCAAGAACAACGATTAACAGAGATTGTGATTAAAAATTAAAAAAAAAGGTGTGGCGTGATTCTGGTTTTAAGGGCAGAAAGGGTGTTTTTTGTTTTGTTTTGTTTTGTTTTGTTTTGTTTTAAATTTTGGGCACTTGTAAGGTTGAACCACAGCGAGAGTCTTGGGATTTTGTAGCAAATCCCTGACACCAGCTGTGGACAGCTATTCTTTTGAGAGACGGTTCTTGATGTTCGCTAGGCTGTCGTGGAAAATGAGCACTTGAAAATGAGCCACTAGGTTTCCCCATGACCCAGCTGCCCAGCATGAGCTACCTGTTACCTGACTCCCAAGCCATGAACTTAGGTGTGCACAGCGGACAACAGCACTGTGTCATCAAATGGAAAGTGGTACATACAAAGTACATTAGCAGTTCCTAAAGACAAATAGGACCCCTGAAGAAATTGCCCAATTGCCTGTTTCCCACTTCTGCAACAGGGCCATGTGTCCCAAGCATGAGCCTACAGCCTCATGGAATATGCCCTGTGATTTGTTGACTCGGGAAAAGAATGTCAGGGCTACTTTACAGATGGTTTAGAGTGCTATGTACCACACAGAAGTTGCACAGCTACAGCATGACAGATTTTGAGGGGGACAGCCATGAAGAGCGCTGTTCAGAACTTTAGGTAGAGCATGTGCGTATATGGTTTGCTTGGAACGGAAAACGGCTAGTCATTTGTCATTTGTTGATTCATGGGCTGGTAGGCAATGGTTTGTTGGCAGAGTCAAGAAATTAGAAGACGCATGATTGGCAAATCTGTAGAAAAGACATTTGGGAAAGCTATATATGGAATAGATCTTTCCAAATGGGCAACTGACATGAAGATGCTTGTGTCCCATGTAAATGTTCATCAGAAGAAGGCCTCAGTCATTTAAGAGTTCAATAATCAAATAGATAGGTTGAGCTTTTCTATGATAGTCTGTCTCTTTCCTACACACTCTCCGTCATAGCCTAATAAGCTTGTTGACAGTGTGTTCATGCGGCACTGATGGAAGTTGTGCAGCTTCCAACAACATAGAATTCTGCTGCTTTTGCTGTAGGTGGTCCTGAGTACCAAACTGACCGCCAGCAGAAAGCAACAATGATCACCTAATACGGCACCATTCTTCAGTAACTTAGTAGCAGGCTGACTATTTTGGAGCACTTTAGTCAAGGAAAAGGCAAAGATTTGGCCTTGTTGGAATAGATACATATTCTGAGGGTGTGTTTGCTTTTCATGCACACAGTGCTTCTAGAAAAACTGCAGCCCATGAATGCCTTATCCACTATTTATTTATTGAATGCTTTATCTGCTATTGTGGTATTCCACACAGCATTGCTTTTGATCAAGACACTTGCTTCATAGCCTAAGAAGTGCAGCTAATCTTCAAGGAAACCACTGGTCTTTCTATATTCCCCACCATCCCAAAGCAACTGGCTTGATAGAATAGTAGCTGATCTTTTAAAGAAACATTGCATCAACTATATGACAACAAGCTAGATGGCTGTGGAAGAGTTCTCCAGAAGGCTGTATATGCTTTGAGCAAGTGTTCAATGGGTGTTATTGTTTCTCATGTAGCTAGGACTCATAGGTTCAGGAATCACGGGGAGAAAATGAGAAATCATCCCTAGTTGACTCACTGTCAAACCTTTTCCTCTGATGGCCTAGAACTTAGTGCTTCTGTCATGAGACCCAACAAAGATTCCCTGGAACTAGAAGGTAAGTCTTCCCCTTTGCCACTTTGGATTCCTGATGCTTCTGAGTCAACAGGGCTAAGAAGGAAATTACAGTGTATGATTGATCTAGTTTACCAGGGGAAAACTGGACCAATTTTCTACAATGAAAGTGAGGAATGTTATATTTGTAAAGTAAGGCATGGAAAGTGCAGGGGTTTCTTTTTTATTTTTTTAAGTTTCTTTATTCACTTTACATCAAGAAAGCAGCCCCCGCCCTCCTCTTCTCCTGGTCCTATCCTCCTACCCCCTTCCTCCTCTCCCACCCCATCCCCTTCTTCTCAAAACAGGGGAGGCCCTCTCCTCTTATCAACCCACCCAAGCACAGAATGTCATATCAGGACTGAGTGAGTCTTCTTCCACTGAGGCCAGGCAAGGCAGCTCCATTATGGGGAAGTGATCCAAAAGCAATGCAGGGTTTTCTTTAGGGTGTCTCCTGGTGTTATCATGTCCTGTAATCAAGTACAGATAGAGAACTACAGCAATATAAATAAATAAATAAATATGCAAACAATCAGACCACAAATAAATCAGCTCCTTAAAAAATGTCTGTGTGGTAGGGGAGGGACATTAGGGGAGAAGAGGAAGGGAGGGTGGGATTGGGAAGAGACCAGGGAGGAGGCCACAGCAGGGATACAAACTGAATAAATTGTAATAAATGATAACAAGAAAAAAAAAGAAAAAATGAATCAGAAGAAAAAAAACAGAATTCAAGGCATGAACTCATGGCAGGAATCTGGAGGCAGGAACTGAAGCAGAAGGCAGGAAGGAGTCCTACTTCTTGGCTAGCTCCATATGGGTTGCTCAGCTTGCTTTCTTATACAACCTAGGACCACCTGCCCAGGGGTGGCACTGCACACAGTGAGCTGAGCCCTCTCACATCGATCAATAGTAAAGGAAAGGGTCTATCCGTCCACTTACAGCACAATCTGACGGGGGCATTGTCTCAATTGAGATTTTTCTCATCACAGATAATCCTTGTTTCTGTCGAGTGACAAAAAAACTAACCAACACTATATATAGTATTATCACATTTAATTATACTAAAGGAATAAGCATTTCTCAAGTGACATTGCCATCTGTTTGGGGGGAAGAATAGCACATTTCCAGTTGTGTTAGGACATTCATATCAGGATTAGGACCTCCTTGTCTTCATCTAGACACTAAGCATGGCATAAGGTCTGCGACTTGTTATCAAGCTGACAAGAGGTGACCGTGCGACGGTTAAACTTGGATGGACCTAGAATCAACTGTGGCATGACACTGAGTGAGTCTGTGATGGTACTTTCTGGAAGGACCGGCTGAGTGGAGAAGACCCTTTCCTAGTGTGAGTAGCACCCCTGGAAGCCTAGAAATGAAGATATTAAAGGAACTGTTTTTGCCTGTTGGCCTCTGCTCCTTGTTTGTAAGTATATGAACCCTGTTGCCACTGCTACTGTTTACATCCTTTAGAATGTCTAAACCCAGCTCCTTTGGTCTTCCAATATGATCTAAAGACCAACAGCTCTACAAAACCTATTTTTATTATGTAAAGCAAAAGCTAATCACTTGTGCAGAATTTGTAAGCAATTGAAACCCACCGTTCCAAGGACAATGTGATGTCCAGTGCTCAAGCCTCTAAGAAAATGTATCCAAGAAAAGCCCACGAGTTCGTTTTCTGACTATCAAGAAAACAAACTGATACCAAAGTATAGTTATGAAGGCTTAAAGAGAGCGTGGAGGGGGGGGGATGAAGCCATGGACTTTTATTCAGAAGTTTGACAGTTAAATGAAAGTAATAGGAAACATCTCATAAAGAACAAGTAGATGCCACAATATCTTAGGGGAATGAGAAAAGGAGCAATAAAAGAGGAAGAAGGACGAGGGCTAAAAACAGGATGCCAGCCTAAGATGCCCACGGCAGCAAAAGATCCAAGACACAGCACAATTCACCTCAGGAAGCAAGACCTTCTGTGAACCTGGAGATAAGGAAAGTGCGTGCTGTCAGGGAAAGGGATGACGTAAGGCTGGTGCTTGAAGTGAGACCTCAACCTCTAGGCATGACCTTATCAGACACGAAGGAAGACCAGACGAAGGGAAGATACAAAAAGGTAGAAAATTGCAGGCCTTCCGCAGCCGAGTGAGAATCTCTACTACTTCAAGAAATTTCAGTAAGGAATTGCCAGGAGAATTAATTCTATAAATTAAAAAGTTGGGTGGGGAAATGTATCTGAAAGTCTATGAAACTGAGCTCTTCAAACCAAAACACTGTTTTGTAAAGAAATATGAGCACAATTTACAAGACCTGTCAATGGGTTTCTCTCCGTTGATCCCAGAGTGCATCTTGGCAGCAGAGAGTTCTCCTTTCTAAGTCACATTCCAGCTCACAAGACGTGGCTCCTAAATTCTAAACTCTTTAGCTGGTGCTTACCTAAAAAACAAACAAACAAGCAAACAAACCTGATTTATTTTTGTTCTTTAAATTGGCAATATTTGTTTCTTGGGTTCTGGCATCCAACTCCTTTTCCACCTGTTGTTGGTATCTTGGTCCAACTTAGTGAAATTTCCCATAAGTAAACTTTCCAAGAAAAAGAATTCCTAACTCTTCCCTATTGTGAAGTGTCACACTGAATTAATTAGAAAAAATGACTATTTTCTGTGTCTGTTTCTAAGCATAACTCGTGATTCCCACAGTAATACTTTTTTTCTAGTATTAGTTTCAAAGTAGGACAACGCTTGTGACTCACCTCTAAAGTAATGTTTCCGACATTGGAGCAAATTTGAAGAGGCCACAACACCTAGGTTTCTGCTCCCACTCTTCAGAAAAATGCTGGGGTCATTTTCCTTCTGCTCTAGCTCTCTTCCCTTCCCCCCAGCTTTACGCTGTTAATACACATGTGTCCTTGTGTAAGAGCTCCACAAAGTGCTCTAAAAATCTAATAAATCACTTTATTGTCAATTTTTGTGTGAGTTTTAAATATCCATTCATATAAAAAAAATAACCCTTATTTTTGCTTAAATGAAAACTTAGAAAAGTCAACAAAGCATCCTTCATGCCAGTAGGGCTCCTTTAAACAAGTTCTATCCACAGCAGGAGAAGTTTTGTGTTAGATATTAGTAAACTTGTACAACCACTTTGGAAATCAATCTGGCGCTTTCTCAGACAACTAGGAATAGCACTTCCTCAAGATCCAGCCATACCACTACTGGGCATATATCCAAAAGAGGCTCAGGTACACAAAAAGGACATTTGCTCAACCATGTTTGTAGCAGCTTTATTTGTAATAGCCAGAAGCTGGAAACAACCCAGATGCCCCTCAACTGAAGAATGGATGCAGAAATTGTGGTACATCTACACAATGGAATATTACTCAGCAATGAAAAATAAGGAAATCATGAAATTTGCAGGTAAATGGTGGGATCTGGAAAGGATCATCCTGAGTGAGTTGTCCCAGAAGCAAAAAGACACACATGGTATATACTCACTCATATAGACATACAACATAGGACAAACCCACTAAAACCTGTGCATCTAAAGAAACTAAGCAAGAGAGAGGACCCTAACTAAAACGTCCAATCCCCATCCAGAAAGGCAAAGAGGATGGACATCAGAAGAAGAAGAAAACAGGAAACAACCTAGGAACCTACCACAGAGGGCCTCTGAAAGCCTCTGCCCTTCAGACTATCAAAGCAGATGCTGAGCCTGATGGGCAACTGCTGGGCAGAGTGAATGGAATTTTAAATAAGAACTGGGAAATAGTAAGAGCTGGAGAGGACAGGGTCTCCACAAGGAGAGCAACAGAACAAGAAAATTTGAACATAGGGAACTTCCCAGAGACTCATACTCCAACCAAGGACTATTCATGGAGATAACCTAGAACCCCTGCACAGATGTAGCCCAGGGCAGTTCAGAGTCCAATTGGGTTACATAGTAATGTGAAGAGGGACTGCCTCTGACATAATCTGATTGGCCTGCTCTTTGATCACCTCCCTCTGGGGGGGGAGCAGCCTTACCAGGCCACAGCAGAGGACAATACAGCCACTTTTGATGTGAACTGACAGACTAAGATCAGAAAGGAGAGGAGAACCTCCCCTATCAGGGGACTTGGGGAGTGGCATGCAAGCAGAGGGAGGAGGGAGGGTGGGATTGGGAGGAGAGGAGGGAGGGGCTTATGGGGGGATGCAGAATGAATAAAGTGTAATTGATGAAAAATTTAAGAAAAAAGGGAAAAAAATAATTTAAGAACCTTAAATGACTTTCAAAATTGGAGGAAAACATGGAGTTAGTCAATTGGCATGGAGCACGTCTCGCCCCTGGGGGCAATGGTCTCCTGAACCTACTCAGACCTCGGACACCACCACTGCTAGTTCTAGAACTGACGCAGGATGTTCCAACGAGGGGTTAAGGCTTCTCATAATATTTCCTATAAGCCCACACCTGTTTGTTTATACCCCCCATTTTTATTCATTATTAGCCAGATAGAGCCAAGTAATTGTGGTAATGATACTTGCTTTTTTGCCCAATGCTGGAATGCTAGTAAATTTAGGTATGCCCTGGTTACTCACATGCCTCACTGGGTGCCTGTGCCCATTGATGCCCCTCACGCTATGACTCTCTTCAGACAGAAAAGGGATCTTGGAACTATAGCCACCATTGTTACTACCATCTCATTGATGGCTGTTGGAGCTACCACCAGGGCATTAGCCATGAGTCATACTGGGCAGACTGCTCAGACCCTGAATAATCATTTAGCCAATGTAGCTCATGCCTTAGTTGTACATAAAGGAACTAATGCTCAACTAAAAGGAAGCTTGATGGTGTTCAATCAGAGGATTGACCTCTTGCAGGAGCAAATTGATACCCTATGGCAAATCCCTCAACCTGGCTGTCAATAAAAGTATGCTGGACTTTGTGTCACTAGCATACAACATGAGAATTTTTCCTGTGCTGCAAATCTGTCTAAACAATTGTCGAGCTATATTTTAGGTAATTGGACTGGAGAATTCGATACTACGATGGAGCAGCTGAGAGTGGCCATTGTCACAGTAAATTCTACCGGAGTGGACGCAGGACTAGCCACAGGATTATCAACATGGATTGCTGCAGCCATGAATCATCTGAAGGAATGGGCGGGCATGGGAGTGTTAGCAGGCCTTCTGGTGTTGGTCTCCTTGGTTTGCCTGTGGTATATATGCAAGATTAGAGTCTCACAACAGTGTGATGCAGCCATGATCATTCAGGCCTTTACAGCCATTGAAGCAGGACATTCTCCCCAAGCATGGTTGGATACCATAAAAAGCTAAAATGATACACTCAGGATGCGAGGCTAAGCACTGCACTCAGGGTCAGCCGTTTTGGACCCAGAGAAGAGCATGTCTGATTGCATGCCGGTTGATGCCCCAGGTCCCGCCTCTGAGAAAAAGGTATCAGACGGGTCTGATGCTCTTTGGGTGGATGACACCTAAATGAACATCTGTACAAAGTCCCAATTTATTTCTAATATCAGAGATCAGACCTCTACTCTTGCCTGATGCGTCTAAAACAAAAAGGGGGAACTGTAGAGAGCTGCGGAATGCTATGCCTTAAAGATGGAGCTGGTTTCTGCCTTCCACCTTCCCGATGGTGAGTGCTCTCTGTCACGAACAACTCCACATTTGGCTAAGGCCGAGGATCTGGCTTGCTTCCATGTATGTGGACCTATCTGCATGGCCCCCGTGGCACGCCTGGGTTGGCTACCCAGAGGCTATTTAAGCTGTGGGCTGGCTTTCCCCGGGGTCCGAGGATTGTTCAATGTTCCTGAATAAACTGCATTGAAAAAAAAAAGATATTAGTAAGAATTTTATTTTATTAACATTCTTTTATTTTGAAGGAAGAGAAAGGGGGGTGAGCCACTGGCTATATTCAGAGGTCAGAGGACAACTTGCAACAGTTGGCTCTTTCCTTCTGCCATGTGAGTTTTGAGAATTAAACTCTGGGCATCAGGCTTGGCAATAAATTCCCTTATCCATGAGCAATCTTGCCACCCCGTATGAATTTTACATACTGAATTTCAGGACACATGGTTCATATTGCTGTTCGCTGTAGGCATATGGAGTGTACCATACACTATAGAAATATTACCTCAATAAGTCAGGTTCTCCAGCTACTATACAGTAGATGGAGGGCTACAGATAGTAACAATGAACTTAAGCTTTACTGAGGACTTATTATTTTCTCATTTATCTCTCCCAAACCTACCTCCAGCAAGCCCTCACGTGCCCAGCTTTCATCAAAACATCACATGACAAAACTGAGTCTTCAGAAAGGGGGATAAAAAAATCTCCAAAAACAGATGAAAGGAAGAAGGAAAGAATCTTCCATTTGTTACATTTTTTTCTTAAATTTTATTTTTCTTATTCATTACATTTTGTTAATTCTGTATCCCAGCTGTATCCCGCTCCCTCATTCCGTCCCCAATCCCACCCTCCCTCCCTCAACTCCTCCCTGCCCCTTTCCAAGTCCACTGATAAGGGATTTTTTTTAATCCCCTTTTCTGAGGTAATGTTTTACTAGAACACATAGATGTGCATTATTTTAACTTTTTCATCTGGAAAGTTTCCATGTTAAAAGAAAAGAGGTTGTGTTAAAATGTTTTGCTCTTTCTTCATGCTAATTGATATTAAGAAATAAAAAAGGGGCATAGGGGAAAGAGGGTGGGAGGGAGGGACTAGGGAAAGAGGAGGGAGGGGGCTATGATCAAGCTGTAAAGTGCATATATACATTAAAAATAAATAATAAAAAAAACTGAGTCTTCAAGGAAACCAGAAACTTGCACTTCAGCCTGTTGGTTAAAAATAGGTAGTTTGCACTTCAAATTTTATTAAGCTATCAGATCTGTTGCTAAATGTTTTTTACTAGAAAAAAAGGGAAGACACACAAAAGCATCACAATGCACTGGATAATGCTGATTACCCTGTGGAAAGTCTATTTGCATATATCCGAAAAGGAAAAAATATCAAACAGCAAAACACATTAAGATTTTTAGTTCTTTGATGTCCTGGTTTGGTTCAGAATGCTCTGCTGAGGCTCATTTGTTTGAGTACTTTGTCTCTACCTGGTGGAACTGTTTGGGAAGAATTAAGAGGTGTGGCCATGTTGGAAAAAGTGTGTCACTTGGGGAAAACTTTGGAGGTCCAAAAACACAGACTTTTGGGGCCTACCAGCTTTCAAAATAAGACACAGAGACTTATCAATATTTATAAAAGCTTAGGAATTATAGCTAGGCAGACTCTCAGTTACTCCAACCCAACTAATCCTGGTCTATGCCCGGCCACATGGCTCATTCTTTACCTCTCTCTCTCAGCCCTTGTACCATCCTTCCCATGTCACTCTGATGAAACTTCCCACCTCTCATTCTCCTCCCAGAGACCCTCTCTCAGTCCAGAAGTACAGCTTGTCCTTTCCTGCTTAGATATTGGTCATCTTTATTAAGCCAATCAGTGAGTGAGAAAGGTGTATGCTTACAAAATATGATGCCCGTGCTGAGCTGTAAGAATAGCAATACCAAAATCTGGCCAGTACAGCAACCAACAATTAAATATACAGAAAAACCTTCACACTGTGTACAAAAAGGTTACCTCAACGATTTATAGTTAACTTGCCTCTGCCTCCTGCTATGGATTGGGATGTAAGTCCTTGGCTACTGCCCCAATGTCATACCTACCTGCCTACTGCCAGACCCTCTGCCATGATGCTTTTGCTTATCTTTTGAAACTGTGATGCCCCAATAAACTCTTTTGTCTGTAAGTTTCCTTGGTCATGGTACCTTAGCACAGCAATAGAAAAGCAACTAGCACATTTGTATAACAATTACATCTTATCAAAACACTTTTAGGACTAGTGAGATGGGTCAGTGGGGAAAGGTTCCACTGCCAATCCTGGTCACGTGAGATTAATCCCTGGCAGAAGTTCTCCCCAGACATACACTCACACACCGTGACACACGTACCCCCCATACACAGAGATAGAGATAGCATAAATAAATAGATAAATATAACTTTAAAATGCTTTTATATATTTTTATCATATTGTTTTTCTTCCCCTAAACCCTCCCAGGTCCTCCCTACCTGTTTACCTACTCTTCATGTTCTTTCTCTTTCTCAAAAAAAAAAAAACCAGAAAAACAAAACAAAAATCTAAACAAACAAAATACCCAATAAGACAAAAAATATCAAAAAACAGAAAGGTTGGATGCACACACATACATGAACTGGAGTCTGTTCTGTGTTGGTCAAGCATTCCTAGGCATAGGGCCTGCCCTAGGAAACAGTTGATATACTTACTTAGTGACATTCCACTGGAGAAATTGTATTTTCCCTTTCCCAGCAGATATCAATTGCAAATACCTTCTCCATTAGGGGTAGGACTTTGGCCACTTCTTATCACTAGGACTTTGTCTGGTTTAAACCTGTAAAGGCCTTGTGCATGGTGTCACAATCTCTGTGAGTGCTGTGCCTGAAAGAAGTTGTTTCCTTGAACGCATCCATCATAGCTCTCTTACAATCTTCCTGCCTCCCCTTCTACATAGAAGTCTACCTAGTTCTTGAGGGGAGTGATTTGACAAAGACATCCCATTTTTAGGGCTACATGATCCAAAGTCTCTCATGTTCTGTACGTTGTCTACTCGTGGGTCTCTGTGGTAATTGTGATTTTCTGCAAGAAGAAACTTCTCTGATGAAGACCGAATGATACATTGGTCTCTGAGTCAGAGGGCACCATTTTATTCCAATATTCTTTCTTAAAACATTTATTTATTTATTTATTTAATGTATATGAGTGCCCTATTTGCACATACACCTCTATGCCAGAAGAGGGCACCAGATCACATGATAGGTGGTTGTGAGCCACCATGTGGTTGCCGGGAACTGAACTCAGGAACAGACAGTGCTCTAAACCACTGCACCATCTCTACAGGCCAATTCCTGTGTTCTTTTAGCAGAATAAAAGTGGTAGGTTTTCCCCTAGGTCTATGACCTATCTGTTCTCGGGCTTTTGGTCATTTTAGCAATGTCAGGTATGGGCTTCACCTCAAGAAGTGGGCCTTCAAAAATTCAATCTAGAAATGGTCAGTTACTCCCACAACTTTTGTGCCACTATCTCATCAATGTATCTTGCAAGCATACCACTACTGTAGATCACAGAGTTTGTAGCTGGATGATCCTGACAACTACTTTTCTCCTCTGGTATTATACAAAATACCTTTTCACACCATGAACACCTGTCAGTAGGGGTGAAGCTCCTAGGTTGGGCACAGGCTCAATTTCTCCATGGTCAATGACATAGCAAGTGCCATCTTAGCAACAGGGCCTTGTTGTCAGATTGTGGGAAGTAATCAATAACCTTGGCAATAGCCTGTGACGTTTTGGTGTTTGTTAGTTGGTTGGTTGGTTGGTTGGTGGAGGTCTATGGGACCCCTTTGGCCAATGAATCAATAATACATAACCCATTCCTGGTACTCGTGGTTTTAGTTGGTGCATAGAATGTGTAGCTGAAGGCCTTGTATCTCTCATTATATGCTGATTCCATTTAAACCCCATTTTACATATATCTATATTTTAAGAAGCTTCTATGGCAGTAGGCCACCATACAGCTTTTCTGAAAATCTTTAGTGTGCATTGTCTCTCCCAAGACTCCCTCCTTTACCATCCCTTCCCATCCTCATCCTCATTTTGTCCTCCTATTCTAGTTTTCCCTATATCTCTTTATAATGCTATATCCTATTTCCTTTTTCTTAAAAGATCTCTCCTCCCCTCTGGTCTCTTACTAAGTACCTAACATCTGTGGTTATTCTTATTGAAGCAAACATATCTAAATAAAGAAATGTTATTTAAAAATTTAAAGACTTTTTAAAAAACTTTTACATAGTTGAACTTAATAATCTCTACTCTGTGGCTTGGAAAACCTAGAAGACTTACCTAACAAAGACATACACAAAACCACCCATTTTTTTTTCTAATTCTTTCATAGTTTTCCTTATTTTTCCTTAGTTTTCAATCTAGCAAACCTTTTACTCATTTAGCAAATTATCCAACTTGCTTCCACTAATTTGAAATGACACCTTGGTTGTACATGTTTTGTCAGTATCTAGATTTTTCTCAGAAATGTTTTTTTTATAGAAATAACAGGTTTTTCTAGATTCTATATCTGTTTTTTGGAATGTGCAAAAGAAGTTGGTAGGAATGAAAAATGGGTACAGCCATTAGGAGAAAGAGTCTGCCTAAAGTTATAGCCATAACTGCCATACAACCCATCAGTTCCTGGCTGGCATTCACCCAAGAAAATGGAAGGGAGGGTCTCAGAGAAGTACCTGCCTGCTCTGTTTATAGAAGAAGTGTCTGTAACAGCCAACATATGCAAACACCTTAATTGTCCATGGGCATATGGATGAACAGAGAAAGCATGGTATGATGATTAATCTTAATTGTCAATGTGGCACAATCTAGAGTCACCTGAAAAGAGAGTCTTGATGAGGAATTTTCTAGATCAAGTTGGCTTGTAGACATATAGGCATCTCCGTGTGGGATTGTCTCAACTATGTTAATGTGGAGACATCATTGTAGGTGGAATCTACATTTGACATACAGAGTGGTCAAATTAATAGGTGCTGAAGCAAGAGAGTGATTGTCAAGGGACGAGATAAAAATGAAATGGAGAGGTTTTTTTTTTTTTAACTGGTGTAGAGTTTCATTTTTGCATGATGAAAAATTCTGAAAGCAGGTTAAACACTTTAAACATATTTAAACCTATTAAATTACACCCCGTGTGCTGTTAAAATGGTTGGAGTACTAAATTTTATGTTATATATATTTTACTTTTACCACAATTTAAAAATTAAATAGTATTTTATCAAATATTGTTCAAGTTAAATAACATGAACTCTTGATGGTTGTGTAGCCAAATGCACTGTCATATATAGTTCATGTAATTATAAATTGTTCCACTCATATGAATAGTATAAATTTATAACATTCATCAAAATTGTTAAATATTTAGACCTTTTTTTACCATTCAGTTCCTTCCCCGAGACAAATGTTGATTTCCATTTCTAATGTAAAGCATTAATTTCAGTGTTTCCTAAGACAAATTTAATCAATGATTAGAAACGATTTAATGGTCTCCCAGAAGAAGACAAATTAGATGTGTTGGGATAAATGTACACAGAAGAATGCACATAACTATAAAAATAAGGGACAGCTCAACCTGTTGTTTTGTAAATTGCCTCTGGGCATTGTGTCCAACATTTACATCAACAAATTATCATTTTAGAGACACACAGTCAGATGTTAGGTGAAGATCAGGGAACTCCTGGAAGGGGAGGGGGATTATAGAAACCAGAGCAGACAAGAACACCACTAAGAACACAGCCCATAGAATCAACTAAGCAGGGCTCACAGAGACTGAAGGGGTAATCAAGAAGCCTGCACGGGCCTGTACTAGGTCCTCTGCACATGCTGGTATGGTTGTGTCATTTGATGTTCATGTGGGACTCCTAGCCTTGGGAGTAGAGGTGTCTCCGACTCTCTGCCTGTTCTTGGGACCCCTTTTCTCCTACCGGTTTGCTTTATCCAGCCTTGATATGAGGGTTTGTGCATAGTCTTCTTTCATCTTGTTATGCTGTGTTTGATTGACATCCCTGAGGAGCCTCCTCTTTTTTGAAGTGAAATGGAGAAGTGGGTCTGGGGGAGAAGTGGGGAGGGGAGCAAGGAGAGCTAGAGGGAGGGTAAACTGTAGTTGGGAAGATTGTATGAGAGAAGAATAAATAACAACAACAAAAAAAACCTAACGTTCCTA